>NC_092783.1:60583716-61231716 GCF_047496795.1 Chiloscyllium punctatum
CAGCCTAGTCAACCTGTCCCTATAGCTCAAACCCTCCAACCCTGGCAATATCCTTATAAATCTTTTATGAACCCTTTCAAGTTTCACAACATCCTTCCTTCTGCAATTAAAAGTCTAGTTTTAGTTCCAATGACTGTGAATCTATCAGCAATTTCCATAACAAACTGATCTGGTTTACTCCTACATTTGAGGGAAGGAAAGTGCTAACTTTACTTGGTCACTTCACGTGACTCCAGATCTACAGCAATGTGGTTCACTTTGACATGGCTGAGCAAGATGCCCAGTTCATGGGCAGTTAAGGAAGAGCAGCAAAAGTTGGCCTTGCTAGGGAATGTCCACAACCCAATGAAGAAAATTAGGTTGTTTCTCCCTCATGCTGTCTCTGACTCATACCCAGTTTACTCACTGACCTCTAGTTCCTATCAGGAAGTTCAGAGCCCATTCATTCAGAAAGTCAGTGTTGCCGAGTCAGATGCAGTTCTGGGCACAGAGATTGCTGAGAAACAGCTCCAGCATCACATGAGGAGTTCCTTATCAGCTGCTGATCTGCGCCACAGATTTGTGTTTCCACTGCAACTTTCATTTATATAGCACCTTCGTCTTGGTGAAGCAAATATTCACAGGCGATTCATGGAGGTGTGCAATGGAAAGATAAGAGAGTTCCCAATAACCTCACTCCTTACACAAAGAATGTACCCATTGCCTACAGTGAGAGCAAGTGAGAATGGGAGGGACTTGTTCAGGGGATGTGGGTCTCACTGTCTGGATCATTATTCATTGCTCATCCCTAATTGCCTTTGAGAAGGTGACAATGAGCTCCCTTCCTGAAACATTGCAGGCCATGTGCTGTGAGGGCACCTCAGGGAGGGAGTCTCAGGATTTTGCCACGGAAACAGTGGAAGAATGGTGATATATTGCTAAGTCAGGATGGTGAGTAGCCTGGAGAGGAACTTTTTTTTTATAATCCCTACACTGTGGAAACAGTCCCTTCGGCCCAATAAGTCCACACCTGCAAACAGTATCCCATTCAAACGCATTCCCCATCATTTTACATTTATCCTTGACTAATGCACCTAACCTACACATCTCTGAACGCTATGGGCAATTTAGCATGGCCAATTCTCCCCGTGTCTTCATGGGTTTCCTCCGGGTGCTCCAGTTTCCTCCCACAGTCCAAAGATGTGCAGGTCAGGTGAATTGACCATGCTAAATTGCCCATAGTGTTAGGTGCATTAGTCAGAGGGAAATGGGTCTGGGTGGGTTACTCTTTGGAAGGTCGGTGTGAATTTGTTGGGCCAAAGGGCCTGTTTCCACACTGTAGGGAATCTAAAAAAAAACTCAACTGACCTGCACATCTTTGGACTGTGGGAGGAAACCGGAGCAGACACACACAGAGAATGTGCAGACTCTACATAGACAGTCGCCTGAGGCTGGAATCAAACCTAGATCGCTGGCGTTGTGAAGCAGCAGTGCTAACCACTGAGCCACTGTGGTGGTTGTAAAGGATGTTGTGAAACTGGCAGTGCTGGTCATCCCACGTGTAAACTGCTCTTGTCCTCCTAGATAGAAATGGCCATTGTATTGGAAGGTGCTGTTGAAGGACCCTGGATGAGTTATGATGTAGGAAATCGTCATAGAGATTCATAGAGATGTACAACACAGAAACAGATCCTTCAGTCCAACACATCCATGCCAACCAGATATCCTAAGCTAATCTAGTCCTAATTACCTGCATTCGGCCCATACCCTTCTAAACCCTTCCTATTCATGTACCTATCCCGATGCCTTTTGAATGTTGCTATTGTACTATCCTCCAACGCTTCATCTGGCAGCTCATTCCAAACATGCACCACCTTCTATGTGAAAAAGTTGCCCCTTAGGTCTCTTATAAATCTTCCCCCCTCACCTTAAACGTAAAACCTCTAGTTCTGAATCTGGATTAGTGGAGCTGGAAGAGCACAGCAGTTCAGGCAGCATTCAAGGAGCAGTAAAATCAACGTTTCGGGTAAAATCCCTTCATCAGGAATAAAGACAGAGAGCCTGAAGCATGGAGAGATAAGCTAGAGGAGGGTAGGGGTGGGGAGAGAGTAGCATAGAGTACAATGGGTGAGTCAGGATGAAGGTGATAGGTCGGGGGCGGGGGGAGGGTGGAATGGATAGGTGGAAAAGAAGATAGGCAGGTAGGACAAGTCATGGGACAGTGCTGAGCTGTAAGTTTGGAACTGGGGTGAGGTGGGGGAAGGGGAAATGAGGAAACTGTTGAAGTCCACATTGATGCCCTGAGGTTGAAATATTCCGAGGCGGAAGATGAGGCGTTCTTCCTCCAGGCGTCTGGTGGTGAGGGAGCGGCGGTGAAGGAGGCCCAGGACCTCCATGTCCTCGGCAGAGTCTGAGGGGGAGTTGAAATGTTGGGCCACGGGGCGGTTTGGTTGATTGGTGCGGGTGTCCCAGAGATGTTCCCTAAAGCGCTCTGCAAGGAAGCGTCCAGTCTCCCCAATGTAGAGGAGACCGCATCGGGAGCAACGGATACAATAAATGATATTGGTGGATGTGCAGGAGAAACTTTGATGGATGTGGAAGGCTCTTTTAGGGCCTTGGATAGAGGTGAGGGAGGAGGTGTGGGCGCAGGTTTTACAGTTCCTGCGGTGGCAGGGGAAGGTGCCAGGATGGGAGGGTGTGTTGTAGGGGGGCGTGGACCTGACCAGGTAGTCACGGAGGGAATGGTCTTTGTGGAAGGCAGAAAGGGGTGGGGAGGGAAATATATCCCTGGTGGTGGGGTCTGTTTGGAGGTGGCGGAAATGTCAGCGGATGGTTGGTAGGGTGGAAGGTGAGCACCAGGGGCGTTCTGTCCTTTTACGGTTGGAGGGGTGGGGTTTGAGGGCGGAGGTGCGAGATGTGGACGAGATGTGTTGGAGGGCATCTTTAACCACGTGGGAAGGGAAATTGTGGTCTCTAAAGAAGGAGGCCATCTGGTGTGTTCTGTGGTGGAACTGGTCCTCCTGGGAGCAGATACAGCAGAGGCGGAGAATTTGGGAGTACGGGATAGCATTTTTGCAAGAGTTAGGATGGGAAGAGGTGCAATCCAGGTAGCTGTGGGAGTCGGTGGGTTTGTAAAAAATGTCAGTGTCAAGTCGGTCGTCATTAATGGAGATGGAGAGGTCCAGGAAGGGGAGGGAGGTGTCAGAGATGGTCCAGGTAAATTTAAGGTTCAGGGTGAAATGTGTTGGTGAAGTTGATGAATTGCTCAACCTCCTCGTGGGAGCACGAGGTGGCGCCAATGCAGTCATCAATGTAGCGGAGGAAGAGGTGGGGAGTGGTGCCAGTGTAATTACGGAAGATCGACTGTTCTACGTAGCCAACAAAGAGACAGGCATAGCTGGGGCCCATATGGGTGCCCATGGCTACCCCTTTGGTCTGGAGGAAGTGGGAGGATTCAAAGGAGAAATTGTTAAGGGTGAGGACCAGTTCGGCCAAACAAATGAGAGTATCGGTGGAAGGGTACTGTTGGGGACGTCTGGAGAGGAAAAAATGGAGGGCTTGGAGGCCCTGGTCATGGCGGATGGAGGTGTAGAGGGATTGGATATCCATGGTGAAGATGAGGCATTGGGGGCCGGGGAAACGGAAGTCTTGGAGGAGGTGGAGGGCGTGGGTGGTGTCCTGAATGTATGTGGGGAGTTCCTGGACTATGGGGGATAGGACAGTGTTGAGGTAGGTAGAGATGAGTTCAGTGGGTCAGGAGCATGCTGAGACAATGGGCCGGCCAGGGTGGTCAGGCTTGTGGATCTTGGGAAGGAGGTGCGGGGTTCGGTGACAGTGTGGGGTTCCCGGACTATGAGGTTGGAAGCTGTGGGTGGGAGATCTCCTGAGGTGATGAGGTTCTATATGGTCTGGGAGATGATGGTTTGGTGATGGGGGGTGGGGTCATGGCCGAGGGGGCGGTAAGACAAGGTGTCCTCAAGTTGGCGTCTGGCTTCAACGGTGTAGAGGTCAGTGCGCCAGACTACCACTGCACCCCCTTTATCTGCTGGCTTGATGTTGAGGTTGGGATTGGAGCAGAGGGATTGGAGGGCTGCGCGTTGTGAGGGTGAGAGTGGGGGAGGGGGGTAGACAGGTTGAGGCGGTTAATGTCCCGGCGGCAGTTGGAAATGAAGAGGTCGAGGGCAGGTAATAGGCCAGCGCGGGGTGTCCAGGTGGATGCAGTGTGTTGGAGGTGGGTGAAGGGGTCTTCGGAAGGTGGGCGGGAGTCCTGATTGTGAAAGTAACCTCGGAGGCGGAGGCGACGGAAGAATTGTTCGACGTCACGGCGTGTATTAAATTCATTGATGCGTGGACGGAGGGGGATGAAGGTGAATCCTTTGCTAAGGACTGATCGCTCGTCCTCAGTGAGGGGAAGGTCTGGAGGGATGGTGAAAACTCGGCAGGGCTGGGAGCTGGGATCTGGTATGGGTGTGGAGCTGGGAGTGGGGGCAGCGCCAGTAACTCGAGTGGGTGTGATGGTGGGGGGAATGGGGGTGGAGTCATAAGCAGGGGTGGTGTTCCCCTGAGGGTTCTGGGGGCCGGGAATGGTGACAGTGGGATCTGTGGGGGGTGTGTCAGCAGAATGCAGGTGAGTGGCGTTGGTGGGGGTGGAAGTGGTGGCAGACACAGTAGTCGGGGTGGAAGAAGTCAGTGAGCATGTGACATCAGCGATGATGTGAGGGGCGGAAGTGATGTCACGTGTGATGCATGAGGAATTGTGAGGGGCGGAACCGGTTGTGGGAGTGGCCATGATGGTGATAGGTTGGGGGCGGGGGGAGGGTGGAGTGGATAAAACCTCTTGTTCTGAACCCCCCCCCCCCAGGTAAGAGACCTTGTGTATTTACCCTATATATGATTAGATTAGATTCAATTCCCTACAGTGTGAAAACAGGCCCTTCGGCACAACCAGTCCACACCGACCCTCTGAAGACTAACCAACCCAGACCCATTTCCCACTGACTAATGCATCTAACACTATGGGCAATTTAGCATGGCCAATTCACCTGACCTGCACATCTTTGTGACTGTGGGAGGAAACCTGAGCATCTGAAGGAAACCCACACAGACACAGGAAGAATGTGCAAACTCCACACAGACAGTCGCCCAAGGCTGGAATTAAACTTGGGACCCTGGCGCTGAGGCAGCAGTGCTAAACACTGAGACACTGTGCCACCCCGGCCTTCATGATTTTATAAACCTCTATAAAGTCACCCTTCAGCCTCCAGTGCTCGAGGGAAAACAGGCCCAGCCTATTCAGTGGCAATCAATTTCACACAACAAGACTGTACAACCAACAATCCAGCAATGACCCAAACAGGGGTGACTATTGATCAGACCACTGGGAAATTTCCCGCTCTAGGTTCAAAACATCCTCATGGGAACTATCGCACCCAACACAGAGGAGGTTGTGTGTATGGAATGAGCTGCCAGTGAAGACAGGTACAATTACAATAGTTAAAAGGCATCTGGATGGGTACATTAAAAGGAACAGTTTAGAGGAATTTGGGCTAAATGTTGACAAGTGGGACTGGATTAATTTAAAATATATTTTCAGCATGGACAAGTTGAACCAAAGGGTTTGTTTCTGTGCTGTACATCTCTATGACTCTCTAACTGCACCTCAAAGACAGCTCCTCCAACAGTGCAGCACAAACTCAGTATTGCTTTGGAACCATCAGCATGGATTTTGAAGAAAGTAAACAGAAGGAAGAAAGAAGGAAAGAAATTATTCATTTCTGAGGAGTTGGCTGATGAGACAAGTGGAACATGAATGACAGGGAGATCAGAAATTGTGTGAGGTCCATTTTGTTGCATTTTCAGCTGTAAGACAGATGTCCTATCTCATTATCTATTCCAGATAGGATTGGGTCTATAAGTACTGATTGTGTTATGAATAAGTTTCCAAAATTAAACCATGTGCATTGACTGCCTGGCTTTCCAAAACATTGTATGAAGGTATTTTCTTTGATGGATTGGATTCTGAAACATTAACTCTTGTAGTCAAGTAATTCCCTCTCAATGGTGCACATAAATGTTGCTCAGTGTAATGGCCAGACGTCAGTCTTCAGTCTAGAATAAACTGCTTCTTCTTGTTTTGATGGTAAGACTCTTTTCTCCAAGCCAGAAAGAGGATGGGGCAGTGGGAATATCAATTTTAAGGACAGTCTGACTCACTGAACTATCGAGAGCACAGCAGTTGTTGGGACTGCTCACCACCCACAGACGAGAGGCAGCAATTGTTAATTTTAGCTGCTTTACCTTGCCTCCCGAGGAAGAAACCAGGTCATGCTACAGTACAGCTCCTGTAACACCTCACCTATTCTATCTATATTCACAAATATAAAATAATCACAAATACTTCCAACAGGGAATTCAGTAGCAAACAGTGGTTAGAATAGGGAATGTACCATCCTTGAGGTGAGTAGGGTTGGCGCATTTTAGGGTCTAGATTAGAGTGGTGCTGGAAAAGCACAGCAGGTCAGGCAGCATCTGAGGAGCAGGAAAATCGCATTTCGGGCAAAAGCCCTTCATTACTGATGAAGGGCTTTTGCCCGAAATGTCGATTTTCCTGCTCCTCGGATGCTGCCTGACCTGCTGTGCTTTTCCAGCACCACTCTAATCTGGACTCTGGTTTCCAGCATCTGCAGTCCTCACTTTTGCCTTGGCACATTTAAAACAAAGCTGGGTAAACGTGAGGGAGAAAGGAATATAAGGTTAGGTTGCTAGATGACAGTATCATACAGCAGGAGGTTCATGCTGACCAGGGCAGTTCTGTTCAATATAGTTATACTCTGAATTTTTTTTAACGTGGGACATGGGCATCGTAGACAAGGTTGTATTTGTTTCCCATCCTGACTGCCCTTAGACTGAGTGCTACCATTTCAGCGAACTGCTAAGGTATTGTTGCAAATCTGGAATCACATGTAGGCCAGATCAGGTAACGATGGCAGATTTCCCACTGTAAAGGACAACAGTGAGCAAGATGTGCTTTTGCAACAAAGGATGATTCTTGCAATTGACAAGACTGAGGCAAGCTTCCAATTCCAAATGTATTAATGGTTGGAATGTTGATGATAAAGCCTGGGTTGCTTGGATGGAAGCTATCTTTAATCTTGCTCTCTATTCTTGTCCATGGGGCTTTTCTGTGGTTGACCCTGATGGAAAAACTACAAGTAAGTTTCAGTACAAGCTCTTAGGTAATACAATTGGCTTATCACATCTCACCAGCTACATAAAGGCTCCATTATGCTGACAGTAACAGCCAGGAAGCTTGACACCATCCAGAACAAAGCAGCCCACTTGAATGACACCACATCCACAAACATCCACTCCGTCCACCACCGACACTCAGTAGCAGCAGTGTGTACTATTTACAAGATGCACTGCAGAAATTCACCAAAGCCCCTTACACAGCACCTTCCAAACCCACAACTACCTCCATATAGAAAGACAGATACATGAGAACACCACCCCCTTCAAGTTCCCCTCCAAGTTACTCACTGTCGTGACTTGGGATTATATTGCTGTCCCTTCACTGGGTCAACATCCCGGAATTCCCTCCCTCCAGACATTGTGGGTCCATCTGCAGCACTGCAGCAGCTCAATAAAGCAGCTCACCCCCACCTTCTCAAGCAATAACTAGGAACAGCTAATAAGCGTTAGGCTCAGCCAGTGACACCCATGTCCTGTAAGTTATTTTAAAAACTGATTTTACCCAATGACTGCGTTTTATATCAAAGAGAATAGAACTTCAGCTCCATCCATTAACCTCTGCAACATTAACCGTGTTTAAGTTCCCTAGTTGGGATTTGAATCCACATCCTCAGAGCATTACCCTGCCAGCTCACTGACATTCCTGCTGTGCCAGCATCTCCCTAGCTGTCACCCACTGTTACCGCAACTACAGGACGATTCCCGTATCTGTGGTTTCAGTTACCCACAGTTTACCGCCGCCTGAACATATTATAGGGAACCTTCCGGAACCAGGGACCAGGAGGCTGTTGGGAAGATAACTTTCTCTTTTGAATGAATGGGTTTGTTCCTATCCATGGTTTTGGGCTTCCGCGGTAGGTCTTGGAACTTATCTCCTGTAGGTACAGAGGGACTACTGTATTTTAATCATGTAAGAGACTTCACTCAAACTTGACTCTGCCCTTACTCAACACTCCAAGGTGATTCATGCAACATCTGACAGGAATACGGGTATTCAACAGAAATAATGAACTTACATTTCTGACTTTCACAATCTCGTGACAATTACATGTTTCACTGTCAGTGAGAAGTTGTTGAAGTCTAGACTCAGTTACAAAGTAGGAAACACAGCAAACTGCTAAAGCAGCTGTGAAATAGTGACCTTAACTCCAGCCAAATGTATGGGTGGCCTGATTATGACCAGTTTTGAGGGATCATGCTGTGCTGAGATTGGTCTGCCACATTTCCTACATTACTACAGCAACTGCACTTCAAGCAGTTCATCGCCTGTGATGAACTTTAGAACTTCCTGATGTTGTGAAAGGAGCTATATAAATGCAAGATTTTTCCTTTCCTCTGTCATCAAAACGAGTCGGTCAGTTGCTCCATCGTTTCCTGAGTGCCCTTGGTGAAGATTGCGCTATCTGTCTATGGAGGATGATGGGTAATTCTGTACAGCATCTACAAAATCCAAGAATTGATCCATAGTTTGTTGTATCAACTGCAATTATTGAAATGGTGCATTAATTAATTTTTGGTCTGACTCACTGTTCCCTTGGTATTTGCTCACAGAACAATGAAGGGAGTTTGTTAAAGAGTTGATGCTATGAGTGTTCGCTCTTAACCAGAAACACAAAAAATCTGAGGCCCTTCTTGGAATTTTCTGACAGCACCTCTGCCCTAAGGGGTTAAATCTGACTGTGAAATATACAAGGTAAAAATTAAAACTAGAGTACACATCATCCCAAGAAGTGATGCAGTGAAATGATCTTGCCCTCTCTCGCAGCCTTCTGGAAAGCACAGAATGATCTGCTCGATAAGCTTGGTAAAAACATTTAATGTTTCCTACCCTCAGCAGACTCTGGAAGTATTCTTTCATAGTATGATAAGACGAAGAATGAAGTAGGGGCCTAGGGGCCATGTGAGATATTTTTGGGTGGGCAGTTCTGGCTAATCTGTGAGAGCAAATTCCTGAATCAGGGACATAAAGTGCTCAACCAGCAGGGGGATTTGTGGAATGCATCCCTTTGCATGGAATGTTTGAGATGTTTAACTTTGTTAGCTGGTCCAGTGTCAGGTGTCAGACGTTCCAGTGAGTATCCCTCTCACTTCAGAAAGTCGTGTGTTTCTATTCCTTCTATTCAGTCCAAAGATGTGCAGGTTGGGGTGGATTGGCTATGCTAAATTGCCCATAGTGTCCAGGGATGTGCAGGTTGGGGTGGATTGCCCCACAGTGTTCAGGGATATGCAGGCTATGTGGATTAGCCATGGGAAATGTGGGGTGACAGGGATAAGGTGGGGGGTGTGGGTATGCTGTTCAGAGGGTTAATGTGGATTTGATGGGCTGAATAGTTTGCTTCCACACTATAGAGACGCTGTGATTCTATTCTGGACAATTGTGCATCCCCGATGTTGATTACTGCACCACTGGTGAGTGTGCCTTCAGCTCCCTGAACCCTAAGCACTGGAATATCCTCCCCCTTCCCCCACCCAGCCTCTGTACCTCTCTCTCTCCCTCTCTGATCCTTTAGTGACTCCTGCCTTTGGTCACCTGCACTTTGTCCAACAATATCTTGGTGCCTACTCTTTAGCAGATGGGTTAATCACTTTCCTTAAAGTACCTTTACATGATGCCATCATTGTTGGCTGCAAATTATCAGCACATGAGAGGGTACAAAGCAGTATGGTAATGTTAGTAATCGAGAGGCAGATTTAGATTTAGACTAGATTCCTTACAGTGTGGAAACAGGCCCTTTGGCCCAACAAGTCCACACCGACCCTCCAAAGAGTAACCCACCCAGACCCATGCATGTACATTTACCCCTGACTAATGCACCTAATACCATGGGCAATTTATCATGGCCAATTCACCTAACCTGCACATCTTTGGGGTGAGTGGTGGGTGGGGGTGGGGGCGGTCGTGGTCTCAGACACCCAGCACATCAGAATGTTGTTCCTCGCAAAAAAAGTGAGAATGTTAAAAAGCTCTTTCCCCATGTACATCGAAGTGAAGTAAGTTCGGCAGACCCAGGAGCAAAGAGACCAGGTCCACCTTGACTTCGGTCCCCAAGACCCTCACTATTACTCCTGACACAGCGCTCTAATACGCACAGAGCCTGTGACAGGTCCATGGACAATTTGTGAGAATACCTGTATTTATTTTACAATTTGAGCACATTGAAGATGGTCCCTACTTAAATGTTGCAAGACGATTTGGAACCAGATGAACCCTAGGAAGAATCTTTAACGGCGCAGCATGGGTCCTATTACATATCGAAATCCTCCTGACATTCTCACCAATGTCCTCCCATGTTTCCGAAGTGATCCCAACTTCTAACTCTCTCTCCCAGCCCTCATGTAGACGCTCAATGTCACCTAAGGGACCTCCCCCCAACGAATGATAGAGAGTACTCACTGAACGAGTGCTCTTTGCCTGAAACACCCACTTTTCTATATCAGATCAATAACCTTCAGTCAAGAGTGTGGTCTCCTTTCGGATAAATTCCCTAATCTGAAAGAAACAGAAGAGGTCTCGACTTGACAATCCATATTTCCGAGTTATTTGATTAAATGACATCAACATTTCACCCTCAAACAGATCACCCCATAAGAGACTCCCCTATCTGCCCATGACTTAAACCCGGGATCCATTGTCCCTGACCAGAAGCCCGGCATGCCAACTACGGGAGTTAGAAAAGATGTTTTCGACACATTACCCTCCATCTGCCTCATTGCCCTCCAAGCTTTTACAGTGTTAGTAATTATTAGATTGCGGCAATGTTCCTCAATGGTTCTCATTTTGTCTAAAAACAACAGGTTGATAGAGGACACTTCATCTGGGAGGCCTCAATGTCCAACCATGTCGATGCCGAGTCCCCACAGGCCCACCCATTTACAAATGATAGGAGGGAGCTCAGTTGATACCTTCTAATGTCCGGGAGGTCCACTCCCCTCAATCCCTGGGGCAATTGCAGTTTTGCAAGCTTAGTAAGAGGCTGCTTATAGTGCCAAATGAAAGAATTAAACCAGCCATTCAATTTCCAAAATGTTCACCTAGGAAAGAGCAATGGGAGCATCAGCAAAGGGTACAATAAGCTAGAAAGAACATTCATTTTGATAAGAGTGATTCAACCCAACCATGATATTGGAAGGGCCCCCCATCTTTGAAGATTTTGTTTAATCTTGTCAAACAAATGAGCAAAATTGGCCTTGAATAACTGATCAAAGCTAGGGGTAGCAGGAAGACCCAAGTAAAGAAAACCTCCCTGTGCCCACTTAAAGAGGAGCCCACCTTCCACGCCAGGTATTCTCCTCAGATCCCCCATAGGTATAGCCTCCAACTTTGAAAAATTGATCTTGTAACCTGAGAAAGAACCAAATGAATTAATACACTGTATTAAACAGAGCACAGAGACTGCCGGGTTCGAAAGAAAAATAAGATCATCCACATATAGTGTAACCTTATGCACCTTTGACAACCTTTGGGACAGCTATATTAGGGTCCCCATGAATGACCTCCACCAACGGCTCAATCACCAACTTGAAGAGCAAAGGTGAGGGGGACAGCCTTGCCAACTGGCCCTACCAATGTTAAAATGATCAGACCTTATACCATTGGTGAGAACCGCTACCAGAGGATCACCGTAAAGGACCCTTACCCATCTAGTAAACACTTTACCCAGGCCAAACCACTCCGATCAAATGCCTTCTCCGTGTCTAAAGAGACCACTAACCCTTGAACTGATTGCTGCTGGCATACTTGAATCATGTTAAGCAACCTCCTAACATTATTAGAGGATCTGCTACCCTTTATAAAGCCCATCTGATCTTCTTTTACAGTAGAGGGCAACACCCCTTCCAACCTCAATGCCAAAGTCTTAGACAAAATTTTATAATCAGAATTGAAGAGTGAGATAGGTCTATAAGAAATTCAGTCCTCCAGGGCCTTCCTTTTCTTGGGGATAAGAGAGATTTTAGCCTCTCTCAAGGATGGCGGGAAGCAATCATGACTATATGAATAGTTATATGTGTCTAACATCAGCCCTGACAGTATGTTTACAAATTCTATATAAAGCTCACTGGGAAGACCATCAGGGCTGGGAACCTTTCCACTTTAAAGTTGCCTCACTGCCTCCTGTATCTCTTGTGCTGTTAATGGAGCACTAAGGAGAGACACCTGCTCAATAGACACCCTCCCTGAAGGTCTAAGCTCCTAAGGAAAGATTCCATTTTATCCCATCTATCATCACAACATTCAGACTGATACAGGTCAGAATAGAACCTCCGAAATGCCGCATTGATCTTTTTAGCATTACAAGTAAGAATCCCATTTCCTTCCCTAAGAGAAGGATTAGACTGGGAAGCATTCTTATTCCTAGAAGATATGCCAATTATTTAGGCAAAAGTGAGGACTGCAGATGCTGGAAACCAGAGTGTAAATTAGAGTGGTGTTGGAAAAGCACAGCAGGTCAGGCAGCATCTGAGGAGCAGGAGAATCGACGTTTCAGGCAAAAGCCCTTCATCAGGAAATATTGATGCTGCCTGACCTGCTGTGCTTTTCCAGCACCACTCTAATCAACACTCTGGTTTCCAGCATCTGCAGTCCTCACTTTTACCTAGTTGATTTTAGCCCTACTGCAAATCCTCTTGCAAGGATGCCTTCCTTGAAGAAGTTCTCCTCTCTCTACAAGAATCTCAGTGAGTCTCTCTCTCACTGCAACCCCCAGGTCATCTCCTCTGCCCTGAAGCTCTTCAATGATGTACTGAAACAGACTCGCTACAGTTGCTTCCTCAGTGCCTGCCTCTGTAACCAACTGATCCCACATGGACTCCGGATTACATTCAAACCATGCCAAATATTTACCCAGCCTATCACCATACTCAAACAACCTCTGCTTCGCAAAGGAAAGTTCCTTCCTGGCTGTATGTGTGAGCATGGAGTTTAAGGCAGATCGAAGAGCTGTGATCTGCTTCAGCTCAGTCACTGATGGTCTACTGTAAGATGCCATCTCAGCTGTCTTCAATCGTGCCTCGAACAGACGCTGCTGCTCTCCCTTCCGTCACATCTCACTGGCAGAGTATGAGATAATTATCCGTCTAGCATAGGCCTAAGCAGTCTCCCAAAGAATGGATAGATTACTAGCTATACCCAAGTTGGTGTACAAAAATACTTCAAATTCCCTGGAAAAGTACTCAACAAACTTGCTGTCCTTGAAGATGAAGGGATCTATTTGTCAGTACTGTGAGGTCATTGCATTACCCTTAATCCCAACCACTAAATATACTGCTGTGTGATCAGACAAGGCAATATTCCCAATTGAACAAGATACCACCGAATCTAGAAGGGCCACGGCAGTTAGGAAAAAAAAAATCAATCCTCATATGGCACTAACATATGTCCTAACATATGTTTTTACCTCATATGTCCTAACAAGTCCACACCGACCCTCTGAAGTGTATCCAACTCAGACCCATTCCCCTACCTTACTACTTAGGTTTATAGATTTCCTACAGTGTGGAAACAGGCCATTTTGACAGGAAGTTGATTGTCCCAGGCATGGCTATATGAACACTGTCTGTTCCAGCTGTGGAGTTTACAAATTGCAGAGTCTAGCTAAAGTTGAAACGTGACTTTCACATTTTGAGTTTCTATCCACACACCCATGAAAATAATATCCATATATCTGTCATAATCCTGGAGGTCAGGGGTCACCTGATGGCACCACTCCAAGCCATTCACCATCCTGACTTGGAAATATATCACTGTTCCTCAGTGTCCGCTGGGTCAAAATCCTGGATTCCCAATCTTAACGAGATTGTGGATCTCCCTACAGCACATGGACTGCAGCGGTTCAAGCAGGCAGCTCGCCACCACCTCCTCCAGGGCCATTTGAGAATGGGCAATAAGTGCTGACCCACCCAGCTGTGCCCACATCCTGTGAAAGAATTCAGAAAAGGACTCAAAGAAAATTGACAGCAGCAAAGATAAGAATATGCCAAAGTGCGTTGGTGAAGGAGTACAACCCCATTTCACCCACTTCAGATCTCAAAGGGTTAGAATGGTGTCCTGCAGAGGATCCAAGATGGCGGCGATCTGAGTAGACTTACTGAGCTCTGCACCCCAGGCTGGCAGAAATGATATTTTTATCCCATCCCCCCCCCGCCCCACAACCCCTTACCTTTTCTCCGAGAAAATTGATGTTAAACGGTTGTAAAACTATTTAAATCCATTTGCAGTGGAGCCTTGATTGTCTGTTCAAGATGGCAGGGGAGTTTGTGTGGCCAGAAACAAGAGGTAATCCATGAGTCCCTTGATTATCCAGCAATTCACATCTCAATTATCCAGTAATTTAGCCAATAGCTGATTGAATGCCAGTTATCAAACATCTCTCGATTATCTGGCAATGCACGCCATAATGCCGCTTAACTGATAACCAAATGCTGTGCTGCCAGGTGCCGTTTTTGCAGGGTCTTGGGATCTTGTTCAGATCGTCTGGGATTCAGATGGTCGATGTTCGGATAGTCCAGGTTCTACTGTAAATCCTTTTTGAGTGAGTGAGGATGACGAAAGGGAAGCATACAGCCAAGCTCCAACACACAGGACACTCACCAAAGGCATCAGGTGGGCCCGTGACTGCGACTGTGATCCCTGGGCAGCCGAGAAAGAGGTACCTGCATGGCAGAACGTCGCTGAAGAACTCGTGGTGATCCAAAGGATGATCAAGGAGTCGATGGAAGACAATCATACTCGGCTGGAGCCGATTTCAGTCAAAAGCATGAGAAGGAGTTGGCAGGGCTCGGGAAGAGAGGTTGAAGAGCTCGACGGACGGACTGTGGCCTCGGAGACTGAGCTCGAGTCCTCGGCGGGACAGATCCAGGCTCTTGAGAAACAAGTCCGGGCCTTGACCGAACAGGCCGATGATCTGGAAAATTGAGGTAGGAGGAAACATATCCAGGTCATTGGGCTGCTGGGGGGAGTGGAAGGTGAGCAGCTAGCAATCCTTTTTGAAGACTAGCTGCCGCAGTTTCTTGGCTGGAGTGCCAATGCGGACCGAGTGAAGGTTGGCAGAGCTCATCGGGTTGTGGTGTGCAGATTCGGTCTGGATCAGTGCCCTGCCTGGTCTTGGTATGATTACAAAGCCACAGGGACAAGCAGAGAGCCAATGCTAGGCCTCACAATCTTTGTGAAGGTTGTGAGAGGAGAAGAAAAGGGGCAGGCTGGCTTTGCATTTGCATCTTCTTCAATGGTGTCTCCCTTTGACTAAGGGCCGAGTCACTCAACATCTCCAGTTCCATGTAGCCCCTGGTGAGCATCATTAGACTGACCAGACCCAGACAACCCACCTCAGTGAGACAACCTGAAGACCAGAAGTGGCCCTGGGACAAGTGGGGAAGCCTAAATCAGTGACTGCACTTCCTGAAACATCAGACAATCCTCAAAGTCCAACCAGCAACCTGTTCCAACTTTATTGAACAAATATTACCAGCTCTTTCACACAAACGGATCAAATACAGTGGCAGGGACTGGTGGGTGGGGAGCAGTGAAACCTCAGAAGCACGTGTCAGAAGAAAATAATTAGTGTAGATTTAACTGTTTACTGAAGAGTCCAGTGAAGAGATTGATAGAGCTTGATAGAGTTTAATAAATTATGACAGCAGAGTCTGATAATATTGTTTATCCTTGATAAAGTGTTCAATAAAGTTGCGTTGGACATCCCCCTTACTTTTGTCCCCTTTACATATCTCACCATGTGATGTGCCTGAGTTAAGTTGGCTAAGGTTAGTCAGGGTACATTTACCCACATTTTCACTTTATAACATTGGTTCTTCAATGCAGCTGCTGCTTTTGTCTTTCCAGGGTAGAGGTTGTGCATTTGGAAGGTGCTGTCAAAGGAGCTTTGGTGAGTTGCTGCAGTGCATCTTCAACATAACACATTGCAGCCGCTGGGCTTTGGTGGGGAAGGCAGTGGATGATTTTGGTGAATTGGGTGACAATCAAGAGGGCTGCTTTCCCCGAATGATATCTGGTTAGCATGGATGAGTTGGACCGAAAGGTCTGTTTCCACGCTGTACAGCTCGACACCTCTATGACTCTATGCCAAGCTTCCAGTGTTAAGACCATAAGAAATAAGAACAGGAGAAGGCCATTCAGCCCATTGAGCCTGCTCCACTATTCAATAGGATCATGGTTGATCTGACATTCCTCACATCCACTTTCCTGCCCATTTCCCTGTAACCCTTGATTCCCCGACTGGTCAAGAATCTATCCATGTCAGCCTTAAATATGTGCAAGGACTCTGTCCCCACAGCTCCCTGCGACAAGAATTAAAACTCTTTATTCTGTGACTATGTCCTCTGATGTAGACTGTCCCATGAGGGAAAACATCTTCAGAGTCTTTACTCTGTCAAGCATCTTAAGAATCTGGTATATTTCAATAAGATCACCACTCATTCCTCTAAACTCCAGTGAGATTGGTGGAACCACATTCACCCTCCTACATGGATCTCATGTGAAATCCCATTCAAAATTGCACCAAGTCCTGAGGAGGGAGTTGATCTATGCCAATGATGCCACACTAGAATTTCACATTAAGGAATGCCTTCAATAACAAGTGGACAGACTCCCTTACAACTGTACACAGTGTGGTTTGACCATCACCCTGGAAGAGAGAGCTGTCATGTCCAGGATATTGCTATCGAAGCAGTCAACAGCGATGATAACGTGTTGCTGGAAGTTGCTGATAAATTCACTTACTGAGGCTCCACAATCACCAAAAACCTCTTTTGCTTTTCACATCTGGTACGTCAGGCCCTAAAATTGGAAACCAGTCTAAATTTCAGAGCCTGGCTAATGCTGGTTTAGGTAATGTGTTACAGCCCTCAAAGAGCATCTCCGGGTTAATAAGATATTTTTGTTCAGAAAGCAGCTTTTCCATCTGGATTAGTTCTTGCAGTTTGAGAAAGCTGCTTCTAATTAATGTGGATAAACACTTGGGTCAAAGTACTTCATTTGTCTGAATTTTCCCTTAAAAGGGGCTCTTTGCAAGATGTGAATCTCTCACTCTCTCTACCTTACCATGAAAATTATGTGTCTCATGTTATTCATTCTTGTTTTTTCTTGTTATGGATGTACAGCCCCACTATGTCTTGCTTTCTGCTTCTTTCTACTCTGTGGAAATCAGCATTTTCCAGTCCCATGGAACAGTGGGATAACACCCTCAGCTGTCTCTCACACACCACAACCTCCTGCGCCAGCACCCCCCTCCCCTCCCCCCACCCCCCTCCCCCCCAAGTCTTTGAATCCTCCCATACTCCCAACAATGTACAGATTTTTAAAACCAGAGTTCAGTTAATGGGCATAACATTTTCACTTGGGACCAGAGTGACTCTGTATTATTCAGAAAGATTTACATCTCTATTGCTACATTTAGGAGTTAAGGACATTCCAAAAGCACTCTGCAGCCAATGAAGTGATTTTTGAACTGTAGCCACTTGTTGCAATGTGGGGTTGTCAATTTTAGCACAGCAAGATCCCATGCAGAGAGGTCAGGATATGGGAGAGATGGTAGCATAGCCATACTGATACTCCAGGCAATGTCTAATGTACTGAGGACATCTCACCAC
Source organism: Chiloscyllium punctatum (assembly GCF_047496795.1). Taxonomy (NCBI): domain Eukaryota; kingdom Metazoa; phylum Chordata; class Chondrichthyes; order Orectolobiformes; family Hemiscylliidae; genus Chiloscyllium; species Chiloscyllium punctatum. The sequence continues at coordinate 60,601,549 of NC_092783.1, forward strand.
AGCTGTTTAAATCCAGTTAATAAACTTAGAATTGAACACCGTTCTCAGTGTTGATCATGAAGCTATCATTGTTTGTTGTAAAAACACATGTTGTTCACTAATGCCTGTCAGGGAAGGAATTTCCTGATCTGGCCTCTGTGTGACTCCAGACATATAGTGATGTAACTGACCCATAACTACCCTCTGAAATGGCCAACCAATCTGCTCAATTCAAGGGCATATTAGGGATGGGCAATAAATACTGGACTTGCCATTGGCACCTCCATCTATTGACAAAAAGACAACTGGAACATCAAACATTACAACACAGGAACCAGGCTTTCGGCCCACAATGTTGTGTCAAACATGACAGCAAATTAAACCATTCCCTTCTGCCTGCCCTTGGTCCACATACATCCATTCTTTTCATATTCATGACTTATCTAAAAGCCTCTTAAACGTGCCTTTCACATATGCCTCCACCACCACACCTGACAGTGCGTTCCACACTCTGTGTGAAAAGATGCCCTCACATCTCCTTTGAACTGCCCCCTCTCACCTTAACTGCTTGTCCCCTAGCATTAGACATTTCAACTCTGGGAAAAAGACTTTGATCATCAACCCTATCTATGTAACTCAATTTTACAGACTTCTATCAAGTTTCCCCTCAGTCTCTGTTGCTCTGAGATTTTCTAGCCCCTCCCTATAGCTCATACTCTCTAATTCAGGCAGCACCATAGTAAACCTCTTCTGCACCCTCTCCAAAGCCTCCACATCCTTCCTGTATTGTGGCATTCAGAGTTGAACACAATATTCTAAGTGTGGCCTAATCAAAGACTAATAAAGGTGCAATGTGCCATCCTGACTTTTGCACTCAATTCCCAGACCAATAAAGGCAAACATGCTATAATTACTGGAGAATAAGTTGTTGATTTGCTTTACCATTGTTGATAGTGGTCCTTCTCCGCAGGAAACTGAGAATAATCTTGCTCTTCCTCAAAGTACTGCTATGGGATCTTTACATGCACACAAGATAACACACATGGTTTCGGTTTAACTCTTGTCTGGAAGATGCTACTTTTAACAGTGCAGCACTTTCTCAGTGCTAGGTTTAGAGTGTCAGCCTAGATTTTCATCTCAGGTTTCAGGTATGGGAACTGAACCCACATCAACAATGACAAATATCGAAAAACATTGCATGCAACTTCACACCATGTCATCAAACAGGAATTAACACTGAGCCATGAAAGGACATACAGGAGAGGTGACTGAAAGCAATGTAGAAAGATTCAGGGAGAGAATCCCAGAGGTTAGGCCCTATGCAGCAGAAGGCAATGATGGAAGCATTCCTCAAAAAGGAGGGAGCGTAGGTACGAGGTCAGGGAACACTTCTTCATGCAAAGGGTGGTGAAAATCTGGGCTTTCTCCCTCAAAAACGAGCTGAGACTGGGGATCAATTGGAAATTTTAAACTAAGAACAATATCAAGTCAGCATTATGGAGATAAAGCACGTCAATAGAGTTACATATAGACAATCATGATCTAAGTGGAGGCAGACTAGGTTTGTAAGGCTGAATAGCCTCCTTGTGATTCCAATATCCAGTGACAGCCATAGCCTGGGATTGAATAAAAAGAATCAATTATTTCTGAGCAGCTAGAGATAAACATTTTTATTATTATTTCAGATTCCCTGCATCTGCAATACACTATATACTCTCCAATGCAGACATTTGGGAGCAAGTTATTGCTGGATTTTGGAATTATCCAACAAGAGTGTGGAATTAAAATGCCATGCATGCGTAAACTGGAAAACACCATAGAAATAAATATCTGCCTGAAATGTAGAACCATGTCAAAGGTTTTGCTAAAGAGTACTAAATATTGTTTTACATACCCAATGACTGTATCTCCCATGTGTTCCCAAGCACCGTTCTGAAATGTTATTAATGACACTGAGGTCTGTCCAAGGAATTTCTGGATCAGTAGCATTTCCGAACAATAGATTTCTGAACTGGGACGGTTGTAATTTTTTTTTCACTCCATGGGTCTTGTCAGTCTATCACACCCCCTCAACCAACATGGAAAAAAATACTAATGAGTCATTACCGTCTAAAAAAAAGGAGCAACATTTGAAAACAGAAAGCGATAACAATGAGATAAATAAATGGATTGAAGCTCGTCCTTAGTGTTTTGTATCATGCAAACTCTTTGTGTTTTTCCCTTTTGGAGAGCTGCACAATCCAGAGGACAATTGAAAACAGGAAGCTACACAGGAATGACACTTGTGGTCAGATTGGGCACGTTGCCCAGAGAGATACTCTGTCCTAGGACGTGGTGTCTGTATTTAGGAACGTACTGTCGCCATTTAGTCCCTGGCATCACACCAGCTGACATTTCAGTGCCATTTCGACATGACAAAGCAAATTAATTAATTGGAGGTTGACATTTCAGGCTGGGAGCTCACTTTTCCTGTTCACAGCCTCAGTTCATGCTCATCACTGAATGCACCTTTATTTACCATCAATGGTATCCCCTAACCTTCAAGGTAAATTATTGGTTGAATTTGCTTTGCGTTCTGTGAAGCTGTTACTGGAGTTTGTCTTCCTGACTCACTGCCTGGTTAGAACTCATCCCCCATCTTCACTGCTCTAACACATTCCCCAAGGAGCTTGGCTTTCTCTTCTGACCAAACATTTGCTCTTCTTTCCATGAATGTGATCCTTAAGCTCAGGGTAAGTTTTGCTAATTATGGAAGGGCTGAAGAAGGACGGATTCCTGAAGAAGGGCTCATGCCCGAAACGTCGATTCTCCTGCTCCTTGGATGCTGCCTGACCTGCTGCGCTTTTCCAGCAACACATTTTCAGCTAGAATAATGAAAGCTAAGTCTCCAGTGCAGTACTGAGGGAGTGCTACACTGTTGGCAGCAATGTCTTTTGGATGAGAACACTTGAGGTCCTGTCTTCTTAGCTGAGTGTAAATGATTGGATAACACCATTTGAAAGAGGGTCTTTCTCTGTACTGTCCTGGCTAATATTGATACCTCAACTAAGCTAATAAAGTCCTGGTCATTATCATTGTACAGCATGTGGGATCTTGCTGTGTGAAAGTTAGCTGTTGTGTTTCCTACATCAGAGCAATTAAGTGCACTTTAAAGAAACTTTATTGGTTCTGAAGGACAGTGTGGAATCTGGTGTTCACAAAGGGCTCTATATAAATGCAAGTCCTTTACTTTTCCTGGATGTCCTTTTGACTTCCTGACTCAAATGTTTTGAAATGTTCCTGAGCTCAGGAAGCACTGCCAACTGAGCAAGTGCTCCCACACCAAAGAGAATCTCTTTCCTACACTCCTGTAACATGTCACAGTGCATTCTGAGGTCACACAGGATTCCAACTGTGAGAAATCTCAGCTCAGGACTCGCCTGCCTGTGTGAGAGAGACACTCAATTTCCTCTCCAGCCAATTCGACCCACTGTTTCTGTCCTGCTGTTTATCTGCAGTGTGTAGACTCAGGGGCAACAACCACATGAGTGAAGGCAGAGCCTTAGCTGTCACTGAGATTATACCTATCTCATTCTGTTAGATTGGCTGTCTCATCAAACTGCCACTGATCCCAGTTAAATGGCAGGGTGGTGTGCTGCAGACATCATGTATACACACTGCCTCCTCATAGTCTCTGTGTCTTTGACCCTGAGCTAAGCTCATCTGTCCCTGCACTCCCCACCCCCCCCCCCCCCCCCCCACCCCAGCTCCCCTACAAAGACTGCTTATTTCCACCAGGCTTAAGCCTGCCTCGATCCTTGTCGTTACACCCTCGTGCCTTCCTCTTGTAACCTTTTAGTTCCATGATGTTTAACCTCTATCTCTCTCTCCATAAACCTAGATGAAGATGATCTAAAACTCTGACATCCATACCCTATTCATTCACCCACCTTTTGCTGACCTCCCCTGGTTCGAGCCACATCACAGATCGAAAATTCTGAAACTTGTTTTCCAACCCCTCTATGGTCTCTTTATCCCTGACACTTCCTCCAGCACCACACACACTGAAGTTTCTGAATTTCTTGAATACAGATCTTCCCAGATTTCCATTGTTCCACAATCAGTGGGGTCTGCTTCCAGCTTTGGAATTCCTTCGGTAAATAGCTTCACTTCTTTACCTGTCCTTCCTTAAGACACTCCTTCAACCGTATGAAAAAGTTAACAATGAACTATGGATACTGGAAGTCAGAAACTTTGTGAGAAATTGCTGGAGAGACACAGCAGGTCTGGCAGCATCTGTGGAGACAAGGCTGAGTTAACGTTTCACACTTCTTCAGAACGATTGTAGCTGGGGAAATGTTGGTATATATGTTGATGAAGGGTGGGGTGGAGTGGGGGAGTAGAAAATGATAGTTGGAAATGTATGTTTGAGAAAGAGTATTTGGACAATCAAAGGAATGTGTGACGATCAGCCTGGGAGAATCAATAGCTGCTAATGGGAACCAATAGTTTTTCATAACAGCCCATGTAATGACAAGGAAGGCAATGGCCTAGTGGTATTTTCGCTAGACAATTCACTCAGCAAATGTTCTGGGGACCTGAGTTCAAATCCTGTCATAGCAAATACTGAAATTTGAATTCCAGATATTAAAAAAAAACAAAATAAGAATCTACTGATGATGATCGTCAGGAAAAACCCATCTGGCTCACTAAATTTCTTCAGGGAAGGAAATCTGCCATCCTTACCTAGTCTAGCCTACATGTGACTCTAGGCTCTCAGGAATGTGATTGACTCTCAGTTGCCCTCCGAAATGGCCATTCAGTTGTACCAATTGCTACAAAGTCTCAACAAAGGAAGGAAAGCAGACAGACTCCCTGTCAACCTAGACACTGGAATAAACAAAGGCAGAAACAGTTCAGCCAATCCTGCACAGTCCCCCTCACTAACACCTGGGAGTTAGTATCAAAACTGGGAGAGCTGTCTCACAGACCAGTCAAGCATCAGCCTGACATAGTGATACTTCCTGAATTATACCTTACAGACAATATCCCAGACCCCACCATCGCCATCCCTGAACATGTCCTGTATTACTGGCAGGACAGACCCAACAGAGGGGGCTACACTATGGGATACAGTTGGGAGGGAGTTGCCCTGGGAGCCTTCAACACTAATTCCAGACCCCATGAAGTCTCATGGTTTCAGATTAAACATGGGCAAGGAAACGTCCTGCTGATTACCATGTACCATCTTCCCTCAGCTGATACATTGGTGTTCCTCCACGTTGAACAACACTTAGAGGAAGCAAGGGTACAGAACGTACTCTGGGTGCAGCACTACTGATCGAGTTGGTCGGGTCCTAAAGGACATAGCTGCTAGACTAAGTCTGCAGCAGCTGATAAGAGAACCAACAAAAAGGGAAAACATTCTTGACCTCATCCTTACCAATCTGCTGGCTGAAGATGCATCTGTCCATGATGGTTTTGGTAAGAATGACAACCGCACAGTCCTTGTTGAGACAAAGTCCTGCCTTCACATCGACAACACCCTCCATCATGTTGTGTAGCACTATCACTGCGCTAAATGGGACAAACCTCAAACAGATCTACCAACTCAAGACTGGACATCCATGAGGCACTTTGGCCAACAGCAGTAAAATTATACTCCAGCATAATCTGTAACCTCACGGCCCAATATATCCCCCACTCAACCATTACTGTCAAGCCGGGGATCAACCGGTTCAATGGAGAGTGCAGGAGTGCATACCAGGTGCAGCACCAGGCATTCCTGAAGATGAAATGCCAACCTGGTGAAGCCACCAAACAGGACTACTTGCATGCCAAGCAGCATAAGCAGTAATAAGCAGACCTAAGCAATCCCACAGCCAATGGTTCAGATCTAAGCTCTGCAGTCCTGCCACATCCAAGCATGAATGGTGGTGGACAATTAAACAACTCACTGGAGGAAAGGGGTCCACCAATATTCTTATTCTCAATGGTGAAAGAGCCCAGCACATCAGTGCAAATTATAAAGCTGAAGCTTTTGCAGCAATCTTCAGCCAGAAGTGCCAATTGGACGATCCATGTCAGCCTCTCCAGCGGTCCGCAACGTTACAGATACCAGTCTTCAGCCAATGTGATTCAATCCACATGATATCAAGCAAACAGTTGGAGACATTGTATACGGCAAAAGCTTTGGGCCCTGACGACATTCTGGCAATAATACTGAAGACTTGTGCTCCAGAACTTCCCAGTCTTCTAGTCAAGCTGTTTCAGTACAGTTACAACACTGACATCTATCTGACAATCTGGATAATTGCCCAGGTATGTCCTGTACATAAAAAGTAGAATAAATCCAACCCAGCCAATTACCGCCCCATCAGTCTCCTCACGGTCATCTGTAAAGTGATGGAAGGTTTCATCAACACTACGATTAAGCAGCACCTGTTCAGTGATGCTCAGTTTGGGTTCCACCAGGACCCTTCAGCTGGTTCAAACCTGAACAAAAGAGCTGAATTCCAGAGGGGAGGGGAGAGTGACAGCTCTTGACATCAAGGGTGGCATCAAGGAGCCCGAGCAAAACTGGAATCAATGGGCACACTCTCCACTGGTGTTGACAGTCTGTGGGTCCGGAATCACATGTACAAGGAATCACATGAGGATAGCGCAGGAAATTGAGCTGGAAGATCGAGCATTCTGGAACAGGCTCGAAGGCCTCCTCCAGCTCCTAGATTTCTGGATTTTGCATTTATATGGCGCCATTCATAACTTCAAGACTAGAACAGATCTAAGTTCCTCTACAAAGAGAGGACCAGACCTCAATGCAAATTGCAGGCAAAGGACTGTTAGCTTACATGAGCTGAGCACATATTGCACCATGAACACCACATCAGTTGTGTTTATGTCAATGAGCCAGGAAGAACCCAACGATGTTCATGACTGGTGAGTCATTATCTTTAGATGCAAATAATGGTAAGAAGGATTGAGGATTTAGAAAAGGCGGCCAATAGCAAATAAGGTTCAATATGCAAGATGTTCAGGTATTTTGTGGCCCTCAAAGGTCAATTAAACAAAAGCATTGGCAACAAAATACGCATCTCCATGGGACAGAGCTGCTTAGTCAAAAGGGAACTGGCGTGTGTTATTTAGTTTATCACACATGAACAAGGCAACAACAAACTAAATAAACCAGATATTGCACTACTTGCAAATCGCTTGAGTTTAGGTTTTCATACATTGTACTGAAGCTGAACTGTGCCATGGATCAGTTAGATTTGTACCTTATAGCTCCAGTTGCTATAATATTACTTGTGGGAATAGGCAAAATAGGGATGAAACTTGGGTGCTGGTAATCTTGCTGTTTGTTATGTGCATTAATGACTTGGATGTGAATGTGGAAGGTAAAATGAGTAAGTTTTCATATAATATGAAAATTGGTGACATTGTCGATAATGAGGAGGATGGTCTGAGGCTACAGACAGATATTGATCAGCTGGTAAATATGACAGAGCTATGGCCTTTAATTTTGATAATTGAGAGGTGATGGATTTTGGGACTTCTGTTAAGGGGAGGACATACAAAATAAATGATAGGTCCCCAAAGAGTTGTGAGGAGCAAAGGCAGCTTGTTCTTTGAGTCCACAGATCGCTGAAGGTGTCAGCATAGGTAGACAGGGTGGTGAGGAACAGATGCTTGCCTTATTAGCAGGGGCTTACAACATGGGAGAAAGAAAGTCTTGTTGCAACTTTATAAAACATTGATTAAGCCACTAATTGAATACTACGTGCAGTTCTGGTTGCCAAGGTATTGGAAAGACATGATTGCAATGGAAACAAGTGCAGAGGAGATTCCCCAGAATGTTGCCTGGGATGAAAGATCTCAGTTATGAGGAGAGATTGGATAGGCTGGGTTTATTATCCTTAGAGAGCAGAGGAGGCATCTGATTGAGGTACACAACATTTTGAGGCATAAACAAAGTAGATCATGAGAATCTTTTCCCCATGGCAGACATGTCTAAGAGCACAGGGTATAAGCATAAAGTGAAGAGTAAGTGGCTCAGAGGTGAATGTGGTAGAAATATGGAACATTGCTGCTTGAGAAGGTGGCAGACACAAAAAAGCTGCAGATGCTGGAATCCGAAATACACAGGCAGGAGGCTGGAAGACCACAGCAAACCAGGCAGCAGCAGGAGGTGGAGACGGGTTACACCTAAAATGTTGACTGCTCCACCTCCTGATGCTGCTTGGCTTGCTGTGTTCTTCCAGCCTCCTGCCTGTGTATTTGAGAAGGTGGTAGAAGCAGGTACCTCTAACAACATTTAACAAGTTAAAAATCAGACAACACCGGGTTAAAATCCAACAGGTTTATTTGGAAGCACTAGCTTTCGAAGCGCTTCTTCTTCTTCAGGTGGTGGTGGAGCAGGACTGTAAGACAAGTCCTACTTCACAGTTGCTTGATGAAGAAGCAGCGCTTCGAAAGCTAGTGCTTCCAAGTAAACCTATTGGACTATAATCTGGTGTTGTACGATTTTTAACATTGTCCGCCCCAGTCAAACACTGGCTCCTCCAAATCACAACATTTAAGAAGCATCTGGATAATTACTGAAAATGCGAGGGCCTAGTAGGCAATGGATCAAGTGCAGGTAAATGGGACTAGTGTAGTGTGGTGTTTGTTGGCGGGCATGGACATTGTGGGCTGAAGGGCTGGTGTCTATGCTGTATGACACTGTGAAATCTGTAAACTTCTCTCAAGCATTTTACAACTAAGATATTCTTGAAATGTAGTCACTATTCCAACATCGGAACAATGAAGTTTACAAAGGAAAAGTATAATTCAAGACTCCAGAGTGAATTGCTGTGCTGTTTTTCAAAATGGTGCCATTACATTCTTTCGCATCTCCTCTGCAACGCTGTCCCTCCAACAGTGCAGCTTCACTCTGCACTGCCCTGGAGTGTCAGTTGACATGCAGAGAGCTCAGCAATGGGGAGGGAAATGCTGACATCTGTTGTTGAGTTCTCAGATTGCACCTCTGCACAGTTCTGATTTTTCTTCCTATTTTGATAACTGTGCCTTCTCAACGCTGCTGCACCTGAGAGATCGAGAAGAGCAGAGGGATCTTGGTGTCCATGTACACAGATCTCTGAAAGTTGCCACCCAGGTAAATAGTGCAGTGAAGAAGGCATATGGCGTACTGGCTTTTATTGGTAGAGGAATTGAGTTCCGGAGTCCTGAGGTCATGCTGCAGTTGTATAAGACTCTGGTGCGGCCGCTTCTGGAATATTGTGTGCAGTTTTGGTCGCCATACTATAGGAAGGATGTGGAGGCACTGGAACGGGTGCAGAGGAAGTTTACCAGGATGTTGCCTGGTATGGTAGGAAGATCCTATGAGGAAAGGCTGAGGCACTTGGGGTTGTTTTCTTTGGAGAAAAGAAGGTTTAGGGGTGATTTGATAGAGGTGTACAAGATGATTAGGGGGTTAGATAGGGTTGACAGTGAGAACCTTTTTCCGCGTATGGAGTCAGCTATTACAAGGGGGCATAGCTTTAAATTAAGGGGGGGTAGATATAGGACTGATGTTAGGGGTAGGTTCTTCACTCAGCGAGTCGTAAGATCATGGAATGCCCTGCCAGTAGCAGTAGTGGACTCTCCCTCTTTATGGGTATTTAAGCGGGCATTGGATAGGTATATGGAGGATAGTGGGTTAGTGTAGGTTAGGTGGGCTTTGATCGGCGCAACATCGAGGGCCGAAGGGCCTGTACTGCGCTGTATTGTTCTATGTTCTATGTTCTATGTTCTAAAACAAAGAAGGAGGCCACGATGGGAGAGTGTATCAGCAACAGTTTAAAACAGGGTCTGTGCTTCAGCATATTTGTTGATTTGTCTGCTTTACAAATTATAAGACCTCAATTCAACAACAATTTGCATTTGTATAGCTCCTTTGGTGGATGACGTAAATCCATAGAGGCTGATATCCCACCACCAAGTCAGCCATTATTTGGAGTGAAAAGACACTCAGATAAAAATATTGATATGATCCTCAGAGATGGGCTAACAAATGTTGAATTTTCCAACAACACCCACATCCCACAAATAAAAACGGCATCAGGCAATCTTAAACAAGAGTTTGGGTCAAAGTCGGAAGGTTTGAAAGGAGAGAGGTCAACATGTGGAGAGACTTAGAAAGGGATTCCCAATGGTGAGGCAACTGAAGGCATAGGAACATAGCAACAAGATCAGGCCATTCAACCCCTCAAACCTGTTCCACCAGCCAATGAGATCATAGAATCCTTACAGTGTGGAAACAGGCCCTATGGCCCAACAAGTCCACACTGACCCTCTAAAGAGTATCCCACCCAGACCCATTCCCCTATCACTCTACATTTACCTCTGACTAATGCACCTAACCTACACATCCCTGAAGACTGTTTGGCAATTTAGCATGGCCAGTTCACCTGACCTGCACATCTTTAGATTGTGGGAAGAAACCGGTGCACCCGGAGGAAACCCACGCAGACACGGGGAGAATGTACAAACTCCACACAGACAGTCGCCTGAGTTTGTTGGAGCAGTGCTAACCACTGTACCACCATGCTTCCATGCTTGATCGGTGGCCTAACTACATTTACCTGCCTTTGGCCTATAGCCCTTAACATCTTTGATTAACAAAAAACATCTATCCCAGATTTGAAATTAACAACTGAACCAGCATTCACTGACATTTGTAGATGAGAGTTCCGAAAACTTTACCACCCATGGCCCACCTTCGTGGAGAAATTAAATTTTGGGGTTTATTAGAAGTCAACATTGGAGGAATAGGACAGTCCAAGGGGTCTGTGACTGTGGGAGGTGACAGGGATAGGGAAGGTCAAGGATCTTCTTGTAAGATGCAGACATCTCTGAATAGGAGAAAGTGAGGACTGCAGGTGCTGGAGAGTCAGAGTGGAAAAGTGTGGTGCTGGAAAATCACAGCAGGTCAGTCAGTCTCCAATTAGCAGGAGCATTGGCATCTTAGGCATATGAAGTATCTTTGAATAGTTTGATTAGAAAATAGTTCATTTATGCATTGCTGACAAATTTAATTCAGTGAGTTGGGAGCATTATGGATGATTGTAAGGTATTCCCAGTGTACTATTCCCAGGAATCCCAACATTCCTAATGAAGAGCTTATGCTCGAAACGTTGACTCTCCTGATCTTCGGATGCTGCCTGACCTGCTGTGCTTTTTCAGCACCATACCTTTTGACTCTGATCTCCAGCATCTGCAGTCCTCATTTTCTCCTCGGTATTCCCAGTGCACAAGTGGCAAAAGGCAGTGATGCTGATACTATTTTACCAGCAGTTTAATGATTATTTTTGCAAGTGCATTCATCATCACAATATAGGAAACATGCCAGGTAAATTGTGCAAAAGATAATCTGATAGACAATAGTGTGATAATCAGCAGATGGTTTATGCTTGGTGATACTATCTGCAGGGAAAATATTGGCTGCAGTGCACCGTTGGTAACACAGTGCTCTTTCAAAATAAGGTATTGAATCTCCTTTATCTACCTCAGGGACTGGACAGAGACTCGGTCCAATAGTTCATCTCAAGGATGCCACCCCAGACAATGCAACACTCCCTCAGTCTGTACTCAGAGAGAAAACCTGTCAAAAATATAGTCGTGTTTGGATGTGACCATATTGCTCAGACTGAAATTCTATTTTGAATTATACAAAATGTGTTTGATCATTATGTCTCATTCATGAGTTTTACTGACCTTTCCTCTTTGCAGGAATGAGTGAATATTTTGAGGGAATTCCCAGGGGAGTGTTAGTAGCTGCAGAGACTGCCTGGGAACTGACCTGCATCTGTAGGGTATTGCAGGGAGTGTCAGTATGAAATCCTGTGTTAGAAATGATAGACCTGCATTCACAGCACTTTATTTCAGTGTTACATGAGGCAGACATGGTTCTGCTTGTACTGTGCCACATTGTCATGCAGTGATGGGCCTATAACTAACAGTAATGTAACCCAGCATTACACAGACTTGGACCTGAACCTATCAGTACAGTACTTAGGTATTCTACAGTTATTTTTTACTCATGAGACATGGGCATCGTTGGCTGGCCAGCATTTTTTATTTCCCAACCCTAGTTGCCCCTTGAGAAGGTGGGGATGAGCTGCCTTCTTGAACCGCTGTAGTCCATATGCTGTAGGTAGACCCACAAAGCCCTTAGGGAGGGAATTCCAGGATTTTGATCCAGTGATTTCAGAGCCAGGATAATGAGTGTCTTGGAGAGGACTTGCAGGAGTTAGTGTTCCCCTGTATCTGCTGCCCTTGTTCTTCCAGGTGGAAGTGGACATGGGTTTGGACGTGCTGTCTGAGGATTTTTGGTAAATTTCTGCAGTGCATCTTGTAGATAGTACAAACTGCTGCTACTGAGCTTCGGTGGTGGAGGGAGTGGATATTTGAGGATGTGTTGCCAATCACGTAGGTTGCCTTGACCTGGATGGTGTCAAGCTTCTTGAGTGTTACTGGGACTGCACCCATCCAGGCAAGTGGGGAGTATTCCATCACACTTCTGACTTGTGCCTTGTAGATGGTGGACATACTTTGAGAGTCAGGAGGTGAGTTACTCACTGCAGTATTCCTAGCCTCTGACCAATGTGTTTATGTGGCAAGTCCAGTTGAGTTCTGGTCACTGGTAACCCCAAGCACCTTGGGCCTGCATCTCTTACTACAGTACCCTGGTATTCTGCAGTGTTGGCCCTGTAAGTACAAGTACTGAACCCCAATGTTTTACAGTCTTGGATCTGTGTCTATCAGCATCAATGGGAACCCCAAGGTGGATTCAGTGATGGTAACACCAATGAATGTCAAAGGGCAGAGATTAGATTGTCTCTTATTGGAGATGGTCATTGCCTGGCATTTGTGTGATACAAATACTATTTCCACATGGCAGCCAGAGCCTGTACCTTGGGCTTGTACCTCCTCGGGCTGTATCTCAGTATTCTACAGTGATAGACCTGTATCTCCCAGTGCTGTAATCATTGCTGCAGTGTCTTCATTTAATGCAGTGGGGTCATATATAAATAACCGATTTGGAACAGGCTAAAATAACAAATCTAATTTATTATAATTAAGTATCATATAAAAAGGTGTGAATTATACAAAGTCAGAGAGTTGATTAGATCTTTCTTGCATCGGTCAAGTTAAGCTTGTTATACAAAATACAAGGAAAGATTATTTATTTTGAACATCTATCAGAAATATTTTCATGATCTGATAAAAGTAGATAAACAATTCTTTCATACCTTGAAATCCAAAAGCAATACAATATTGAGATGTGAACAATGTAGACATTTTTATTATTCACCTGAATAAAGATTTATAAAGTTGGGCACCCACCACTGAATTTTATAAACACCTTGTTCCATGAATAATGAAAGGAGGGGCCTATTATCTAAATGGTAGAAGATTTAGAGCTCTGAGATGCAGAGGGATCTAGGAAATAGTGCACGAATTCCAAAAAAAAGTAAGTAGGTGCAGCAAGTCATCTGGAAAGCCAGTAGCCAGGAAGTTATACTTCAGTTTTACCACTGGGGAGGCCTTATCTGTGTACAGTGTCGATCATGCTATTTAGAAAAGGAGGTAAGTGGGTTGGAAGTAGTTCAGAGAACGATTACCAGATTAATCCCTGAAATGGCAGATTATCTTTTGAGAGAGAGTTGAATAGCCTTGACTTATATCCATTTGAGTAGAAAATGACCAGAAGTCGCATGACACCAGGTTATAGTCCAACAGGTTTATTTGAAATCACACGTTTTCGGAGCACTGTCCCATCATCAGGTCACCAGCGCTCTGAAAGCTTGTGATTTCAAATAAACCTGTTGGACGATAACCTCGTGTCGTGTGACTTCTGGCTTTGTCAACCCCAGTCCAACACTGGCACATCTACATCTTGAGTGGAAGAGTAAGAAGGCGACTTGATTGAAACATATACAATCTTGAGGGATCTTGACAGGGAATATGGATCCTCTTATGGGAGAATCTAGAACCAGGAGTCACTGTTTAAAAAGCAGGAGTTTAAATCAGAGATGAGGAGCTTTCTTTTTCTTTCAGATTGTTGTGAGCCTTTGGAAGCCTTGCCCTGAAAAGGTCTTTCAATATTTTTAAGGCAGATGCGAACAGATTCTTGCTAAGCGAGGGAGATGAACTCATCGCACCTCTCCATCCACGCTCCTCCCACACCCAAATAAAGTATTTGAGGTTAGGGATCAATTGAAAATATAGAGTCAAGATTAGAGTGGTGCTGGAAAAGCACAACAGGTCAGGCAGCATCCGAGGAGGAGGAAAATTGACGTTTCGGGCAAAAGCCCTTCATCAGGACTCATCAGAAACTCAGGTTTCCTGCTCTTTGGATGTTGCCTGACCTGCTGTGCTTTTCCAGCACCACTCTAATCTAGACTCTGAGTTCTAGCATCTGCAGTCCTCACTTTTGCCATCAATTGAAAACATCCAGACTTAAGATTCAGGAAGATAGTAAGCACATCGAGGGACTGTCAGGAACACACAGTCAGTAAATGGATAGAGCACCTAAACTTCCATACAGTGTGCCAACCCAACCCTCCAAGTGCCAACCACAACCCATCCCAATCTGGCAGAGTCTGTGGGTCACATATTGGACCTTTCAACCACCTCAGAACCTGTCCACCCAGAGTAGAAAAAAGCCCTCCTCAATGCTGAAAAGGGACACAGGAAAGATACAAACCGAGTATTTGGTCTTGCTTAGTGTCCTTAATCAAATCTATTTTGCTTTAAGGACAATGCTGGCGTATTGGCTTTCTTCTGTGTGTGTTTGGATTGAAGTGGGTTGGTTCTCCGACTTGAACTCCACTGTGCTGTAAAATACTTCGGGAGCTTTCTCTGCATTCCTTGCGGGAGTCTCCAGGTGGGAATGGTTGGGGACGTGTCCTGGAGGCTTAGCAATGCTAGCGTAGACAAAATGACTGTCAAAGCTTTCAGAATCCTGCAATGGGATCAGAGAGGGTTAGTTTCATCAACCTTGCCAGATAAACAACACGAGCAGCAACAACTCTCTAAAGATAAATGGAAGATTCATGACAGGAGCCTACAAGCATGCCCACTTTGAGTTTCAGCACAGGGTAATTCTACAGCATCATAAACACTGGAAAATGGTTCCACGAAAAAAAACAGTGAGACAGAAAATGGCTCAAATCCAAAGTAGGTGGCATTAGGAGTGGTCAGTAAAAACTTTGGTCAAAGATCAGATCTCCAAGGAGATCTGTATGGAGCAGCTAGATTAGAGAGTAGAGAGCCAGGGAGTTCTCCCTGGTCAAAGGCTGAGGGTGACTTTCTCAAAGTTTATAAAATCATGAGAGGCGTGGATAGGGTGAATAGCCAAAGTCTTTTCTCCGGGGTAGGGCAGTCCAAAACTAGAGGGCACAGGTTTAAGTTGAGAGGGGAAAGATATAAAGGGGACCTAAGGGCCCACTATTTCACACAGACCGTGGTGCATGTATGGAATAAGCTGCCAGAGGAAGTGGTGGAGGATGGTACAATTACAGCATTTAAAAGGCATGTGGATGGGTATATGAATAGGAAGGATTTAGAGGGATATGGGCCAAATGCTGGCAAATGGGATGACTGCGTTAATTTAGGAAACCTGGTTAGCATGGATGAGTTGAGCCAAACCATCTGTTTCCATGTTGTTGAAAACTTAATGACCATGAGAAAGTGAGGACTGCAGATGCTGGAGATCAGAGCTTAAAAATGTGTTGCTGGAAAAGCGCAGCAGGTCAGGCAGCATCAAAGGACTTCCTGAAGAAGGGTTTATGCCCAAAACGTCGATTCTCCTGTTCCTTTGATGCTGCCTGACCTGCTGCCCTTTTCCAGCAACACATTTTTAAACTTAATGACGATGACAATCTAAAAAAGGAAAGGGCTGGAGAAACTCAGCAGATCCAGCACTAGAGAGAAAAATTGAGTTAACATTTCAACTTCCTCTTAGACGTTCTTCCTGATCTCCCCAGGGGGATCCCTCAACCAACATCACTCAAAACAGATTTGAGTCCAGTATAAATCCTCTTCATAACTTCGGAATTTCCAAGAGGAGTCATACTGGGCTCAGAAGGTGAATTCTGTCTCTATCTTCACAGATGCTGCCAGACCTGCTGAGTTTCTCCTTTCAGCTTCTATTCCAAATCTCCAGCATCCTCAGTTCTAAGCTTTTACTAAAAAAAACCCTGTGCTTCAGATTGCTACTTGTGGGACTTGCTGTCTGCACGTTGGCTGCTTCATTTC
The DNA here is from genome assembly GCF_047496795.1 of Chiloscyllium punctatum. Taxonomy (NCBI): domain Eukaryota; kingdom Metazoa; phylum Chordata; class Chondrichthyes; order Orectolobiformes; family Hemiscylliidae; genus Chiloscyllium; species Chiloscyllium punctatum. Next base: position 60,617,809 of record NC_092783.1, read on the forward strand.
CTGTTGTGACTGAGCCTCAGCTGGATTTTGCTGGCTGTAAGCGCTTTGAGATGCCTTGTGGTCACAAAATGCATTTTATAAATGCAAGAACTTCACTTTAATAAATAACCAAGAAGGCACCAATCTGCAGATTAAATGCCACCATTTGCTGATTTTCTCTGAGTTGTGGAGTTCCATTTCTGAGAGGAAATTCCTGCCTCAATTACCTTCCCAGGCAGTGCATTCCAGATCCCTCACAACCCAAAGGTATTATAGTCCACAATCTAAACAAATCAAAATCAATAAATATTCACCAATTTTGTATCTTCAAGCTTTCTGCCCTAGCGCAGCCAGCCAACTTTCTGATCCTACGGCAAACACCATTTAATCTTTGCGGTCTATCCTTAGCCTTTAATCCCTGATTGTGGGAGGGGCTGACACAGATAACATTTATTGTCCATCACTACTTGCTCTGAGGAGATGTTTGACAAAACATGTGACTTGTAGGATTCCGCAGAGGATAGTTAACCATGACGGTATGGGGATCAGAATAACAAATAGTTCTCAAAGTGGGTAAGGACAGTAGGTTTCCATCCTCAAAGAACCAGTTCAGTTGAGTCTGACAATATTGTGGTCACTTATACTGATAGTCATCTAGTAATGATGAAGCTTGTGATTTCAAATGAACCTTTAGTACTATAACCTAGTGTTGTGTGACTTCTGACTTATATTCATAGCATTCATGATTTTAATTGAATTCTAATTCTCAAACAGCCAATGATAGGTTTTGAACTTTCATTTTCTGATTTACTAGTCCAGTAACATATCTACCCCATCACATAGACTTAATTCCTCTTTTGACCATTTAATCCTTTCAGTCCCATCTTTTTAATTTCTGCTTTCACTTTAGGTCTTGCTCTTTGGAACTCAACTTCTGCAAATCTTCACACACAGAACAACTCAAACAATTTTTCTTTTAATCATCTGGGTCTCTTCTTGCACTGAGATCTGTGTCAGTTTCAGTTTCAAAGGGAAGCGAAGAGGTATCGACAGAGGTTACATAAAATCTTACGGGCTATTTATCTTGTGATGCTGTCTTCTTTAAGCATTCACACATAACAGTAAATTCTTGTTTACCTCGCTGCGCTCTGTTGTTCCTGTTCCATGTGTAGCCTTGACTGTGAAAGAATTAAGCAGAAATTGATATGCTGGCTGCAGATTCATGCTAGGTGTTACAAGCTCCTCAAGCGCATCACAACACCGCATCAGCATCTACACATTATAGCCTGCACTGGACGATAAGTCCAAAAGACTCAGTCACCTTCAGTTTACTGATCCAGCTTTAATCTTAAAATCAAAGGTAATGCTGCTTCCTCATAGGGAGCCACAATTTAAGAAAGTGGGGTTTGGAGAACAGATTCCAAAGATTAGTGTACACTGTGGGAAAAGCACCATCCCTTCTGTTTTTGGTTTGATTTTGTCACACGTACCAAGGTACAGTGAAATGTTTTGTTCTGCGTGCAGTACAGGCAGATTACACCATGCAAAGTGTATTAGAGTAATTGAACAGAGAGAAGAATACAATGTTACAGCTACGGAAAAGGTGCACAGAGAGTGAGTTCAATGTTAAATTTAAAATTTAAGAGGTCCATTCAGAAGTCTGATAACAGAAGCTGTTTTTTAATCTGTTTGTACATGTACACACACATTGTCACCTCCTGCTGTAGCCCATACTCAAATTTTCTGGGGACAATAAAATTAGAGAGGGTATGAAATATTCTTCCTACTCCAATCCATACAGATCCTGGGTGGGATAGGTCAAAATTATTATTCCTCATTAGAGGTCTATAACTCAAAAAAAGGTCCTTCAGCCCATCAAGTCTGTGCCAGTCAAAAACAAGGACCTAAGCATTCTAATTAGTTGCCACATTACATCATGGCAACTGTGTTAATGAGTAGTAATCTCATTTCTAGGACAGCGCAGCATCTGGGTTTAAGTCCCAATTCACAAGTCTAAGTTGATACATGGAAACACTACCACTTGCAAATTCCCTCCAAACCACTCACCCTTCTGGCTTGGAAATATAACACCATTCCTTCAGTGTTACTGGGTTAGAATCTTGGAATTCCCTTCCTAAGGACATTGTGGGGCTACCCACAGGTGGTGGGCATTTGGAACGCGTTACCAGCAGAGGTAGTAGAGGCAGGCACTGTAGATTCATTTAAGATGCATCTGGACAGATGCATGAATAGGTGGGGAGCAGAGGGATACAGATGCTTAGGAATTGGGCGACAGGTTTAGACAGGAGATATGGATTGGATTGGGCTTGGAGGGCCGAAGGGCCTGTTTCTGGGCTGTAAATTTTCTTTGTTCTTTGTTCAGCACATGGACTACAACAGTTCAAGGAGGCAGCTCACCCCCAATTTCTCAAGGGCAACTAGGGACAGGAAATAAATGTTGGCCCAGCCAGCGACACCCATGTCCCACGAGTGAACAAGGAAATGTTAAAATATTAGCTTTTGAGCTGATGCCCCAGCTGGAATCCTGAAGGAGTGCTGCACTATCAGATGTGCTGTTTTTCTGGTACAATGTTTCAGGTGGGTATAAAGAGGAATAGTGAAATTCTCTCCCATGCCTCCACCAACATTTTTCCCTCAACTAATATCACAAAGACTGTGCTGTTCTTGGGATCCTGCTATATTAAAATTGACTGTACCTGAGAATTCCTTCATTATAACTGTGTATAAACATTCATGGGCGTAAAGATTTTGTGCTCTTCCAAGACTGTGAAATATTCTTTTTTCAATCTCTGCTGACCATCAATGCAGACCTGAGGGAGTGCTGCACCATCGGAGGTATTGTATCTTTAGGCCATGATACTCCAGCACCCAAGCAAAAACAGATGAACTGGGTCAGCTGTTCATTTGTTGCTTTTGCGATCTTGCCCTGTACAGATTAGCTTCAGATCAATTCCCAAGTCATCAGCAGTGGTTTCTGCAGTCATTGTAATGAGGTCAGCCAGGTGGATCTCATAGAATCTGAGTTCCCTGATTGGGACTGTAATCTGGTCCAATCAGGGAGTCCTGGCAGACAGATATAAACAGGACTATTCTTCCTGGTGGTGGAAATTGAATAAAGATTCATGCACCTTGTGTCTCTCACTGTGTCTCACGCCTGCACATACACACACACACTCCGTTGGTGCTGGGGAAAAAATAAGCACTACCGCAGTTAGGCGGGAGTGTGGGGGTTAAACAAAAAAAAGGGAATGTTAGAGCAACTGACATTCTGAGAGCTGACTCTGAAGAGGCAGCACTAAAATCAAGAACTGTTCATGTGCAAATAAAAGATCTCTTGCTAATTGGCTACTGGCCTCTGGAAAAAAAATAAACAGGAGTATCACCTGCACACACACAACATGGGTGCTGGGGAAAAGAAATAAGCATTACTGCAGTTAGGCGGTAGTGTGGCGTTAAGAAGAGAGAAAAACAAAGAAAAAGAAACAAGAGTGTGAGAAATGCAAAAAACAAAGAAAAAAAGATAAACAAGAGTATCAGAGGTTTGGTTCGCTCCGAGAGCTGGCTCTGTGCTAACTAGCTGAATGCTTATGCACAGCACAAGCAAATAAAGTGCAACTTGATAGAAACCTTTGTGGAGTTATTTTGGTTTTACTGGTTAATGATTAGATTAGATTACTTACAGTGTGGAAACAGGCCCTTCGGCCCAACAAATCCACACTGACCCGCCACCCACACCCATTCCCCCACATTTACCCCTTCACCTAACACTACGGGCAATTTAGCATGGCCAATTCACCTGACCTGCACATTTTTTTGGACTGTGGGAGGAAACCAGAGCACCCCCACGCAGACACAGGGAGAATGTGCAAACTGCACACAGAGAGTCGCTTGAGGTGGGAAATGAACCCGGGTCTCTGGCACTGTGAGGCAGCAGTGCTAACCACTGTGCCACCACGCCGCCCAAAAGCAATGCACTTTTTGCACATCCTGAGAATGCTCTTTATAAATGCAAGTTAGCGTCCTTCAGAGGACAATGTTCCACTCACCTGCATTTTCTTTCTTCCTTTTGATAAAATACAGGAGTACAGCAATCAGGAACAAAACCATCAGCACAAACAGCGCCACACCCCCCAACACATGGTACACGTTGACTGGTGACAGAAAGAAATAATTTCATCAACACCTTGCAGAGGAACATTAAAGAACACAGGAGCAGGAGGTTCGGATGCTCGCTCTGCCATTCATTAAGATCACAACCCATTGGCACTTTCCTCCAATTTCCCGCCATATTCCACAATTCTCTTAGAATCCACAAATACCAATCTTAAACAAACTCAATAAATGAGATTCTTTTTATTCACTCATGGAAATCGTTAGCTGGGCCAGTATTTATTGCCCCTCCTTAATTTTAATTTAATTAAATTTCTTAGACTTCATGAATAGTCAGATTGCTGCAGGTCTGGTCTCACACAGAGGGGAAATTTCCTGGACATTAATGAACCTGCTGGGTTCTTAGCAAAAATTGAGACAATCGGTCATCTTTGGACTTCTAATTCCAGAATTTTTATTTTTCTATATGATAGAAATCACAGAATCATAGATTCCCTACAGTGTGGAAACAGGCCCTTTGGCCCAACAAGTCCACACCAAACCTCCAAAGAGCAACCCACCCAGAACTATTCACCTACCCTATTATCCCATATTTACCCCTGATTAATGCACCTAACATACTCATCCCTGAACACTATGGGCAATTTAACATGGCCAGTTCACCTAAACTGCACATCTTTGGACTGTAGGAGGGAGCCACGCAGACACAGGGAGGAATGTGCAAACTCCACACAGACAGTCACCCGAGGTTGGAATCGAACTGGGTCTCGCACGCTGTGAGGCAGCAGTGCTAACCCCCGAGCCACCGTGCCACCTAATCACATTCAAATTCCACTATTTACCACAGGTGGGGGTTTGAACCCTAGGCCCCCGAACATTTGCACAGGAACAAAGATCAATTCAACACAGAAACAGGCCCTTCAGCCCTCCAAGCCTACATCAGCACAATTTGCCCTTCCATACTAAAACTGTCTTCACTTACAGAATCCATATCCCTCTATTCCCCTCCTATTCAGTTATTTGTCCAGGTGTTTCTTGAATGCTGCTATTGTGTCTGCTTCCCTCACCTCCTCTGGCAGCGCCTTCCAGGCACTCACCACCCTCTGTGTGAAAAACTTGTCTCGCACCCCCTTTGCACCTTGAACCTGTGACCCCTAGTAATTGACCCCTCCACTCTGGCAAAAAGTGTCATATGTTCCACTCTATTCGTGCCATTCACAATCCTATAAACTTGCCCCTCAACCTCCTGTGTTTCAGTGAAAACAAACCCAGTCCATCCACCCTTCATTGGGAGAGGCTTTCAGTATAAGGATAGACAAGGTTTGTGCAGCTTTACAGAACTTTAGTTAGGCAAACCTGGAATATTGTATACAGTTCTGGTCACCATGCTACCAGAAGGATGTGGATGCTTTGGAGAGGGTACAGAAAAGATTTACCAGAATGTTGCCTGGTATGTGGGAATTTAACTATGAAGAAAAGTTGGCTGACCTTATCCAAGTCCCAACTTCACTCTCCTGCGTGATCTCCAAAGCCCTTTATCCCACTTTTCATCAGAAACATATCTATTTCCTTCTTGAATCCGTTGATTAATTTTGCCTCCACTGCACTCTGGAGCAGCGAGTTCCACAAACTCACAACCATCTGGGAGAAATAGTTTCTCCTCATCTCGTCCTCTCACTCTATATCTATGACCTCTTGTTCGAGACTGTCCCACAAGGGGGAATCTCTGTTCAACACCCATCTTATCAATCCCCTGTAATATTTTATATCCCTCAATCAGACTCCCCCCCTCATTCTTCTGAACTCCAGTGAATACAAGCCCAAGTTATTCCACCGCTCCTGGTATGACAGCCCTTTCATCCGTGGGTTCAACCTGGTGACCCTCCTCTGAACTGCAACTGTAACTCCACAACCAGTACCTCGGCATACTCATGGAGACTGAGCAGCTCAGCATATCCAATGTCTACACAGAGGCTCAGGGGCCATGGTAGTGGTGCCTTGATATTGCTACACATTGGTCAGTGACATGGAGAGACGAGTTATGGAGGCCTGGATGTTGGAGAATTGGAATCAGAGGCCTGAAGACTTGGAAACCTGCACGTGAGAGGCCTAGAATCAGGGGCCTGGAGTCAGAAACTTGGAGACACAGGCCTGGTGCTGAAGACTAAGCTGCTACAATGGTCTCCAGCTAGGTGGACAGCTAAGAAAACTGACTGTGTGGAGTTTGCACGTTCTCCCCGTGTCTGCGTGGGTTTCCTCCGGGTGCTCCGGTTTCCTCCCACAGTCCAAAGATGTGCAGGTCTGGTGAATTGGCCATGCTAAATTGCCCGTAGTGTTAGGTAAGGGGTAGATGTAGGGGTATGGGTGGGTTGCGCTTCGGCGGGGCGGTGTGGACTTGTTGGGCCGAAGGGCCTGTTTCCACACTGTAAGTAATCTAATCTAATCTAATCTAATCTAAAAACATTGCTGCCACTGAGTTAAACTGTGGGAACCTAATGCTTCTGTCTGAAACATAACCATTAATGGAAAACCAACCTGGTTGAGCTGCGTCTGTTGCTAGAGTCATTGTTGCTGTTACTGTTGTAAATTGGGTTGTTGGAGTTCTGGCTGTGGTTACTGGCGTTGACTTACTCTTTGAAAATAGATTGCCTTCAAATGAAAAAGAAGTAGCGATTCAGAATGTCAACCACTTGCGCATTTGTAACAAAATACCAACAGTGTTTGATATGAAACTACTGTATTAAAAACTTAGCATTTATTTCAAAGGGAGACCATTCAGCTCATCATTTTTGCTCAAGCAAGCCAGAACTTTCCTGCTTTCTCTCTGAAATAATATCCACATTTTCACGGAGGAATGTAAATGATTCTACCTCGAACACTCTGAATAAAGCAATTAAGGTTTTGACAGTGTGGAAACATTTCTCCTAATTTCTCAACATCGTTTCTGGGTTTTCCCTGTTCTATCAAAGTTTTCCATTGTTTAAAAAGAAAGTCTTTGCAATGTCTCCTGTAAATCTCCTTGGCTCCATGACATAGAGGAAACATTGGAAATTCAGCCCCTCAATCACACAAGTTATTCATTGAGACTATCTTTGAGATTACTTCTTTGCCCCAAATCCCTTCATACCTTCATTTAACAATTTTTATCTCTTTAAAAAAATGGTATCAGAAGATTTACAGGAGATTTACCAAGATGTTGCTTTGCTACCTAAGTTCTATTCGGTTAAGCATAACATGGAAAGGAGAAAGAACTTGCATTTATCTAGCACCTATCATCACCTCTCAACAGTCCAAAGCAGTTCATAGCTGATGACTTCAGAAAGCTCATCAGCAGCAGCAATAGGGTGAGCAAGGGGCAGGACTGTAATTACCAAAAAGCTGGACACAAGGGAGAAAGAAATAGAAGGTTATTCTGAGACGGTGAGATGAGGAGGGGTGAGCCAATTGCTCTGCTTCTTTTCTGTGAATTCCACAGAGTTCTATGTAAATTTCTCTTTCCTGATCACTTGTCATGTGATCCTAATTGAAACAGTATGTGTGTGAGTATTGGGTGAGGTTAGGACTGAGTGCCAATTGGTTTCCACGGCAACCTCCAAAACAGGAGAGCGACAATCAACAGTGTACAGTTGTGCGCTGAGCCAAGGGTTTATGGCACTCAGGCACAATGACCCTTTAAAAGAATTATCAAGGCTGACACTGTGGTCACATTTCTTGTCCATCTCAAGTTGCCCTGAGGATATCCCATGCAGATGACGAATGCAAGTCCTCTCTTGCTTACTGCATTGCAGAAGCTCAGAATATAATCAAACACAAATACCCATTGAAACGCCTTCCTTTTCTTTGGGTCCTTTAGTCTGTTGTGGTCTGGTGTTTGGCAGCAGTTCTACCCCCTGTAAATACAAAGCACACAGCAGGAGAATTAAGTGCATACAAATCCACCCTTCCAAGGGCAATTATTGACCACCTCCAAGCTCTGGTGCTCTGACACATGACCATTGGAGATAGGAGCTACAGGAGGCCATTCTACCCCTCAAGCCTGTTCTAGCATTCAATATTGTCCTGGCTGATCATCAAGCTCAGTCCCCCAATCCTGCTCTCATCCCATAATCTTTGATCCCTTTAACCACAAAGTCTATATCTATCTCCTTGAAAACACAATGTTCTGGCCTGAATTATTTTCTGTAGTAGTGAACTTCACAGAGTCACCTGGGTGAAGAAATTTTCCTGATATACCCAGCCAACCGAGCTCTTCCTGTTAAAGAGTCAGAGTCAAACAGCACGGAAACAGACCCTTCGGTCCAACTCGTCCATGCCGACCATGTTTCCCAAAAGAAACTAGTCCCATTTTCCTACATATTGCCCATGTCCCTCTAAACCTTTACTTTTCTTGTAACTGTGCACACGTTTTTCAAATCTTCTAATTGCACCTGCACTTACCACTTCCTCTGACAGTTTATTCCACATACAACCCACCCTCTGTGTGAAAAAGTTGCCCCTCAGGTCCCTTTTAAATATTTCTCCCATCACCTTAAAAGTATGCCCTGTAGGATTAGAGGTGCTGGAAAAGCACAGCAGTTCAGGCAGCATCCGAGGAGCAGAAAAATTGACATTTTGAAGGGCTTTTGCCCGAAATGTCGATTTTCCTGCTCCTCGGATGCTGCCTGAACTGCTGTGCTCTTCCAGCACCTCTAATCCAGAATCTGGTTTCCAGCATCTGCAGTCATTGTTTTTACCAAGTATGTCCTCTAGTTTTGGGCTTCCCTACCTTGGGAAAAAAATCATTTGCTATTCTTTTCATCCATGCTCCTCATGATTTTATAAACCTCAATAAGGTCACCCCTCAACCCTGCTATGCTTGAACGGAAACAATCCCAGCCTCTCCTCATAACTCAAACCCTTCAGTCCTGGCAACGTCCTGGTAAATCCTTCCTGAACCCTCTCCAATTTAATGATATCTTTGTTGTGTAAGAAGGGGTTCAAATCCATGTGATATCTCTCAATGTGATGATCTTAGAGATCACATGATAAGGATTCTTACCCAGCTTTCAATGGTGATAGTCATGTGTTAAGAATGTAAAATAATGGTTTTCAGAGCTGTGGTGGTTCCCACCCTCATGTATGGCCCTGGGAGGTAGACTGTCTACAGTAGACACCTCAGGCGCTGAAGCAGTCCCACCAATGCTGCCTGCTCAAGATCCAGCCAATCCGCTGGGAAGGCAGATGCACCAATACCAGCTCCCTTGACCAGACCCACATCCCCAGCATCAGGGCACTGACCCCACCCCCCGATCAGCTGCATGACCCACTAGACACCCCAAGCGGGTGCTCCCCTCCCAGTTCCAAAACAACATGTGAGCCCCCGGAGGGACAGAGGAAGTGCCTCAGGGTTACCCTCAAGGCCTCACAGCGAAGGTGTAGCATTCCCACCGACACCTGAGAATCACTGGCCCGAGACCATCCAAAATGGGAGCATCTGGGAAGGTGTCGAGCTCCTTGAGACTTGCCGTTGGGAAAAAGCGGAAGCCAGGAGGAAACAGCGAAAGGAGCGCTCTGTCACACTAACACCCCACTCACCCCCATCCCATGACCACCTCCTACCCCAAGTGTAACAGAGCCTGCGGTGGCCCCATCAGTCTATACAGTCACCAATGAACTCACCCTGAGAAGAGAAGAGGGTTATCCATGTCTGTGAGGGACCACTAATGTATGATGACTTTATGCGGTTTGTTAACAGCTGATAACAAAATAATTGCTCTTTAGAATACAGAAGCCTCACTATTTTTACTAGTTAGATTAGGCTAATAAGCATGGGGACCTAAATTAGGTCCAACCCATACAACATGGTGAGCAGTGGGGGATCTGAGGAACATTTTATTTTAGAATTAATTTACAACATGACAGCAGCGGTGGAACTGGCTGAAGATAGCTGTTAATAACAATGAAAATACAAAACAAAAACTATACCAAAATGAATAACCAAATACTTACCTGGAAAGAACAAAATACATAAAGTTTCACTTACCAGGAGAGTCCTGACTCCAGATATAAGCCGGTGAGTGGAAGGCTGAGGAACAGATACAAAAGCTCAAGCAGGCTTAAGCAAGAGAATAAATAAATAAAAATAAAAATAATAGAAAGAATTTTGAAAAATGGCACAAAATATTCAAGCAAAATGGTTGCTCTTTAAAAATTGAATTCCTCTTCAGGCATAACTGGGAGAGTGATGGAACGATGATTATTTAGAATACAGGACTGACAGTTGGAACAATGTGAGATTGGCTGTTGGGAAAATTGCTCAGCATAGAGAAGTAAAACTTGCAAAACAACATTTTGAGTGCACAACATGTTGCTTTGAATAAAACATTTGGGGATGTAATGTTTTAGGAGGAGGGGATAAGCAGGGGTCCGATGCTGCAAGTTCACTCCGCTGATGTGGGAATTAGCAACATCAGAGTTATTGAAGGGAACAAAACTCAAAACATATCCTTCCCATCCAACTCAAGACATCACTCAAGGACCCGATTTCCAGAATTATCAAGGAGTGAGAGACAGAAATAAATCTTACAGATCATACCAAGCAAAACATTATGAAGGAGATGCCATGCTGGGAAACGAAGGGTCAAAGTGTATGGATCAGAGAGAAAACAAAAATCACATAACAGAGACTGTTAAGTCTGTGCCAGCTTCCAATCTCTCTTAAAGGTGCAGACACATCTATACCTTCAAAACAAATGTAAATCAACATAGATCTTATCTGATATGCATACCAGAGAGAGAGAGAAAGAAATAGAAATCTCATTGCAATGCATTAAGGACAACAGCCATCCATTTATGTAGTGATTGTAATGAGGTCGGGCAACTGGACCTCAATGAATATGAGTTCCCTGATTGGGGCTGTTAATCTGATCTAAATCAGGGAGTCCTGGCTGACATAAGAAGATTGAGTATCAGGGTTACTGACACTCTGGTAGCTGACTCTGAATGAGGTAGTACTATAGTTAGTGACTGTAAATGTGCACATGGTGACAGAATATCGGCCTCTGTGGAGTTATTTCCATTTGGACAAACTGGTTTTGAAATTTAAATAAAACAAGAAGGAAAGGAAACCACAGACCTCAATGAAACTGTCAAAGTCAAGAAAAAAACATTATAAATATACCACTGATCTTCTAAGTCAGGCAAGAACATGATCAGTGAGACAGGAAACTTACAGACTGAGTGAATCCGGGAAGTCAGAGATTTAGAGTTATATGAGGCAGCATTTGAATGTATATTAAATCGTAACTAGCACAAAGATTTGAGGAGATGTTATAGAAGAAAGGTAAAAAGGACTAGGATGGGACTGACATCACCCATTATAATGATATAAGAAATTACATGGTAAGACTATCTTGCCTAGCCTTTGATAGTGAAGACATGTCTCAAGTACCTCATATACATAATCAGTATTTTGAAATAAAATAATTACTATTGAAAATACAGAAGCCTCGGTGTCTTTACCAATTAGATCAGACTATCATTGGGGGGACTAACCATAGGCTCGAACCTTACAACACTGTCCATTGCTCATTCCAATTCCAAACCATTCAAAGTCACTGATGAATTACAACTGAACACAGTCGGTTTTGCTTTAATGCAGTAGTTATGTTCTCATGCAATTCCATGTTATAAGAAAGCCAGGTAATAGCAGCACCATTCTAACCAATACACACTTTAAAAATTCGAGCTTTAGAAACAGTGGCCCCAATTCGTCAATCATGTTACAGCTAATTTGCATTAATGAAACGTGCATTATGGCAGAACGATCTGCACAATCAATTTTCTAAATTCAAAGAAATGTTAGTGATTGTGGATCCAACCAAACATTTTAATCATCTAAGGGAAAATGTTCTTAATTTCAGTCCTACCTGTCGTAGGGATCTACAGTACAGAAAAAGGCCCTTCGGTCTACCAAGTCTGTGCTGGTCAAAAACAACCACCTAACTGTTGTAATCCCATTTTCCAGTACTTGGCCCAAGTCCAACTTAGAAATGTAAGTTGCTTGTCCCACTTTTTTGACATAGTCCTCCAACTGTGGAATTAGATATGTATCAATCTTTGTAAATGCGTTGACTTTGATTCTCCACTCAAAACCATTGGGTACCATCTAGCTTTGGCACCATAACTATGGGTGAGCTTATTCACTGTAACTCACTTCAATTATGCCATCTTGGAGCATGTGCTCTATCCCCTTCTCAACCTGTGCCAACTTTAGAGAGTTATGCCATCTTCTATATCTACATCATACACAATTAGGTTAGTACTTCCACATATTTCCCCATGTGATAGTAATAACAGGTCATTTTGATTTCCTTGTGGAAGGTAATTCAATAATTTATCCCAACTTTTGACAATTTCCTCATTGTCCAATTTGATTTGAGGAATGTCCAATTCAGAATCTTCAGAACTTGTTTCTTCCTTCTGTGCTGTAATCAGTAACACCTTCTCCTCTTGCTTTCCTTCCCTGTCAAAAGACCTTTTGAGCATATTCACATGACACACTCTGTGAGATTTCTTCCTGTCTGGAATCCTTATCAAGTAGCTTACCCTCACTCAATTTCTTCTCAATTTGATACAGTCCACTAAACCTTGCTTTTAAAGGCTCACCTGTTACTACCAATACCTTATCCCCAATTGCAAAATTGCAAACTTGTGATCTCTTATCTGCTTCTTGTTTCATTATATTCTGTGATACTTTTAAATGCTGTCTAACCAACTCTCCAGCTCTATTTAATCATTCTCTAAAATTTGACACATAGTCCAAATGAATAGTCTCTGAATTCTGACTGATTAATTTCTCCTTAATCATTTTTAAAGGTTCTCTTACTTCATGCCCAAAAATTAATTCAAATGGATTGAATTTGGTCGATTCATTTGGTGCATCGCTGATCGCAAAAAGTACAATGGAACTCCCTTATCCCAATCATCTGGATAGTCCTGACCATAAGCCCTCAACATGGTCTTTCATGTTTGATGCCATCTCTCTAGTGCTCCTTGCAATTCTGGATGGTATGCAGTCGATTTGAATTGCTTTATTCCCAAGTTATCCATAACCTCCTTGTATAGTTTGGATGTGAAGTTTGATCCTTGACCTAACTGGATCTCTACTGGTAGTCCGTATCTAGTAAAAAATGTAAATAATTCTTCTACAACTCTTTTAGCTCTGATGTTGTGTAATGGGACTGCCTCTGGAAATCTAGTCGATACATCCATTATTGTTAATAAATACTTATTCCCACTTTTTGTTTGTGGTAGGGGACCTATGCAATTAATCAAGACTCTGATGAAAGGTTCCTCAAATGTTGGAATAGGTGTTAAAGGTGCAGGTTTTATGACTGCCTGTGGTTTTCCAATTAGCTGACATGTATGACACATCTGGCAAAATCCAACTGCATCCTTGTGTACTTCAAGCCAGTAAAAATGCCTTTGTATTTTAGCCTATGTTTTCCTCACCTCAAATGACCTCCAAGTGGTAGGTCATGTGCCACTCGCAGCACCTCCTTTCTATACCCTACTGGCAAAACAATTTGATGAATCTCTGCCCATTTCTCATCAGGTTGAATGTGTGATGGTTATTCCTCATGAAGACATCATTTGCTAAGTAATAACACACAGGAATGCACTCACTCTCCTTTGTAAATGCCTTTTGATACCGCTGTTTTAAGTTATCATCTTTGTAATTCGATCAACTTAACAGAGCAATAGATACTTGCATGTTTACCTATTTGCCCCCGCTCTGTCCCACTTGTCCGATCAAAAAAAAGGTCTCCGATAAAGCTATGTCAGCTTCCTGATCTGTGCCTTTTGAACTCTCCTACTTCAACTTGTGCCTCTGTGATCTTGTGATCACACAATCTAAGAAAATTCCTGGATAAAAATAGCTCATTTCTTCAGTTGCTTGCGTCTCCACTGGTTTTTCAACTAGAGTAGGCAGCACACCTACCGTTGAATCAGCTATATCATTAGCAGTGACAAATTATATTCCTGGAGCTGAGAGTTTGTCCAGTACTCCGACCACAAATTCTGCACTCTTCTCTGGACATAATTGAGCACTTCTTGTCTCACCATAAATCCCTGTTACCAGCACTTTTTCTGGCAACAGTCCCTCAGGAGTACATATCTCCTCATCCTTCAGCATCACAAACTGAGAGGATCCTGTGTCCCTTAATATTGTAACCTCTGTACCTGTACTCCTAGTCTATGTGAATAAACTTTACCCTTGCATATATATGTTTAAGCAGATCTGGCACTTCCTCCTTAATCAACCTCTGATCATCTTGTACACTCTGAGGCAGTTGTCTAACTTCCTAGTGCCTTTTGTTACTAGTCCAACAAAATTCCCAAGCTTGTCTGGTTATCCTACCTCTGGCTTTCTCCTAGCCCACCAACACTGTGATTTTGTGTGTCCCACTTTATTACAATGAAAATACTGGAGCTTTTGAACTTCTGTGGTAAGTTATCCTTATGATCTTCACTGAGATCTACCTTTCCCTTTCCACATGAGGATTTTTCTTTGCCCCAGTTTCTATCCCTGATGGACTGAAATTGATTCTGGAAGCCAAACTGAGTTTTATGGACCAGCTCATAATCATTAGCCCCTTCAGCTGCTAACCTCGCTGTTTTAACTCTCTGCTCTTCCACATGAATTTGCATTATTTCAGGCAGTGAATTTTTGAATTCCTCCAAAATAATTACCTAAGTACATCATAGGTTTGCTTGATTTGTAAAGCTCTTATCTATCTATCAAAATTACTCTTTTTGATCCTTTCAAACTCAATGTAGATTTGATCTGGGCCCTCGTTAGATTCCTGAAACATCTGGTACAAGCTCAAATGCACTTAAAATGGTTTTTTACACCTCCTCATACTCCCCAGATAATCTCTTCACTCAGATAAATACCTCACTGTCCTACCTACACGTTTCATTTGGATCAACAAAGCCCACCTTGCCACTGGCCACTGCATTTGTTTAGCTACCTTTTCAAATGAGATGATAAAGACTTCCACATCCTTCTCATCAAATTAAGGCAATGCTTGAACACACTTAAACAGTTTCTCACTGGGTTTCTGACTACCAGGGGCTTGCTCATCCTCAATGTCTTCCTCAATAAGCCTGCCCTCAGCCTTTATCTCCAGCCTTTTAAGCTGATTTTCCATGTTAAGTGTCAGCTTTTGAAGTTCAAAAGATCTCTATTTTTCTCTCTGTTCTGCTGCTCTCTCTTTTTCATTCTGTCTGCTCCTCTCTTTTTCCCTCTCTTCTGCTTTTCATTGTAACTCAAACTGTCCCATTTCTGCTGCCCCTTTCCTTATCTCTCACCTGTAACTCAAGCTGCTTCATTTGTAATTGAATCCTTGCCATCTCTATAGATTCTGATAGTTTCTCCAGCAAGTTTAAATGCTGAGCTACTGCTGTAATTATCTCTCCTTTCCTCACAGAAGCAGACAGCTCCAATTCCAGCTTCTCTGCTAATTCCTGCAGCTTGGTCTTATTCATCTTTTGCAAACCTTCCAAAGTCACTGCATCCACATCCAGAAAGCTTTTGGCGACTGAAAGAGTCATTCCTATCCCAAGCTTTGTCTACCCAACCAAACCAACTCCTGAAATAAATTCCCTATCACCTACCACTTGCTGTTTAAAATCCTGCAAAGACCCCCCAGTCTGTCTAGACTAGGCCAGACCACTCCAAACATTCTTGAGCAGGCAGCTCAGACAGTAACTTTGCAATTTGGTTTGGTAAGTGTACAGTGAGAATTACCCGGAGTGAGGTAGCTAGGTTGACTACTAGATTTTAAAACAGACAGAAATTTATTCACAAAATTGCACAATGAAACACAAAGAACAGAATAAAGGACCCTGACAGAACTCAGCCTATCCAAACTAGACTTAATTATGCTGTTTTGAATGTACATAATAGTCCCAATAAAAAAAAAACACCTTAAAAACCAGTACAAAATGGAACAGATGCTTACAGGTTGAAGTTAGAAGGGTAGAAGGAGAGAGAGAGGTTCCCCACAGCTGAACTCCTAACTAGTTCTGAACTAAACTACACAGCTGGAGAGCTGACCACGCCTCTTTCATTATACAGGTCACTTCTAAAACATGACCACTTTGGCCTGAAGTCACATCTGTTTATATATAAATTAAAAGGCCTCTCAATACCCCTTAATCTCTATACCAAACCAGTCTAATCAGCACCAGGAGCTGGTTTATGACCCCAGGTCATAAGTCCAAGGACACAGTATCCTTGAGAAAAGGAACAGTTTTTAGAAAGAAGGGACTGGCTTTGTGACAATTATCTCTGCACTCAGGGCACCAATCTCAGTTTCTCCAGTATCTCCACATTATTGAAGGTTTTAATCCTCTGCTACCACTTTAGTAAATATCCTCTGTACTCTCTCCATAGAGGCCTCCTAACGTGCTCAGAATTTAATACTACTCTAGCGGGCTCTAACTAATGATTTATGAAAGATATGGTGAAATATCCTTGCAACTGTACTCTCGTCTTCTGCTTATTAAAACAATGATTCCATGTGTCTTTTTAGCAACCTTCTCACCTTCACTTGCTGCTTTTAAACACCAGTTGCTTGCATCCACTGCCAGCTCCTGTATCTCCTTTACAATTATTTCATTTTGTTTATATGGCTTTACTTCATTCTTTCCACCAAAATGTATCACTTTGCACTTGTATTTATTAAATGTTACTTGTCATGTACCTGCTCACTGGCCTGTCTCTGATCTCCTGAAGATTGCTTCTCACTGTTTGTTACACTTCTGAGTTTAGGAACCTTCCCCCATTGGCAACAATGTGTTATATACCTCAAAAGGAGAAGTGATCCCAAGGTTGGCATGAGGTACATAATGCTACACATTCACTTCCATCAGTCTACAGAAACAATCACTTATTACTTCTCCCTGTATCAGTAGAGTCACAGAGTCATAGAGATGTACGGTATCGAAACAAACCCTTCAGTCCAATTTGTCCATGCTGACCAGATATCCTAAGTTAATTTAGTCTTAGCAAGTTTTGAGAAGATTTGTAGCTCAGGTTGAGGTTCTGGATATAGGTTTGCTCGCTGAGCTGGAAAGTTCATTTCCAGACATTTTATCACCCTACTAGGTAACATCTTCAGTGGGACTCAGGCGAAGCACTACTGGTAAGTCCTGCATTCTATTTATAAGTTTGGGGTTCTTTGGATAGGTGATGTCATTTCCAGTGGTGATGTCATTTCCTGTGGTGAAGCCACTTCCTGTTCTTTCTCTCATGGGTGGTAGATGGAGTCGAACTCAATGTATTTGTTGATAGAGTTCAGGTTGGAAAGCCATGCTTCTAGGAATTCTCCTGCATGTCTCTGTTTGGCTTGTCCTAGGATGGATGTGTTGTCCCAGTCGAAATGGTGTCCTTCCTCATCCATATGTAAAAATACCAGTGAGAAAGGGTCATGTCTTTTTGTGGTTAGTTGGTGTTCATGTATCCTGGTGGCTAGTTTTCTGCCTGTTTGTCTAATGTTGTTTATTACAGTCTTTGCACAGTATTTTGTATATGACATTAGTTTTGCTTGTTGTCTGTATTGGGTCTTTCAAGTTCATTAGCTGATGTTTTACTGTGTTGGTGGGTTTGTGGGCTACCATGATGCCAAGGGGTCTGAGTAGTCTGGCAGTCATTTCCGAGATGTCTTTGATGTAGAGGAGGGGGCCATCAGCAGCTAATGAACTTGAAAGACCTTATATAGACAGCATGCAAAACTAATGTCATTTACAAAATACCGTGCAAAGACTGTAACAAACACCACATTGGACAAACAGGCAGAAAACTAGCCACCAGGATACATGAACACCAACTAACCACAAAAAGACATGACCCTCTCTCACTAGTATCCTTACATATGGATGAGGAAGGACACCACTTCGACTGGGACAACACATTCATCCTAAGACAAGCCAAACAAACATGCATGAGAATTCCTACAAGCATAGCATTCTAATTGGAACTCTACCAACAAACACATTGAGTTAGACCCCATCTACCACCCCCTGAGAAAAAGAACAGGAAGTAACCTCACCATAGGAAATGACATCACCACAGGAAATGACAGCATCAACCCAAAGAAACCCAAACATATAAATAGAAAGCACGACTTATCAGCAGTGTTTCACCTGAGGCCCACTGAAGATGTTACCTAGTAGGGTGACAAAACATCTGGAAATGAACCTTCCAGCTCAGTGAGCAAACCTACATCCATTAATCTAGTCTCATTTACCAGCATTTGACCCAAATCCTTCTAAATCCTTCCTAATCACATACCCATCCAGATGCCTTTTAAATGTTGTTATTGTACCAGCCTCCATCACCTCCTTTGGCAGCTTATTCCGTACACTCACCACTCTCTGTGAAAAAGTTGCCCCTTATGTCCCTTTTAAATCTTTCCCCTCTCACCCTAAACCTATGCCCTCTAGTTTTGGACTCTCCCATCCCAGGGAATTGACCTTGGCTATTCACCCTATTCATTCCCTTCAGTCACCCCTCAGCCTCCACTGCTCAGGGAAAACAGCCCCAGACTATTTAGCACCTCCGTATAGCTCAAACCCTCCAACCCTGGCAACATCCTTGCAAATCATTTCTGAACCTTTTCAAGTTTCACAACATTCTTTCTATAGGAGGAAGACCAGAATTGCATGCAGTATTCCAAATGTGGCTTGGCCAAAGTCCTGTACAACTGCAACATGACCTCCCAACTCCTATATTCAATGCATTGACCAATAGCATACCAAACGCCTTCTTCACTATCCTATCTACTTGGGACTCCACTTTCAAGGAGCTATGAACCTGCACTCCAAGGTCTCTTTCTTCAGCAACACTCCCTAGGACCTTACCATTGAGTGTACAAGTCCTGCTAAGATTTGCTTTCCAAAATGCAGCAGCTCGCATTTATCTAAATTAAACTCCATCTGCCACTCCTTGGCCCATTGGCCAGTCTGATCAAGATCCTGTTCTACTTTGAGGTAACCTTCTTTGCAGTCCACTATATCTCCAATTTTGATGTCATCTGCAAACTTACCTCCTATGTACACGTTCAAATCATTTATATAAATGATGAAAACAGTGGACTGAACTTTTGCCATTGGCATTCCCACAGCTATTGTTCTTTTAATCCCCAGGAGCTTTAACTTTGCAAACAAATCCATTGCATGGAATTTAATGAAATATATTTAAAAGTCCACTTACAGCAAATTGACCACACTACCTTAATTAACCATCTCTGTAACTTTTTTTTAGATTAGATTACTTACAGTGTGGAAACAGGCCCTTCGGCCCAACAAGTCCACACCGCCCCGCCGAAGCGCAACCCACCCATACCCCTACATCTACCCCTTACCTAACACTACGGGCAATTTAGCATGGCCAATTCACCTGACCTGCACATCTTTTGGACTGTGGGAGGAAACCGGAGCACCCGGAGGAAACCCACGCAGACACAGGGAGAATGTGCAAACTCCACACAGTCAGTTGCCTGAGGCAGGAATTGAACCCAGGTGTCTGGCGCTGTGAGGCAGCAGTGCTAACCACTGTGCCACCGTGCCGTACTTAATGCAAGAAGTCTGGCAAGTCAATGAAACACGATTTGCCTTTAACAAATCTGTGCCTGCCTTAATTTATTAACTCATTTCTTTCTGAGGAGCATGAATATTGTCCCAGTCAAGATTGAGACATCGAGGTACATCATTAGGCTAATCGACTTGCAGCTTGGTTTGTACCTCTCTGCTGTTTTGAACATGACTGTAACATTTGCAATTCTCCAGCCCTCAGGCACAGATCCCAAATGGACACGGATTTGGAAGATCATACATTGAACCTCTGCAATTATTGATGTTACTTCCTGCAGGATCCCAGGATACAGACAATCCTGACCAAGTAACTTTTCAAACTTGAGTGCTGGTAAGACGTTAAGAACCTCGAAATAACTTGCAACCTCTTCTTTCTTCATTTTTATCCTATCCAATCTTCCTTTCCCTGATCAGTAGCACCCTCTTACAGACACATACAAAGCCTGGGACCTTCCTTAATTGATTCCTAATCAATCCCACCTCTATTTTTACACTCCTTCTATTTGTGGATCAAAAGTAATTCAGCATTTTACCCTTTAACCTATTTTCATGTCTGCTCTTCGTTGTTCTTATTTCCTTCTTCAGCCCTGCTCTTAGTCTTTCTGTTTTATAACTTCCTTTTTCTGTTCCCCTTTGTCATGACGCAGACACCGACACAGACAGACAAATTAAGGTTGCCTCACTATTCGTGTATTTACAACATTGTCAAATTAAAACATTCAATGACTCTCAAATATGTCCCAATGGTTCTTGACCCTCTAGAATATCCAATACTCAACACCAAGTTTATAAGGTTTTTGCGAAGATTTGTAGCTCGGGTTGTGGATGTAGTTGTTGGTTTGCTTGCTGAGCTGGGGGTTGTCATGCAGATGTTTTGTCACAGTGCTCAGAATATCATCAATGCAACTCCCGTGGTATGTTATTGTTATACTGCACTTAGTGTTTATGTGATCCATGGTCTGGTCTGTTAAGTTGGGTGTTGTCATTTCTGGTTTCCCTCTGCAGTGACTTGTATATGGGGTCTATTTCTACATGCTTGCTGATGGCATTCCAGGTTGAAAACCAGACCTCTAGGAATTCCCGTGCCTGTCTCTAGTTAGCTTGTCCTAGGGCAGTTATGTTGTCCCAGTCAAACTGATGGTCCTCCTTGTCTGTGCTTACTGAGAAGAGGAGAAAGTGAAGACTGCAGATGCTGGAGATCAGAGCTGAAAATGTGTTGCTGGAAAAGCGCAGCAGGTCAGGCAGCATCCAAGGAACAGGAGAATCGACGTTTCGGGCATCAGCCCTGAAGAAGGGCTGATGCCCGAAACGTCGATTCTCCTGTTCCTTGGATGCTGCCTGACCTGCTGCGCTTTTCCAGCAACACATTTTCAGCTCTTACTGAGAAGAGGGAGAATTGGTCGTGGCATTGCGCTGTTGGTTTGGTGTTTGTGTATCCGGATTGCTAGCTTTCTGCTGGTTTGTCTGGTGTAGTGTTTATAGCAGTCATTACATGGGATTTTGTACATT
This sequence comes from Chiloscyllium punctatum, assembly GCF_047496795.1. Classification (NCBI taxonomy): domain Eukaryota; kingdom Metazoa; phylum Chordata; class Chondrichthyes; order Orectolobiformes; family Hemiscylliidae; genus Chiloscyllium; species Chiloscyllium punctatum. Next base: position 60,639,070 of record NC_092783.1, read on the forward strand.
ATGTTGGTCCTGCATGTTGTGGATATGGTGTCATTCATCCTTCTAAGTAGTTGGCATAGTATGGCTGTGAGTTAATGTGCTACCACAATTCCCAGTGGTCATAGGAGTCTGGTTGTCATTTCTGATATGGTCTTGATACAGGATAGGGTCACCAGTGGATAAGGGTGTACAGTGTCCACTTGGTGTGATCTGTCCAAAAGGCATTGGCAGGTGAAGCTGTGGGCGTATCCATTGCTTCTGAAAATGTTGTATAAGTGCTCTTCCTTATTTTGCGTAGTTCTGGAGTGTTGCAGTGCGTCACCAAACCCATATACAAACCACTGCAGAGAAAAACCAGAAAGGACAACACCCCTTTAACAGACCAACTCATGGACCATATAAATACCAAGCAGAGTAGGACAACAATGTTCCACAGGAGTCGGACTGATGATGTTACCGAGTGTGATGATGGAACAACTGCAAGACAACCGACCAGCTTGGCAAGCAAAGCAACAAGTTTATAGATGACACAAAATAACAATTTATTATCAATACAGTAACCTTGTCCTGTTAAACAAAAGGGTAATGTAATTAATGTTGATAATCAAGCCTAATATTCTTAGATTCTGGCACCTACTCACGCAAAGACAGGCAGAAAGACAAAAACAGTTAAGGGATAAATTTAAAGAGAAATTTGAGACATGTAACAGGCCAGTTCACTTCAGCAGCTTGCACGATGTGTAATATCACAGACACATGAGATTACTAGATTACTTACAGTGTGGAATCAGGCCAACAAGTCCACACTGACCCTCCGAAGAGCAACCCACCCAGACCCATTCCCCTACATTTACCCCTTCACCTAACACTACGGGCAATTTAGCATGGCCAATTCACCTGACCTGCACATCTTTGGACTGTGGGAGGAAACCGGAGCACCCGGAGGAAACCCACGCAGACACGGAGAGAATGTGCAAACTCCACACAGACAGCTGCCTGAGGCGGGAATTGAACCCGGGTCTCTGGCGCTGTGAGGAAGCAGTGCTAACCACTGTGCCGCCCACATCTTGCTCGATTTCTAAAAACATCGGTTGCTGCAAATAGTCTCCAGTAAACACCGAGGAATATTAATTTAATTCTTATAACTGAGATTCTATTCACCAAACCTTCAATAAATTGATAATGGGAGGATACCCAGGGAGCAATCCCACCTCCATCCTGCACCTTTTGCAGCCATAATCCTTCTGACAAAGAACACACAGTTCCAAATCTGTTCAAACTTTGATTCTTTTTTCTGTGTGTGGTTTTTTTAATCACTCTTTGTCAGACTAGTTGACAACAGCCTCCCTGTGATGGCCCGAACATCTGCCAACACCTGAGCATAATCCATCTCCAAAGACAAAATGTCAACAGTGCTCCTTTAACAAGAAACAACCTGCAATTCACTTCCAGGCTAAATTCTATAAACAAATACAGATAGTTCTGCTATAACGTGCATCTATTAAACATGATTTGGTCGTAACGCGATTTGTGGATTACAGACCTTTTTTTATAAAGCGAACTCCCATTTGCTGCTATGCAATTCCATCCCTGGAACCACCTGGTCAGCAAAACCCAGCCTCAGTATACTTTGTCTGCAAAATGTACCCTCAGTGTGTTCAGCTAAAAGAGGAATGCAATCCACTCTGCAAGCCTTGAAACTGAGCCTGAAACTGGGAATTGTAGTCTATATTTAGAAAGAACTTTATTTCAAACCCAAGGGGGAGAATCTTGGAGAGAAATGGAATTCACCATCAACATCACGTGGTCAGTTGGGTTGTGTGCTTTCTAGTGAAGACCAACATAGAAACCATAGAAAACATAGAAAAATACAGTGCAGTACAGGCCCTTTGGCCCTCGATGTTGCGCCGATCAAAGCCCACCTAACCTACACTAGCCCACTATCCTCCATATGCCTATCCAATTCCCATTTAAATGCCCATAAAGAGGGAGAGTCCACCACTGCTACTGGCAGGGCATTCCATGAACTCACGACTCGCTGAGTAAAGAATCTACCCCTAACATCTGTCCTATACCTACCTCCCCTTGATTTAAAGCTAAGCCCCCTCGTAATAACTGACTCCATACATGGAAAAAGGTTCTCATTGTCAACCCTATCTAAACCCCTAATCATCTTGTACACCTCTATCAAGTCACCCCTAAACCTTCTTTTCTCCAATGAAAACAGCCCCAAGTGCCTCAGCCTTTCCTCATACGATCTTCCTACCATACCAGGCAACATCCTGGTAAACCTCCTCTGCACCCGTTCCAGTGCCTCCACATCCTTCCTATAGTACTCCAGATGCGGCCACACCAGAGTCTTATACAACTGCAACATGACCTCAGGACTCTGGAAATCAACTCCTCTACCAATAAAAGCCAGTACGCCATATGCCTTCTTCACAGCACTATTTACCTGGGTGGCAACTTTCAGAGATCTGTGTTCATGGACACCAAGATCCCTCTGCTCATCCACACTACCAAGTATCCGACCATTAGCCCAGTACCCCATCTTCTTGTTATTCTTACCAAAGTGAATCACCTCACACTTACCCACATTGAACTCCATTTGCCACTTTTCTGCCCAGCTCTGCAGCTTATCTATATCCCGCTGTGGCCTGCCACATCATGAAAGATACAATGCTGCCGTCAGTGATTGCAGTCTTAAACTTACTGTACTGGTTCATTAAAATATATGATTTAAAAAGTTACTTGGAATGTGCTATCATTTGTGTTCTGCTAACTAATATTTTTGTTTCAATTTTTGCTGATATTTTTGGTGGTTCACCCCTAAACCTGCTTTTCCAATAGGCCCCATTATTTCTATTGTACGATTTTCTATAACATAGTGTTACACAAGAATACAACTATCGTGATATAGGAGATCTACCTGTATCTGTTTGCTTGTTCTCCTTCTTTTATATACACAGTCAGCTGCTCACAGTCCAAACGTCATCTTCAACTCTCAGCTCACAAGATCAACCAAAATGATTATAAAAAGTAAAACAATGAGTGTTCCAACATCTTTCAAAGAAACAAAAAATAATAAAATAAAAAGCTTGCATTTATACAGCATCTGCTACCATCTCAGAATGTTTTGAACAATTGTAATGTGAGAAGCACCACAAGTAGTGGTCAGGACTAAGTGAAGCCACATCCAGCCATGAATGGCAGTGGACAATTAAATCAAGGACTGGAGGAAGAAGTTCCTGAAATATCCCTATCCTCAATGATGGAAGAGCCCAGCACATGGGTGTGAAAGATAAGGCTGGGGCAGTCACAACAATCTTCAGCCAGAAATGCTAAGCAGATGATCCATTTTAGCTCCCTGTCATGGCCCTCAGCATTTTAAATGCCAGCCTCCATTCAATTTGATTCACTCCATCTAATATCAAGAAATGGCTGAAGGCACTGAATACTGCAAAAGCATGGACCCTGCTAACATTCCAGCAATAGATACTGAAGGCCTGTGCTCCAGAACTTGCTAAACTCTGTGATGTTATCACCACACACTGGCTTCCCACTAACACACCAATGTCTCCAATAATTTTTTGACGTTGTAATTCCATACAATCACATGATAAATCTTTTGCAGCTCAGTAATGTCAAAATGTCCATTTTTGATTCTTTAATCTATATGTGTTCCCATTTACGTCACTTTATTTTAAAATGTGACAATAAGCTATAAGAATGAGACTATACTTTATCAAACTGTTTCCTCTCTGGGTCATTGGGGTTATTTGACTTTAAATAAATATGTTCAAACATTTTAGAAATACCTTTCAGTAATTTGGCGCCGAGTGGTCATATCACTGGATTGGTAATCACAAAGTAATAATCCTGAAACCTAAGGTCAGGCTAAGATCTAGACAAATTGTCAACTGACGAAATTTAAATTTACATTGTACATCTGGAACTGACAGAAAGAGTCAGCAATGATGACCAGGACAATGGCCATGAATTGTTATAAACAAAAATCCATCTGGCTCACTAATATCCTCTAGGGAACATCAAATATAACTCTGAGATCATATGCAGTAAGTCAAACTCCACGATTCCCTGGATCATCACAAATGTGAACATTTTAATTAAACCATGGATAATTGTCTAATTTGATATGGAATAATATGCACACCAGGTCTCTCATTGACAAAAAACTAACATTGTTAAAGAAAAGATTAAGGGTTTAGGGAGTGAATATAAGAGGTTGTGTAGAAGATTAAAAAACAGAACCTCAAAAGTTGTAATCTCTGTTTTGCTCCCAGTCCCAAACTCGAATGAGGAAAGAAATAAAAGGATAAAGGAGATAGAGTAATGGCTGAAGAGGTGGTGTCATGTTCAGGGATTCATGTTTTTAGGTCATTAGGATCTCTTCTGGGGCAGAAAAGATCTTTTCAAAAAGGATGGGTTTCACCTGAACTGGAGAGGGATCAATGTCCTAGCAGGAAGATTTGCTAATTCTGTTAAGGGAGACTGTAAACTATTAGAGAGAGGGTTTGGAGCAATCCTAAGTAGCAGAGTAAATCGAAAGATTGATGAGGATAGTTTTGAATCTGAAAAGAATAAGTTAGTTAGAAAATACAGGCAAGAGCAAGTCAGAGAATAAAGTAACCCTGAAGAATTAAGTTGCATTTATTTACATGCAAGGGGTCTTATAGGTAAGGCTGATGAACTTGGGGCATGTTTGGGAACATGAATAGGGGCATCATAGCTATTGCAGAAACTTGGGACAGGACTGGCAGCTCAGTGTTCCAGGTGTTAGATGCTATATGAAGAATACAGAGAGAAGTAAGAAAGGAGGGGGAGTAGCATTTTTTATTAAGGCAAACATTACTATTGTAACTAGAAAAGGTATTTCTGAAAAATTTTCAAGTGAAAATATACGTTGAAATTAGAAATAAAAAAGAAATAATCACATTGATGGGATTGTACTATAGACCCTCCAGTAGTCAGAAGGAAATTGAGAAACAAGTATTTAGAGATACCTCAAATATATGTAAGAATAATAAGTAATAGGAGGCGATTTTAATTTTCCAAGCATTGACAGGGACTACCATAGTGTTAAAGTTTTGGATGGTGAAGAACTTGTTAAAGGTGTTTAAGAGAATTTTCTTCATCAATATGTAAGTGCTCCTACTAGAGAAGGAGCAAAACTTGATTTTCTCCTGGGTAATAAAGCAGAGCAAGTAACAGTAGGGGAACACTTTGGGTCAAGTGACCATAATTCTATTTATTTTAAAATAGTTGTAGAAAAGAATAAGCCTTCCATTAAAAAAATGAAGTTTTTAATAGGAGTAAGTCAAATTTTAATGGTGTGAAACAAGAACTTTCAAAAGTTGATTTGGAGTAGATAATGGAATATCTGATAAGTGGAAGGCTTTGAAAAGTGCAATAATAAGAATTCAGAATCATTTGTTTCTTTTAGAGTGAAAAGTATGGCTGGCAGGATTAGAGAGCAATAGATGAATAAAGACATTGAGGTTCTAATCAAGAATATAAAAGAATCATATATTAAATATAGACAGTTGGGTTCAAATGAATCTCTTGAATAATATAAAGACTGTAAGAGGGAGTTCAGGAAGGCAAAGAGAAGATCTAAGAAAGATTTGGCAAATAAGGTTAAGGATAATCCAAAGAGATTCTACAAGTACATTAATAGCAAGAGAGTAACTAGAGAGAGAGCATGGCCCCTTAAAGAGCAAGGAGGTCATCTTTGTATTGAGCCTCAGGAGATGGGAGAGATAGTAAATGAATATTTTGCCTCAGTTTTTACAGTGAAGAAAGAAATGGAGGCTAGAGAACTCAAGGAAATAAATATTGGTGTTTTAAAAACAGTTCACATTACAAAAAAGGAAGTACTGGAGGTCTTGGAAAATGCAAAGGTGGATAACTCTTGAGGACCTGACCTATTGTATCCCAGGACTTTGTGAGAAGTTAAGGGGGAAATTGCGTGGCCCCTTTGCAGAAATATTTGTATCACCTATAACTGCAGGTGAGGTGCCAGAGGATTGGAGAGTGGCTAATGTTGTGACTTTGTTTTAGGAGGGGTGTATGGAGAAGATCTGTGAGTCTGACTTCAGCAGTGGGTCAGTTGTTGGAAGTGATTCAGAAATATAGGATTTGTATGCCTTTGGAGAGGCAAGGAACGCTTAGGGACAGTCAGCATGGTTTTGCTCGAGGAAGATTGTGTCTTTAGGAAGTAACCAAGAACATTGATGAGGGTAGAGTGAGACATTATTTATTTGGACTTTAGTAAAACTTTTGACAAGGTTCCACATAGTAGACTAATTAGTAAAGTTAGATCTCACGGAATTCTGGGTGAGCTTGCCAATTAGATACAAAATTGGCTTAATGGCAAGATAGAGAAAGTGATGAAGGAGAGTTGTTTTTTGGACTGGAGGTTTGTCATTTATATAAATGATTTGGATGAAAATACAGAAGACATGGTTAGTAATTTTGCAGATAACACCAAACTTGGTGGTATAGTGGACAGTGAAGAAGATTATCTAAGATTACAAAGGGATTTTGATCAATTGGATCAAAGGGCTGAGGAGTGGCAGGTGGAGTTTAATTTGGATAAATGTGAGGAATTGCACCTTGGTAAAACAAACAAGGCCTTGAGTCGTATTGTAGAACAGGTATGTAATTCTTTGAAGTCTGTGTTCATATAGATTGGATGGTTAAGAAGTTGTTCAGCATGCTTGCCTTAATTGCTCAGACTTTTGAGATGTTGGGATGTTATGCTGGGGTTGTACAAGTTGGTGAGACCTCTTCTGGAGTAATGTGTCCAGTTCTAGTCACCCTGTTATGGGAAGGATATTATTAAGCTGGAGAAGGTCAGGAAGAGATTTACCAGGACGTCACCAGGAATGGACGTTTTGAATTATAAGGAAAGGCTCAAGAGATTGGGACTATTTTCACTAGAGCATAGCAGATTCAGGTGTGACCTTAGAGAGGTTTATAAAATCACGTGGGATTTAAATAAGGTCGGGGAAGGTGTCTATTCGCTCAGGTGGGGGATTTGAAGACTAAGAGGCACGATTTTAAGGTGAGGAGAAAGATTTATAAAAAAAGGCATGAAGGGCAATTTATTTACACATAGAGTGGTTCCAGAGGAAGTGGCGAATGCAGATACAGTCATAACATTTAAAAGACATTTAGATATGAATAAGCAATGTTTGTAGGGATATGGGCTAAATGCAGGCAAGTGGAACTTGTTTAGTTTAGGATTATGGTCGTCATGGACTGGTTGGACTGAAGCGGCTGTTTCCGTGCTAAATGACTCTATGATTCTATAATTCTAACTGTTTATTCCGACCAAATCCTTTTTACCAACGACAAGCAAAAACATAAATTGCAACCTCATAACTCTGTCACTTATCTAACCCTTTCCTAAAGTCCCCATGTACATACAAACCACAAAAAGTGAAACAAGACACAATTCAAATATTACGGGTGAGCAAGGAAAGTAAATTGTGGGAAGAACAGTTCTGCTACTAGTCCGGATTACAGGCAGTGGTGAATTGCTTTTCTTCAGTTTCTTCTCATTCATTTCGAAAATTTAATAACAAAATGAGATTCTGGACACACTGATTCTTAACCTTTCATTCACTGGTTGAAGATTCCCCCTTGCAGTGTCTCTGAAGGTGGTTCTACCCCATTTCCTTTCAAAAAGAGAACCTATGGAGAAGCATTTGCAGGATAGTGATGCAAGAACAGCTACCAGGAAATTCTCTGTTACTTCTTCAGTTACTTCTCCAGAGAGAGAGAGTTTAGGTGCTTTGTTTTCACAGGATGTATGCTTCTCCAGTATTATCCAATTGTAAAGCTGTTGCCACTAGTTCAGAAACCAGTCAAGTAGTTGGTACTATGCTAAGACCCCAAACTACAATAATTGGCAATTGAAAATTCACAAGTGAAATGTCTCTGAGCAAATCTGTTCTAAATATATATTCTTACACACTCACACACACACCCACCCTTACACACAATCACGCACCCACTTAAACACATACATTTATACACAAACACACCTACACACAACACACTCATAAACACAACACTCAAACACCAATATACACACACACTTAGACAAAATATACATACACATGATACTCACACAAGCACACACTTATAGACAACACTCACACACACGTATGTACACACTTTAACACAACACACAGATACATACACTCACACACAACACATACAAACACACTACACAACATTCACACACAGCCACACACACATACATGCTTATATAAGACAGTATTGTAGATACAATCAACAATTATCTCTTGGTATTGTTTTTAAAACTCCAACAGTTTCTTCCATAGTTTTCTTGGTCTAAAGTAGCATCTTTACACATTTGTTTAGTCCACAGCCCAATACATAAAAATGGTCTTTATACATCCTTACCTAGGCTAGCTACAAATGACCCCAAACCCATAGAATGTGGTTGGCTCTTAATTGTCCTCTGAAATGGCTGAGAAAGCCGTTCAAGGTCTATTTGATCAACAGATATGAGCTTTGACAACAATACCCACATCACATGAGGTAATGTCTAAACATACTGCTTAACATTTACAACTTCATGAAACTTACAGTGTAGTTTTTACTGAGTTTTCATTTTTTTGCAAAGCAAGTGACGGAAGGCTTTATATAACTCAACAATATGTGACCATTTACAACTGATGAGGTTTCTTTATCTCACAACACACAGAGTGGTTTACATTCTAGTAACGGCAAGCACCATTAAACTCAGCAAAACCAGAAACACTATAAACAAAGCACGTTGATTTGGGTCAGAGACAGAGACTTAATCTTGAATTGTGATAACGCCTTGCATTTCTCTCCCAGAAATGGAAGACTGATTTAAAGAAGCTGCAGAAAAAGCAGTGGCCCACTTACTCAGAATCTTTAATATTACATAAGATCAAAATCAGAAAAAGAACTTTTTTGCCCAAACCACAACCTTCGTCCCAAACCCTCAATCTCATGTTGCTGTTGTCTGATTTGTTTGAAATTCCAATACCTGAAAATTCGGCAAATGGAGCTCAACAATTGTTCTCTGTCTCTCTCTCTCTCTGTGATCTGCTGCCTCTGTTACAAAATAGGGAAATAACTTAAGGACACTTGCATTTCATAATAACACTGTGATGCTGCATCACTTTGCAGTCACGTTTTAAAAGTTGTCATATTTAAATTCAGAGCTGAAAAATGTGTTGCTGGAAAAGCGCAGCAGGTCAGGCAGCATCCAAGGAGCAGGAGAATCGACATTTCGGGCATGAGCCCTTCTTCAGGAATTCTTCAATTCTTCAATTTTTCAGCTCTGATCTCCAGCATCTGCAGTCCTCCCTTTTTCCTATATTTAGATTCACAAAGTGATAATTCAGCTGTGAGAGATATCCCCTTCCTGGTGTTGTTTGTGGTCTGGCTTTTCCTGTGTCTTGGAAATGGATAGTTACAAAAAAAAGGGTTCCTGTCATGAATTAACTTTCTATTCTTTTGAAAACATCCTATTCTTCCTGTTTCTTCAAATGACAGACCGCATCATCGCTGAAATTTGACACAGCATGTAATATTTGCTTGAGACTGGTAACTTATAATAAAGAGATTTGAACTCTCCAAAGTACCACACAACAAAAAAATTCAATGTTTAAGATGCTTACTGTAGCAAATAAACTAAAATCAACATTAATTAAATATTATTTGCTAGGCAACTACTACACTAAACCACTCAGAGATACATTACCTTAAATTCCAAAAATGATTGAAACCCCACATCGTATTTATACATTACAGCTCACTCATTAGTCTTTAGTCATTCAGTCCAAAGCTACTCCCAGCTTCCAATAGATTTCATTTTTTATAATCATTCATGGGATGTGAGATCTCTGGCCAGGCTAGCACTTATTGCCCAGAGGGCAATTAAAAGTCCAACATATTGCTCTAGGATTTGGGGGTTACATGTAGACCAGGACATTATTGAAACAAATATGTTTTTACAACAATGAATGAAGGTGATATGGTCACTGATGATTGAGAGTTTAATTCCAGGTTTTGTAGTGAATTCAAATTTCAGCTTTTGCCCTGTGAGATTTGACCCTGTGCTTGGGGTTTTGGATTGCTAGGTAAGTGACATTACCATTGAACTACCCCCTTACCATGTCACTATGTTACAACATCCAGCATCTATCAAGCATTGTTTCTCTCAAATTTTTGAGAAGACCCATCTAAGGTGACTCTTCTATTGTCATTAAATCTCTCCGGCTGTCAAAGCCTCAAAGAGAGCAATGTAGCTCATTTTCTGTTTATCGCTCTCTCACTCTGTTTCTCTCTCTGAAATAACTGCACAGAAGCCAGTATTCCATCACCAAGTCACCCTTATTTACTTGTGCACAGTACATTGATTGTGGCCAGTCAGTCCCCTGACTAAGGAAATTCTGAATCCCTTATTTATTTAAATGGGATATCTGATAGCCCTGTTCTTTTTTTCCTACCCTCCACACTACCACCTAACTGCGGTAGTGCTTATTTTTTTCCCCCACACCCTGTGTGTGCAGGTGGGAGATACAGTGAGAGACACATGGTGCACGAATCTTTATTCAAATTTCTACCACCAGGAAGAAAGGAAACACCCGAGGGCCAGTGACAAGCAGTGCCCTTCAAGTCAAAGGGCAATGCTATGGGAATCAAACAGTGGAGAGGAGGGCAGGGGGTTAAATCAAAATAGAATTGGACAGGGAAAATAATACACTTCACTCCCTGCGGTGCTCAATCCCTTGTTTTTTTTAAACCCCCGCACTACCATCTAATTGCGATAGCGCTTATTTTTTCCCCAGCACCCATGTTCTGTGTGCAGGTGGGAGACACAGTGCGAGACACAAGGTGCGCGAATCTTTATTCTGTTTCCACCAGCAGGAAGAATGGAAACAGCCCAGTGGCCTGTGATAAGCAGTGCCCTTCAGATCAAAGGGCACTGCTGTGTGATCAAACAGTGAAGGGGAGGGCAGGGGTTAAATCAAAATAGAATTGGACAGGGAAATAATACACATCACACACACTGGTGCCCAATCACTTTTTTTTCCTTTTAACAAATTACAAAACAGTTTACAAGAAAAACAGTAAACATTTACAGCTGTATACAAACAGCAATTTTACAAGTGAGAGGAGCAGCAAAGCCAGGCCTCACACCCTACCTTTCAACCAGTTTAAAGGGAGATGAGGACAAGCCTCAAATCCCACATATAAAAAGACAGCAACAATGACATTTTTTAATGTAACTGGATTGTCTCAGGTACAAGAGTACATACAATACAGACCCAACAAGCCCCCGTCCCTCCCACCTTCCAACCACTCAAGGCAGCCCGCCCCTACCCACCTTCCGGCTCTCGGTCCAGCCCATGCCCCTTCCAGTTCAGACCACCCTGACACCTTTCAACCACCTAGGACAGCCTGCCCTGGTAGCCACCCAGGGTGACAGCAGTCAGGACAGCCTACCCACCTTCCGACTTCACTAGCCACCCTCAGCACTTTTCGACCACCTCTAGGGCAGCCCACACTGGTACCTGCCCAGGGTGACAGTGCTGAGGATGGCTACCCACTTTCTGGCTCTTAGACAATAGACAATAGACAATAGATGCAGGAGTAGGCCATTCAGCCCTTCGAGCCTGCACCGCCATTCAATATGATCATGGCTGATCATTCCCAATCAGTATCCTGTTCCAGCCTTATCTCCATAACCCTTGACTCCACTATCTTTGAGAGCTCTATCCAATTCTTTCTTAAATGAATCCAGAGACTGGGCCTCCACTGCCCTCTGGGGCAGAGCATTCCACACAGCCACCACTCTCTGGGTGAAGTAGTTTCTCCTCATCTCTGTCCTAAATGGTCTACCCCGTATTTTTAAGTTGTGTCCTCTGGTTCGGCACTCCCCATCAGCGGAAATATGTTTCCTCCTGCCAGAGTGTCCAATCCTTTCATAATCCTATACGTTTCAATCAGATCCCCTCTCAGTCTTCTAAACTCAAGGGTATACAAGCCCAGTCACTTCAGTCTTTCCGTGTAAGGCAATCCTGCCATTCCAGGAATTGACCTCGTGAACCTATGCTGCACTCCCTCAATAGCCAGAATGTCTTTCCTCAAATTTGGAGACCAGAACTGTACACAGTACTCCAGGTGTGGTCTCACCAGGGCCCTGTACAGCTGCAGAAGCACCTCTTTGCTTCTATACTCAATCCCTCTTGTTATGAAGGCCAGCATACTATTAGCCTTCTTCACGACCTGCTGTACCTGCATGCTTGCCTTCATTGACTGGTGGACAAGAACACCCAGATCTCTCTGAACAGCCCCTTTACCTAATTTGATACCATTGAGGTAGTAATCTGCCTTCCTGTTCTTGCCACCAAAGTGGATAACCAGACATTTATCCACATTAAACTGCATCTGCCATGCATCTGCCCACTCACCTAACTTGTCCAGGTCACCCTGTAATCTCCTAACATCCTCATCACATTTCACCCTACCACCCAGCTTTGTATCATCAGCAAATTTGCTAATGTTATTGCTGATACCATCTTCTATATCATTTACATATATTGTAAAAAGCTGCGGTCCCAGCACGGATCCCTGCGGTACCCCACTGGTCACTGCCTGCCATTCCGAAATGGAGCCGTTAATCACTACCCTTTGTTTCCTATAAGCCAACCAATTCTCTATCCAATCTAGTACTTTGCCCCCAATCCCGTGCGCCCTAATTTTACTCACTAACCTCTTGTGTGGGACTTTATCAAAAGTTTTCTGAAAGTCCAGGTACACTACATCCACTGGATCTCCCTCGTCCATCTTCCGAGTTACATCCTCAAAAAATTCAAGAAGATTAGTCAAGCATGATTTCCCCTTCATAAATCCATGCTGACTCTGTCCTATCCTGTTACTATTATCCAGATGTGCCGTAATTTCATCCTTTATAATAGACTCCAGCATTTTTCCCACCACTGAGGTCAGACTAACTGGTCTATAATTTCCTGCTTTCTCCCGCCCACCCTTCTTGATCTGCCCCTACGTACCATTGGGCTCTCACCCACCCTGATGTGCCATCTGGCCAGTGGGCTATCCTGGCACACCTTCCAGCCACCTCTAGGACAGACCATCCCCTTCCCTGGAAGGGGATGAAGGGTAGTCCACAAGCCTTCCCGATCTCAGCCCACCCCTATGTGCCTTCTGGCTCTCGGCTGCTCTGTCAGCTATCTCTCGGACAGTCTGTCCCGATTATCCCTTCTCAGGACGACAGTGCTCAGAATGGCCTACCCACCCTCCAGCTCTTGAGGTGACAGCTTTCAGGACGACCTATGAGCCTCCCAGACCCAGGGACATGCAAGACAGTGCAGGTGATAGACCCAGGAAACACCATACAGTTAATTACCAAAAAAAGGGCAGCAAATGCACACCCCACAGCACACAGATGTTCAGTCTCCATGGAGTCCTAGCCCAGCCAGGGAAAACCAGGCCTCCACTCAGGAACAGTACATTGTACAGGTGTAGTTAACTCAGGGGTTTGGTCCACTCCCAAAGGAAAGGTCTTCTCCCAAACTCCAGGATACAGCAAGTACTGTCCTCCCAGCACACACAGGTGTTCAATCTTCAGAGGCCCAGTCCCAGGGCTAAGCCTCCCCACAGGAACAGCTCCTCTGGTAAAATGTATGTCTTTCACAAGGGCTCAGTCCAAACACCAATAAAAAAAAGCGAAGACACATACAAAAAGCAAAGGAAACTAGAGTCCAAGGGCTAAGCCCCTGCCACAAAATGAACATTTCTCCTTTTTTGAGAAAAAGGATAAAAAGAGTAACACAGGCTGTAACCAGCCACTGAAACAACAATCCCCCAGTGAGAACTGAGTTACACCTGAAACATTATGTTAAACTCCTGCTGCACAGTCCTCACTAAAAGGAATGTCAGGTTTCCCCCTCCAAAAAAAAGCAGAAACCAACAGTACCATGTTGACTGTAGTACCAGCCAGCACAGAGTCGGTCCCCTAAACTGAGGGGACTGAATCTCCTGTTTATTTTTTTCCAGATTTTTTATTTTAATTTGTTTAAATTTAGTTTACAAAAAACATTTACAGCTGTACACAAGAGACAGCAATTTTACAAGGAGAGGAGCAAAGCTAGGCCCCAAACCTTACTGTTCAACCATTTTACAGGGAGATGAGGACAAACCTCAAATCCCAGTTCCACATAAGACAGTGACAATGACATTTGTACATTAGACAATACTGTTAAATACAAAAGTGCAGACAATACAGACCCAGCAAGCCCCTGCCCCTCCCACCGTCTGACCACTAAGGCCACCTGCCCCTACCCACCTTCCAGCTCAGTCCACCCCATGCCCCTTCCAGTTCTTGGTCCACCCTGACACACCTTTCATCCACCTCTAGGACAGCCCGCCCCAGTACCCACCAGGGTGACAGCAGTCAGGATGCCTACCCACCTTCACTAACCACTCTCAGCACCTTTTGACCACCTCTAGGGCAGCCCACCTCAGTACCTGCCCTGGGTGACAGCACAGAGGACAGCTACCTGCCTTCTGGCTCTTGGTCTGCTCCTACATACCATTGGGCTCTCACCAACCCCAATGTGCCATCTGGCCAGTGCGCTATCCTGACACACCTTTCAGCCACCTCTAGGACAGCCCATCCCCTTTCCTGGGGGTACAGCGTGCAGGGTAGCCCACAAGCCTTCCAGAACTCAGCCCGCCCCTACGCACCTTCTGGCTCTCGGCTGTTCTGACACCTTTTGACCACCTCTAGGACAGCCTGTCCCAATTACCCCTTCTCGGGATGAAAGCGCTCAGAATGGCCTACCCACCATATAGCTTTCAGGGTGACTGGCATCAGGGTAGCCTACCCACCCTCTGGCTTTTGGGACAGCCTACCAACCTTCAGGTTCACAGGATGGCCTACCACCCTCTGGCTCTCAGGACGACCCATGAGCCTCCTAGCTCACAGTAAGACCTGCCAGACCCAGGGACACAAGACAGTGCAGGTGATAGACCCAGGAAACACCTCAATACAGTTAATTACCAAAAAAAGTCCTTTCTGGTACACAGTCCAAATCTATACAGTCTTCAAAATATAGACTCCATTTCTAGGAAGAGTCAACTCCAGTATATGATGTACATTGTCAGAAATAGAGTCCACTCCAAACTGCAGAGTCTGTTGCTAAAAATAGAGTCCGCAACCAAGGGCAGAGTCCACTCCTGAAGGCAGCAAATGCACACCCCACAGCACACAGTTGTTCAGTCTCCATAGAGTCCTGGTCCAGCCTTAGAAAACCAGGCCCACTCACAGGAACATTGTACAGATGCAGTTAACTCAGGGATTTGGTCCACTCCTGAAGGAAAAGGTCTGCTGCCAAACTCCAGGATACAGCAACTGCTCACCTCCCAGCACATATAGGTGTTCAATCTTCAGAGACCCAGTCCCAGGGCTAGGCCTCCCCACAGGAACAGCTCCTCTGGTAAAACGTATGTCTTCCACAGGGCTCAGTGGAAACACCAATTAAAAAAAATTGAAGACACTACAGAAAACAAAGAAAACTACAGTCCAAGGGCTAAGCCCTACCTCAAAATTAACATTGTCTTTTTTTTGTCTTTTTTTTTCCTTTTACTCTTTGAGAAAAGGAGTAACAGGCTATAACCAGCCAGTGAAACAACAATCCCCTAATGAGAACTGAAAACACTGCATCAGGAGTTTAACAATCAGTCCTCACTAAGAGGAATGCCAGTTAAACTGGCTAAATAATTCAGCCAGTTCAGGAATCACATTATCCCCCTCCAAAAAAAAGCAGAAACCAACAGTAACATGCTGCTGTTATAGTACCAGCCAGCACAGAGTCAGTCCCCTAAACTAAGGAGACTCAATCTCCTGTTTATTTTTAATAAACAAATTACAAAAACAGTTTACAACAAATTGTTACATTTACAGCTGCATACAAGAGACAGCAATTTTACAAGGGAGAGGAGCAGCAAAGCAGGCCCCAAACCCTACCGTTCAAACAATTTACAGGGAAATGAGGACAAACCTCAAATCCCAGTGTGGGATATAGGTAAATTAATGTTACTTCTGCAATTCTGCAATTCCATTTTACAAAGTAAAATGAACTCACACCAGTGTGTAATTGTTTTAGCCACGAGCTGAGTCAACAAGAATGGAAACAATGTGGAGGAAATATATAATTGTTTTTGTATTAGCTAAAATTGTATGTCAGAATGAGATGTGCCAGCACAACATGGTAGACATTACGGGCAAATAGATAAGATGTTGTGAGGGGATGAAGTTAAGCTTGATACGCCTGTACAAACAGTAGGTATAAACATCTGTTTCCCACTTTTACAGAGACAGAGGAACAAACCCCAATTAAAAGGGTCATAGGGATCAGAACAGCCTCGGGAAAGGCACAGATGAAGGGGGTAGATAATGATGAAGAAAGAATATGCCCAACAATGACCTACAGCAGGATGAGGTCAAACAGCCTTGTGAGGCCAGGAATAAGCATTTTGTCACAGACAAGGCCAGAGAAGGCAAGAGATAAACAGGGGTAATGGGGGCTGGTCTTAGGGAAGTGGAAGATGTAAGCAGGGGAGGAGCAATGTAAAACAAAAGACATCAAATCATATAAATATTATGTATGAATTGAACTTGGTGTGTGTATGTCCTCTGCCTTATAGACACTGGACATCACACCCACTTGCAAGTGTAAAATAAATGACACTACTGATTCAGATTTTGTCTCGGACTGCAATTATTGAGGTGTGTGAGCTTTGTTTCTCACAACTGGGGGCTCGTCCGGGATTTTCTTCCATCACCGGGGGGAGTGGCTGGCCTTGGACACTGGGAAGACGCGTCCCGTTCCCCATTGAGGAGCGGTCTCGTGTCCTGGTTTGGTCTGCTCCCTTGGGCGAATGGTAAGAATCCCACAAGAGAGATATCTGAATCAGACAGGGATAGGCGTTCGATAGAAAATACGGTGACAAGGGGCCAGGCAACTCTGTGCACAGACCAAGGTAAGAAACCTGACTTTTAAGTATTGCCTTGGTGGCCGGGATTGAGTTTTAGTAGTTAATAAGGGACTAACGAAGGAACTCAATATGGGTTGTGCCGTGGGTAAGGAAAAAGCCTCCGGGAAAACAAAAGAAGGAAAAAGCAATGGAAATGGAGGCGGGGTCCCTTACAACATACCTCCAGAAAGTCCTTTGGGGAGGATGTTGTGGAATTGGCAAAATAATACTTGTACAAGGGAAAAAGATGATTAAATATTGTTGCTTCGTATGGACTAAGGAATCCATTCTTCGTCCCGCCTCTCCTGGCCAAAATACAGGTCGGACAAAGACTGGGTTTGTAAATATCTGAATTTATTTGTCAATGAGTGAGAGAGAGAGAGAGAATGAAAAGAGCTGTACAGCTGGTAGAAAGTTTAACCCATTGTGATTTGGTTTGAATGCACATTTGTTTGTTGGTGATTGAATGTTTGCGTTTTATTCCCTGGAGCTTGAGTTCCGGGACTGTTTTGAATCTGATTTTTATTATGGAAACTTAACATGATTTCTTTAAAGGTTAAGGATTCTATAGAGATTATGAAAAAAAAGAATGATAACTCCTGTTCTTCTTACAGGTCATGACTGCCTTACTATCAGTTTCTAACTAATCTCTTTTATCTTTACATAAAAGCGATTTATGGAGGACAGTTGAAGTTTCAGTTCAACATTAGATTGTAGTAAAAACAAGATCCTATGGTTAATATCTGTGACCTTGGATTCAGCCATTGTTCATGCATTAGAAGTTTTTTTTAACTTGAATAGACAAATTCTTTTAAGGCAGCTCTGATTATTTCACGACCTATAGTATTGTAATTGAGCAATGATTGGTCAGGACGACTTAAGAAAACTCATTTTGGATTTATATTATGGGACTAAAACTGGGTGATTACAGTGGATTTCAAAATTGGGAACTGTATGCATTTTACATTTTAAATATTAAATACTGAATAAATGAACGTAAATATATAAATATATTTACAAGTTTGGAACAGGCTTTAAAGTTAGTCAAGCATGAATTGATGAATTGGTGTTTGAAGTTATGGGGAGCTAGAAATATTGCAATATTTCTTTAAAAAAGAAAAAGGGGAAGAACGTAATGACTTATCCCCTTCGGGAGGTACCAATAGGGGACAAAGAGATTGGGTTTGTAAGTGTCCCCCTCAGCAGTGGGGAGGTCAGAACATTTAAAAAAGAAATAAAGGTCCTGGTTGAGGATCGGTAGGGTTGTCTGAACAGATTGATCAATTTTTGGGGCCCAGTCTGTATATATGGGCTGAGTTAATGTCTATTTTGAATATACTATTTACTGGGGAAGAAAGGGGACTTATATGGGGAGCAGCCATTAAAATATGGGACAGGCAACACCCCATTGGAGATGGGGATGCTGGACAGGGAGAGGTGAAGTTTCCCCTCAGAGACCCCCAGTGGGAAAATCAAAATCCGGAGCATAGAGAAGAAATGAGGGAATTGAAAGACCTGATTCTAAAAGGAATAAGAGAGGCAGTTCTAAAGTCGCAGAATTTGACTAAAGCCTTTGAAATTAGACAGGAGAAAGATGAGACTCCTTCAGCTTTTTTTTTGCAGAGATTAAGAGACTCAATGTGGAAATATTTTGGAATGAACCCTGAGAACCCAGTGGCACAGGGTCTTTTGAAAGTACATTTTTGTGACAAAGGCATGACCAGAGATACAGAGAAAGATACAGAAGATAGAAGGGTGGAGTGAAAAGCCATTAGATGAATTGTTAAGAGAGGTACAGAAAGTGTTTGTAAAGAGAGAGGATGAGAGACAGAAACAGAAGGTGAAAATGATGGCAGCTGCGGTTGATGAGGTAGTTAAGAAAAGAATGGAACCAATAGTGAGCAATCAGAGCGGCGGGTGGCAGCATGTCGGACAGAGAGGACAAGGGGGAGCGTTTGATAGAGGGTTCGAGCGACAGGGGCAGAGCTGGAGGTCTCCACAGGCAGGATGCTATTATTGCGGAAAGATAGGGCACTTTAAGCGGGAATGTCCTGCTCTGAAAAGGGAAGAGAGGGCAATTCCGCTTATGAATTTTGATGAAGAATAGGGGTGTCAGGGGTTCCTGCCCTCGGGGACCCACCAGGAACCCTTGATAAACCTGAAGGTGGGACCCTGTGGGGAAGAGGTAGTCTTCCTAGTAGATACGGGGGCAGCACAGTCATCGCTGAATTTTAAACCAAAGAAAGTAGGAATGTCAACACGGTCAATTACTGTTTCAGGGATAAAAGAGGAAGGATTTACTGTTCCAGTATTTGAACCTATGATGATAGAAGGTCCTAAGGATAGGGTCACAGGGGAATTGTTGTATATCCCTGATATAGGAAGTAACTTACTAGGGAGAGACTTAATTATCCTCTTAGAACTGGGGATTGGAATTCAGGAAAAAGAATTAGTTGTACAAAAGGCAATGTTGACAGAGGATGTGGAGAGAGAGATAGACCCTATTGTATGGGCTGGAGAAGGGAGTCGTGGAAAACTACAGATCCCTCCCTTTGAAGTAAATAAAAAAAAGGAAAGGGGACGTTGTCTGTGAGTGACAATATCCCATTTCCATAGAAGGTAAATGAGGACTGCAGCCAGTAATTGAAGGATTGATAAGAGATGGACTGTTGGAGCCATGTATGTCTCCTTATAATACCCCAATTCTACCAGTGCGGACATCAGATGGAACTTATCGATTGGTGCAGGATTTGAGAACATTAAATCGAATAGTACAGATCAGGCACCCAGTGGTGCCAAACCCCTATACCTTATTAAGTGAGATCCCTCATGACCACAAATGGTTTAGTGTGATAGATTTAAAGGATACCTTTTGGGCTTGTCCCTTGGCAGAGGAAGATAGGAATTTGTTTGCCTTTGAGTGGGAAGACCCAAAGACAGGATAGAAACAGCAACACCGGTATACTGTGCTTCCCCAGGGGTTTACGGAATCCCCAAATTTATTTGGACAGATGTTAGAACAAATATTGGAGAAATTTAGCAGCCCCAAGGGGACTACCCTGTTGCAGTATGTAGATGACCTCTTAGTAACAGGAAAAAGAAGAGAAAGAGTAGTAGAAGCTACTAACAAATTATTGAATTTCCTGGGTCAGCAGGGACTGCGAGTATTTAAAAACAAACCACAATATGTGGAGCAAGAAGTGAAATACTTGGGACATTTAGTTAGTGAGGGAAAGCGAAAGATAAGCCCGGAACGGATAGAGGGAATAGTGGGAATGCCGCTGCCCAGCACTAAACGGGAGTTACACAAATGTTTAGGTCTCACGGGTTATTGCAGATTGTGGATTGATTCCTATGCACAGAAGACTAAGAAATTATATCTCAAACTATTAGAGGGGGAACCAAAATGTCTAAGTTGGGATGATGAGGCAAAAGAGATCTGATCCATGCCCCCGTGTTAGCCTTACCTTCCCGAGATAAACCTTTCCACCTCTTTGCTACCGTGGATAAGGGAGCGGTTTTGGGAGTATTAACCCAGAGGTGGGGGAAGGAATTAGTACATGAAGAATTGATTAAACGGGTCTTGGAACCCCTATTACTCCCCCGAGAAATGGCAGTAGTGCATGTAAATGGTCATCAGAAAGGAAATGAACCAGAGGTTGGGGAAAATAGATTAGCCGATGAAGTGGCGAGGGAAGCCACCCTGAACCCAAAAGAAGTGGTGATTCATTCCCTAATACCTACTGTCCCAGGTCTTTGGGAAGCTCCTATATTTACTGAAAGCGAAGAAAATGAATTGAGAGATTTAGGGGCTGTAAAAACAGCAGACGGGCATTGGAGGTTACCTGATGGAAGGAGAATGTTGAACAAAATGATGATGCGAGACATTATGGCTGTCCTACACCAAGGCAGCCATTGGGGAGTACAAGCAATGTGTGATTTGGTTCTTAGGGAATATGGATGTAAAGGAATATATACAATTGCTAAACAAATATGTGAGGGATGTATAATATGCAGAAAGGTAAATAAGAAAGTCTTGAGGAGGAAGAGACCCAGGATTGAGACCTTTCCAGAGTATACAAGTAGATTATACTGAACTCCCCAGGGTAGGAAGACTAAAATATATGCTAGTCATAGTAGATCATTTATCTGGTTGGGTTGAGGCATACCCCCTAGCTACTGCCACTGCGAGTGGAGTGTCTAAAACAATATTGGACCACATAATTCCCCGATATGGGCTCGTGAACCATATTGATTCCGACCAAGGAACTCACTTTACCTCTAAAGTGTTACAGGGGGTAATGAAAGGGTTGGGAATTTCCTGGGAGTTCCATACTCCATGGCACCCGCCATCATCAGGAAAGGTTGAGAGAATGAACCAAACACTCAAACGACAGCTCTCTAAATTGATAATAGAAACCAGACTCCCTTGGACCAAATGTTGACCTATAGCTCTCTTGCGAGTACGAACAGCCCCAAGGAAAGACTTGGGACTATCCCCCTATGAAATCTTATTTGGATTACCTTACTTGGGAACGAATGGAGAATTGCCAATTCCCGAAACTAAAGATTTGTTTTTAAAGAAGTACATACTGGGCTTGTCCTCCTCTTTGTTTTTCCTCAGGAAACAGGGTTTATTGGCACAGACTCCACCCCTTGAATTCACCGTTCATCCCATCCAGCCGGGCGATTGAATCTTAGTAAAATCATGGACAAAGACTAAATTGCAGCCGGACTGGGAAGGGCCGTACCAGGCTCTTTTGACTATCGAAACTGCAATAAGGACAGCGGAGAAAGGCTGGACTCACTACACTCGGATCAAAGGGCCAGTGGAATCTCCAGTTGAGGAAGAAGTCTGGACAGCCGAATCAACGCAAGATCCGCTGAAACTCAGACTAAAGAGACTTTGAGTAACTGATTATACAGTGGCGACGCGAGTGTGGGATTATTTCTGTAAGATTGTATATTCAGCATGATGTTTAGAATACTGGGAATGCTGCTAGAGATATGATGCTAGCCCTCTTAGTATTGGGATTTTGTCAAATATCATTTTCATATGTATTATTAACGGTTCCTGAATCTGATCATCCACAAGTAATAGACGCTGATGTATGCAGCTTAGTAAATTGTGGGGATGTAGGTAATCAGAGACAGTACTGCAGCTTTGAGATACCTCTTAAGTCCTATGGGGATGGCCTTGGGGATGGTACTTAGTATAATGGTCTCGTCACAGTACACCAGGCCCCCTTCCGACCAGCTCGCGATTGTCCCGATAAAAAGTGCAATATACCTAACGATAAGGAAAACCACATGGCACGAAACAATCCTGGGGGGGGGGGGGGGCACCTATGAGATACAATGAAATGAAACGTTTGGGATAGAAATGAAAGCAAATGGGAAGGATTTCTTGGGCTATTGTTCTTGAATTAGTGTAGGACAGGGAGAACTACTGGGTAATAAGATACAATCTTTCACCCCTCCCGATGATCCTAAAGTAGTAAAATATATAGAGGTAAAGGACTTGAAACAGACCATTGAAATAGAAACTGGGTACGGGGATGCAAATGCCTGGGTTGAATGGGTAAAGTATACTGTGAAAAGTCTGAACAAGAGCAATTGCTATGCATGTGCCTCCGGTCGGCCAGTGGCCCAGGTTGGAAGCGAGACAGGAAGGGCATGAAATGTATGATAGCCCTGTATCAGGATGAGACTGCATGGAATGATAGGAATTGTACCTCCCTATCTCTGATGTTCCCTCCCTTGGAGAAGAAAGATGCAAAAGTTCCCCCCCTGTTTTCTGCCGCAGTTGGAAATCACACATCGTGTGTGCATAGACGAGGTACAAGTCGGTCGTAAGATTTGGGGGAGCTGAAATTATGTACAGAGATTAAGAATGTTACCGAAACGGAGAAGGGAGGGAACTACTCAGCACTAAAGGTTCCCCGAGTGGATCTGTGGTGGGACTGTGGAGGCAAAATATTGAGACCCACCCTCCCTCCGGATTGGAGAGGGATATGTGCAATTGTACAATTGGCAATTCAATTTACCCTGGCATTTGAGAAGGAAAAGATAGGAGGGAAAAAGGGAAGAGGTAAGAGATTACTGTTAGACACTTCTTTCGATGACAGGATTTATCTCGATTCTGTAGGAGTCCCTAGGGGGGTACCTGATGAATTCGAGGCTCGTAACCAGATTGCAGCAGGCTTTGAGTCAGCTCTCTTCTGGTGGGTAACAATTAATAAAAATGTCGATTGGATAAATTACATTTTCTATAATCAACAGCGATTTATAAATTATACAAGAGATGCGGTTAAAGGAATAACAGACCAGCTTGATGCGACAAGTAGGATGGCATGAGAAAACAGAATGGCCCTTAATGGGATTTTAGCAGAAAAAGAGGGGGTGTGTGTGATGTTAGGAGGAAGCTGTTGTACCTTTATTCCTAATAACACTGCACCTGATGGTTCAATTACTCGGGCCTTAAGGGGATTGACTACCTTAGCAAAGGAACTGGCTGAGAATCCAGGAATAGACACATCTCTCATGGGATGGCTTGAGTCCTGGTTTGGAAGGTAGAAGGGGGTGGTGGTTTCTATCCTTACTTCCCTGATAGTAGTAGTCGGGGTATTGGTGGCCATTGGCTGTTGTATCATACCCTGTATATGAGGGCTCACCCAAAGACTGATTAAAACAGCCTTAATGAAACAGGTGCCCCTAAAAAAAATGCAGAAGATAACAAATGGTAATTAAAGAAAAGGGGGAAATTGTGGGATATAGGTAAATTAATGTTACTTCTGCAATTCTGCAATTCCATTTTACAAAGTAAAATGAACTCATACCAGTGTGTAATTGTTTTAGCCACGAGCTGAGTCAACAAGAATGGAAACAATGTGGAGGAAATATATAATTGTTTTTGTATTAGCTAAAATTGTATGTCAGAATGAGATGTGCCAGCACAACATGGTAGACATTACGGGCAAATAGATAAGATGTTGTGAGGGGATGAAGTTAAGCTTGATACGCCTGTACAAACAGTAGGTATAAACATCTGTTTCCCACTTTTACAGAGACAGAGGAACAAACCCCAATTAAAAGGGTCATAGGGATCAGAACAGCCTCGGGAAAGGCACAGATGAAGGGGGTAGATAATGATGAAGAAAGAATATGCCCAACAATGACCTACAGCAGGATGAGGTCAAACAGCCTTGTGAGGCCAGGAATAAGCATTTTGTCACAGACAAGGCCGGATAAGGCAAGAGATAAACAGGGGTAATGGGGGCCGGTCTTAGGGAAGTGGAAGATGTAAGCAGGGGAGGAGCAATGTAAAACAAAAGAAATCAAATCGTATAAAAATTATGTATGAATTGAACTTGGTGTGTGTATGTCCTCTGCCTGGACATCACACCCACTTGCAAGTGTAAAATAAATGACACTACTGATTCAGATTTTGTCTCGGACTGCAATTATTGAGGTGTGTGAGCTTTGTTTCTCACACCAGTTTCACATAAAATAAGGAGACAACAATGACATCTGTACATTAGACAATACTGTTACATACAAAAGTGCAGACAATACGGACCCAGCAAGCCCCTGCCCCTCACACCTTCCAACCACTAAGGCAGCCCACCCCAACCCACCTTCCAGTTCTCAGTCCACCCCATGCCCCTTCCAGTTCAGTCCACCCTGACACCTTTCGACCACCTCTAGGACAGCCCACCCTGGTACCCACCCAGGGTGACAGCAGTCAGGACGGCCTACCCACCTTCCGGCTTCACTAACCACCCTCAGCACCTTTCGACCATCTCTGGGGCAGCCTGCCATGGTACCTGCCCAGGGTGACAGTGCTAAGGACAGCTACCTGCCTTCTGGCTCTCAGTCTGCCCCTACATACCATTGGGCTCTTACCCACCCCATTGCACCTCCAACCAGTGGGCTACCCTGGCACACCTTTCAGCCACCTCTAGGACAGCCCATCCCCTTTCCTGGGAGTACAGCGTGCAGGGTAGCCCACAAGCCTTCCAGAACTCAGCCCGCCCCTACACACCTTCTGGCTCTCGGCTGTTCTGACACCTTTCGACCACCTCTAGGACAGCCTGTCCCAATTACCCCTTCTCGGGATGAAAGCGCTCAGAATGGCCTACCCACCATCTGGCTTTCAGGGTGACTGGCATCAGGGTGGCCTACCCACCCTCCGCCTTTCGGGACAGCCTACCAACCTTCAGGTTCACAGGATGGCCTACCCACCCTCCGGCTCTCGGGGTGACAGCTTTCAGGACGACCCATGAGCCTCCCAGCTCATAGCAAGGCCTACCAGACCCAGGGACATGCAAGTGTGCAGGTGATAGACCCAGGAAACACCACAATACAGTTAGTTACCAAAAAACAGTCCTTTCTGGTACACAGTCCAAATCTATACAGTCTTCAAGATATGGAATCCATTTCCAAGAGGAGTCTACTCCAGTATACAATGTACAATGTCAGAATCAGGGTCCACTCCAAACTGCAGAGTCCGTTGCTAAAAACAGTCCGCAACCAAGGGCAGAGTCCACTCCTGGAGACAGCAAATGCACACCCCGCAGCACATAGATGTTCAGTCTCGTTGGAGTCCTGGACCAGCCTTGGAGAGCCAGGCCCACTCACAGGAACACAGTACATAGTACAGGTGCAGTTAACTCACAGGGGTTGGTCCACTCCTGAAGGAAAGGAGTTCTCCCAAACTCCAGGATACAGCAACTGCTCACTTCCCAGCACACACATTCAATCTTCAGAGGCCCAGTCCCAGGGCTAGGCCTCCCCACAGGAACAACTCCTCTGGTGAAATGTACATCTTCCACAAGGGCTCAGTCAAAACACCAATAAAAAGTAAAGACACATACAAAAAACTTAGAAATCTAGAGTTCACAGTTTCTGACAGATCTTTCTGGCTGTTCTGAGGGCCAGTATGTTTTGAGGTAACAACTTTCAAGCGATCCATGTGTCTGTTCAGGACTTTATCACCAACCCAAACTTTGAGTCACAGGACCTGACATTACTTCAATCCTATTTTCATCGCGATTGAAAAAACTTTACCAAGTCACTCTTTATTTACTTGCCCACAGTACAATGGCTGTGACCAGCCAACTCAGAGTCAGTCCCTGAACTGAGAAGATTTCTAAATCTCCTGTTGGTATTGGTCAGCCAGGGCTCCCTGATTGACCCAGAATAATAACCCCAATTTGGGATCTCATCGTCAATGAGATCAATCTAGTTTCAATCACTCCACTACGGAGGGTTTTTGAGTCAGTAAAGTCTAGGAATAGTGAGGCCCATTGCCTTTGCCTCTGACTCCTGACATGAAAGTTGTCCCCTTACATTCAATCAGCATTGACCTGTCCCAATGTCCCAGTGATAAGCAGATTAAATACCGAGCAGACCAATCAGGAAGTCACATGCTCTTCTTCACTGCTCCACCTTACCTCGAATTAAACTATCTCATAACAGCCCAGGTGCGGCACAGTGGCTCAGTGGTTAACACTGCTGCCACACAGCGCCAAGGACCCAGATTCAATTCCAGCCTCACGCAACTGTCTGTGTGGAGTTTGCACATTCTCCCCGGGTCTGCGTGGGTTTCCTTTGGGTGCTCCGGTTTCCTCCCACAATCCAAAGATGTGCAGATTAGATGAATTGGCCGTTCTAAAGTGCCCATAGTGTTCAGGGACATATAGGTTAGGGGTAAATGTAGGGGAATAGGTTTGGGAGTGATACTCTTCGAAGGGTCAGTGTGGACTTGTTGGGCCGAAGGGCCTTTTTCCACACTGTTGGAACTCTATGATGCTATTTATAGCACACAGAATAGTGTCCCACAAAATTAACATAATATTACTTGAGATTTACAATGCAGAGACAGGCCATTCTGTCCAACTGGCCCATTCCAATGTTAGCATTCCACTTCTACCCAGCAACCCACTCCATCTTTCCTGTTATGATAACCTATTTCTGTCTCTCCCATTGATTTAGTTCCCTCTTAAATCCATCTTTGTCTTTCACCTCATTCTCTCCAAGTATGGTGAATTGCACATTCCTAATCACGTGGTGAATAGAAGCTCCTCCTGAATTCTTTATTGAGTTCATTTGTGATTATCTTATGTTTACAATTACCATTTTGTGTCTTCCCCTTTATGAAAACCTCATAAAGGGGAAGACACCTATGGCACAGTTTTTTTCAGATAATTTCTCTGTGCAGGAGCCAAACGGTTCAATATATGGTGGCAGTGAAGGAGACCATTTGACCCATCGTGCCTGTGCTGGTCAGAAGGAGTGGTCCAAGTTAACCTCACTTTCCAGCTCCCAATCTGTAGGTTATGGAACGGCAAGACAATATCCAAGTGTTGGTTTTAAAATGTGACAAGTATTCCTGCCTCTACCATTTCAGGGCCATGAATTCCAAGCCATATCACCCTCTCTCAATATTCCTCCCCATCCTCTAATCCTACCACCAAGACTTTACAAGATTTACAAGGATGTTGCCAGGGTTGGAGGATTTGAGCTATAGGGAGAGGCTGAATAGGCTGGGGCTGTTTTCCCTGGAGCATCGGAGGCTGAGTGGTGACCTTATAGAGGTTTACAAAATTATGAGGGGCATGGATAGGATAAATAGGCAAATGCTTTTCCCTGGGGTCGGGGAGTCCAGAACTAGAGGGCCTAGGTTTAGGGTGAGAGGGGAAAGATATAAAAGAGACCTACGGAGCAATTTCTTCCTGCAGAGGGTGGTACGTGTATGGAATGAGCTGCCAGAGGAAGTGGTGGAGGCTGGTACAATTGCAACATTTAAGAGGCATTGGGATGGGTATATGAATAGGAAGGATTTGAAGGGATATGGGCCGGGTGCTGGCAGGTGGAACTAGATTGGGTTGGGATATCAGGTCAACATGGACAGGTTGGATTGAAGGGTCTGTTTCCATGCTGAACATCTCTATGACTTTAACCCTGTGACTCCGGGTTATTCATCTCTCTACCCCAGAAACCCAGGTCCTTCCTATCCACACGATTTAAGTCCCTCATCTTTTTTTTACAATGTAATTCAACCTTCCCTCAGCAACCGAATTCTGATGAAGAGTCATCTTGACTCGAAAAGTTCGCTTGCTGTCCCTCCATGGATGCTACCTGGCCCACTGCGATTCCTAGCATTTCTTGTTTTCAGTTTCCTCGGCATCTTCTGTTCCACAGAAAATAATCCCAGGGTGTATAATATTTCCTCATACTTTAAGTTGACATTCACAGTTACCTTCCCTCCTCTGCTAGTTGTCATCCTTCTAGAGTCACAGAGTTATGGTCTGGAAGGAAACCGTTCAGCCCATCATCTCTGCACGAGCTGACAGAATAGGCATTGGGACTTAGTGCCAGTCTCCTGCTGTTTTCCCAGTCCTTTGTATCTATTCAAATATTTATTTACTATCCTCCTGAATGTTTCAACAGAAACTGTCTGTAATTCCAGGCAGTGCAGTTCAGACTCTGTGGATGTAGCTGTGATTCTCACCTTGCATTGACTTTATTTAACAATTATTTTCAAACCATGTCCTCTCGTTCTTGATCCTGTTATCAATGCATTGTCTATCTAGTTTCCTTTAGTGATACATGATGGTGCACATGCCAGAGATTTAAGCATTTACTGAGGGAGTGCTGCACTGTCAGAGGGTCAGTACAGATGGAGTGCCGCGCTGTCAGAGGGTCAGTGCTGAGGGAGTGCTGCACTGTCGGAGGGTCTGTACAGATGGAGTGCCGCGCTGTCAGAGGGTCAGTGCTGAGGGATTGCTGCAGTGTCAGAAAGTCAGTGCTGAGGGAGTGCTGCATGGTCAGAGGGTCAGTACTGAGGGAGTGCTGTCCTGTCACAGGGTTAGTACTGAGGGAGTGCCACACTGTTGAAGGGTCAGTACTGAGGGAGTGCTGCACTGTCAGAGGGTCATTACTGAGGGAGTGCCACACTGTCAAGAGGGTCAGTGCTAAGGGAGTGCCGCACTGTCACAGTGTCAGTACTGAGAACCCAGGGTTGGATAGAGAGATTTGAAAGAATGTAGTGCACATGTGCAGGCAAAGGGGCCATTCTCTCTCAGTCCTAAAACTGAATTGGTTATTCTTGACCCTGATATTGAGCAGGACCAGTGGCATCACCTATATCTTGTGCAACTCCTGCCCCTACACCAGGAGGAACAAGTGACCATTCAAGGTTGAGGTGACAGTACTGCAGTGAATTTATAAATTCATAGAGACACATCTCCCTCATCATTTGGAGAGGAGAGAGGGAGGCTAGTCATCCTCACTGTGCAGGATCGGGGTGGGGAGGTGGGAGTTCGTGAGACTTGCATGTTTGAGGTGGGGAGTGGGTAGCCATAACGATCAAGGGTGTGTCAAATCAACCTTCCCAAACCTAGCATTTTCCCTTATGCCAGTATCCCCCACCAACAACACTTATCTATCATATTTTTCACCCGTCATTTCCTGTAACACAAACATTTTCTTCAATTCCAATTTTAATTAGCATCAGAATTAGCAAGATGCTCCAGGAAAATGACTGAGTTAATATGTGGGGAGAGCAACAAATGACTTTCCAAATTCCAACTCAAAAAAAACAATTTAAAGTGCCTTGAACCATCTGATGGTCATGGAAGCTGCTATATAAATGCAAAGACTTTCTTTTTATAATCTAGTTTACAATCCTGGTACAGTCCTGAAGACCGGCATTGACTTTTCGCAGTCCTACCCCTTTGCCCTCTGGGCCTACTACACACTTTCCTTTCGCTTCATCGTTAGGCAACACACCCTAATGTTCCGCTGTCTGCTGACAACATCAAGCACGACCTCTCTCGAACCCTCCTGTTTAAATCATCTGCTCGTCCAATGTCTGGCACTGGAATCAAAGTTTCTGTGTACCAGCCCCTGAACTGAGCTTCCAACCCCATCTCCACATTGTCCCCAAGACCCATTGGTCCGCCTCTCTTTTACATGTTCAGTACACATCCCTATCACTGCCACCTCCTGCTGCAACTTCCACCCAGGCCATTGTTCTGTCTAAACTCCCTCTGCCTACAAATTCCTGCTCCATCTCCCTCATTCATGAACTTGTGGTCATTGAATATTCTGAAATGGAAGCAAGAAATTCTGGAGGAACTGTCAGGAGGCAGTATGGAAAAAGAAATAGATTAGATTCCCTCCACTGTGGAAACAGGTCCTTCAGCCCAACTAGTCCACACCGACCCTCCAAAGAGTAACCCACCCAGACCCATTTCCCTCTGACTAATGCATAGCACCTCCGCCCTCAGACCACACCCCTCCAACCGTAACAAGGACAGAACGCCCCTGGTGCTCACCTTCCACCCTACCAACCTTCGCATAAACCACATCATACGCCGACATTTCCGCCACCTCCAAATAGACTCCACCACCAGGGATATATTTCCCTCCCCACCTTTTCCACCTTCCGCAAAGACCGTTCCCTCCGCGACTACCTGGTCAGGTCCACGCCCCCAAACAACCCACCCTCCAATCCTGGCACTTTCCCCTGCCACCGCAGGAACTGTAAAACCTGCGCCCACACCTCCTCCCTCACCTCTATCCAAGGCCCTAAAGGAGCCTTCCACATCCATCAAAGTTTTACTTGCACATCCACTAATATCATTTATTGTATCCGTTGCTCCTGATGCAGTCTCCTCTACATTGGGGAGACTGGGTGCCTCCTAGCAGAGCGCTTTATGGAACATCTCTGGGACACCCGCACCAATCAACCAAACCGCCCTGTGGCCCAACATTTCAACTCCCCCTCCCACTCTGCCGAGGACATGGAGGTCCTGGGCCTCCTTCACCGCCGTTCCCTCACCACCAGACGCCTGGAGGAAGAACGCCTCATCTTCCGCCTCGGAACACTTCAACCCCAGGGCATCAATGTGGACTTCAACAGTTTCCTCATTTCCCCTTCCCCCACCTCACCCTAGTTCCAAACTTCCAGCTCAGTAACTGTCCCCATGACCTGTCCAGACTTGTCCTACCTGCCTATCTCCTTTTCCACCTATCCACTCCACCCTCTCCACCCTGACCTATCACCTTCATCCCCTCCCCCACTCACCCATTGTACTCTATGCTACTTTCTCCCCACCCCCACCCTCCTCTAGCTTATCTCTCCACGCTTCAGGCTCACTGCCTTTATTCCTGATGAAGGGCTTTTGCTCGAAACGTCGATTTCGAAGCTACTTGGATGCTGCCTGAACTGCTGTGCTCTTCCAGCACCACTAATCCAGAATAATGCATAGCATGGCCTATTCACCTAACTTGCACATCCTTGGATTGTGGGAGGAAACCCTCTCAGACTCGGGGAGAATGTGACAACTCCACAGAGACAGTGACGCGAGTCTAGAATCGAACCTGGGACCCTGGTGCTGTGAGGTAGCAGTGCTAACCACTGTGCCACCCTTAATAAAAAGTTAAGGTTTTGAGTCTGATATGACTCTTATATAACTGCGATATAACATGTTGCAGAGTGCTTTTGTTTTTAGATTTGTCATCCAGATTTTGCTGCTGTGACTAAACTTGTACAAAGTCCTGTTTACCTATTACCCCTGTGCTTTCTGATTGACTGCTATCCTCATTTTCAAATCCGTCACAGATTTTAATCTTTATCAAACCATCTTCAGCCTCACAAACTGCAAGATTTCTGTTTCCTTTCTGGCCACTTGCACATCCCTGATCTTAATCTCTCTGTCGTCAGATCAGATATCTTCAACTGCCTGAACTGCACCCATTTAAACTGAAAGTAAAGCTCCCTCTACACTGTCCGCCAACAAACACTCCCAGTACAGGGACAGTATAGGGTGAGATCCAGAATAAAGCTTCCCCAATTCTTGTAAACTGAAAGTGAAGTTCCCTCTACAGTGTCCCAATCAAACAGTCTCAGGTCAAGTACAACTCGGGGTGAGATACAGAGTAAATATCCCATGATGTTGCACCCATTAAACAATCCCAGGACAGGGACAGCACTGGCTTAGATACAGAGCAAAGCTCCTTCTACACCGTCCCCATCAAACACTCCCAGAACAGGGACAGCCCAGGGTTAGATACAGAGTAAAGCTCCCTCTGTGCCCATCGGATACAGCACAGTGTGTTGACTACAGAGTAAAGCTCCTTCTACTCTTTTAAATGGAAAATAAAGGTCCCTCCACTCTTTTTAACTGAAAGTAAAACTCCCTCTACTCTGTCCCCATCAAACACTCCCAGGATAGGGACAGCACAGGGTTAGATACAGAGTAAAGCTCCCTCTTTTAAACTAAAATTAAAACTCTGCTCTACACTATCATATTTCATCTTCTCTCCCCTTGTTGCTTTTTTTCAGTCATCCTCTGCTGGATTTTAAAAGTTTCCCAATTCTCAGGCTTCCCACTAATCTTCATCACATCGAACATTTCTTCCTTTGTTTTTTTGCTGCCCCTGACTTCCCTTGTCAGCCAGGGTTCCCTCATCCTTCCCTTAGCATGCTTCTTTGTCCATGGGATGAATTTCTGCTATGCCTCCTGAATCACCCCCAGAAACTCCTGTCATTGCTGATCCACTGCCTTCCCTGCTATGCTTCCTGTGTGGCCAGCTCCTCCCTTGTGTCTTTATTCTTACCTTTAGTCAATTGTAATAACTGATCTAGAATCTGATTCCAGCTTCTCCCTCTCAAACTGCATATTGTGGTCACTGCCCCCGAGGGGTTGCTCCCTAATCAAGTCTGTCTCATTACGCATCATCAAATACAGAATTCTCTGTTCTCTACTGGGCTTGAAAACAAGCTGCTCCAAAAAAAATCTTAGATATTCCGCAAATTCTGTTTCTTGGATCCACTGATTTTCCCAGTCCACCCGCACATTGAAGCGCTCCATGATGATTGTAACAGTGCTTTACTTTCTGCTCCACATCATGACTATGCTAAGAGGCCCATATATAACTCCGACCAGGGTAAAGCTCCCTCTGTGCCCATCGGAACTCCCACAACAAATACAGCACAGTGTTGGCTACAGAGTAAAGCTCCTTCTACTCTTTTAAATGGAAAAGAAAGGTCCCTCCACTCTTTCTAACTGAAAGTAAAACTCCCTCTACTTTGTCCCCATCAAACACTCCTTTGTGGTTCCTCAACGGTACCCTCACAGACTCTATGCCTTCTGACTCTATAGTTCTTCTTACCATTGATTTCATTTAATTTCTTACTGACAAGGCACACCAACTATCTGTCTGTCCTTTCGACGGAATGCATATCCTTGGATATTTAGTACCCAGCCATGATCCCCTTGCAGCAATGTCACTGTGATACCCACCACATCATACCCACCAATATCAATCTGCACTACAAATTTTTACTTTGTTTTGCATACTGTATGTATTTAAGTACAACACCCTTAGTCCTGCACTGACTGCCTCCTTCTCATAGTTACTTCCTTATCTGCTGTGCATGAAGTGAGATTCCTGATCTCTATGACTTGTTCTGGAAACTTTAATAACCTTTCCAGAGCCCTCCCCCTCCCCAAACTAGTTTACTGTCCATGTGACCTCAAATTACCTCAATTTGTGGCTTCAGTTTGTCAACCTTATTCTGAATGCCTCATGCTACAAGATACAAAGCCTTTAAAGTTTATAAGTCCTATTCCTGAGACCTGATTACAAAGAAGGAGGCCAGGCAGCTCTCTCCTCTTCTCTTCAACCAATATTGATTCTTCAGCCAATGCTATTTGAAAAATAACAGATGATCTGGTCACAGCCACACTGCTGTTTGTAGGAACTTGCTGTGTTCACATGAACCATTCTATTTCCTCATCACATTTCCTGCAAAATATCTAATTTTAAATGTTCAGCATCTACAATATTTTTTGCTTTTGTGCTATTACAAAGTGCTTTGTGATGTTTTATAAATGCAATTTCAATATGAGTATTTTCATCAAATGCCAAAGGTATTTGCCTCCTTGTGGTAAATGCTGCCCCCTGTGTTGCCTGTGTCCTTTTCACTCTCGGGGTTCCTGGCCACTCAGATGGTGGAGAGACTGACTCTCCGTTTACTATGATCCACCAGCAGATCGCACAATAAAACTGGTCACTTGTTCCCTTCAGGGACATGACAGGGTGAACCCTGTACAGACTGCTGCTGCACACCATCCACCTCTTTTCCTTTACCCACTACCCAGACACGCCTTGGTGGTGTACCCATTTGCCACCAGGCGGTGGGGATCCCCAGTAGAGGGCTCTCTACATGGGAGTCCTCCCCATTTTGCTGGGGGATCTGGGGCAGAGGGTTTGCATGCAGAAGTCCCCTGCAACTGCTGATTCACGGTCTCCCAGCACAACTGCTTGTTCTGTGGTGCTGTGGAGTCTGTGGACCATGTATATATGGGGTGTGGGCATCTGCACTCCCTGTTTAGTTTTCTGAAAAGCCTTTTCCTCTGCTTTTGGTTTCACTTCAGTCCTACGCTCTTGATCTTTGGTCACCCAGTGCAGAGGGGGGAACGGTAGGTCAGAGGATCTCCTCGTGAATCTGCTTCTGGCCCTGGCCAAACTGGCCATAAACAGGTCCAGGCAGTGGGCCGTGGAGGGGGTTGTTAAGGCCGACTGCCTGCCCCTCTTCCGTGGTTATGTTCAAGCCTGACTGTTTCTGAAGAGGGAGCATGTGGTATCCAGCAACACCCTTGAGCTGTTCAGGGAGAGGTGGCCACCGCAGGGAGTGGAGTCATAGAGTCATAGAGATGTACAGCATGGAATCAGACCTTTTGGTCCAACCTGTCCATCCAACCAGATATCCCAACCCAATCTAGTCCCACCTGCCAGCATTCAGCCCATATCCCTCCAAACCCTTCCTATTCATATTTCCATCCAGATGCCTTTTAAATGTTGTAATTGTACCAGCCTCCACCACTTCCTCTGGCAGCTCATTCCATACACATTCCACCTTCTGTGTGAAAAAGTTGCCCTGTAGGTCTCTTTTATATCATTCCCCTCTCACCCTAAACCTATGCCCTCTAGTTCTGGATGTTGCCAGGGTTGGAGGATTTTAGATATAAGGAGAGGTTGAATAGGCTGGGGCTGTTTTCCTGGAGGCTGAGGGGTTTATAAAATCATGAGGGGCATGGATAGGATAAATAGACAAAGACCTTTCCCAGGGTAGGGGTGCATAAGTTTAGGATGAGAGGGGAAAGATAGAGGGCATACGTTTAAGGTGAGAGGGGAAAGATATGAAAGGGACCTAAGGGGTAACGTTTTCACACAGAGGATATATATGGAATGAGCTGCCAGAGGAAGTGGTGGAGGCTGGTACAATTGCAACATTTAAAAGGCATCGAGATGCGTATATGAATAGGAAGGTTTTGGAGGGATATGGACCAGGTGTTTGCAGGTGGGACTAGATTGGGTTGGAATATCTGGTCGGCATGAACAAGTTGGACCAAAGAGTCTGTTTCCGTGCTGTACATCTCTATGACTCTATTAATACATCTGCTGTCTTTCACTGTGTCTCACACCTGCACACACTCATCATGGGTGCAGGGGAAAATATAGGCACTATCGCTGTTAGGCAGTAGTGTGGGGGAAAATGAAAGGAAAAGAGAGAAAAAAAATAAAACTGATTCCTTATAGACTCATCGGCATGTACAGCCCAGAAGGAGGCCATTCAGCCCATTGTGCGTGCACTGGTCAACAAAGATCAGATTGCACTCATCCCACTTTCTAGCTCTTTGCACATAGCCCTGGAGTTTATGGCAATATAAGTCAATATCTAAACACTGCCTATTCATTAAGGACTGTGCCTACATCTTCCAGGACCACACACAGATCATTCCCTATTAGGCCTTATTCTTTCCCTAGTGATTCAATTGCTCAGTTTATTTTTTGTTTAAATCTTTGGGGTTGCCATTGTTCTACTATCCAATTAATTTTCTTTGCTTTACTTAAATGTTACCAGGGTTTCTGACTCAACCATCCCTTTCAAGCAGTGAGTTCCAGCCTCCCACCACCTTCTGAGTGAGGAATGTTCTCCTCAACTCACTTCTTCACCACTCCAACTTCAATCTATGTTCAAAAATGTGCTTTCTAACCAAACATATCCATGCCCCTCATAATGGTTTACCCCTCCACCAGGTACCCTCTCAACCTTCACTACTCTGGGGAAAACAACTCCAGCCTCTCCAATCTTTCCTCATAGCTCAGTCCCTGGGTCCAGGCAGCACTCTGGTCAATCTCCTCTGTACCGTCCCTAGTGCAACCATATCCTTCCTATAATGTGGTGACATAGTTCTCCAGCATTTTACACGAAGCCGATTTCCTCATTCTTATATTCTGTATCTCGGTTAATAAATGGAAGTATTGCATCCACCTTCTTAACCACCTTTTCTACCTGCTCTGCTACCTTCAGAGATCTGTGGACATGCACACGATTGTCTCTCTGATCTTCAGTACCTTCCAGGATCCTATCATTCACAATGTATTCTTTTATATTGTTAACTGCCCCGCCACCCCGCACTTTTCAAGGTTAAATTCTATTTGCCACTGCTCTGTCCACCTGACCAGTCCATCAATGTCATCCTGCAGTTTATAGCTCTTCTTCTTAACCGTTTACCATTCCTTATATCGATCTCCATGTCATCTACGAATTTATTGATTGTACCCCTACACTTAAATCCAAATCATTAATGTACCCCACAAACAGCAAGGGTCCCAGCACTGGGTGCTGTGGAATCCCACTGGAAACTGGTTTCCAGTCACAGAAACATCCCTCTACCATCACCCTCTGCTTCCTGACACTCAGTCAGTTTTCAATCCAGTGTGTCACTTTGTCTCTGATCCCATGAGCTGTTACTTTATTGACAGGTCTGCCATAAGGGACCTTCTGAAAATGTCTTGCTAAAGTCCTCATAGGCTGCTTCAATACATTACCTTCATCAACAATCATGGTTACCACCTCAAAGTAGTCAATTAAATTTGTTAAACATGACCTTCCTTTCACAGATCCATACTGACTTTCTTGATTATTCCATGTCTCTTGAAATGCAGATAAATTCCATCCTTCACAATTCTTTGTAATAGCTTCCCCACCATTGAGGTGAGACTGACTGACCTGTAGTCTCCTGATTTGTCCATTCCTCCCTTTTTAGTAATGGGACAATGTTAACAGTTCTCTGGTCTTCTAGCACTTCACCTGTGGCCAGCGAGGATGGGAAAATTACTCTCAGGGCCCCTGATATCTGCTCCTTGGGATCCCTGGACAGCCTGGGAGACGTTTGCAACAGGCTTGTGGATATATCTACTTGTAAGATTGCTAAACCCACCAGTGCTTCCTCTCTCCCAATGTCAATTTATTTACTATTTCACAGTCCTCCGTTCTGATGTCAATGCCAGCATTGAGCTTTTCTATTGTGAAGATTGACTTAAAGTATTCAGTGAGGACTGTGCTCACATCTTCCAGGTCAACCACAGATTACCTCAATGATACCCATTGGACCATACCCTCTCCCTTTTATTCTCTTCTTCTGTATCCATTAAAAAAAAGACCCTTTGGGTTTATCTTTATTCTACCTGTCAATGCTTTCTCAGTGACACTCTTTGCTTTCTTAATTTTTTTTTATTGTTTCCCCCTGCACTTCTTATTCACCTCTAGGACATCTTGAGACCTCAGTATCTGCAATAAGCTTCTCTTAGTTTCTTTATTTTAACCTTTACGTAGCTCAGGGTTCACCAGATTTGGTCACACACTTGTCATTACAGGAATACATTTGCCCTGTACTCCCTCTAATTCCTTCTGAAATGTTTCTCACTGCTTTAACACTGTTTCAGCTGCAAGTAGCTGTTACTAGTCCGTCTGGGTCAAATTATATCTTACTTTAGGAAAATTAGTCTTGGCCCAGTTTTGATATTTTATTTCCAGCCTATCCTTATCTTTCATAACTAGCCAAAATGTAACTGAGTACAGGTCACTATCTCCAAAATGATCCTCTACTATAGAGTCATAGAGTCATAGAGATGTACAGCATGGAAACATAGCCTTCAGCCCAACTTGTCCATGCTGACCAGATATCCCAACCTAATCTAGTCCCATTTGCCAGCACTTGGCCCATATCCCTCCAAACCCTTCCTATTCATATACCTATCCAGATGCCTTTTAAATGTTGCAATTGTACCAGCCTCCACCACTTCCTCTGGCAGCTCATTCCATACACGTGCCACCTTCTGCGTGAACAAGTTGCCTCTTAGATCTCTTTTATATCTTCCCCTCTCACCATAAACCTATGCCCTCTAGTCCTGGGCTCCCCCACCCCAGGGAAAATAATTTGTCTATTTACCCTATCCATGCCCCTCATGATTTTATAAACATCTATGAGGTCTCCCCTCAGCCTCTGATACTGTCTCTGGACTCTCGTTATCTCATTTCTGAAGGCTTCCCATTTTCCAGCCGTCCCTTTACCTGCGAACATCTGCCCCCAATCAGCTTTCAAAAGTTCTTGCACAATACCATAAAAATTAGCCTTTCTCCAATTTAGAACTTCAACTGTTAGATCTAGTCTATCCTTTTCCTTTACTATTTTAAAACGAATAGAATTATGGTCACTGGCCCCAATGTGCTCCCCCACTGACACCTCAGTCACCTGGCCTGCCCTATTTCCCAAGAGTAGGTCAAGTTTTGCACCTTCTCATCCACAAACTGACTCAGAAAATTTTCATGTACACACTTAACAAACATAGACTGTCTATGTTTGTTAAGTTTGGAAAGTTTATGCTTGGAAAGTTAAAATCCCCTATCTTAACCACCATATTATTCTTTCAGATAACTGAGATCTCCTTACAAATTTGTTTCTCAATTTCCTTCTGACTATTCGGCGATCTTTTATACAATCCCAATAAGGTGATCGTCCCTTTCTTATTTCTCAGTTCCACCCAAATAACTTCCCTGGATGTATTTCCAGGAATATCCTCCTAAGTACAGCTGTAATTCTATCCCTTATGAAAAACACCACTCCCCCTCCTCTCTTGCCCCCCCTTTCTATTCTTCCGATACTATTTGTAACCCGGAACATTAAGCTGCCAGTCCTGTCCATCCCTGAGTCACGTTTCTGTAATTGCTATGATATCCCATTCCCATTTTCCTAACCATGACCTGAGTTCATCTGTCTTCCCTGTTAGACCTCTTGCATTGAAGTAAGTGCAGTTTAATTTATCAGTCCTACCTTGTTCTCTGCTTTGTTCCTGCCTGCCTTGACTATTTTACTAGCTTCTTTTCTCAATTGATCTCTTTCCTCAGTATCTCCCTGGGCCCCACACCCCCCTCCCCAACTAGTTTAAATCCTCCCAAAATTTCCGCTACCCCGGGCCTATTTCCAAATATTAGGGTCAGAACCGCACTCTCCGCCTGACAGAAACAGAGTTAACATTTCGAGTCTAGTGACCATTCTTCAAGTCATGTGAATCCTGACCAGCCTCCCACCTTACCACTCCACTGGCTTGACATTGTGCAGAAACACAGCTGTCCAAATCCTAGTTTACACCAAATTTGATTTGTTATCAGTCCTGTGCTCTTTGACACATTGGTTCCTGGTAAGCCTTGCTTTAGTTTTCAGGTTCACCTCTTCATTTTCAAATCCATCCACGGCCTAACCATACCTCTGTAATCCCTTCCAACTCCCTCAAACCTTTAAGACCTCTGCTATCCTACACATCTCATCTCTTGCATCTCCTATATTTTAATCAGTCCTCCACTGCCCCACCATTGCATCTATCCTTCCAATCACCTGTGTTCTAAAGTCTGGAATCCCTTCCAACTCTTCCATCTCTGTCACTCTGCCTCCTTTCAGACATTCCTTAAATCCTACCTCTTTGACCAAACTTTTAGTCACCTGTCCTGGTTTTTCTTGGTGTAGCTTGGCATCACATTCTATTTGCTCTCATGGAGCCCCATGGGATGTTTTACATTAAAGGAGCTATATCAATGCAAGCAATTGTTGTCATTGTTGAAGGCCAATCAGAAGTCTAGTGTGATAGTCATATCTGCTTTCAGAGAACGACAATGAATGTACTGCAGAAAAACAGGCCATTTGGCCTGATCGCTGGCTGGGTCAGCAATAATTGCTCATCCCTAGT
The DNA here is from genome assembly GCF_047496795.1 of Chiloscyllium punctatum. Lineage (NCBI taxonomy): Eukaryota > Metazoa > Chordata > Chondrichthyes > Orectolobiformes > Hemiscylliidae > Chiloscyllium > Chiloscyllium punctatum. The sequence goes on from NC_092783.1 coordinate 60,679,255, forward strand.
TGACCTTAAGAAGGTGGGGATGGGATGCCTTCTTGAATCACTGTAGTCCGTGTGCTGTAGATAGAACCACAATTCCCTTAGGGAGGCATTTCCAAGATTTTGACCCAGTGACAGTGAAGGAACAGCGATATATTTCCAAGTCAGGATGGTGAGTGGCTTGGAGCGGAACTTGCAGGGAGTGGTGTTCCCATGTATCTGCTGCCCTTGTCCTTCTAGATAGAAGTGGTTGTGGGTTTGGAAGGTGCTGTCTGAGGATCTTTGGTGATTTTCTGCAGGGCATCTTGTAGATAGTACACACTGCTGCTACTGAGTATCAGTGATGGAGGGAGTGGATATTAGTGGATGTGATGCCAATTAAGCGGGAGTGCTTTGGCCTTGGTAAGTTGGTTGGAGTCTTCGTGGGGCAGTGGGTAACGTTCCTGTTTCTGAGCACGTGGCTCTGGATTCAGGTCCAGCTCCAGGATCTGACCATCAAAAAGGGGATTCATTTCACAGCCAAACAAACTGAGGATCAACTTGTTCACCCTTCCAGCACGGGCTAACAGCAGGGAGTGAAAGCCAGAGAGATTCCTGATCAGGAGAAAACATTGGAACCTCTCCCATCCCTATTGAGAGCTCCAGTTTATAAAGTGCATGTAAAACATCCTTCCTGAATGATCTCTAACACACCATGGACATCTTGTATTGATGGTCTCTAGTTACTACAGTCCCAGAGGAGCATAGAGCTGCTGTCTCCTTCGAATTTAATCTGAGGGTCACCGCACCTCAGGCAAGGGGCAATATTGAGAAGGTGGGATATTCAAAGTAATCTCAGCCAGTGTAGAAAATGAACCTGGCTGTTGGCCTCCCTCTATTTCATAAACTAGACATTCAGCCAGCTCTCCATTATCTACTCTGCCTAGCTCATTCACAATGTTAAAGCTGTCTATCAAATCCCATCAAAAATTTCTCTTTTCCAATGAAAAATTCTGAAGCTATCCAATCTTTCTGTAATGTCTACATTCTGATCCAAGTCTTTAAGTTTGCTTTTGGACCTTCCATACTTGCAAGTCCTTTTCAGGGGTTGGTTAGTTCAGTTGGTTGGACAGCTAGTTTCTAACACAGAATGATGTCAACAGTGTGGGTTAAATTCCCACAAGGACTGAGGTTACCATGAAATAATCTCCTTCTCAATCTCTCCACTTCCCTGAGACATGTTGGCCCTCCAGTTCAGTTCACCACCAGACATCTCTCTCTATAACGAGGGAATTGAATTGAATTGAATCTATTGTCACGTGTACCGAGGCACAGTGAAAAGCTTTGTCTTGCAAGCAATACAGGCAGATCACAGAGTTAAGTAGCATAGATAAGTAAATAATAAGTAAACAGCAGCAAAAACAGAAACACAGGTACAGGCGAATGTTAAGACTTTGTGAGTCCATTCAGTATTTTAACAACAGTAGGGTAGAAACTGTTGCAAAACGGGCTGGTGCGTGTGTTCAGGCTTCTGTACCTTCTCCCCGATGGTGGAGATTGTAGAAAAACATTGCCCGGGCGGGATGGATCTTTGAGAATCCTGGTGGCCTTTCTTTGACAACAGGCCTGGTAGATGGATTCTATAGATGGGAGGTTGGCCTTTGTAACTGTCCGGGCCGAGTTCACCACTCTCTGTAACCATCACTAGGTAGTGATACATTCAGACAGAATGCGCTCGATGGTGCACCTATAAAAGTTGGCAAGGGTATTCACTGTCATGCCAAATTTCCTCAGCTGCCTGAGGAAGAAGAGGTGTTGTTGGGTCTTTGTAACCAGTGCGTCCACATGAAGAGTCCAAGAAAGCTTGTTGTTGATGACCACTCCCAGGAGCTTGACATTCTCCACTCGTTCCACCTCTGTGCTGTTAATGTGTAGGAGGGCATGAGTAGCATCCCGCTGAAAGTCAATAATGAGTTCCTTGGTTTTACCGGCATTGAGAGCTAGATTGTGCACCATTTTTCCAGGTCTTCCAATTCCCGCCTGTAGTCTGTTTTGCCGCCATCTGAGATTCAACCAACAATGATGGTGTCATCAGTGAACTTGTAAATGGCATTTGTCTAGTTTTTGGCAATGCAGTCATGGGTACACAGTGAGTACAGTGGGAGGCTGAGTATGCCCCCCTGGGGGCCTCCAGTGTTGAGTGTTAGTGAGGATGAAATATTGTCCCCAGTCTTCACTGATTGTGGCCTGTGAGTCAGGAAACTGAGGATCCAGTTGCAGAGAGTGGGGCTTAGTCCAAAATCACTAAGTTTAGTAATCAGTCTTGAGGGGATGGTAGTGTTGAAGGCTGAACTGTAGTCAATGAGTAGGATTCTTATGTAGCTGTTCTTGGTGTCAAGATGTTCTAGGGAGGAGTGAAGGGCAAGTGAAATGGCATCTGACATGGATCTGTTGGTCCGATAGGCAAATTGGAGTGGGTCAAGAGTAGTGGGGAGGCATTGATTAATGCCATGACCAACCTTTCAAAGCACTTCATGACCAGCGAGGTTAGGGCCACTGGGCGATGGTCATTGAGACATGCTGCATGAGTTTTCTTAGGCACAGGGATGATGTTGGCCCTCTTGAAACAGGCCTGCTGCTGGGAGAGGTTGAAGATGTCCGAGAAGATCTCTGCCAGTTGATCTGCACATGCTCTGAGTGCACAACCTGGTACTCCGTCTGGTCCCATCACTTTGCTTGGATTCACACAAAGGAAAATTGATCTGACCTCTAATGCAGTGACTGTTGGGATAGGTTCGTCAGGACTTAGAGTCATAGAGTCACTGAGATGTACAGCACAGAAACAGAGCCTTCAGTCCAACCCGTCCATGCCAACCAGATATCCCAACCCAATCTAGTCCCACCTGCCAGCACCCGGCCCATATCCTTCCAAACCCTTCCTATTCATATACCCATGCAGGTGTCTTTTAAATTATGCAATTGTACCAGCCTCCACCACTTCCTCTGGCAGCCCATTCCACACACGTACTACCCTTTGCATGAAAACGTTTCCCCTGAGGTCTCTTTTATATCTTTCCCCTCTCACCCTAAACCTATGCCCTCTAGTTCTAGACTCCCCCACCCAGGGAAAAGACTTTGTCTATTTATCCTACCTATGCCCCTCATAATTTTGTAAACCTCTATAAGGTCACCCCTCAGCCTCCGACGCTCCAGGGAAAACAGCCCCAGCCTGTTCAGCCTCTCCCTATAGCTCAAATCTTCCAACCCTGGCAACATCCTTGTAAATCTTTTCTGAACCCTTTCAAGTTTCACAACATCTTTCCGATAGGAAGGAGACCAGAACTGCATGCAATATTCTAACAGTGGTCTAACCAATGTCCTGTACAGCCGCAACATGACCTCCCAACTCCTGTACTCAATACTCTGACCAATAAAGAAAAGTATACCAAACACCTTCTTCACTATCCTATCTACCTGCAACTCCATTTTCAAGGAGTTATGAACCTGCACTCCAAGGTCTCTTTGTTCAGCAACACTCCCTAGGATTTTACCATTGAGTGTATAAGTCCTGCTAAGATTTGCTTTCCCAAAATGAAGCACCTCACATTTATCTGAATTCGGAATAGGTGTTACCTTTCCACCAAACCTCTGCTCAAAGCGAGCATAGAAGGTGTTGAGATGATCTGGGAGGGCTATGTTATCATCTACTATCGTGCACTGTCTCTTTTTAGAACCTGCGATGTCATTCAGTCCTTGCCATAGTTGTCGGATGTCTGTCTGGGTCTCTAGTTTGGATCGGTATTGGTCCTTGGCTGTCTTAATGGCTCTGCAAAGGTCATACTTGGATTCCTTATATTTAAGTGGGTGTCCTGATCTGAAGGCCTCACGCCTTTTTTTTTTAGCAGAATCTGTATGTCCTGATTCCTGTTGGGGAACACTCGAATTGGCATCCTAGGTATGCAGTCCTCTGCACACTTGCTGCTAAAGTCTGTGACAGTGGTGGCGTACTCATCCAAGGTACCTGCAGGCTGTTTGAACATGCCCCAATCAGCCGATTCCAGACAGCACCGGAGTTGACCCTCTGCCTCCTCCAACCAGCACCACATCTGTATCTGGAAGGGGGTCTCCTGCATGAGCCGTTGCCTGTAAGACGGGAGAAGAAACGCTACATTGTGGTTGGAGTTCCCGAAATGAGGGTAGGGGATGGAGCAGTAGTGTAAATGTTCGGGCCCCTGGTGGGGCAGGTTCATGTTCTGGTGGTACTTAGGCAATAGCTTCCTTAGATTGGCTTGATTGAAGTCACCAGTTACAATAAAGCAGCCCTATGGTCTGGTCAAACTATTGTGACATAATGTTAAAACAAGATCCATTTTACAGCTTGATGAGTGGCAATCAAGAATAAAGAACACAGAAGTGCAGATGCTGGAAGTCAGAAACAAAAACAGAAATTGTGGGAACACCTTAGCAGGTCTGTGCTCGATTAATTCTGCTTTCTGTCCACAGATGCTGACAGAATTGCTGGGTTTTCCCAGCAATTTCTGTTTTTGTGCAGTGGGATCAGAATACGGGCTGATCAAATTAAACATAATTTCATGACTTCTGAATTCTATTCTCTTAGAAATAAATTCCAGTGCTTTGTTGACCTGTTTAATTGCTTTGCTCACCTCCTTTGTTGGGTTTTTTTAAAGATTACTTACAGCGTGGAAATAGGCCCTTCAGCCCAACTAGTCCACACCAACCCACCCCCCTACATTTACCCCTTCACCAAACACTACAGGCAATTTAGCATGGCCAATTCACCTAACCTGCACATTTTTGGATGGTGGGAGGAAAGCGGAGCACCCGGAGGAAACCCACACAGACACGGGGAGAATGTGTAAACTCCACACAGACAGTGGCCTGAGGCGGGAATTGAACCCGGGTCTCTGGTGCTGTGAGGCAGCAGTGCTAACCACTGTACCACCGTGTATTTAATAATTTTAAAATGTGATTCCAAGGTTTTAGGATTAAAGAGAGCCACACTGCCTTTGACGGAAAATGTTTGCCGAGTGCATTGTGACATGTCCTTGTGTTGTTCATTGCATGAGGCCATTAAAACAATGACAGATTGCAACCTCAAAGTGTATTCATTCTTGGAATGTGACAAGACAAGCGACATGTCGCCGCAGAAAATGGGGGAGATACTAAATGAGTACTTTCCATCAATATTTACTGTGGAAAAGGATATGGAAGATGTAGACTGTAGGAAAATAGATGGTGACATCTTGCAAAATGTCCAGATTTCAGAGGAGGAAGTGCTGGATGTCTTGAAATGGGTAAAGGTGGATAAATCCCCAGGACCTGATCAGGTGTACCTGAGAACTCTGTGGGAAGCTAGAGAAGTGATTGCTGGGCCTCTTGCTGAGATATTTGTATCATCGATAGTGACAGGTGAGGTGCCGGAAGACTGGAGGGTGGCAAACGTGGTGCCACTGTTTAAAAATGGTGTAAAGGAACTATAAAGAGAACTACAGACCAGTGAGCCTGACCTCAGTGGTGGGCAAGTTGCTGGAGGGAATCCTGAGGGACAGGATGTACATGTATTTAGAAAGGCAGGGACTGATTAGGGATAGTCAACATGGCTTTGTGCATGGGAAATCATGTCTCACAAACTTGATTGAGTTTTTTGAAGAAGTAACAAAGAAGATTGATGAGGGCAGAGCAGTAGATGTGATCTATATGGACTTCAGTAAGGCACTTGACAAGGTTGCCCATGGGAGACTGATTTGCAAGGTTAGATCTCATGGAATACAGGGAGAACTAGCCATTTGGATACAAAACTGGCTCAAGGATAGAAGACAGAGGGTGGTGGTGAAGGGTTGTTTTTCAGACTGAAGGTCTGTGACCAGTGGAGTGACACAAGGATCGGTGCTGGGTCCTCTACTTTTCATCATTTATATAAATGATTTGGATGCGAGCATAAGAGGCACAGTTAGTAAGTTTGCAGATGACACCAAAATTGGAGGTGTGGTGGACAGTGAAGAAGGTTACCTCGGATTACAACAGGATCTTGACCAGATGGGCCAATGGGCTGAGAAGTGGCAGATGGAGTTCAATTCAGATAAATGCGAGCTGCTGCATTTTGGGAAAGCAAATCTTAGCAGGACTTGTACACTTAATGGTAAGGTCCTGGGGAGTGTTGCTGAACAAAGAGATCTTGGAGTGCAGGTTCATAGCTCCTTGAAAGTGGAGTTGCAGGTAGATAGGATAGTGAAGAAGGCGTTTGGTATGCTTTCCTTTATTGGTCAGAGTATTGAGTACAGGAGTTGGGAGGTCATGTTGCGGCTGTACAGGTCATTGGTTAGGCCACTGTTAGAATATTGCGTACAATTCTGGTCTTCCTATCGGAAAGATGTTGTGAAACTTGAAAGGGTACAGAAAAGATTTACAAGGATGTTGCCAGGGTTGGAGGATTTGAGCTACAGGGAGAGGCTGAACAGGCTGGGGCTGTTTTCCCTGGAGCGTCAGAGGCTGAGGGGTGACGTTATAGAGGTTTACAAAATTATGAGGGGCATGGATAGGATAAAGAGACAAGGTCTTTCCTTGGGGTGGGGGAGTCTAGAACTCGAGGGCATAGGTTTAGGGTGAGAGGGGAAAGATATAAAAGAGACCTAAGGGGCAACTTTTTCACGCAGAGGGTGGTACGTGTATGGAATGAACTGCCAGAGGAAGTGGTGGAGGCTGGTACAATTGCAACATTTAAGAGGCATTTGGATGTGTATATGAATAGGAAGGGTTTGGAGGGATATGGGCCGGGTGCTGGCAGGTGGGACTAGATTGGGTTGGGATATCTGGTTGGCATGGACGGGTTGGACCGAAGGGTCTGTTTCCATGCTGTACATCTCTATGTCTCTGTGACTCTTAAGTCGATGAGGAGGGAGGGCAGAGGGAAGGATTCAAAGGTCTTCAGTACCTCTGTGTTCCTGCTGGTGGTGCTGTTGGACTATGGGAAGTTACTGTGCTCAGGAGCGCTATCTACCAGCGCACAGTGGAACTACAACTCAGTCAGAGGCATTCAGGAGAAGGTGGAAGGTGGGAGTGTTGTGATGTCCAGGCAGAAATAGGTATTGTTAATAAATGTGCTTAGAAATGGTGTGACACACCTCTAGGGTACCCAGATCTTCTGGCCCAAAGGTAAGGGACACTACCACCCCATCACAAGACACTGCCATGCAGAAATAATCAACCATTAATGAATTATTTAGCTGCTCATCTACAAACCTTTCATTCCAAGGTATTGCTACCACTTGTGTTTCATAGGACACACAGTCCATCTTCCCCACCCCATCCAGACTGATCAGGTCTCCAGGAGAGGGAGGGACTGTATTGGAAACTCAGGCAGGTATTTCCTGGGTAAAAACAATGACTGCAGATGCTGAAAACCAAATACTGGATTAGTGATGCTGGAAGAGCACAGCAGTTCAGGCAGCATCCAACAAGCAGCGAAATCGGCGTTTCGGGCAAAAGCCCTTCATATTTCCTGGGAATGAGCTGAAAATGTGTTGCTGGAAAGGTGCAGCAGGAACAGGCAGCATAAAAGGAACAGGAGAATCGACGTTTCGGGCATAAGCCCTTCTTCATACTTATGCCCGAAACGTCAATTCTCCTGTTCCTTGGATGCTGCCTGACCTGCTGCGCTTTTCCAGCAACACATTTTCAGCTCTGATCTCCAGCATCTGCAGTCCTCACTTTTTCCTGGGAATGGTCAGAGCATTTTCACCCACATCCTCTCAACTTAGCAAAACAAATCCAGCAGATCACCTAGGCTCTGATTCTGTGCAGTACCCACACCAGGTAAAAGGTGGCCTCTGTCTGAGGGATCTACAGATCCCATTCTCGCTTAAAGGGATTTGCAGAGTGGGTGTCCATGACAGACGGACAGAGCGTGTTCCAGAGTTTCGGTGATGTCAGGGAAAAGAACAAGTTCCCAGTCATCAAATCTCGATCTGACTCACACGAACAAGAATGTGAGGTCATTATTTAGCAGAATCTTTGTATTAAAGCTCAGTTCTTGCAGAGTAAGCAGGGGAGAGATGGTTTTCCCTGGCTGAGGGCTTCTGAGGAAACACAGTTTCAGAATAAAAGGTAAGGCCTGTTCACAGGATCACCAAGTGTTACAGAATAGAAGGAGATCATTCGATCCACTGTGCTTGCACTGTTTCTATTCCCTCGTGTTAATCCCTTGCCAGATCCCCCCCTCTCGCCCCACCCCCCCCCGCACCCTTCCCCAGCCCATCCCCCCCCCCCCCCCCCACCCACCCCACCCCGTATCCCTACACACCATCTCGATCCAAATGATCACCCTCTGGAATTCCTGCTGAACCTGCCTCCATCATATTTCCAGGCAGTGCATTCCACACCCTAATTACATCACCCTTACTTTGTGCTTATGATTGAGATGGGGAGATAACACTTCACTCAGGCAGCAGTGAAGCTTTCGAACTCTCTAACCCAGAGGGCAGTGGAAGCTCAGTCATTGAGTATGTTCCAGACTGAGCTCAATAGATTTCTACATATTTTTAAAAAATGCAGGATATTGGTATGATGCAGGAAAATGGTGTTGTGGTAAAGGATCATCCATGATCTCATTGAATGGCAGAACAGACTGGAGGGGGTGAATGGCCTCTTCCTGCTCCGATTTCCCATGTTCCTCTTGGGTCATCCCTTCTCTACAATGAAAGGTCTCAGGTTTTTTAGCCTATCTCAATAACTGCATGCTCTGGACTGGGAGTTAACCTTGTGGTTCTTTCTGCACCTTTTCCAAAACTTTAATATCACTATTAGCATAGAATTCCATCGGGATGTGTAAACAAATTCTTGTGCAAAAATCGCTTCTGAAACTGAAGCCTCTCTCTGTGCTCACTGGCCTGGATTCTTCGGATTTCCATTGACTGTCTGGAGAACTGGCCAGCTCCCTTTTGAACCTCACTGGCTGCCTCTTAGTTACACCACCCAACGTATCTCAGACGCAGGTTGTGGAACTGAATTTAGGAAATCCGATAACTTGCAAACAGATAGCGTTCCTCAAATAACCAAGAATGCTTCTAGCTTGGCCCAAACACCAAATCCATCAACCCCACAAATAAGCAGGAAACTTGGCACACATCCCGTTCTCAGCTATACGTAACTCCAGCCTCGCATGGTGTGGTTCAACCCCTAATAGGAACGTAACACTTAGGATCTGGTCAACCCCAATCCATCATTCAATAAGATCTTCATTGGTCAGATTATGGTCGCCAGTTTCCTGTTTGCCCCTCATAACCCTTCACTCCCTTCTCAATCAAATTTCTACCTAACTCAGCCTTGAATGACTTCAATGACCCACCCATCTAAAGAGCAGAGTTCTACAGTCTAATGACACTTGGAGAGAAATATATTCTCTACCTTAAAAGGAATATTTCTTATTCATAAACTATGGTTCTAATTCCATTCCCCCTCCCCTCACTAACCACCCCACCCCTGTGTATCTGTTTTGATTCATTCGCAGGACATAACTGCCTCAGCCAACACCTACTCCCTACTCCTGATTCCAACCAAGGGTCAATCACATTGCTGGGGGTCTGGAGTCAAATGTGTTTCTTTACTGAAAGAACATTAGTGAAACAATAGCCCTAATGTTATTGACAATTGGTTTATGTTGGGTTGGGGTATCAGTGGCACATGGCGTTGGTTAGCCACAATATGGAAGAGCAGGTTCAAGGGCTCATTGGCCAATTTTGGTTGTACAACCCCATAAAAATGCCAGGGGATTGCTGGGAATGACTTAAAAAAAGACGGCAATTTGATCCATTTCCCTGATATTATGAAAAGAGAACAGGAGAACCTCATCTTTGATTATACAGGGTATTTGTGAGACCATATCTCAAATACTGTCTTATTCCCCCTTTTATAGGAAGGATAGGAATGCATTAGAATGCCTTCAGTGTGGAAGCAAGCCATTCAACCCATCTAGTCCAAACTGCCCCTCCAAAGAGCAGCCTACCCAGATTGACCCCAATCCTTGTAACCCTCCATTTTCCATGGCCAATCCATCACACCTGCACATTGTTGGACTGTGGGAGTAAGCCAAAGCAGCCAGGGGAAACCCACATAGACACGGGGAGAATATACAAAGTCCGTACAGACAGTCGCATGAGGCTGGAATCAAACCTGGATCCCTGGCACTGTGAGGCAGCAGTGCTAACCTCTGAGCCACTGTGCTCAGGAAGTGACTCAGAGAAGGTTTACTAGATTGAGCAGTTGTTTTATGATGAAACATCGGATGGGCTGGTTTTGTTTCTACCAGAGTTTCAGAGAATTAGGAGCAACTTGACTGAAGTGTATAAAGTCCTGAATGAAAACAAGGAAAAGATGTTTCCTGTTGTGGGTCAGTCCAGACTTAGGGGCACTGTCTAAAAATCAGGATTTGCTTCAGTTTGGAAAGAGATGGGGAGAATATTTTTCTTTCAGAGGGTTGTACGAGTTTGAAACTCTCTCTGCCTCAGGAATGGAGAGGGGGTGGTGACAGAAATTGAATATTTTTGGGGTGGAGTTAGATTGCTCTGGTTAGGGACGGGAAAGGAAGTTGGGGTGGTGGGGGATTGTGGAATTTGGTATTCAACCAAATTGGACATCAACTCACTGAAAGGCTAAGCAGACTGAAGGGGCCAAATGGCCTATTCCTGCTCTTATTCCATGTGATCATGAGCATGTAGAACAAGGTCACCAGTTTGGACTAAAATATCTCAGTCAAGAGTGTGGTGCTGGAAAAGCACATCAGGTCAGGCAGTATCCAAGAAGTAGCAAAATTGACGTTTCGGGCAAAAGCCCTTCATCTGGAACGAGCTCATTCCTGATGAAGGATTTTTGCCCGAAACATCGATTTTCCTGCTCCTCAGATGCTGCCTGACCTGCTGTGTGTTTCCAGCATCACTCTAATATTGACTCTGATCTCCAGCATCGGCAGTCCTCAATTTTGCCAAATACCATTAGGAGCCTGCTAGTTATAGCTACATTACATTTGACAGAGCTTCACTTTTAAGCTTTTAATCACTCGTTATTCTTACTGTCAAAAACATGTTTGAGTACTTATCTGTCTGTTTTGAAACACATTTTGCATTGTTATTTTGCTTAACCTGCCTTGTGTTACACTCATTTCAAATGACATGGAGGTGCTGGTGTTGGACTGGGGTAGACAAGGTCAAAAGTCACACAACACTAGGTCATAGTCCAACAGGTTTATTTGAAATCACAAGCTTTCGGAGCGTTGCCCCTTCATCGGGTGTAGTGAAGAGAGCACCCAGGCACAGACATTATAATCAGAACAATCAGTTCAAAGGCGTTGTAATTACTGCAGTAAAAACTCTGGCACCACTCTGTTCTGAAAATAAGGAAACCTACAGATAAACCGAGTGAAGTTGGAGTTACGATTTAACAGTGTATCATTAATTTGTCAGTTTCTAAGCAAAAGGATATTTAAAAGTGAAACCAATATTTCCCTCACTGTTGCTACCATAAATATTGAGTGGGTATCTCCCATTGTGGTGGAACAAGGGACACAATTTAAAAATTAAGACTGAGATGAGGGAAAGATTATTCTCTTCGAGGGTCTTTCAACTTTGGAATTCTCCACCCCAAAGAACTGTGAAGGGTGGGTCATTGAGTAGGGTCAAAGCTGAAGTTGAAGTATTTCTGACAGACAAGGGGGTCATGGGTTATGGAGGGAGCAGACAGGAACACTGAGTGAAGACTATATTGGATCAGCCACAGTGTTATGGAATGGTGGAGTAGGACTGACTGGCCAAATGGCCTATTCCTGCTCCTAATTCTTACATCTAATCTCTTCATAGTTCCCCTGCACACTCCCAAAGTTCCACCCTTCTGTCCTAAAAGTACTTTAGCCAAGCAAATTGCTTTTTCTATTCACCCCTGGATGATGGACATCGCTGGTTGTGTCAATATTTTTATTATCTGTCCCTAGTTACCGAAGGTGGTGGTGAGCTGCTTTCTTAAACTGCTGCAGTCCACATGTTTGATGTAGACGCATAATGCACTATGGGAGGGAATTCCAGGATTTTGACCCAGTGACAGTGAAGGAACAGCGATATATTTCCAAGTCAGGATGGTGAGTGGTGAAGAGGGGAATTTCCCACATATTTTCAGCCTTTGTCCTTTGAGATGGAAATGGTGGCGGGTTTGGAAGGTGCTGTGTTAGGATCTCTGGTGAATTTGTTATTTGGAGGGAAACTCTGTGTTAAACATCATGATGAGGCTTGAGAAACATAGTATACCAAAGTGAAATACATAGAACATATAGAACATAGAACATAGATGTGGTGATGCTGGTATTAGACAGGGGGTGGACAAAGTCAAAAATCACACAGCACCAAATTATAGTCCAACGGGTTTATTTGGAAATACAAGATTTTGGAGTGCTACTCCTTGGTAGCTACCTGACGAAGGAGCACCACTCCAAAAGCTTGTATTTCCAAATAAACTGTTGGACTATCATCTGGTGCTGTGTGATTTTTAACAAAGTGAAATAAGAAATGTGGGTGGAGTCATGGAGAAAGGGTTATACGTTTGGAAGGTCTTAGAGGAGGAGGGGAAAGTAAGAAACAGAGGATTCCAAGGAAAGAATTCCATGGAATGCAGGTGGCTGAACATACAAAATAACAGCAGGAGGAGGTCATTCAGTCTAACAACCTGCTCTGCTATTCAGTATGACCGTGACTGATCTAATGGTGGCCTCAAATACACATTCCCACCTATCACCACCTTAGCCCACCCAAAAACCCTTGACCCACCTGTCAGTCAAGATTCTAGTTGTGCTGATGTATGAAAAATAATCACAATTTTTTTCTGTAAAAGAACATTTGGTCTAAGGGCTAGAGTTAGAGCTACAGGTGGTTACAAGGTTGGAGGGAGGTGAGGGTACGGAGGAATTTAAAACATCAAAATCAGAGTTTTAAGTCTGATTGCCTGCAGGAAGTCAGAGGAAGGGAAGAGTAGGTCAGCAAGGCTGGTTCCATTGGACAATTCAGAAAATTCAGTGCAAGGTCAGATGTGAGCAGCGCTGTTTCAGTTGAGTTTAGAGATGGCGGGGGACTTGGCCAGGAGAAAACTGGAATGGTCCCGTCTGGGGGCTGCAAATGTATCAGCAGCTGTAGAGCAAGGAGGGTGTGGAGACATTTGTCTTGTTGCTGTTTGTGGGATCTTGCTGTGCTCCAAGGGGCTGGAGTGTTTCATTTTTCAGCAACTGGACATCAAACGTACTTGATTGAATGTAAAATTTATTCGGACGGGCCAGAATTCATATAAGGGGTTGAATAAATAAAAACCTTCTCCCCTACTCGGGCATCAACCATGGCCCAAAGTCATCTCTTGCCTCTTAGTCAGAAGAGTTAGGCTCAAGTCTAACTCCAGAATGTGCATAAGAATCACAATTCCTGGATTTCCGCACCATCAGGTGGAGTCTCAACCCAAGTCCTGTCTACTCTTTCTTGTGAATGTAAGAGATTCCATGGCATTAACCTACAACTCTCTACTTACAGCATATGGACTGCAGCAGTTCAAAGCAACAGCTCAGCACCACTTTAACAAGGGCAACTGGGATGGGCAATAAAATGCTGGGCAGCCAGTCAATGTCTCACAATGTCCATTAAAAACAGCATTATCCCTGCTGTCCAATATTTATTCCTCACTCATCATTCGAGGGCGGCACGGTGGCTCAGTGGTTAGCACTGTTGCCCGGGTTCAATTCCTGCCTTGGGCAGCTGTCTGTGTGGAGTTTGCACATTCTCCCCGTGTCTGCGCGGGTTTCCTCCGGGTGCTCCGGTTTCCTCCCACAGTCCAAAGATGTGCAGCTCAGGTGACTTGGCCATGCTAAACTGCCCATAGTGTTAGGTTCATTAGTCAGAGGGAAATTGGCCTGGGTGGGTTACTCTTTGGTGGGTCGATGTGGACTGGTTGAGCCGAAGGGCCTGTTTCCACACTGTAGGGAATCTAATCATTGCAAACGTGAGAGAACATCCAGCAGCAGGTGGCGACAGTGAGGGTGGCTGAAGCAGTCAAATGGACTTTCTCGGAGAGAAATGGTGTCTGCTGAGAAGTTGTCAAATGGGGTAAAGAAACAGACAAAGGATTTCCTCAGAGCTGAAAATGTGTTACTGGAAAAGCGTAGCAGGTCAGGCAGCATCCAAGGAGCAGGAGAATCGACGTTTCGGGCATGAGCCCTTCTTCAGGAATCTGCTGGGTGCTGCCTGACCTGCTGCGCTTTTCCAGCAACACATTTTTCAGCTCTGCTCTCCAGCATCTGCAGTCCTCACTTTCTCCTAAAGGATTTCCTCAGCCATATATAATACACAGTCTTAATTCCATGTGCATTCTGTTTACCCTTAACGTCCCTTCATGTTTGATATGACTTGAACCGGTGGGAAAAAAAATCCCTGCTTCATGATCTTTGGGTTGGCTGTGTTTTCAATTTTCATGTTAGGCAAAAACTAAACTATACTCTTATTGTTGTGTGTGGGAGCGTGCTGGGTACAAATTGGCTTTTTTGCATCTCACAACATGAGTGTTATTCCAAAATAATTTTATTGGCTTTAAAACAGTTAGAGATATTTAGTGGTCATGGAAGGTGCTGTATAAATGCAGGCCTATTTCTTTGCTTTCAAAAATGAACACACCAAGGAAGTGCTTTTGCCTTTTTTCTAACTGGAGCAGTTTACAGCCAGAGGTTGCCTGGAGTTGAAATATGGTCTGATGCTGCTATTTTCTTATGAATTTCCATGGGGTAAGCAAGTTAAGAACCTTTGGGTTGTTGACCTACAGGCACTTATGAGAGGACTAACTCTTTATCAGCATCTTCTGCAAACTGTTGCAATGAATTCTACTTCAGGCTGTGTATTAACGAATGGGACAAACCAGCAGAAAAAGCTGTTAATTTAGGGGCGATTTGTTGCCTCATAAACAAGAACTGAATCAATTGCTTTCAAACATAGACTGTTGTAGAGTACTAGAGATATTATCAGACCTCTTGCATTATATGGGAATTAAGAAACAGTATTAAGTTTCTCAGAACAGATTTTATAATTGATTGTCCACCTAATTAGGGTTTGGTTAGCTCCATTGGTTTAAGTTGCAGAATGAATGCCAACAGTTTCGGTTCAATTCCTGCACCAGTTGAGATTATCATGAAGGGCTCTCCTTCTGAACCTCTCCCCTCACCTGAGGCATGGTGACCCTCAAATTAAACCAATCATCTCTCTCTTTCTTTAATGAGAGATTAGTTAAATGATCTGCTAAGATTATGGTGACTTTACCTTTATGCCCTGTTAACAAACTGAATATATTCAGTCAAAGGTTAACTAGTTTACTACTTTGTTTTCAGGTAGGGGCTGTCCTAGTCTCTGGAGCACTCAATGGTTTTAATTACATCTTACTAACCAATAATAGCAATGCCTTTTAAAGAGCCTTTCAGCACCCAATCTTTTATCTTGCTTATTCTAGTATTGTTTCTTTTCCATTTCCACATCATTGGCAAGGACATTTTGTGTCATGTTTTCTCAATCTATGGCTCTTTTAGTTTGTCCTTTGTCACAACTCATTGGGGTTTTACATCGGTTCCTTGCTTTTCTTGGAGTCATTGCAAATGTTAAAAGATTTTAAAAAGTATGCAAAAACTCCCTCCAATTTCCCTGTGTTTCAGACTCAAGTTGACAGAAAGCATGGAGCGGTTTCATAAATTATTGCAAATACATTGTAACTCCACAAATAATTATGAACCATCAATATATAACTCTACTAGTTAAAACATTAGGCCCATTACACACACACACACTTACATACAAAACAAAAAGGATGTTATGGGCAGAGGGCAAGGGTAAAGAGACAGTGCAGTGCTCCCTCTCCTTAGGGTGGACTCAGATGATTCTTCTGTTAATCAAAATGCTGCTTCTTGATCTTCCTTCTCCAGATACCTCCACTTGTTCACTGGAGCACAGAGTTACTGGTTTGGGTGATTTGTTAATTAAAAGTGACAGCTTACAGCTACTGATGGGGAAAATAAACTATCTTCAGGCAAGAGTGTTTTTTTTACAACAGAGGGAAGAACAGATCATTCCCTTCCATAGGTCTGATGGTTTCTGACCCAAATATTCTCAATGGGCGGACACAAACACACGCTCAAACAGACAGACACACGCACAGACACACACACGCACAGGCACACTCACACAGACACACACACACACTCACACAGACACACATAGACAGATAGACATACACTCACACAGACACACACTCACACAGACACAGTCACACACAGTCACAGATAGACACACACTCACACAGACACACACACACACACACACACAAACACACAAACACATAGACATACACACTCACACACACACAAACACACTCACACAGACACACACACATAGACTTACACACACACACTCACACAGACGCACACATATATAGACATACACACTCACACAAACACACTCACACAGACACACACACATAGACTTACACACACACACTCACACAGACGCACACATATATAGACATACACACTCACGCAAACACACTCACACAGACACAAACACCATAGACTTACACACACAAACACTCTCACACAGACACACACTCACACAGACACACATAGACATACACACACAGACACACACTCACACACGCGCTCACACAGACACACACACAGACACACATAGATATACACACACACAGACACACACTCACACAGACACACATACACATACATACATACACACATAGACACACACTCACACAGACACACACACAAACACATAGACATACACACTCACACAAACACACTCACACAGCCACACACACATAGACTTACACACACACACATACATAGACATACACACTTACACAAACACACACACAGACACACACGCATAGACTTACACACACACAAACACACTCACACAGACACACACACATTGTCATACACACGCAAACACACTCACAGACACACACACACATAGTCATACACATGCAAACACACTCACACAGACACACACACAAACACACTCACACAGGCTCACACACACACACATAGACATACACACTCACACAAACACATTCACACAGACACACACAAACACATAGACATACACACTCATACACACATATAGACATACACACAAACACACTCACACACTCACACACACAGACACACACACATAGAGATACACACTCACACAGATACACACATAGACATACACACAAACACACTCACATAGACACACACACAAACACACTCACACAGACACACACACACAAACACACACACTCTCACACTCACACAGACACACACACAAACACATAGACACACTCATACATACACACACACTCACACAGACACACACAAACACATAGACATACATACTCTCTCTCACACACACACACACACACACACAGACACACATAGGCATACACACAAACACACTCACACAGACACACACAAACACACACTGACACACCCACATCCCCCACGGACCCACACACAAAGACACACACACACAAACAGACACACACACTGACACCGACACATACACAGTCACACACATTAATATACACACATTCATATACACAGGCGTACACTCACACACATTCATATACACAGACATACACTCACACACACTCAAACACACTCTCACAAACATACACACACTCACATACACATACTCACTTAGACACATATTCACACACACACACACTCTCTCTCTCTCACACAGCCACACACACACATACATACCTGCACCCACAAACTGTCCTGATACTTGGGAGCCAATCACATAGCTGTTGGCAGGGAGAACACCATTGTTATTGACAACTGTCGCCAGTGCACAGACCAATCAGCCACTTGTTGCTGGTCAAAGCTCCAATTCGTACCAAGCCCCCTGGCTACAGCTCACGTGTTACTTGGCTTCCCCTACGCTTGAACAAATCACTGTGTTAATGTCGGGTACGATGATTGTCAAGTAACTTCCTTTGCAAAACAGCATTAATTTTCAACAACCCTTGATTCTAAACAGTCCTTGTCCAAATTCAAATCACACTCAAAAAATGCAAAAAAAAAGCCGGTCTTTACACAGTGATGTTAGGACAATAGAGCTCCCAATGACAATCTCATTTTACTTGTATTTACACACTTACAATAATTTACTCAATTGGTAAAAAAAAAAGAGTAGTTGAATCTATTTTGAACTGTTATAAAATTCATTGGCTATCTGGGCCCATTGATTCCTCCCATCTCACTTCATCTCACCTTATATCAGCATTTCTTTATATTTCTTCTTCCCTCAGCTTCCTGTCTCGTTTCACCTTCAATCGATTGACAGCATTTAGCCCAATCACACCCAGCAATGGCAAATACCACATTCTCACTGCACTCTGGGTAAGGGGTTTTCCCTTCAACCCTTACTCCCTGTAATAAAGAAGTTTTGTCCTGACACTGATTATGTGACTTTTTACTTGCTCATGTCACAGTACTGTAAAAATTGACACATACTTCAATGACCCTTTTTCAGTTACCAGCTTATTTTTGTTACAGCTGAGTTTGAAGTGTAGCATAAACTGAGCAGCTCATTAGAAGGGAATACCAACCAAACTGGCAAAGAAGACAATCTGGTCAGACTCAACTTGTATTCTTCAAAATGGAGAGCACTGTTATGACATGGAAACAGACAACTGAATTAAATCAGCTTCTCTACCTGTGTGTTTGTAACACAGTAAAGTTAAAACCTTCAAAGACACTCAAACTTTACTCTAATGGTTCCCAACCAGACTTCTGTGTAGCCAATTCTAGACTCAGCGAATAACCAATTCCAGACATCAGTTTGTAACTGAAACAAAAGACTTAATAATACAGTAACTTCAGCAATTTATAACTAAACAACAAAATAATCTAATTAGTCTATGCTTTAAACCCAAAACCCTTTGTTTTCGGACGCATTCATACAAAAGACAGACAGACAAATACAAATAAGAAGAACTAACAAAACTGGTCAGATTCCTTAAGTCATTTTCACAAGATATTATTGCACAATCACACAGATTCTTTGTTGATTTTCTGAAGGTATCAGTCAGGGTCACCTGTACAGCTCACTCAGGTAAAGGCAGTAATAGTTTGTAACTTTATTTTCTATTCTCTATGAGCTGCCCTTGGGAGGTTGGGGTGGAAGCTTTCAAATCTTCATGCTGTAGCATCAGAAGCCAGCTCCTGCTCACAGAAAACATAGTCTAAAACCCAATTCAAACTCTGACCACTCCTTGACAGACTGACCATCTCCTCCAGTATGTCTCAGTTACCATTCAACAACTGCTATCTGCTTGAGCACAAGGCCTTTCCAGACTTGCTGGAACCAATTCCCAGGTGCTGACCTCATTAATAGCCAACATCTGCTCTCTGTTTAATCATAATGCTCTCCACCCCCCACCCCCCACCCCCACCAGCGACAAAGTGTCTGCAGAACCTATTGATCAGGAACCAACCCATAATTGACTTTCCAGCCCAGCCACACAAATAAACAAAAGTTTGTTTGGTCTGTTTTCCTTTTGTTATCCAAAAGTCCAAAAGTCATCTTTAGCTCACAATTCCCAGTTCACAGCTCTAAGCCAAAATTGGTAAAAGAACATAACAGAAATAATGAAAAAACAGTGAGGCGTCTAACAGCAATATGGTCAGTATGTTCATTTACAAGTAAGGTTCCTTTTACCAACTTTTTCCTTTGGATACCTATTTTACTGTCATTCTTTTTGTTACAAAAGTGTTTTAAAGTGGTCAGCTTTCAGAAACACAAGCAATTCTAATGCAGGAGGGGATCAGTTAAGCCCAAGTGGTGCTTCAGGGTTCATGCCCCATCTAAAGAGCTTGGTTTTACACAATCCCATTTTCCTGCTGTCTTCACAGAACACTATTCTTCTGTAAATAATTATCCAGGATTTTTGTGCTCAATCTTGCAATCAGCAGAGCGTGCAAACTGTTTCTTCTAATCTACACCCTTTCTATATCTAACGCTTATCTAAAGATCACGACCTCTTTGTGTGTGACTCAGATATGGCCTGACGATCTTTTGTACAAGTCACCATGACCCCAACATCTCCTTATGAGCAACAAAATAAAACAGTCTTGAACAAGTGAAGGAAAATGCAAAACAAAACCTTGTTTTCAATTAAATTTAAGAACAAAATATCTTGAAGAATTTGGCTATAATTTACAAACGGTCTGAAAATTCTATGTTTAAGAATATTTGTGAACCCTTGGGTTCTGAAGGATCCTGATTGAAAAACACTGCCTTCTTAGCCACGATTCCCTTTTGTGAATCTGTCAATGAACAGACGGTGCTTTGTAAGAGTCTGACATTCCTATTGCTCCCTGTTCACTGACAGCACAAACATTACTTCCCAACCCTCCACTTGGAAATAGCAATGGGAGGTGAAGCGTGGAGGTGGATGGGACATCCAGCAAGCGTACTTCACAACAAGCCCAAGTTAGTACCACTTCCCAGTGCAGATGTGTGCCACTGTAGGTATTGACTAGTCTCCCTGGTCAATACCTACAGTTCAACAAATGCCAGTAAATAATAGCTTATCTGATAAAGAACATGTTGCTGTTTGTAGGAACTTGCTGTCTGTAAATTGGCTTTTTTTTTAACCACAATAACAACCCTTCAAAAAGTATCTCATGGGCTCTAAAGCACTTTCAGACATCTTGCATTTATGGAAGGCGTTATATAGATGCCAATTAGATTTTGAACTTTATGATTTCCTGAAAAAATAACAAAAGAACTGCAGATGCTGTAAATCAGAGACAAAACATTCTGAGGAAGGGTCACTCAACCTGAAACATTAACTCTGATTTCTCTCCACAGATGCTGCTAGACCTGCTGAACCTTTCGAGCAATATCTGTTTTTGTCTCTTCATTATTTCTTGGATTATTATTACTATTATTATTATTACAGATTGTGAAATCGGAGCCTGATCATTTTTAATCACTCACTGTTTCTCCAACACAGTTAAAAATTGACGTCCAGCTTTTTAATCCATCTCTCCACATCATATTTCAGTTTTTTTTTGCTAGTCATGTAAGACATGTCAGCCACTAGAAAGTGGAATATTTTTCCATTTCAGACACATGGTGTTAGCACCAACCATTTCCAAATGAGGGACAGCACAGGGTTAGATATAACATAAAGCTTCCTTTACACTGTCCTCATCAAGCACTCCCAGGACAGGGACAGCATAGAGTTAGGTACAGAGTAAAACCCACTCTGCATTGTCCCCATCAAACATTTCCAGGAGAGGGACAGCATGGGGTTAGATACAAAGAAAAGGTCCTTCTACACTGTCTACATCAAACACTCCCAGAATAGGAACAGACACGGTTAGATATAAAGTAAAGCTCTCTCTACACTGTCCTATTAAAAGATCCTAGAAAAGGGACAGCACGGGGTTAGATACAAACTAAAGCTCCCTTTACACTGTCCCATTAAAAATCTCAGAACAGGAACAGCACAGGATTAGATACAGAGTAAAGCTCTATTTATACTGTTCCATTTAACACTCCCAGGACAAGTATAGCACAGGGATAGATACAGATTATAACCCCCTTTATTCTGTTAATATATCTTAATTCTAGACTCTGGGAAGTACCTCTGAACCAACATAAAAATTTTACTTCACTTTACAGTCACAACTGCTGCAGTAGAGATTATTTCACAGAGTCTCAAATACAGTAAAGTGACATTGTTAAAATCAAACAAAGCTCTCTGATCTAGGAGACAGAGATTTTGAATCTGATCTGAGTGGACAGAAAACGCTTTCCAGCATGTGGGTGTGCAGTTTTTGAATGTGTTGCCAATCCATACCTATCACTTCATATTTTACTTCACCTCCTGTCCCCAGTCCTCTATCCTACCATCAATGTTTTGATGATTCACAGTCTCTCATACAAACCTTTGCTCCAGTATTAGATGTGGGAGCAGTTGGAGTCTCTTCTCATTGATAATTCCATTAATCCCTTTATGGTCAGAACTGAACTTGAGTTAGAAGCTGGAGAGGAAAGATTTGCTTTGAAGTAACTCTGGATATTTGGATTCTGTGAATAATCTCTACTTTATAGTCAGCCATTGATATTGTATAAAATCAAAATTCTATGAATACTAGAAATATCAAACAAACAGAAAGTACTGGAGAAACGCATCAGATCTGGCAGCATCTGTGGAGAGAGAAACAGGGTTAAATACTTCGAGTGATAGAGTCTTAGAGTCATACAGCACAGAGACAGACCCTTCAGTCCAAGCAGTCCATGCTAACCATAATCCCAAACTAAATCAGTCCCACTTTCCTGCACTTGGCCCCTATCCCTCCAAATGTTTCTTATTCACGTTCTTATCTAAACATCTTTTAAATGTTGTAACTGTACCCACATCCACTGCTTCCTCTAGAAGTTCATTGCACACACAAATCACTCTGTAAAATAACTGCCCCTCATGTCTTTTGTAAACCCTTCTCCTCAAACCTTAAAATCTTAATTGGATTTGAAAAAGTTATACCAGACCCGAAACATTAATTCTAATCCTCTCAACAAATGTTGACAGACCCAACACTATAACATACGTGTGTGTGTGTGTGTGTGTGAGAGAGAGTGTGTGTGTGTATGTATGTGTGTGTGTGTGTAGATATGTGTATTAGTAAGCGAATGTTCGTAGCTGCAAATTTTCCCCACTCTGAGACTTGACTGCCCTGTCAGCATTATGTAAGACCTACCTACATGCATGAGGGGTGTCACATTCTTTAAGTTTGTACAAAGGGGAATGTGTGTATTTATTACCCAACTCTAAATACGCAGAAAACATCACTATAGGTCTGGAGTGACAATGTTGGTCAGATCAGGTAAGGAGGGCAGATTTTCCACTGTAAAGAGCATTAGCAAAGTAAATGGGCAGTTTAATGACAAACAACGGTGTTACTGTGCATTGTACAATCAGTACACAGGCTAGCCTTTTATTCCAGATTTTTATTGAATTCAAAATTTACCATCTGCCATGTCCTCAGAAAATTAGCCTGGGCTCTAGATTACTAGACTAGTGACATCACTATAATGCCACTGCCTCCCCTGGCAAACCATCTGTGTGCTAGTCCATGTATATTTACATCATACAGTCACAAGGTCAGAATGACATAGAAGTAGGGCATTTAGTCCATTGAATCCCTGCTGGCCCTCTGTAGAGGAGTCTACTCAGTCCCATTTACCAACTCTATGACTGTAGCCTTGTCATTTTGTTTCCCTCAAGATGTAATCCAACGAGTTTTGTGAAGATTTGTAGCTCTGGTTGTGGTTCAGGTTGTACGTTTGCTCATTGAGCTGGGAGATTTGTTCTAAAACGTTTCATCACAATGCTAGGTAACATCATCAGTGAGCCTCCGTTGCAGCCTTGGACTTCATCAGAGGCTCACTGATAATGTTACCGAGCATGGTGACGAAACGTCTGAAAACAAATCTTCCAGCTCAGCGAGCAAACTTACAACCTGAAAGTCATCCAACCTCCATTTTAAATTACAGGTCATTCTGGTATAACACGCGTTTTGTCAACACAAACTGGCTATAACGCAATTGACGAATTGTGGATTTTGTTTGGATAAAGCGAACTTTCTACTGAATGGGTATAACAAACTTTCATAGTGCTGGGTTGCAGAGGAACACAACCATTACGATATACCAGGACGCCCTGTATTCATCACTTCCACTCCCACCACACTCACAGGTAACTGGATCCACATCACTCTCCCACTTGCTGTGCAGTAAAGTATTTAATCCCATTCCTCTTATATCTTTTACCTAAACATACAGTCTGTGTCCTCAGTCCTGTTTGTTTTTGCATGTGTGAACCTGTCTTTGAGAACTTTGTGTGAATATGGGCAAAGAAACTTTGTTAGTGCAGAGTCTTTATTCTTTCATGAGTGAGTGGCACTGTAAAGGGCCACATTCATTGTTTATCCTTAAGTCCACTTGAGAAGATGGAGTTGAGCTGTCTTCTTGAACTACTGCAATCCATGTGCTGTAGGTTGACTCCAAAATGCCATTAGGGAGGAAATTCCAGCATTTTGACCCAACAACACTGGTAGAATGGCGATATATTTCCAAGTCAGGATGGTGAATGGATTGGGGTGGGGAGGCGGGCAGCTTGCATGTGTTGGTGTTCCCATTGTCCTTCTAGATGGTAGAGTTTGTGGGTTTGGAAGGTGCTGCCTAAGGAGCGTTGGTGAGTTGTTTTAGTGCATCTTGGAGATAGTACACTTTGTTGCCACTGCACGTTGGTGGTAGAGAGTCTGATTGCTGATTGCCAGTCAAATGGGGCTGCTTTATTCTGGATTTTATGGAACTTCTTGAATGTTGTTGGAGCTGCACCCATCCAGGCAAGTGGGGAGCATTCCATCACACTCCTCACTCGCACCTTGTAGATGGTGGACAGGCTTTGGGGAGCCAGGAGTTGAGTTATTCGCTGCAGAATTTCCAGCCTCTGACCTGCTCTTGTAACCACAGTATTTGGATGACCGGTCCAGTTCAGGTTCTGCTCCACTGAGAACAGGATTGATTAGTTTTCAGGATTAGAACCTGGGCAGCTATTTGAGGCCAATTTGTTCAAAGCCTCTGAGTTGATGGATGGAAAATAAAGCTTGTCAGGTCTATCTGGAACTTGCGCTCTGACCTTATTTGTTAGTATAATCAGTCTCAGACAAGGTAATCAGCAAGCTGAAGCGTCACAAACTCCCATTAAACTGCTCTCTCTCCAGCCGAGATTTTATAATTGCTGAATTCAAAAAAAAAATCCAGCCGTCCGTTCAGCTGGACTGCATTAGTCTCTGAACTATTTCAGTGCTCCTCCAGTATAAATTTGGTTTAATGGCATCCAGCAGCCAGGCACACAGGCTTTGGAAAACAAATGAGTTATTTTCCAGGATGGAATGCCATTAGGATATTGGGATCTTTCCATTCAACTTAAATTGCAAAGGCAACCCCTGTGCACAGCACAGGTATAGGAAAAGGTAATTCAGCCCCTCAGGCCTGATCCGTCATTCAGTGAGGTCTCAACCCTAACTGCATCAACCCATGTTGGCTCCATGTCCTCTATGCCCTGGTCTCACAAATATCCAGCAAGACAAGGTTCCTCATTATCTACTAAGCTAGTATTGATTGCTTTACGTTATGCTTTAAGCTAAACCTGCACGTTGAGATACCAAGAAAGCACAACAACATCTCTACTTCCTCAGGTGGCTAAGGAAGTTTGGCATGTCCGAAAAGACGCTTAGCAATTTTTATAGATGCACCACATCAAGAATTCTATCTGGATGCCTCATGGTTTGATACAGCAACTGCTCTGTTCAGGATTGTAACAAAGTATAGAGAGTTGTGAACACAGTGCAGACCATCACGCAAGCCAACCTTCCATCTATTGACTCCATCTTTGCCTCTTGTTGTCTCGGAAAGTCAGCCAACATCCCACCTCGGTTATAATCTCTTCCAACCTCTTCCATTAGGCAGAAGATGCAAAAGCTTAAACACACAGACCGACAGATTCAAGAACAGCTTCTTCCCTGCTGTCATTAGACTTCTGAATGGACCTTTCGATTGTTAATTCGAACGTTGACCTCACGCTCTGTGCACCTTCTCTGCAGCCGTAACATTGTATTCCTCACTCTGTTCTATTACCCCAATGCACTTTGTATGTATGATCTGCCTGTACAGCACGCAAAACAAAACTTTTCTCAGTATTTAGGTACATGTGACAATAATAAATCAAATCAAATCAGTTTGGGGTATCTCTGTGCTGTACATGTCTGCACATAGTCTTCCCCTAAGCCACTTGCTCCTTATTGTTAAGTAAATGTCTTCAACTCCTTTTGTATATAACATTCCTTTAATAACATCTATCATTAGTTCTCAAATACAGCTCTCCAGTGTAGTGACTGAGACCTCTCTCTTCATACTGCTGGAATCTCTGTTACTGATGTCAGAATCATGTGATCAGTTACAGCAGCAACACTTATGTGAATCTGACTAGATCACTGCTATTGTTTTTTGTAGGAGATGGTGCCACATTTCTGCCAGTGTTTGGGGCAAAAGATTGTTTCCCAACTTTAAGCTGAAATGTTACATCTGATTTCTGTCCACAGATACTACCAGACCTGTTGAGATTTTCTGGCAATTCTGTTTTTGTTAGCTTTCATCCCTTTTCGTTATCAAGAATCTACATGTCCCACTGCCTCAGGAAAGCGACTGACTTAATCAAAGACCCAGTTATACTCTCCTCCACTCTGTACCATCAGGCAGAAGACATACAACTTTGAATACACATACAAACACATTCAAGAATTTTTGAATGGATCTCTTTAATATTAATGCTGATCTCTCTCTCCCTGCACCTTCTGTGTGGCAGTAACGCTGTATTCTGCACTCTGTTCCCTGATGAACTTTGTATGGTACAATCTGCCTGTAGAGCCCGCAAAGCAACACTTTTCACTGTATCTCGGTACATGTGACAACAATAAATCAAATCAAATTACTACCTTGGAAATATTCAAGGACTCTTCTGTCACTATCTCTTGAAAGAAAGTTTCAAAGATTCATGACTTTCTGAGGGAACAAAATATCTCATCGTCTGCGTTAATCAAGATGGCTCCCCATTTTGAAACAGTCACCTCCACTTGGAGGTTTTCCTATAAGGGGACGCATTCTCTCCAAGTTCACTCGGTTAAGATCCCTCAGGAACTTGTATGTTTGAATCAAGTCACTTCCTACTTTTCAAAACTCCATTGGACTCAAACCCACGCTGTCTGACATTTCCTCACAAGACATAGCCCACCTCCCCATTCCAGGTATTAGTCAAACCTAATGGCCTCCTTTGTGCTGTATGTTTCAATAGTATTTGAGAAACACAGCAAACAACAATCAACCTGGAGCCTCAGGGATGTCCCACTGGGCCCCACCAGATGTACCGAGGCGTCAGAAATCAGACTTCAAAGGGTAACATTCCAGTTCATTAAAATTCCTGTGGTCCCACTGGCGTCATTATATTTGTTCTGTGTTACTGGAATCTTAATTCCATGATTACAGGTGAAGTCCCTAATTGCCCATTAATAACGGGGCCTTGAATCATCTCACTGAACAATGCGAGTTTCGTGCGTGACAGCAACATCATGACAATGTCCTGGGTTAAAATTCCTGAAGAAGGGCTTATGCCCAAAACATTGATTCTCCTGCTCCTTTGATGCTGCCTGACCTGCTGTGCTTTTCCAGCAACACATTTTTCAGCAATGTCCTGGGTGGCCTACATGAAGGGGTTGACAAATAGACAGCATCATACAATTGCTGCATGTTTACTAAACAAAGGTATTGCAACTACGAGGTAAGCAATGTCAGTGACTCTTTCTCTTCATGATAACATTACCGTTCGACTGGTCACTCTTTTGGTTTCACATATTATTGATAAAGTAATACCCAACAAATCAAAAATCAAAAATATCTTTTGTTTTAGTGGGAGCTCATTTTGAGATTTTCTTAAGGATAACTTTTTGGTTTCCAATTGCTTCTTTCTCATTCTCATTGACTCATTTAGTAGATATTATAGTCACATCGTAACCTAAACATCAGTGTTTATGGACTCACACAGAAACAGAATGACAAGAATTGATCAATTTCCTAATAATAATCAGCCACCCATTAGACTGAAAGCCAAAGCATACAAGAAAAGCATTGCTTTTCTGGGCATATGATGTCAGTGTAATACAGCAACAAATGGTTTTTTTCAAAATAACTGACATGTACTTCAATACACAAGAAGCCGTCACCCTAAAACATGCCTTCTGCTTGGTAAGGTAACATATAATAAACATGAACCTAGAGCATTTGAACCAGGTACTTATAACCCTCTCTACTGCATCTCAGATTTACATTAACATTGGACAGGGTTCACTATAATAATATCCATTACATTTTTACCCAGATCATTGATCCTGAATGTATGCATCCATAAACTAGGGATTCCACATTTATTTTCAAGGAACCTTTCCAAATTTGCAGATGATACAAAGCTAAGTGGAACGTGTTTTGTGATGAAGATGTAAAGTCTACAGGAACATTTACATGGACTCAGTAAATTGGCAAGAATATGACAGGTGGAATATAATATGGAAAAGTGTAAGGTTAACCACTTTGGTAGCAGACACAAATGTACAAAGTGTTTATTTAATTGTAAGAAGCTGGAAAGTGTTGAAATCCAAAGGGATCCAGGTACCCTTGTCAATAAGTCACTGATGACTAACATGCAATGCAGGAAGCTAATAGGAATGCTAATGGAATTTATTGCAAGAGGATTTGAGTACAGGATTACTGAAGTTATTCTTCAATTGTGTACGAGATTCGTTAGACTGCACTGGAAGTATGGTTCCTATCTCAGGCAAGACATTATTTTCATAAATGGATTGTAACAAAAGTTGACCAGACTTGCTCCTGGGGTGGAACAAAACTGTCCTATGAAGAGAGATTGGGCAGACTGGGCTGGTATTCTCCAGTTCAAAGAATAAGAAACGATCACAGTGAAACCTGGTAAATACTAAAAGGGATGGACACAGTAGATACAGGTCAGGGTGTGGTGTCCAGAACCAGGAGCACCATTTAAAAATAAGGGGCATTCCATTTGAGATCAAGATGAGGAGAAATTGTTTTACTCAGAAGGTTGTGAACCTTTGGAGTTGTCTATCCAGAGGACCATGAAAGCTCAGACTTTGGATCTGTTTGAGGTAGAGACCAATAAATTTCTGATTATTGGGGATGCACAGATTTATAGGGATTGGAGTAGGTAAAATGCATTGAAATGTTTGATCAGCCATGACCATATTGAATGGTGGGAAGGCTCAATGGGCTGAATGGCCTACTCTTATTTCTATGTTCCTATGTTCCTAATTCATTTCCTCAGTAATTTGCTGACTCCTGGTTCATTGTGGACAGGTTCAAAACTCTTCTCTCTGTCTTCTTGTAGCATCTCTCTTTCCCCTTTCTCATCCACAGTACAAGGTAATGGTTCCAAAAGATTTAATGAGACCATGAGACCATGGAATGTCCCACCTATAATAGAAGTAGACTCGCCAACTTTAAGAGCATTTAAATGGTCATTGGATAAATTTATAGATGAAAATGGAATTGTGTAGGTTAGATGGGCTTCAGATTGGTTTCACGGGTCAGCGTGACATTGAGGGTTGAAGGGGCTGTATTGCGCTGTAATGTTCTATTTCTATGATCATCTTTAACTCTATTCTCCTGTCTTTTTCTGAGAACCCTTGATTCCCTTCCTGATTAAAAATCTATCTCTCTCAGCCTTGAATGTACTTCATGACCCAGCCTTGATAGTTCGCTATGGTAAAGATTTCCACAGATTCAGCGTTTCTGGGAGAAGAAATGGCTCCTGATCACTGTATTAAATGTGCCACCCCTTATTCTGAGACAACATCTTCTGGTCCTCGACTGTCCCACAACGGGAAACAAACTCTCCAGATCTACCCCATCAAACCCCCTAAGAATTGTGTATGTTTCAATAAGGTCATCTCAAATTCTTCTAAATTAAAACAAATACAGATCCAGTCTACTTACCCTCACCTTACAAAGAATGTTCTCCATAAGTAGTATCAGCCCAGCAAACCTTCTCTGGAATGTCTCCAATGCCAGTGTATCTTTCTTTAGATAAGGGGACCAAAACTGTTCACAGTATGCCAGCTGTACACAGACTAGTACCTTGTATCATTTTAGCAAAGCCTCCTTACTTTTAATCTGCCATTCCCTTTGCAATAGAGACCAACATTCTC
Source organism: Chiloscyllium punctatum (assembly GCF_047496795.1). Lineage (NCBI taxonomy): Eukaryota > Metazoa > Chordata > Chondrichthyes > Orectolobiformes > Hemiscylliidae > Chiloscyllium > Chiloscyllium punctatum. The sequence continues at coordinate 60,709,145 of NC_092783.1, forward strand.
GCTGAACTTGTTTATCCCCATGATTGAAATGTTTTGAGGGCTTTGATGGCTTTCATTGTGTGAATTTGGCTGCCACTGTGTATTTTGAGTCCTGCACAAACCCTGACTACATCTTCCCAAAAAGTACATTGGCAATGTGGGGAGGCGATGACATAGTGTTAATTTTGCTGGACAGATAATCCAGAGACCTATGTAATGTCATGGGGATTTTGAATTCTGCCATATTGAATTTGAATTCAATATTTAAAAAAGTCTGGAATTAAGAGTCTGGTGAGGACCATGAATCCATTGCTGATTGTCAGGAAAACCCACCTGGTTCATGATTGTCTTTCGGGGAAGGAAATGGTCATCCTTACGTGGTCTGGCCTACATGTGATTCCAGACCCACAGCAATGTGATTGGTTCACAACTGCCCCCTGAGCAATTAGGGATGGGTAATAAATGCTGGCCTAGCCACTGAAGCCCTCATTCTGTGAATGAGCCATAAAAAGGAAGACAAATTTGCTCTAGGCTGCCTGTTTGGTGGCAGAATGAATTGAAGACCACTTTCGCAGCAGCCATATTACTGGTGACAGTGTCTTTATCAAGCATCTTGAAGTTGGCAGGAGTACATGACAGACTTGTGAATATGATGGAGAAGCTTAGGGAAAAATATGCGAATATGAAGTTTAATGAAGAGGGGGGGATCTTCTAGGAACATATAAAATGATGAAGGGAGTATATAAGATAGAAGCAGGGAGGATGTTTCCACTGGTGGGTGAAACTAGAACTAGGAGGGTGCAGCCTCAAAATAAGGGGGGAGTTGGTGTAGGGCTGAGCTGAGGAGGAACCTCTGCAAGAACAAAGTGAGGACTCCAAATGCTAGAGGTCAGAGGCGAAAAGTGTGGCGCTGGAAAAGCACAGCAGCTCAAGCAACATCCGAGGAGCAGGAGGATCAACGTTTCAGGCATAAGGCTTTTATCGGGAACTTTTCACCCAAAGGGTTATGATTCTGTGGAATTCCCTGCCTGATAAAGCAGTTGAGGCTACCTCATTGAATGTTTTTCAGACAAACATTGATAGATGTTTGAACAGTAAAGGAATTAAGGGAAATGGTAAGAGTGTGGGTAAGTGAAGCTGAGTCCATGATAAGATCAGTTATAGACAATAGACAATAGACAATAGGTGCAGGAGTAGGCCTTTCAGCCCTTCGAGCCTGCACCACCATTCAATATGATCATGGCTGATCATTCCTAATCAGTATCCTCTTCCTGCTTTATCTCCATAACCATTGATCTCCATAACCCTTTGAGAGCTCTATGTAACTTTCTTAAGTGATTCCAGAGACTGGGCCTCCACTGCCCTCTGGGGCAGAGCATTACACACAGCCACCACTCTCTGGGTGAAGAAGTTTCTCCTCATCTCTGTCCCAAAATAGTCTACCTCGTATTTTTAAGCCATGTCCTCTGGTTCGGCACTCACTCATCAGCGGAAACATGTTTCCTGCTGCCAGAGTGTCCAATCCTTTCATAATCTTATATGTCTCAATCAGGTCCCCTCTCAGTCTTCTAAACTCAAGGGTATACAAGCCCAGTCGCTTCAGTCTTTCAGTGTAAGGTAATCCCGCCATTCCAGGAATTGACCTCATGAACCTACGCTGCACTCCCTCAATAGCCAGAATGTCTTTCCTCAAATTTGGAGACCAGAACTGCACACAGTACTCCAGGTGTGGTCTCACCAGGGCCCTGTACAGCTGCAGAAGAACCTCTTTGCTTCTATACTCAATTCCTCTTGTTATGAAGGCCAGCATGCTATTAGCCTTCTTCACTACCTGCTATACCTGCATGCTTGATATTATTAAATGGTGGAGTTAAAAAGTTATGATATTATTGAATGGTGGAGCAGGCTCGAGGGGCCAGGTCACCTCTTCCTGCTCCTGGTTCTAATGTTCTTATGCATAAACTCATCAAAGGTTTGTATGGAACAGATGCATTAAAACCTATAAAATTTCAATCGGACTAAGCAGGGGCAATGTGGGAAGGATATTCTCAATGAAGGGGAGTCCGGAACCAGGGGTCACAGTCTAAGGATAGGAGGTTGGCCATTTAGGACTGAGATGAAGAGAAATTTCTTCACCCAAAGAGTGGTGATCCTGTGGAATTCTCTGCCACAGGGAGATGTTGAGGCCAAAACACTAAAAACTTTCAGGAAAGGTTTCAATATAGTTCTGAGGGCTAAAGAGATCAAAGGTAATGGGGAGAAAGTGGGAACAAGAGTACAGAGTTGGCTGATTGGCCATGATCATATTGAAGTAGGATCAAAGGGCTGAATGGACTACTCCTGCTGCGAATTTTATTATTCATTCTCAGGATGAGAATGTCACTGTTTTGGGCAGCATTTATCGCCCATCCCTAATTTCCATAAATAAATGGAAACAGTTTTCAGTTAATGAAGTGTTGGTAACTGGAGAACAGAGAATTAAGATCATTGGCAATAGATTGAAGAGCAACAAGAGGAAAGTGGCCTCTTTCGCGTTTGTGCTCTGTTGTAAATTATTAAGATCATTTTTAATGTTTCATTTTAAACCAATATATTTTCAAGGTTGAAGCCTGGATTTGGAAGACCAGTAGGAATTCGTGTTTGATTCTTTGTCCTGTTTGCTCAGGATTGTTCCTCTGGGTCTTTGCAACAGGAACCCTAACCACCTGATTAACTGACATTATAATTTGACATACTCAAACAATATTTCATTTTTGTAATGGTTGCTTGACTATTAGGAATTAGGGATAAGATGTAGGGATAGAATCGGACAGCAGGAATGTGAATTGGCACCATCTAGTGAAACACAGTCCTTTTACAGGTGCTTACCCAGTGAGGGTGAGTGACAACGCGAGCAAAGCATTTGATGTTCAATTAAACCAGAGTAAATTCTGCTGAGCCACAGCTTCTGAACATTTGACAAGGCCTATTCCTGATACTGAAGCCGTCCTTTGCTGTGCCTTGACTCACCGTGTTTCATCTTTCTGCTCCTTATTTAATTTATGACATGTGGGAGATGAATTGATTCCACAGAATTTGGCCCACCTGATCCTCGCTGGTGTTAATGCTCCACACAAGCCTCCTTCCTTTTGTTCTGTGGTTTTACGTCCACACCTGAGAGTCTGGGTTCAAGACAAGCTAGCTGAAGAGAAAGCAAATGTCAAGAACAGTCTTCAGTCTTAAGCCCCTTCGATCTGCATTTTAATATTAACTGCTATGATACATGATAATCTGAGGCATACCTCAAATAACTTCCCAGAGGCCAGTATCCCATCACCAAGACCCCCTTTATTTCCACAGGGAGAGTCCTTGATGCTGATCCAGCTCCCTCAGAGCCAGCTCTCAGAGTGAACAGAACCTCTCACATTCCTGTTTATATATTTTTTTCAAGATCAAAACAAGATTTTATTAATTTCCATTCAGGTGGTAAGGCCATCACATTCTCTGCAACAAGCTCCTTCTCCCTGGGGGAAGCCAGATTGTCCAAGTGAAGTCAGTAATGCAATAAGACAAAGCAGATAATGCCCCATGCCACACTGACTGTTGTCCTTCAGAGAGAGCCTGTCAAACAGGTACTCTCCCGTCCCATTCTCAGGAGCTCCCAGACGCTTCAGGTTGGTGATGTAGTCCCCAAATCGTTTGATGATCCCAAACTCCTCATCCAAATAGTGAGTTTCCAGGAAGTCACACAGATGAAGGTCAGTCTGGGTAGTAGTGAGTTGGTGTAACATTCCTGTTTATCACCGCCAACCAAGGGCTCCCTGATTGGACCAGATTAACAGCCCCACTCAGGGAGCCCATAATCTATGAGGTGCACCTGGCTGACCATGGTACAATTAATGCAATCCTAAGGTTCTAATCTTATATTTACATAATTGAAAGACTATTCTCTACTTGTGCTTCTCTCTATTTCAATAATACACATCCTCACTAACTCCTCCGAGACGGTGTTACTTTTAATCATTAAGGAACAGTGTCATAATATCTCCAAGAGGTTGCTCCAGCATCCTAAAGCCCCTAAGAAACATTGGTCTCAACTAATCAGTATATCCTTGTGTTTCAATTCCACAAACGTATTTAATTAGCTTCTGAACTTGTTGCACCTAGTCCTTGTGATGGTGAGTTCAGTTACAGGTCTTCCTCCTATGATTTAGCTGTAAAGCGATTGGGTGAATCAGGAACGCTTTTTCTGAAATGCAAACTTTTAAAGCGTGTGTTGGCTATGGCTAATTTACCTAACCTGCACATCTTTGGACTGTGGAAGGAAACCGGAGCACCCGGAGGAAACCCACACGGACATGGGGAGAATGTGCAAACTCCACACAGACAGTCGGCCGAGGCTGGACTCAAACCCAGGTCCCTGCCACTGTGAGGCAGCAGTGCTAACCACTGAGCCACCGTGCCACCCTATTTCCACCTTCAACTCTATATTGATTTAATCCCTGCCCTGCCTTTCACTTTTTGATCATGCAGCTTTGCCCTTTGCCAAGAAGGGCACTGCTCGTCACTGGCCTCTCAGATGTTTCCTTTCTTCCTGGTGGTGGAATATGAATAAAGATTTACACACTTGTTGTTCTTCGCTGTGTCCTCCACCTGCACACATATGACATGGGTGCTGGGGAATAAATAAGCACTACTGCTGTTAGGAGGTAGTGTGAGGAAGAGATTAAAAAAAAAGAAAGAAAAGAGAAAAGAACAGGAGTGTGTCTGTGAGCACTGGCCCTGAGAGAGCTGGATCAGTGTCAAGGACTGTCCCTGTGTAAATAACAGGTGACTTGGTGATGGGATAATGGCCTCGGTGCAGTTATTCTAACACATAGGGCATAATAAGTGAGAACCGTAAAGGATCTCTCTCAGTAAACTAGATGAGCTTTTAAACAAGAAGCAGTGACAATTTCACAGCCACCATTCTGAAATTAGCTTTCAATGTCAAGTGTATTCACTGAGTTGAAGTCTGACCAGCTGCAGTGGTGCAAATTTGAAACCATGGCCCAGTTTGAAACCCACTGGGCTAGTGACGTTACCACTGCGCCATTGTCTCACCAGCACCTCATAGTATTGAATAGAGATTTGAATGGCCTTTTTGAGTTTCCTAAGTGCAGAATAACGCGGTGAATAGCTGATGACTGAATTCATCCCTAGTTCTATATTTGTTGGGTAACACTATTCCCAAGAAATCATCACAGAGGCTCAAATTCATAATCTGGGTTAATATTCCAGTGTAAATCTGAGAAGCTGCATTGTCAGGGATTCTGTCACTCAAGGGAATATTGAACTGAGATTGATAAACTGAATTTATTATGAACCCTTAGTTTATACCATCATTGCTTCCAGACATGACTATTCCAAAATACTCCTAACTTAATTCTGGGTCCTGATTAAGAATCATAGCAGGCTTCAAGCCTACAAGAAATTAACAGGAAAAGACAGGGTGGATAAAGATAAACTATTTCCACTGGTTGGGGATTCCAGAACGAGGTTACGTATTTTGAGAATTAAGGCTAGACTATTCAATAGATATGTTAGGGTCAGGGTTAGGGTGATAAAGGTTGTGGATACTGGATCAGTTATTAATTTTAAATCTGAGATGCTAAGCAAAGCTGTTCAGGGATATCGGCCAAAGGCAGGTATATGGAGTTACAGCACAGATCAGCCATGATCTCACTGAATGGTGGAACAGGCTCAAGGAGCTGATGACCCCCTCCTGTTCATGTGTTCCTATGTTTCTCTCTCCAGATGTTGCCAGACCTGCTGAGATTCTCCAGCAATTTCTGTTTTCATTTCACTCTTGACTGGACTCTGTCTCCATTCTGTCTCCATAAAATTGAAATCATCCTGAACTTTCATGCCGTGTCTTAACATAGATCAAGTCCTGTTCCCCTCCCATGCCTGTGCTCACTGACCAACATATTGGCTCCCAGTCAAGCAGCCCCTATGAGTTTAAAATGTTCTCATTTATTCTCAAACCCACCAGCATCTATTCCCTCTGTAACCTTCTCCAGCCCTGAAACTCCGAGATATCTGTATTTATCCAATTCTGGCCTCTTCAGCATCACTGATTGTAGTTGTTGCACTGTTGGTGACCATGCCTTCAGCTACCTAGATCCTCAACTCTGGAATTCCCTTTCTTCACCGCTTCCATTTCTACCCACACGATCTACCCCTAAGACACTCTTTAAAATCGATACCTTTGAATAAGCTTCCTGTCATCTAACCAAGTGTTCCCTTGTGCGGTTCAGTGTCACACGTGGGTTAACAATATTCCCATCGAGTGTCTTTAGTACATTTTATTATGTTAAAAGCGCAATATAAATATAAATTATTGTTGTAATCACGGAAAAGAAAACACATAGTGAAGAACATGCAGTACGAAAACTGCTTTTCATTAATGAAGTCAGAAGACACACAACACCAGGTTATAGTCCAACAGGTTCATTTAAAATCACAAACTTTCGGAGCACTGCTCCACATTCACTATAATCATCACTATCCTCTGGCAGATACAAAGGACAGCAGATACAAAGGAACACTACCATTTGCAAGGTACTCTACTGTCCATCCCGACTTGGAAATGGGTCACATTTTCCACACGGTCTCTGAGGTCAGAATCCTGACTGATGCCTATAACCCATGGATGAATTCTGAAAAATTAGCAAGACAACTCACATGCTGAAATTTATTATAAAGTGATTACAGTACAGAAAATGCATGATTTGCTATAATTAGGCTTTAGTGAGAGCTCATTGGTATCTATGTTTAAGGAAGGATGCATTTGCATTGGAGGCAGAACAGGTTTACTTGATTGATAATGAAACCAGAAATTGCTGGAAAAACTCAACGGGTCTGGCACCATCTGTGGAACATGTATCTTTGGAATTCTTCACCCCAGAAGATCATGACATTCCCCATTGCTGAATACACTAAAGAGTGAGATGGACAGAGCTTTGGTCTCAGAGAATCAGGGAAAGATGGAGAGTGGATGGGAAAATGGGGGTTGATGCCAAATTTTAGCCAAAATCATATTGAATAACAGAACAGGCTCAAAGGATTGCATGGTCTTCATATACATCGAATTTTTATGTTTTTACAATCTTTTGTTTCAAACACATTTGTTTAATTGTCCTCATTATCTCAGAAAACCTGCACCATTTGAATGCATTGAATGTACCACAGTTCCCAAGGTGCATCTAATACTCAATCAGCTTTACTGAGAGATCCTTTAACTTTGAGCAGCTGTTTCTTAAAAAGCTTTGCAAAATTATTTGAAGAAAATCCAGGGGGCATTTTTCAGTAGCTTTTAATTAGATTTAGTTCACATTTTTGTAAATGAGACATGAGATATGTGGAGATGGGGAAAAGCGTTAAAATTGTTCTAGCCTTTGTTTTGTGTCCTATGGGTTTCTAAAGAAAAAGGAATAGCACTTTGATTTTACGCAAAAGACACCCTGGAAGGAAAAACTAAGTCTGTTAGTATTTACGTTCCTCATTTGTGCATTTCCTCAGACCTCACTCTCTCACATTATTCTGTCCTTTTGTCTCTCTCTCTCTCTCACACACACACATACAATGTTTCTGTACAGTCTGAGAGAGAGGCCACTTGACCCACACTAACTCTGCTGACTATTTGGAAAGCAATTTTGCTTTCTCCCGCTACTTTTTTGTCTCTGATCCTGTCCCTTTCTCCTCCTCGGGAACTTCCATTAATTGCCTTTTAAAATTGTTGAGGAAGTCAGCTTCGAACAGCCTTTCAGGTTCGTCATCCTATAGCCCAGCTATTCTCTGAGCGCAAATAAAACCTCCCCAATTTTCCCCTCTACTCACCTCGTGTTTTCTCTCCCTCTCATTCTACCCTCACCTTTTCCTTTCTCACTCTCTCCCTTTCTGACCCCCCCATAGCTCCTGCCCAACTAGTCCTCACGCTCCCCCCCCCCCCCACCCCGCCCACCACCACCTCACTGAGGCACCACTGTCCCCTTCAACCCACATCTTGGACTCAGTTTCCTTCATATCAGTAACAATTGATGTCAGAAACCTGGCTAGGAAAGTATAATGGTTAGCCAGAGCTCAACATCAGGGATACAGATGTCAGAGAGACTCCTGAGTAGGGGCAAGTTATGGTGGTCAGCACAATACAGGTTACTTTCAAATGATTCACAGCTGAAAATAATGGGAGGCATTTGAAAATGATTTTATCTTCATTTCCCATCTCCATCTCAGAAGAATGTAACTTACTTATAAAAGCAAATTTTCAGCCAGTTTTCGATCTAGCGAACACATTTTTAGTGCAGAATAATTTGTCATTGAAGTCAGGGTGGTCAGTAGATTGGGCGCAGGCAGAAATTTAGCTTCTGTCCTAGAAACTGATTCACAATTTCTTTGTTGTAATTGCACCGATAAGTAAATTAGCAACGGATTTAGAAAGTTTCTTCTGATTATCAGGATTTCGCGGGAGATAAGAATTAATGCTGGGAAGTGCAAAGTAGCATATCTTGGAAGGAAAAATGAGAGACCTAATATAAAGCCAATGGTACCATTTAGGACTTGCATTTTAATAGCACCCTTGACAGGCACAAGATATACAAAAGCATTTTACAGCTTTGGGAAATGCTTCCTGAACTTTATCATTGTAGGAATCACAGCAACAAACTGCACTCACAATGGGAAACTGCCACAAACTGCAATAAGACAATGAACAATTTATTTCAAGGAATAAATGTTCATCAGGACACCAGGTGAAATGCTTTGAAATGGTGATGACATGTAACAATTTACATACACCCCAACAATGATGCAAAGGTGTATAGAGCCCTCATCTGGAGAGTTAGGCTAAAGCACTGCCCGGTCTCTGTACTGGTGAATCAGGTTTCTGATTTAGGGATGAGATTGGCACCCATTGGTCCCAGGAAGGAAAAGCTTAACATATGAGGAACATTTGAGGACTCTGGATCTAAACTCAATAGAATTTAGAAGGATAAGGGGGTTCTAATTTAGAAGGATGAGGGGGTTCTAATTTAGAAGGATAAGGGGGTTCTAATTTAGAAGGATGAGGGGGTTCTAAGACATTTCCATCAGTAGGAGAGACTGGAACTCAAGGGCATAGACTTAGAGTAAAGGGAAGACTTTTTAGAATGGAGATAAGGAGAAACTTCTTCAGCCAGAGAGCGGGGAATTAATGGAATTCACTGCCACAGAAGCTGTGGAGGCCAGGTCATTTAAGACTGAGATAGATAGGTTCTTGAATATCAAGGGGATCAAGGATTACAGGGAGAAAGTGGGAGAATGGGGATGAGAAACTTATCAGCCATGATTGAACGGAGGAGCAGACTCAATGGGCTGAATGGCCTACTTTCTGTTCCTGTGTCTTATGGCCGTATGGTGCAGGAGTGGAGACACTTTGAGATTGTAATGCACAACACTTTGTAAGTGAGATGGCTGTTAAAATTGCATTTTGGATTTGCTTGACTTTATAAATAGATGTATGGAGCAACCAGATGTTATGGTAAATCCATGGCCCAAAGTCCCCAAAGCCAAGACCACCAGCACCTAGAAGCGCAGCAGATAGATGGGAATACAAGCAGCTGAAAGTTCCCCTCCAGGCCACTCACTATCCTGACTTGGAAATATATCACTGTTCCTTCAGTGTCGTTGGGTCAAAACTCTGGAACTCACTCTCTAACTGCATTGTGGGTGTCCCTAACCCACAGAGAATGCAGCAGTTCAAGAAGGCAGCTCACCACCACCTTCTCAAGGGCAACTAAAAATGGACAATAAATGCTGACCCATCCAGCAGTGCCCACATTCTTGGAGAAATGAATAAATTAAAATAAATAATTTAATGTCACTAGCCAGGCTTCAGTTTGAGCCTTGTGTTTAATTGTGGACATCTATTATGAAGGATGGTGAAGGATTTTGGGAGGAGATGGTACCAGGTTGATAGACTTCAGTGACATGGAGAGACTGGGGAATCCAAGCTCATTTCTTCTCAAAGGAACAAAGGGGAAGGGGGATTCAATAGGGATGTTGAAAATGATGACACATTTTGTTAAGTTAAATCAGTAAGGCAAAGATATAAAATAATTGGCAGTGAATGAGGTTTTTTTTTAACATTGCAAGTCCTTATAATCTGTGATCATTAATTGAACAAGTGGAGAAAACAGATTCATTTGGGCATTAAGAGTCTGGACTCTTAGACTCACACAGCACAGAAACAGACCCTCTGGTCCAACTCATCTGCAACGACCAGAAACCCCAATAGACCTAATCCCATTTGCCAGCATTTGGCTCATATCCATCTAAATACTTGTCATTCGTGTATCCATCCAAATGCTTTTTAAATATTGTAACTGTACCAGCATCCACCACTTCCTGTGGCAGCTTGTTCCATACATGCACCACCCCATGCATGAAAAAGTTACACCTCGGGTCATAAAATCCCTATAGTGTAGAAGCAGGCGATTCAGCCCACACGACCTTCCGAACAGCATGCCACCCAACCCTATCCCTGTAACCCTGCATTTCCCATGGCTAATCCACCTACCCTGCATATCCTTGGACGCTATGGGCAATTTCCCATGGCCAATTCACCCTAACCTGCACATCTTTGGACTGTGGGAGGAAACCCACACAGACACAGTGAGAATATGCAAACTCCACGCAGTTGCCTGAGTGTGGAACCGAACCAGGTCCCTGGCACTGTAAGGCAGCAGTGCTCACACTGGGCCGCCATGCCACACAGTGGTCCCTTTTAAACCTTTCCCCTCTTACCTTAAATCTATGCCCTCCAGTTTTGGACTCTTCCCACACTCGGAAAAAGACCTTTGTTATTCACCCTATCCATGCCTCTCTAAACTTCTGCAAGATCATTCCTCCAACACTTCAGGGAAAAGAAATCACCAGCTTATTCAGCCTCTCCTTATAACTTAAACCCTCCAGTCCCAGCAACATCTTTTCTGCACCATCTCAAGTTTAACAACATCCTTCCTATAGAAAGGTGACCAGAATTGTACACTGTATTCTAAAAGTGGCCTAACCAATGTCTTGTACAGCTGTAACATAACGTCCCAACTCTTATGTTCTACTAAGGAAGAAGGAAGCTTGGAGAGTTATGAAAGTGAAAGTAATTGGAGAGCTCTTTCAGAAAACCAGGATAGAATGGTAGATCATCAGACCTCCTGCATGTTGGATGGACTTTGAAAACCATCCAAATGTTGGGCAATCAATGGCCAAAGGATTTGGCCCACTCCCTTCTCTGCAACACCCCAGCCATGATTTAGATTGAAACTTGGGGAAAGGAGTTGGTCAATGATCTTCCTTAAGCATGCACTGCCTTACTATTTGATAGTGACCCATTCAGACTCAACTCCTTTTACTCAATCATATCTCTATCCAATTAGAGTCCATCTCAGTCTTCAAGATTAGATTAGATTAGATTAGATTACTTACAGTGTGGAAACAGGCCCTTCGGCCCAACAAGTCCACACCGCCCCGCCAAAGCGTAACCCACCCATACCCCTACATCTACATTTACATTTACCCCTTACCTAACACTATGGGCAATTTAGCATGGCCAATTCACCTGGCCTGCACATCTTTGGACTGTGGGAGGAAACCGGAGCACCCGGAGGAAACCCACGCAGATGTCATATATTCTCCAGTATCTTTGGGGAAACAAATTTCCACACTTCACGAAAACCAACATAAACCTGTATCTCCTATTTGATGTTTCAATTGGGGTATAGAACTGCAACAGTAATCACACAATCACAGAAGATTAACAGTTCAGAAGGAGGCCATTCAGCCTATTGTGTCTGTAATGGCTCTCAAAATGGGTGTCACATCTCAGAGGCATGCCAATCTCCTGTCATTTCCCCATATCCTTCCACATTATTTCCATTTAAATAACCATCTAATGCCCCCCGTGAATGTCTCAACTGAACCTGCTACCACCACATTTCAGAGCCAAACCACCCAGTAGGTGAGTCATTTCTTCTCACTTCACGTTTGGTAGTTTTGTAAATCACTTTAAATCAACACTCTCCCTTTCTTGATCCTTTCACAACTCTTCCCCCCTCCAATTCTGGCCTCTTGAACAATCCCAGTTTCCTGTTCAGCAGCTCACCCAGCATTACTGTGCCTTCAGCTGAACCCAGAGCTCTGGAAGTTGCCTTCTAAACTTCCCTGCTATCTTGACCTCACCCATTCTCAGACTTCCCGCAAAACCTTTGAGAAGGCATTTCCTTCCCTGACAACTCCCTTCGTGGGTCAGTGTCTCATTGGTGTTTGATAGGGTTCTTGTGAAGAACCTCAGGACATTTACTGCATGCAACAAGCTGTATAAATGCTATGTGTCTTGGTGAGGGGGAGTTGTGGGGGAGTTCAAAACTAGGGGGCATATTTTTAAGGTGAGAGGACAAAGATTTAAAAACAGCACAAGGGGCAACACTTTTTAAATGGAGTGTGGTTCATGTGTGGAATGAACTGCCAGAGGAAGTAATGGATGCGGCTACAGTTACAACATTTAAAATTCATTTGGAAAAGTTCATGAATAAGAAATGTTTGGAGGGATATGGGCCAAATACATACTAGTGGGATGAGTTTAATTTGGGAACCTCGTTGCCGTGGACTGGTTGGACCAAAGGGTCTGTTTCCATGCTGTATGACTATGGTGTTTGGTTTATTTTATAACATTTATATAAGAATTTTGAGATATTTTAATCTGTTAAAGATATTATAGGAATGCAGAATATTCTTGTTGTTGGACGTATAGTTTCCAGCTATCTACTCCAAGCATTCCCTCATTGATTTTGACCTCTTAACCTTCTTCTTTGGAAGGTCAGCCATTTCCAGCTTCTCCAATCTACCCTCATAACTGAAGCTTTTCACTCCCTTTTGTAATTAGGCCTGAAAGTGTTTTTTCCCATGTGATTGAATCTCCTTCAGAAGTTCCACGCATGAATCCCTCAGCAGGTGCAATGTTGAGGCTACTAGGAAGGTCTTTTTTCTGTGGAGTTACCTAATGTTAGTCAGAAAGCCAAATAGAACACCAGCTACTTACCAATACACCATCACATGATACGCTAATGGGAATTCTAACGTCAAATATGGCTACACATCTGTGGCAGTAATCCATCCCATTACTGAATTAATCCATACGCATTTTCACCAAATGATTCTATCATTTTTTTGTTTCTAAACATTTTATTTCTGAATGAAATGCATTTTGCATGCCCTTTTATCTCATAAACAATTTTGTTTGATGTTTTGAATTTGAAGAGATTCCTTTTAAGCTAAGGGGTGCATTCGAAATGGTTTCATTCTGGGTAGGACGTCAATGTTAAACTTTTAATCTGTCAAATTCTTCAAGTTTTTTTTTACTCTCTGCTGCAATGTCTGGGAATAATTATTTCCATGTGCAGTGAGGTCAGAGGGCATGAATTTATCCATCGAATATTAAACTGGAATTTCTTTCTTTTCCTCTCTGCCCCTTCTGAGGGATGTGAAATGTAAGATTTCGGTAACCCAAACCTGCCTCAGAATTTTTTTTGCGTATTTTGTTCTTCTGAGCACATCCCAACTTTGTTACTTCTACAAAAAAAAAGGACGGTCCCTGTACAATTTTATAATCATTGCTTGTTTCCTTGTTTCAGATAATGAAGATAAAAGGTGTGTAGGACAGAGCATGGTTAGGGGAAGGGGGAGCAATAAGGGAGGTGTATATTCAAATGTATCTGGTGCAATTGCCTTCTGTCCAGAAACAAAGCATCAGATTTTGCTGGCGAAATGCCAGAAAGTTAAAGACACACATTTTTATTTCTGGGTTAAAAAAAGTCCCAGCAATTTGAGGCAAAGAGAAAATTCCAGCAGAACAGTGAGGAGAGACATCCAGCACAGGACCCATTCTGGCTCATCATAGCACAGTACAGCTCAGATTATTGTCTCCAGTTTTAATCATGTTCCTCATTTTAATGACGTTCCTCTAAGACCATTAGCACTGCAGCTTCTGAGATAAGGAAGCTCAGTTTTGTGGCAGCCCACCTGTTAGAATTATGAGGCTTACCTCTAGACTCAACAATTCCAATATCCGCCTACCTTGCCTCCCATATTTCACACTCTACAGACTTGAACAAATCCAAAACTCTGCATCCTGAGTCATAGTTTATGCCAAACCCCATCAGCCCTGTATTGCTGGCCTAAATTACCTTTTGGTCTCACAACGATTAGATTTGACAATTGCTTTCAGATCCCTCCATACACGCGTAGAGTCATAGAGTCTAGCATGGAAAAAGATCATTTGGTCCTACTAGTCCATGCCAACCATGTTCCCAAACTAAACTAGTCCCACCTGCCTGCACTCCTATCCCTCCAAACCTTTCCTATTCATGAACTTATCCAAATCTCTTTAAAATGTTGTAACCACTTCCTGTTGCAGTTCATTCCACACCTGAACTACTCTCTCTGTAAAAATGTTGCCCCTCATGTCTTTTCTCAAACTTTCTCCTCTCATTTTTAAAAATATGACCTCTAGCTTTGAACTCCCCACCCTAGGGAAAACACCCTTACTATTCACCTTATCCATGCCCCTTATGATTTTATAAACCTCAAAAAAGTCACTCCTTAGCCTCTTACACTCTAGTGAAAAAGCCCAGCCTATCCAGCCAATTTTTATAACTCAAGCCCTCCATTTCCAACAATATCCTGGTAAATCTTTTCTGAACCCTCTCCATTTTAACAACATTGTTCCTACAGGAAGGACCAAAACTGTACATAGTACTCAGAGAAAGTGAGGACTGCAGATGCTGGAGATCAGAGCTTAAAAATGTATTGCTAGAAAAGTGCAGCAGGTCAGGCAGCATCAAAGGAACAGGAGAATGATGTTTCGGGCATAAGCCCTTCTTCAGGAATGAGGAGGGTGTGCCAAGCAGGCTGAGATAAAAGGTAGGGAGGAGGGACTTGGGGGAGGGGCGCTGGGAATGTGATAAGTGGAAGGAGGTTAAGGTGAGGGTGATAGGCCGGAGAGGGGGTGGGGGCGGAGAGGTCGGGAAGAAGATTGCAGGTCAAGAAGGCGGTGCTGAGTCTGAGGGTTGGGACTGAGAAAAGGTGGGGGGAGGGGAAATGAGAAAGCTGGAGAAATCTGCATTCATCCTTTGTGGTTGGAGGGTTCCTAGGTGGAAGATGAGGCACTCTTCCTCCAGGCGTCGTGTTGCCATGGTCTGGTGATGGAGGAGGCCAAGGACCTGCACGTCCTTGGCGGAGTGGGAGGGGGAGTTAAAGTGTTCAGCCACGGGGTGGTTGGGTTGGTTGGTGCGGGTGTCCCAGAGGTGTTCTCTGAAACATTCCGCAAGTAGGCGGCCTGTCTCCCCAATGCATAGGAGGCCATATTGGTGCAGCGGATGCAGTAAATGATGTGTGTGGAGGTGCAGGTGAATTTCTGGTGGATATGGAAGGATCCCTTGGAGCCTTGGAGGGAAGTGAGGGGGGAGGTGTGGGCGCAAGTTTTGCATTTCTTGCAGTTGCAGGGGAAGGTGCCGGGCATGGATGTTGGGTTGGTGGGGGATGTGGATCTGACGAGGGAGTCATGGAGGGAGTGGTCTTTCCGGAATGCTGATATGGGTGGGGATGGAAATATATCCTTGGTAGTGGGGTCTGTTTGGAGGTGGCGGAAATGACGAAGGATGATACGATGTATCTGGAGGTTGGTGGGGTGGAAGGTGAGGACCAGTGGGGTTCTGTCCTGGTAGCGATTGGAGGGGCGGGGTTCAAGGGCGGAGGAGCGGGAAGTGGAGGAGATGCGGTGGAGAGCATCATCAACCACGTCTGGGGGGAAAGAAGGAGGTCATCTGTGGTGTTCGGTATTGGAATAGTGCATAGTACTCCAAGAGTGGCCTCATCAATGTCTATTCCAACCTCAAAATGACCTCCCACTCCTATATTGAATGGTCTGAGCAATGAAGGAAAGCATGCTAAACACCTTCTTAACCACCCTGTCAACCTGTGACACAAATTTCAAAGAATTGTGTACCCAAAACCCTAGGTGTCCCTGTTTTACAACACTATCCAAAACCATATCTAACACTATCCAAAGCAATTGTATAAATCTTGCCCTTGTTTGCTTTACCAAAATGCAATACCTCACATTTATCCAAATTACTCATTTCTCCATAACTCCACAAGTCCTGCAGCTCTCTGAAAACTCTGCACTTCTCCAATTCCGCCTCTTGAACAATCCCAGTTCCTCATTTATGAGCACACCCAGCATTAGCTGCACCCTCAGGTGGATCCGAGTTTTTGGATTTCATCCTCTAAACCTTCCTGCCTCTCGAAACCTCCCTTTCTCAGTTGTTGTGGTTCTGTCTGCCCTTTCTCAGACTTCCCTGAAAACTCAATATCTCTTTGACCAAGACGTTCTTTTCAACTCACTCTTTGGTTCAGTGTCTCATTTTTGTTTGATTGGGCACTTGTGAATACCCTTGGGACTATACATTGTAGAAGCTATACAAATTATAGATGTTGTTATACAACTTGGTGTTTAATTTATTTTGTAACTTTTACATAAGTATTTTGAAATATCTGTTAAAGATGTTATAGAAATGCAACATTGTTGTTGGATGTTCAGTGACATAGAATGGGCAAGAATGTCATGAAGGGACAACTTTTTCTCTCTTTTACAACTGTCGCCAGTTTCTAGTAAATGCTGGGCCAGATTGAAACAAAATCTTGCTCTGCACTGCTCATCATTCACCGTAGGTTAGTTGAACCAAGACTTAAACACAGAGGGGGCACTGCCTTAGCAATGCCCTATCAAATACCCCCAAGCACATACATCATGGGTTTAACTACAATGTAAATCTCCCTCTGCACTGTTCCCATCAAACACTCCCAGGACAGGAAGAGCACAGAGTTAGTTACAGAGTAAAGCTCTCTCTACACTATCCTCACTAAACACTCCCATGACAGGGTAAGCATGGGGTTAGATACAGAATAAAGCTCCCTCTGCACTGTCCCATCAAACACTCCTACACTTTCTGTTTTGGTTTGAGAGTTCCAGTGTCCACAGTTTTTTTGTTTTTACTCCAGTTGGAGACAATGGACAGAGTTTGATAGGGGTCTGAATGGTGTGGGCCAGGGGGAGAAACTTGACAGAATGACACACATGACAAGCCCAGTGAGGCCTGTCCCAAAGTCAGGATCTTTTAAGTAAGCTCGAGGTGAGATTCTCATTCGGCAGTCGAAGTTGCTGATTAAAGGGGGAATTATTGCTTGTTACATGCTCAGTAATTCCAGATTTCACCTCATTAATATGCAGCTCCCTATCATCCCGCCCACTATGAGCAAACTAGCCATCAGGAATTCTTGATGAGGAAGCCTGAGCAAGTACCTGGAGCCTTTAGCTCACTGCTGGTTGGGCAGCAGCTTCATGTTAGACACCAGGCACCAATATCTCACCATGGGCACCAGTCACACATACCCGTCATCAATGGACATTGGCATCCAACAACTGCCAATGTCTTAGTTACTAAGGTCCGTTCTATTACCCTGATGTACATATGTAAGGTATGATTTGCCCGTAAAGCATGGAAAAACAATACCTTTCACTGTATCTCAGTACATGTGATAATGAGATATCATATCAAAGAATCTTCATGGCACATCCCTCAGCCTCTTAAGGGACACTGCTGCCTTTCAGTGCTGCCCCTCAGGATGTCCTGGGAGCTCTCATTATAATGGTACGGCATGGACATTGCGGGCTCAAGGACACACACACGAGAGGGGCATCATAGGGGCAGGGTAGATAGTTTGAGTGAGACACTAGGGGCGAACGTGCTCAGCCTCTTAGAGAGAAACCTTCACAAAACTCAACAAAACTGACACTTACCCCCTCCCCACTAAGAAACATAAGATTCAGCCCTGCGTAATTTCAGAGTGAAAACCAGGAACACACTGCAGCTTCTGGACAGTATTTGTGGTGTTCGCTAATTTACCTAACGAGTTAAGTTGAATTTTAACAACCTTCACTGCAGATTTCCAGCTAGCAGTTTGCTTACTGTAAATGTTGTACAAAATTCAGACGAAGATGATCCTGTCAGTAGGGTAGTTAGCAGCAACCGTGTTGGAATGTTTTAAAAAGCATGTGTGTTTAAAATGGCAGGGATCAGAATTTATAAACAGTTTGAAAGGCGATCCATATGGATATCATTACCCTGCTTCAGCTGAATTCTCGATGTGTTGATGTAAAAGTTGAGGAATCATCTCAGGAATGATCCAGAGAGACACGGGGAGATCAGGAGGCTAGCACAGAGTGCGTGGTGTGTGTATGAAGCCCACTCACATTCATACTTCTGGCAAAGTTAAAAATCACACAATACCAGGTTATAGTCCAACAGGTTTAATTGGAAGCACACTAGCTTTCAGAGTGACGCTCCTTCATCAGGTGATAGTGGAGGACTCGATCGTAACACAGAATTTATAGCAAAAATTTACAGTGTGATGTAACTGAAATTATACATTGAAAAATTGATTGTCTGTTAAACCTTTCATCTGTTAGAAAACAGTGATAGTTTCACTTCTTTCATGTGTAAATCACAACACTGTACCCCGGGTACATTGATGACATTTTCTTCCTCTGGACCCATGGCGAGGAGTCACTGATAAAACTACACAGTGACATCAACAAGTTTCATCCCACCATCAAACTCACCATGGACTACTCTCGACTATCTGTCTCATTCTTGGACACGTGCGTCTCCATCAAGGACGGACACCTCAGCATCACACTCTACTGCAAACCCACAGACAACCTCACAATGCTACACTTCTCCACCCAAAACATATTAAAACAGCCATTCCCTATGAACAAGCCCTACGCATACACCAGATCTGCTCAGATGAGGAGGAACGTGACGGACACCTGGAAGTACTCAAGGATGCCCTCACAAGAACAGGGTATGATGCTCAACTCATCGACCGCCAGTTCCGACGTGCCACAGCAAGGAACCGTAATGACCTCCTCAGGAGACAGACACATGCTGCAACCGACAGGGTACCCTTCGTTGTTCAGTATTTCCCAGGAGTTGAAAAACTACACCATGTTCTTTGTGACTTGCAACACATTATCAACGAGGATGAGCACCTCAACAAGACCTTCCCCACACCTCCACTACTTGCCTTTAAACAACCGCCAAACCTCAAACAGATCATTTTTCGTAGCAAACTACCCAGCTCTCAGGACAACTCCATACAACCCTGTCACGGTGGACGCTGCAAGACGTGTCAGATTGTGGACATAGATACCACCATTACACGTGGGGACACCTCCCACCATGTACATGGCAGGTACTCATGTGACTCAGCCAACGTTGTCTATCTTATACGTTGCAGGCAAGGATGCCCGGAGGCATGGTACATTGGGGAAACCGAGCAAAGGCTACGACAACGGATGAATGGGCACCGCACAACAATCAACAGACAGGAGGGTTCCCTCCCAGTGGGGAACACTTCAGTGGTCCAGGACATTCAGCCTCGGACCTTCGGGTGACCATCCTCCAAGGTGGACTTCAGGACAGGCAGCAGAGAAAAGTAGCCGAGCAGAGGCTGATAGCTGAGTTCGGTACCCCCATAGGGAGGGCCTCAACCGGGACCTTGGGTTCATGTCACATTACAGGTGATCACCATTGCATTACACACACACACACAGATATTCCTACACACACACCGACACAGGTACACACAGACGCGCACACAGACACCCACACACACCCTTATAGACACACACACTCCCACACTCACACATGCATTCCCTCGCAGACTTAAGACACTCTGCACTCACTACACACACACACACACACACTTTCTCACACTCACAACCCCCACCCCAGACAGACACACACACACACACAGACAAAGACCCACATGCACACATATATTTTGTGGGGTGAATTTGTACTTACAGAGTTACATTGCACTTTGCTCAAAAACTGCATACATTCATGTAGAACTCTGAGCTCAAAAACTGCATGAATTTATGTAAAACTCTGTTATCTCACTTTTTAGATTAGAATCAATCTAAACATCAGGTCATAGACAGAGAACACAGGGGGCTAACACCTTCAACATATTGTCTAGCTATCACCATTGCTAACAGCTAACCTGAGAATGCAACTTTAAAAAAATCATTGTAAAACCTATGAGCGTGTACATACTCAAGCACATCTATAATCTATCTGAAAAATGATGTCTGATCACACACAAAGTTATGCTTCCCAATTGTGAGTGTGTGATATTTCTGAATTTTCCACAGAAGCCAGTACTGTGAGATTCCTGAATTGGAATTACTACATAAAACAGTTAATAGTAGAGTTAACATATACTAATTAGGATCAGGACTGATTTTCAGTGAGATTTAGCCCACCAGACAAAGCCCACGCGATCCTTGTAATCACTCCCAGATATCTGCTCAATTGAATGCCAAGTTTAAAGGTACAAGAACACAGAACTGTGTGTTGATAGAGAAGGAAAGGTTTAATATATTTACAAAAATATAAATGTGGAAAGAGCAAAATGTTCTGTGCCCTTTAGGAGCTCTCCTCTTCTCAATTCTGTTTGTTCATAAGAAAACAGCTGAAAGATTTCAATTTACACACAGACCAACTTTCAGATGAAGATCTAAGTCCAATTCTAAATGTTGTCCATGACAACAACAAGAGTTAATATTTATACAAAGCAACAAAATGTCCCAAGATATTTTGTAACAATTTCACACTGAGCCACTAATAAGTAGGCATTGGGAGAGATGACTGAATCTTGGTCAAAGTGGCAGGTTTTAAGAACAGTTTTAAAATAGGCAGACGAGGTAGAGAGCTGAGAGAGGGAATATCATTGCTTGGTGCTGAGGGAACTGACAGCACGGTCACCAGTTATAGAATCAAGGAGTCATCCAACACGGAGACAGACCCTTCGATCCAACCAGTCCAGGCCAACCATAATCCCAAACTAAACTAGTCCCACCTGCCTGCGCTTAGCCCATATCCCTCCAAACATTTCTTATTCATCTACTCATACAAATGTGTTTTAAATGTTGTAACCATACTGCATTTAA
Organism: Chiloscyllium punctatum; assembly: GCF_047496795.1. Taxonomy (NCBI): domain Eukaryota; kingdom Metazoa; phylum Chordata; class Chondrichthyes; order Orectolobiformes; family Hemiscylliidae; genus Chiloscyllium; species Chiloscyllium punctatum. The sequence continues at coordinate 60,730,254 of NC_092783.1, forward strand.
AACTTCCTCTGGAAATTCATTCCACATATGAATCACTCTCTGGAAAAAGGTTTCCCTCTCTCACTCATGCCTTTTCAGAATCTTTCTCCTCCCACCTTAAAAACATGCCCCCCTAGTCTTGAAATCCCCCACTCTGGGGGAAAAGAAACACCTGGTAAATCTCTTCTGAATCTTCTCCAGCTTAATAATATCCTTCCTATAACAGGGAGTTATGGAACAATCTTAATTGGGAATGGTCAAGACGCCAGGACTAGAGAAGTGGAGATATCTTAAGGGATGGTGGAGAATTGAATGGAAGATGGTTGGAGGAGAGGATGGAGATGGGGAGGTTGGGCAAATTTCACAGCAGTTATTCCCGTCTGTTTTGCCACCTCCGTGGGGAGCTGTTATCAAGGAGTGCGGTGTGGCTGAAAGGGGCGTAGGAGATCTTTTTCTGGGAAAAGTGAGGCTTGGATTGGATTTTCAGGAGATACTGGCCGAGTGACATTACCACGAGGCAATTAATCCAGAAACCCAGGTTTGAATCCTGCTATGGCAGATGGTGGAATTGGGTTTCAATAAAAATCTGGAATTAAGAATCTAGTGATGATTATGGAACAATTGTCACTGGAAAAATATCCCATCTGGGTCACTAATGTCCTTTAGGGAAGGAAACTCTGTCATTCTCTGGTCTGGCCTACATGCGACTCCAGACCCACAGCAATGTGATTGACTCTTAACTGCCCCCTAGGCAATAAATGATTGCCTAGCCACAGCACACAACTCCTGTGAATGAATAAAAAAAACTATTTTGCAGGTTGCCAACTTTTCAAAATTGCCCTGGAGTCTCTGAGAAAGTTAAAGTTTTAATTTTCAGGACCCTGATGTGAAGCAAGAGATGAAAGAAAACTCACAGCAAATTAACAAAGACCATGTGTTGATTTCATCTTTTTTTAATTCACTTGTGGAACATGGGCATCACTGTTTGGCCCAGTATTTATTGCCCGTCCCTAGTTGCCCCTTGAGACAGTGGGGGTGAGCTGCCTTCTTGAACTGCTGCAGCCGATATGCTATAGATAGACTCACAATGCCCTTAGGGAGGGAATTCCAGGATTTTGACCCAGCGACACTGAAGGTGATATATTTCCAAGTCAGGATGGTGAGTGGCTTGGAGGAGAACTTGCAGGTCGTGCTCCCATGTATCTGCTGTCCTTGTCCTTTTAGAAGGAAGTGGTCATGGATTTGGAAAGTGCTGTCTAAGGAGTCTTGATGAATTTCTGCAGTGCATCTTGTAGATGGTACACACTGCTGCTACTGAGCATCAACCAAACAAGTGGGCCGCTTTGTCCTGGATGGTGTCAAGCTTCTTGAGCATTGTTGGAGCTGTACCCATCCAGGCAAGAGAGGACTGTTCCGTCACACTCCTGATCTGTAGGTGACAGACAGGCTTTGGGAGTCAGGAGGCGAGTTACTCACCACAATAATCCTATTTTATGACCTGCTCTTGTAGCCACTGTATTTATATGGCAAGTTGAGGTTTTGGTCAGTGGTAACCCCCAGGATCTTGATAGTGAAGGACTGAGTAATGGTAAAACCATTGAATGTTAAGATTCGGTGGCTAGATTCTCTCTCATTGGAGACAGACATTGCCTGGCATCTGTGTGGCACAAATGTTACTTGCTACTTGTCAGCAACATGGTTGACTCTTAACTGTCCTCTGAAACGGGCCAGCAAACTATTCAGTTCACGGACAATTTGGGATTGAGTGAAATACGTTCACACATTATTCAACCCCTTTGCCACCAGTTACCAGCTGATGGTAAAGCATATTCACTGTATGGTACTCTTTCACTGAGCATTGAGGAACATGAAAGTATTTATACTCAATATCAATGACTGAGACAAAAGTGGTAGCGTTCGAAGTATCTAAGTTTACTCATGATTTAAAGAATCATGTCAACGTAGATTCTGAGGAAGACACAAAGAAGCTGCAAAGGGGAATAAAGTTAATGAATGGCAGAGAGAGAATTATATGGCAAGTTTGAGATCAGGAAAGCAGAATATTTCATGAAAGATCTCAAGCTTGTAAATGTTGATGTTCAGAGAGACTTCTGAGTAATCGTACAAGGAGCACCAAAAGACAGTTGCAGGTTCAGCAAGCAGTTAGGAAATAAAATGGCACATTGACTTTTATCAAAAGTCCCATCGATGTGTTGTCTGATTAAATGTCCCCATCATGAATCTCATCACAATGGAGGCATGAGAGTCCATTGGTTTCCATAGTTAGTGAATGATCATGCCTTCATTGGAGGCAGTATTGCGAACATTCAGTTAAGCCTCTGGGACGAGGGGTTTGCTCTACAATAGGAAGCTGAGTAGATTGGACTTATATTCCGTGGAGTTTAGAATATTATGAAGATGCCTGGCAGGGTCAATGCTGGGACTTTTTTCCCCTTCAATGGGAAACCGTGAACACAAAAGGTCAGTCTCAGAATCTGATCAATTCAGACTAAGATGAGCAGACATTTCTTGTCTGACAGGGTTATGAATCTTTGGAACTCTCTATTTTGGAGGGCAGTAGGTGGCCCATCATTGAATATATTTAAGGATGAGATTGATTTTTGGTCTCCTAAAGAACGTAGAACAATACGGCACAGCACAGGCCCTTCGGCCCTCAATGTTGAGCCAACATGTGAACTAATCTAAGCCCAATTCCCTACAGTATCCCATCATCATCCATGTGCTTATCCACGGATTGTTTAAATCTCCCTCATGTGGCTGAGTTAACTAAATTAGCAGGCAGGGCATTCCACACTCTTACCACTCTCTGAGTAACGAACCTGCCTCTGACATCTGTCTTAAATCTATCACCCCTCACTTTGTAGCTATGCCCCCTTGTACAAGCTGACTTTCACTGTATACCCTATCTAATCCTCTGATTACCAAGGTAATCCTCTTGAATACCTCTCAAGAGGTATCAGGAACATGTTGGAAGGTGGAATTGAAACCCAAGATCAGCCATAGTTGTATTGAATAATGGAGACTTGATGGGCCGAATGGAAACATGAAAACATAGAAAATAGGAGCAGGAGTTAGCCATATAGCTCTTTGAGCCTGGTCCTCCATTCAATATGATCATGGCTGATCATTGAACTCAGTCCCTTGTTCTCACTTTCCCCCCCATACCTGTTGATCCCTTTAGCCCTAAGAATAATGTCTAACTCCATCTTGAAAATGTTCAATGTTTGCAAGATAGGATCTGGGTTTGATGTGACCTTTGCTGGTGTTAGCCTGGAGTCCATTCTCAGGTTTCAGAAGTGGATCTTGAACCCTCAACCTTTAAACTCAGCCACACTGAGTCATAGCTAAGATTAATGGAGCATCATGGAGAGTACTGGAGGCTCTAGAACCAGACTTGGTGCTGGTTGATGAGAGAGTACCCAGCTTTACCTAGCATTGAGATTTCAGTATACTTGATTTCAAAGTTCTTTTTTAAAAATTGATTAGATTCACTATCGTGTGGAAACAGGCCCTTCGGCCCAACAAGTCCACACTGGCCCTCCAAAGAGCAACCCACCCAGACCCATTCCCCTACATTCACCCATGATTAATGTACCTAACACTTTGGACAATTTAGCATGGCCAGTTCACCTAACCTGCACATCATTGGACTGTGGGAGGAAACCAGAGCACCCGGTGGAAACCTACGCAGATGCAGGGAGAATGTGCAAATTCCTCAAGGCAGGAATTGAACCCGGGTCTCTGGCGCTGTGAGGCTACAGTGCTAACTGCTGACCCACCGTGCCACCCCATGAGGTGTCAACATTGCTGATATAGCATTTATTGCCTGTCTCTAATGCCCCCAGGGAGGTGGGGGATGAGCTACCTTCTTAAACCATTGCAGTCCATGGGGTTAGAGACACCAATTGGGTGGAAGTTCAAGGATTTTGACCCAGTGATACTAAAGGTACAGTGATATATTTCCAAGTCAGGATGGTGCCCTTGTTCTTCTAGATGGTCATGTCATTGCTGAAGAAGCCTGGGTGGGTTGCTACAGTGGTTCCTGAAGATGACCAATTGCAAATAAAGGTTAGCACTGGATGGACTATAATATGGAACATTCTAAGCCAAATTTCAAGGTGGGAGATGGAGAGAACATCAGAAATTCGATTAAAAAGTTCGAGTAATATAAAATTGCTGTGTTGTCTTTGTAACTTGGCCTCCCCCAACTGCCTGTTATTACATAACCACACAATGACAAAAAGGATTCATTGCAGTCAAAGTAACCTTTACCCAAGAGCTAAAAACAGACCGTGAGCATCCTGGGTCACCACTGACAGCTTGCGCGAATTCCTAAATGCTGAGTTATTATCAACAATATACACTCCTACCATCTACTGTCCTCACAGGCTATATTACCCAGGAAATCAACACAAACCAAATATCCCCAACAAATATGATATTTTAAAATGGTTAACGCTGAGAAGAATTAACTGTCTAGACTGATAGAACGGCTAATCCATGGAGATTGGGTCTCTTTCAATCTTCAGCCTGATGCAGCATATTTTAAGCAGTAGGAGCAGAATTAGGCCATTCAGCCCATCAAGTCTGCTCCACCATTCAATGGGATCATGGCTGATCTGATAATCCTCAACTCCACTTTCCTGCCTTTTCCCCTTAACCCTTGATTCCCCTCACTGATTAAAATTCTGTCTATCTCAGCCTTCAATACTTAATGACCCAGCACGACACCTCTCTGTGGTAAAGAATTCCACAGATTCACTACTTTCTGAGAGAAGAAATTCCTCCTCATCTCTGTATAAATGTGTGACTCCTTGTTCTGAGATTATGTCCTCTGGTCCTAGACTCTTCGTAAAAGGGAAACAGCTTGTCCATATTTATCCCGTCCAGTTCCTTAAGAACCTTTTATGTTACACTCAGGTCGCCTCTCATTTTTCTGAACAGGCTCAACCTACTCAACCTTTCCTCATAAGGAAATCCCTCCATACCTGGAATCAGCCTCGAGAACCTTCTCTGGATTGCCTCCAATGTCAGTATATCCTTCTTAGATAAAGAGACCAAAACTGTTCACATTATTCAAACCGTGATCTGATTAGTGCCTTATCTAGTTTTAACAAAGCCTCACTATTTTTAGGTTCCATTCCCTTTGAAATAAAGGCTAACATTCCATTTCCTCACAAAACTTGGATACGGGCTTTAAGTGATTCATGGATGAGGATTCCCAAATCCCTCTATTTTGTACTTTTCTGCAGTCTTTCTTCAGTCAAATAATAGTAAGCTCTTCTATTTGTCCTGCAAAAGTGCATAACCTCATGTTTTCCCAGATAATATTCCAACAGCCATGTTTTTGCCACTTGTCTATATTCCTCTGCAAACTCATCTGCAAATGATTCATTTGATCTAGAATTGGGTTTTCAGCCTCATTGTCTCTTCATTGTCAAAACTTCCCATTTTCCCCTCTGCAATGTGAATTCCGTCTGCTCTGCCTCAAGCCATTTGGTGCTGGAAACCCCATCTCAAATATCCCATCATTTTCCTGTCCAGCCTCACACTTCCCATCCTCCATAGTCTACAATTCACTCAAACTCCTCCCTATCAAAAGTTGTATCTTGGTATTCACTTCTTCCACCACCAATTCTAAGGCGCAGCAGTGTGTACCATCTATAAGATGTATCTCAGAAATTCACCAAGGGTCTTCCAGTAGTACCTTCAAAAGACATGACCACTGTCCCTACATGCATGGAAGCATGGAAGCACCACCAGCTACAAGTTCTCCTCAAAGCCACACACCATCCTGACACAGCAGTGTGTTCAATATGAGGACTTTATTGAAGTTAACTCAAAATGTCTGCCTATAGGTGTCTGCCTCTCATTGGAGATAATGTGACTACAACGAATTGGTCAGAGATTGTGCATGATTACATTTCAATGCAAACATCCCACTTTTCTACAAAAATAGCATGCATTATAACTTATGGTTACCTAATTTCTCAACTGTGCACGTGATTGTTCTTGTCCCTTAGCAGTTGGTTATTTCCACCAATGCACAGTCATTGCTCAGATAATCCTGAAATCAGCAATTGCTGGAGAAAGTCAACAGTTCTGGCAGCATCTGTGATGAGAAAGCAGAGTTAACCTTTCAAGTCTAGTGACCCTTCTGGACCTGAAATATTGACTCTGCTTTCTCTCCACAGATGCCGCCAGACTTTTGGACTTTCTCCAATGATTTCTGTTTTGGTTTCAGATCTCCTGAAACTGCAGTTCTTTGTTTTAATCTAGTCCTTAAATTATGCTGGTCTCCTAATGGTGTGTGCATGTCTTGTCATTGGCTGTTCATCTGAACGAAATTGTTTGGCCAAGGAGTGTCATTTCTGTGTCATATGTTGTTACTGTGGTAGCCACAGTTGTTCTATTTCTGTTGTTAGATTGTAGTAGACCCCTGAGTCTGATGGCCGTTGTGTGACCTGTATAGGTGGTGCGTTCATCATTTCCTGACCAACTGCAGGCTGACTCTGCAGTTAGGTATATTTGCCTGCTGTTGTGACAGTATTCACTTCCACGGCGGTTGATCACATTAACAACCGTTCCATGCAGGTCTCAAGTTGTCACTCAGACAGGCTTTTATTGAATGTTAGACCCAACTGACTCTCTAATATTCAACACTGGCAAAGGTTTAGTCTTGCCAAAATTAAATTTGACTTTCTGTCAATTAAACTTGACTTTTTTCACTCATGCCTGTTATCACTCTGGCTTTAGTTACCTTTTGCTATCAAAGGATAAAATGCCAAATGTCATGCACAGCTATCTGTATCTCACAAAGGAGTCAGGAATGTTACTAGCATTAACCCAGTGACCATCTTTCACATCTTGAGTAGTGAAGTTTTTTTTGCTTTTGCAGATTGTGAGAAATCTGGATCACTTCCACCAAGATGTTATTGTGCTATTTGATCTCTGTGTTTCCAGAATAATGAGGTGGTGGTCATGTTTGTGAGGGCTTGGAGCTTGTTCAATGTGTCAGATGGCATAGATTTTCCAAGTGTAAATTTGTTCTGTTCACATCTGATTTTGTTTCTTCTTGATCCCCTCAGGTTCATATTAACTGCACAGATTCAGATTAATCTCTCCTGAAACCATTTACAAAACCTGGATTTGCACAAGAGGGTCATTAATCTTTGTTGGGCTGACAGCTTTTGTCTTGAATGAGTGCTGATGTGCATACCTGTTGAGTCATAATTCTGTGTGATTCTGAGATTCACAATGTTTTGTAAAGGCTTTCTCTCAAGAGTTACAATACTAGCAGGTCACTGGATAATGTGTTTGTTTAATTCACTAGCATCAGGGATGAGACTGACCGAACCATCACTCCATGTTAGTGCATTCAAATTGACCCACTTGATTTCAATTATTCCTCAATCCTGAATAGGGTTGCCAACTCTGGTTATAGATATTGCTGGATCCATTATCATATGACCTCCTCCCTCCCCCCACATTGGTGACCCAAATGTCCATCTTCACAGTTGCCCTGCATACCAATAGCCAATTGGATGATTCTGACTGTCGCTAATGGTTGGTGTTAACATTGCCACCTCCATGGCTTCTATTGCTGTTTTCAAATTAGCTCGATATAGCTCTGTTCCTCATGGGCTTCTGTCTTCCATGAGATCTCGGTGCATGGACTATCAAATCTTGAGGCTGTTCTACAGAGTTAGACTATCTCTATTACGGAGTTAGCCACATTCCTGCCTTTACCTTATCCAAGGGTAGCTGTATATGACTCTAAGCAATCAACTCTTCATATGCTTATTTGTATACAGAATATTAATTTCAGATCTCCAGTTAACTGTTCATTCCACCTTCTCAGTCTCTGTAGCATGTCTCTGTCTGTGTGCTGCCACAGTTAAGAAAAGTTGCTGTTGTCCAAGAGGAGCAAAGGTGCTGCTTTCTCAATACACGTGAAAGACAACTGAGTCATAGAGTCATAGAGCTATACAGCGTGGAAACAGATCCTCCAGTCTAACTCATCTGCCTTGATCGGATATCCCAAACCAATTTGCCAGCAATTGGCCCAAAGCTCTTTAAACCTATTCATATACCCACCCAGATGTCTTTTAAATGTTGTAATTGTACCAGCCTCCACCACTTCCTCTGGCAGCTCATTTCATACATGCACCACCCTGTGCATGAGCAAGTTGCACCTTTTATACCTTTCCCCTCTCACCTTAAACCTATGCCCTCTAGTTTTGGAACCCTCTACCCTGGAGAAAAGACCTTGCCTATTCAGCCTATTCATGCCTCTCATGATTTTGTAAACCTCTGTAAGGTCACCCCTCAGCCTCTGACTCTCCAAGGAAAACAGCCCCAGGCTCAAACTGCTCAAACTCTCCAACCCTGGCAAAATCCTTGTAAATCTTTTCTGGACTACTTCAAATTTCACATCTTCTTTCCGATAGCAGGGAGAGCAGAACTGAGGGATGATAGTTTCACCGACCCTTGCCTGAAACATCTCTCTCTAACAACAGAGTGGGACGATGGTGACTTTATTCACCTCTCATCATCAAATTTTAATACCTCAGGCCATTGGTGGACTAAAGCGATTTCTTAAAAAAAACAAATATTGACTTCAAATGGTTGCCATGATCACCTGACCACCAATTGAGACAAGCTTTATCAAACAAGTGTGAGATAGACAAAACCCAGCTTCATTTAAATCACGATTTCATCCAAAGAGCTGAAACAAGACACCTGAGTCACATCTTTTTAAATTCGCATTTGATGATCTGTTCACAAATTGGGAAGTGAAAGATTGCCTATGGAGCATTCAGCTTGGATAAACAATAAGCAGACTCATTAATATACAAATGAATCCATGTCAAAGGTGTTTGGAACAGCAAAAAGCAATCAGCAAGGAAGACGTTTGAATTAAAAACAACAAGAAGCTGTAACATTTTCTCTCCCGGTCTCTCTTAGTCTCAAAGTCAATGTCTGGTGAAAAGGCAACTTGGGACAGCAACCATTCACCAAAAAAAATCAAGGATGCCTGAAAACTTTGCCACTGCTGAAGGAACAGGGCAACAGTTAAAAAGTAAGAACTCTGGTCATTTTCCAAACTGCAGTTTCCTTTACCTTCTGATCTATTCTAGACACCCTCTCTTACCCCTTTCTGCCTCAACTTATTGCCGGTGTTTGTGTGAGGTGGAGGTGCTGGTGTTGGACTGAGGTGAACAAAAGTCAGAAGTCACATGATACCAGGTTATAGTCACTTCACCTGATGATGGAGCAGTGCTGCAAAATCTTTTATTTTCAAATAAACCTGTTGTTGTGTGACGTCCGACTACGTTTGTGTGTCTGTTTGATGTTGCATTTTATCTTTTCTGATCTAACAGATAATAAGTTCCTCTTTCTTTCACTCAAGAAAGCTTTCTAATTTGTAGCTTTTATTTTGATCTGGATAATTATGTTTTAACTGGAATATGACAGCTACATGCTTAACAAATAACAAAAATATATTTTTCAACTGACTAAGAGGAGTTTAAGAAGTGGGAAGCCGACTCCCCCTCCTTACTGGGTTATCACAAATTATCATAATTATATTACAGCTAAAATTGGCTTTTTCTGTACATTATCCAATATTTTTACAACTGAGCTAATTGCCTGGCATGGTAACGAAATGTCTGAAAACAAACCTTCCAGCTCAACGAGCAAACTTACAGCCTGCAACTGAACTATTGAAAGAGAATTTATTTTAAATGCTCTGCTCTCTTGATTTGTTTTCAGCAGTATCTTGATAGAGTCATAGAGATGTACAGCACAGAAACAGACCTTTCGGTCCAGCCCGTCCATGCCGACCAGATATCCCAACCCAATCTTGTCCCACCTGCCAGCACCCGGCCCATATCCCTCCAAACCCTTCCTATTCATATACCCCTCCAGATGCCTTTTAAATGTTGCAATTGTACTAGCCTCCACCACTTCCTCTTTTCCATACACGCACCACCCTCTGTGTGAAAAAGTTGCCCCTTGTCTCTTTTATATCTTTCCCCTCTCACCCTAAACCTATGCCCTCTAGTTCTGGACTCCCCGACCCCAGGGAAAATACTTTGCCTATTTATCCTATCCATACTCCTCATAATTTAGTAAACCTCTATAAGGTCACCCCTCAGCCTCCAACGCTCCAGGGAAAACTGCCCCAGCCTGTTCAGCCTCTCCCTATAGCTCAAATCCTCCAACCCTGTCTAAAGACATATAAGATAATCAGAGGGTTAGATAGAGTGGACAGGGAGAGCCTTTACCCAAGTATGGGGACGGCGAGCATGAGGGGGCATAGCTTTAAATTGAGGGGTGATAGATATAGGACAGATGTCAGAGGTAGTTTCTTTGCTCAGAGAGTCATAAGGGTATGGAATGCTTTGCCTGTAGTGGAAGTAGATTCGCCAACTTTAAGTACATTTAAGTCGTCATTGGACAAGCATATGGATGTATATAGAATAGTGTAGGTTAGATAGGCTTCAGATTGGTACAACAAGTTGGCGCAACATCAAGGGCTGAAGGGCCTGTACTGTGCTGTAATGTTCTATGTTCTAACATCCTTGTAAATCTTTTCTGAACCCTTTCAAGTTTCACAACATCTTTCCGATAGGAAGGAGACCAGAATTGCACGCAATATTCCAACAGTTGCCTAACCTACATCCTGTACAGCCGCAACATGACCTCCCAACTCCTGTACTCATTACTCTGACCAATAAAGGAAAGCATACCAAACGCCTTCTTCACTACCCCATCTACCTGTGACTCCACTTTCAAGGAGCTATGAACCTGCACTCCAAGGTCTCTTTGTTCAGCAACACTCCCTAGGACCTTACCATTAAGTGTAAAAGTCCTGCTAAGATTTGCTTTCCCAAAATGCAGCACCTCTCATTTATCTGAATTAAACTCCATCTGCCACTTCTCAGCCCATTGGCCCATCTGGTCAAGATCCTGTCGTAATCTAAGGTAACCCTCTTTGCTATCCACTACACCTCCAATTTTGGTGTTATCTGCAAACTTACTAACTGTACCTCTTATGCTCACATCCAAATCATTTATATAAATGACAAAAAGTAGTGGACCCAGCACCGATCCTTGTGGCACTCCACTGGTCACAGGCCTTCAGTCTGAAAAAAAACCCTCCACCACCACCCTCTGTCTTCTATCCTTGAGCCAGTTCTGTATCCAAGTGGCTAGTTCTCCCTGTATTCCATGAGATCTAACCTTGCTCACCAGTATCCCATGGGGAACCTTGTCGAATGCCTTACTGAAATCCACGTTTACTCCTCTGCCCTCATCAATCCTCTTTGTTATTTCTTCAAAAAACTCAATCAAGTTCATGAGACATGATTTCCCACGCACAAAGCCATGTTGACTATCCCTAATCAGTCCTTGCCTTTCCAAATACATGTACATCCTGTCCCTCAGGATTCCCTCCAACAATTAATGCTCAAATCTTGAAGACTCGAGGACACTCCCAGCACACTCAAAGACGCTGGAGTGAATGCTTTTGCTCTCTCCAGTAAAAGCTGCATATTCTCTACAGCAAAATAAAATCAATTTAAATTTGAAACAAAAATGTTACCTTCCCTGCATCAGTTGCTGAGCTGAGACTTTTGAATGAATAAGGCAGTGACATTTTTTAAGTGAATTTTTAAAATTATTATTCATTCATCGGATAAGGACGTCACTGGCAAGGCCAACATTTATTGCAACATCCTTAATTGCCCAGAGGACAGTAAAGAGTCAATCCCATTGCTGTGGGTCTGGAGTCACATGTAGCCAGACCAGCTAAAGATGGCTGTTTCCTTCCCTGAAGGACATTAGTGACCCAGATGGGGTTTTCCAACAATCAACAATGGATTCATGGTCATCCTTAAGGTCTTAACTCCAGACTTTTATTGAATTTAAGTTCCACCATCTGCCATGGTGGGATTCAAACTCAAGTCCCAGGACATTGCCTGGATCTCTGGATGAATGGTTCAGTGATAATACCACTACCCTGTCATCTCTCCCTTACAGTCGATCTGCACGTCTCACAAACCAGTGGAATCTTCCAGCGAAAGACAACTGAACAGTAAGGGCATGGTCAGCTAAGGAGTAATCATCTCAACATCACAATCGGGCAGCAAACACTGACATTCCAATTTATTTCCCACGCCCACCAATTGTTTATTTTTCTCTACAAAAACAGAAATTGCTGGAAAGAAATCAGAAAGAAATCAGAGTTAGTGTTTTGATTGAGTGACCCTTCCTCAGAACTGATGGCAGCTAGGAAAATGTCAGTTTATTTGCAAAAGATAGAGTGGAGGGAGGAGGTAGGGAGTAAACAATAGGTAAGGATAGAGCCAAAGAGAGAGAAGAACATTTAGACAGACAAAGGAGTCAATAGCAATCTGGCTAGGGGGTGAATAGCTGGTAATGGAGATTGTTAGTGGCCAACGATAGGTTGTGTGTAATAGCAGACCATGTGGTAACAAAACCTGGTGTAATGGATGTTGGGGTTAAGACATGGGAGACCTCAAGCCCTGAACTTGATATTGAGTCCCAAGGCTGTAGGGTCCCCAAGTGGAAAATGAGGTGCTGTTTTTCCAGCTTATGCTGAGCTTCACTGGAGCACTGCAGCAAGCCTGAGACAGAGATGTTGGCCAGGGAACAGGGTGGGGTGTTGAAGTGCCAGGCAACTGGAAGCTCAGGATCTTTTTTGCGGGCAGAGCGTGGGTGTTCTGCAAAGCAGTCACCCAGTCTAGGCTTCAATTCCCCAATGTAGAGGAGACCACACTGTGAGCAGCAAATGCAGGAGACTAGGTTGTGGGAAGTGCAGATAAAGCACTGCTTCATCTAGATGGTGTGTCTGAGTTCTTGGATAGTGAGATGGGAGGAAGTAAATGGATAGGTGTTACACCTATGGCAGTTGCAGGGGAAGGTGCTATGGGGCTGTGGTGGGCTGTGAAGGAAGAGTGGACCAGATTGTCCAGGAGGCAGAGAAGGAGAGGAGGGAAATATATGCCTGGTGGTAGCATTTCGCTGGAGGGGACAAAAATGGTGTTAGTGATTTTTTGGATGTGATGCTGGTGGGATGATGGACAAGGGGAACCCTATTGCTGTTGCAGAAGGGAAGACAGGGGGTGAGGGTGGATGTGCGGGAGATGGGTTGGTACCAGCTGGGAGTCCTGTCAATCACAGCACTGGGGAATCCTCGGTTGAGGAAGAAAGTGGACATTTTGGAGTCTCCCTTGTCGAAGCTGGCGTCATCAGAATGGGTGCAACAGATGAACTGAGAGAATGGAATAAAGTCTTTGCAGGAAACAGGGTGTGAGGATGTATAGTCAAGGTAACTGTGGGAGTGGATAATATTGGTTGGCCAGCCTATCTTCAGAAATGGAAGCTGAGATGTCGAGGAAGGGAAGGGAGGAGTCAGAGATGGATCAAGTGAAGGTGAGAGCGGGTGGAAATTGGAGGTGAAATCGATAAACTTTTCCAGTTCTTGACAAGAGAGGGAAGCAGCACCGATTATGTCATCTATATATCGGAGAAAGAGTTGTGGGTGGGGGCCTTTGTCTGTCCAACTGTTCTTCTCTCTCTTTGAGCTCTATCCTTACCTATCACTTATTCCTTATCCCCTCCCCCCACCTCATTTTCTACATATAAATTGACATTTTCTTAGCTACCATCAGTTCTGAGGAACAGTCACACTCAACCTGAAATATTAACCTTGTTTCTCTCTGTAGATGCTGCCAGACCTGCTAAGCTTTTCCAGCAATTTCTGTTTTTGTTTTTGATTTACAGCATCTGCAGTTCTTTTGGCTTTTATTTACTTTTCTGTTTGTTTTTGTGTGTGTGCGTGTGTGTATGTATGTGTGAGAGAGAGTGAGTGTGAGTGTGTGTGTGTGTGAGTGAGAGAGAGCGAGTGTGCATGTGTGTGTTTAAGGGGGGAATTTATCAGGGATTAGTAGTGTTATATGCCAGTAGTTTACCTCTGTTTACTCATTGCTATTGTCCATAATAAAGAATAATTCTTGTTCAGTACAGAAACCTAGTCTGTGTTTTCTATTAACCTTAGTCTGAAAGCAGGGAAATTGGAGAACTATGAATACTTTTAAAAAGTACTTTAATGTTTGGTGTAATTCCAAGAATAATTGGGGCTTGATTTACAGCACACTACCCCAGTGGATCACATTAGTATAAAGGTGCAACCCTTTCTCACCCCATTATCCCTTAATTAGTTTATATTGATTAACAGTTCCTAAGGTTCATTGGGTGTCATGCATTCTTGCCCAACCCAATCACCAGATTGTTACAACACAGAAGGAGGCCATTCAGCTCATTGTACCTGCACCGTCTCTTCAAATGAGCATCATTACCTACGCCAATCCCCTTACCTTTACCCCCACCCTTCCACACTATATCTATCCAAATAATCATTCAGTCCTCTCTTGAATCCTTCATCCACCACATTTCCAAACAGTACACTCCAGACTCTGACTTCTTGCTGGAGAGTGAAAAGGTTTTTCCTCACTTCACTCTTGCCTTTTTTGCGCATCACTTTAAATTGATACGCCTTCATTGTTGTTCATTTTATAAGTGGGAACAGTTTCTCCCTATCTACTCTACTACATAGCTCACTGACTGCTTGTCACTGAGGATGATTTGAATCCTGCAATTTCAAATGTAAGTGAGCTCCTAATTTTCATCAAGTGTTTTGTTGAACATACATAGGAGTTGATGGTACATGAACCATAATTTGCCAAATGTGAATGAGTCAGCATTTCCCAGAAAAACAGTTTATGTAAAGCAATTGGCACAGAAATTGATTGAAGGAACCATCACTATTCATTGCCAAGAGACGGGCTGGAACGAAAAGCACGGATTTAACTAAGACATGCTGTGGTAGACTTCTACTGAAGACAATAGCCAACAGCTTTGAGAATCCCAGAGTCTTGTGGCTTTGGGATATCGGACTTTTGGTTTTTTCAGCCACTCAAGCCAATCCCACCATTCCATGAGTTCATAACTGATCTGTGACCTACGTCCCACCTTTGTTAGACTTACCTTATTACCTTGGGATAAGCGAAATATCAAATATGTCAAATTAGTAATTGACTGAGCATCAGTTGCCATTTGCAGAAGAGAGATCAGAGTTTCCAGCTCACTTCTTGTGAAGAGGTAGTTCCAAATATCACACCAGAAAGGTTTGGATTTAATATTGACCTCAATTGTTCTCCTGAGTATCTTAAAAATGTTTGAGCAAATCACCTCTTAACATTCTAAATTCCAAAGACACAAAGGCCTGCATCCCAATAACCTGCTGTAGTTGTGGGTATGTTCATCAAGCTGGTAAGTTGATTTGCAGATGTTTTGTCCCCTGTCTTGGTGACACCTTCAGTGCTTTGGAGCCTCATATGGAGCGCTGCTGTACTGTGTCTTCTGGGAGTTATTTGATTCTGCTCCTGCTGCATCCAGTTGTTCGTTGTAGTGGCCGGTATATTGGGGCTAGGTCTATGCGCTTGTTGATGGATGCGGATTGCTAGTTGTCTGCCAGTTTGTCCTATATAGTGTTTTGTAGTCTTTGCATGGAATCCTGTAAATTACGTCTGTCTTGCACACGGTAGGTATAGGGTCTGTTGTCCTGGTGAGTCATTGCCTGAGCATGGCTATCACTTTGTGGGTTGTCATGAATCCCAGTGGTTAGAGAAGTCTGGCCAGAGGACAGCCAGAGAATTTCTAGAAGCATGGCGATCATCACAGACGCCATCAACAAGTACATAGACCTAGACCCAATATACAGGCCACTAGAACGACCGGAACCAGGGTGTAGAAGCAGCAGGAACGGAACCAAATAAATTCCACAAGATACAGTACAGCAGCGCTCCATAGGAGGCTCCTAAGCACTGAGGATGTCACCGAGACAGGGGACAAAATGTCTGCAAATCAACTTCCCAGCTCAGCAAACATATCCACAATTATGACAGCTGGCACCCGAACCACAAATCTTGAATTCCATTAACCTTTAGGACTATTTTCTGCACCTGTTTGTGATGCACCTGGATCCCAAGTCTCATTGGACCTTCAGTATTTATGGCTTTCCACTATTTTTGTACCAGTCCATTACTATGATGATCTACAAAGTTTGATTTACATCTTCAGATGATCACAGGAAGCAAAAGACAACTCATTACAGCAAAACTATTTCTGCTACTTGCTAATGTAAATTTTACATTACTTTTAAATTGTTAAATTTTGTTTAATACCAGACTTAAAACATTTCTCTCTCCATTGATGCTGCCAGACTTATTGTGGTTCTCCAGCATTCTCTGTTTTTAGTTCAGGTTTCCAGCTTCTGTAGCATTTTGCTGTTCTCCCTCTACATGTCTCTAGCCAACAGAGTAATTCCACTCTCTCAATCTTCAGGATTGGCCTTCCTTAGTTTGGGAGCAACCAGCCGAACGCTGTGAATTAAAATTTCATTTTTTTGGTTGTTGTTTATCCTTTTGTTGAAGTATAGTAGCATAAATAAAATTTCCGTCCAAAATAAGGAGGGAATGACATGAAATGTTTGAGTGCAGTTGGACAGAATTACAGTGTAACATCTGTCCTGTCGCAACCACATTGTTGGACTCAGATAGATCACTGCTACTCTCTGAATGAATGGTACGCATTTTGTTCCAGCTGAAATTTTTTTTGGTTCTCACACTATTTGACACACAACGCAGTAGTTGGGTCAAGGTTTGAGTGTGCGTGATTCCTGTGTTTAGCAGCTGACAAGATGCTTTTCCCTGGAAAGTCTCCAAATGTAGCAAAAAGGCAAAGGCCTGAGAGTTCATGGTTCCTGCATTTAAGTGACTGAAACAATCGTTTCTTCTGGACAAGCTCAACCCAGCACCCTGTGGCTGACTGTTTACACCAGTAAACAGCTTGCTATTTAGCACAGCAAGGTCTGGTTAGCTGAGTTGACTGGAGGTTGATTTGTGATGGAGATTGATGCTAACAGTATGGCTTCCATTTCTGCACCTGCTGAAGGTACCATAATGGACTCTCTCTGTAGCCACTTGGCTCCTGCTCCAGTGACTCAAGCTGAAATCAAAATGACCACAAATTAATATGATACACTCAGCTCACCCTCACCTACTCTCTCTTTCTGTTATTAACCTGGGCAGCTTTATCAGCCACATCAAGGGGCATGTTGGAAAGCCCTGAAACTTCACCCTGTCAATCCCTGCTTTATATTAACTTCCTGTCTCCTGCCCCCTGACCCGCCTCTCTCACTTTGAGAAAGAGACAAACGCATCCACACCCTGTGATGACTGGGTCCAGACCCTTTGCTCACATTAGCTCAGAGTAATCATTGGTCTGCCCAATAAAAGCAAACTATTGTGGATGCTGGAAATCGGAAACAAACAAAGGGACAGCTGGAGAAACTCAGCAGGTCTGGCAGCATCTGTGGAGAGAGAAACAGAACTAAGGTGCTGTGTTCTGTATCAGGAGTCATACAAGTCTTGAAACATTAACATCCCTAACACTGACCTGACTGAGATTCATTGTCTTATCGCAGAAACAGGATGTCAAACCTACAATTTTCTGAGCATCAGAACCTCAGCAAAACCACATCTAAGTTCACACAGACCGTGAATAAACAGGACCAGATGCAGTATTGTGGAAATGGTGCCTCTTTAAAGGGCTATTAAGTAAAAACGATCCTGATGGTTGATGTAATTTCTGTCAGACAGCTTCTATCTCGCCAGAGACTGACCCACGTTCCTGCTTCAATCCACTTATTTGCTGGAAAGCAAAAATCGTGACTGAAAGAACATTGCATTATGAATTATGGAGAAATATCAGGCTCGGTCCTGACTCAAACAGGAATACACAGCCAAGTATTTCAGTCAGCTCAAGGCCACAGTCCATTATTCCAGTACATTCCATCCCATAGCATGAATTACATTTATTAATTATCATTCAGCTGACAATCATCACCAAGACAGTGAACAGAATGCTCCTTAACATCATAAACTCTGCAGTGTTGAATAGGCAGATGAGTTGGAGAAAAAAATCCTTTAACTAAAGAAAACGTCAATGGGAGACTTCAGAAACTGATGAGCTTTTGTTTGTCATTAGTGTTCAACACTGGAGGACTAGTAGTTAAACAGGCACAGGACAAAGGGATTGCTAATAGCAGTAAATGGTGAATAGGTGATAGCAGGGTCTGTGCACAGTTATAAATGGCTTGGCTGTGCTTGGAGAAGAGGACAGGAGCTCAGGGTATGGGGGGGGGGAGGGGGGGGGAGGCGGGATAACAAACATGGAGGAAGGTGGTCTATATTGAGAAATGAAATGCAAAGCAGGTGACCACTTTCTGAATACCTCTGTAAATGACCCCGGGTTCCCAGCTGACTGCCACTTCAACTCACCACCGGATTCCCAAGCCAACATTTCTGTCTCAAGTTTAACACAGTGATCCAATAAATTTTGACACAAACTGCAGGAACAACATTTACATACCTTACAGCCTTCAGGACTCAACATGGAGTTTAACAATTTCAGACCATGCCCCACATCTTCAGGATCCTGTTCCCAACACTCATCCCATTTTCAATTATTCACAGCTCCCCTTAATATTTATCCAGCATTTAATACATCCTGTCTTACTATCAGCAATCCCTTTGTCTGTTTTTCCATTTTCTTCTTTCTCTCTCTGGGCACCATCTCCATTTATTGATCTCACTCCACCCTGAGCATCACTCTCCCAGCCTTATCACTCCGTCATCAGCATAAATGCCACCAATTTCCCAGTTGCATTCAGTTCTAATGAGGGGGCCACTGTATTCAAAACTTTATCTCTGTTTTTCTCTCCAGAGATGCGACCAGACCAGCTGAGTTTCTCCAGTATTTTCTGCTTTCGTTTCAGATTGCCAGCATCTGCAGTTCTTTCTTTGACATTACATCAGCCTAGCCACTAAAATATCAATGCATTCCTTTACAAATTGAACAAGAATAATGAGCATAAAAACAAGATTGCATTTTCTACCCTCAGGCATCTAATCCCCATCTTTTAGTTTTTAAACTAAAGGGTCCGTGGGGATTCATCTGTCTAAACTACAGCAAGGAAACTAAGTCAGAATTTCTGTTTCTGCGGGGGTGGGGGATGGGGGTGGGGGGGGGGGGGGGAGGGATAGTTGAAGGTTGGAAATAAATTTAAGATCCATCCATCTTACTGGCAAGTTAAAATTAGACGGGACTGTTTTTACACAGTCAGATCAGACTGTTCTATTCTCTGACCCACACTGACTCCCTGAATCAACCCTTCTCTAAATACAGCAATTACTCCCCCACCATCCATCCCCATGTCTACACCCCCACACACATACCCACACCCCACTCCATGTCCTTAAACCTCAGAAAATCGAGCAATGTGTATTGTTTTACTTTGCTATACATCTCTGATTTTAATCTCCTCTGTGACTGTTTGTAGCTGCCTGGATATCATAATTTTTGTTCAGGTTCTATTGCACAATTTGCTGCGTGAAAGACATCATATAAATGCAAGTTTTTCATTATATTGCTGTATATCCACCTGTTTGCAATGAGAGATTAAATTAAGTTTAACAAGTGCTATTTTGTGACATTTTTCACACCTGACTTAAATAATATTAACCTGCAATATTTCTAATGCCATATTTTGGCATCAAAGGCTACATTCATGTTACTGTAAACTATATGTAAAACGCAGACTCAGTCTTTATGAATCAAAAAGAACCACAGATAAAATAATTAACACAACATGTATAACACTCAGAGGGGAAATGTATTAAATCTAGGGAAACTTGTACAAAGTATAGAAATTCTACCTGACTTCAGAATTCATAGCAATTCATAGCCTTCATTTATGAAAGTTCCTTCAACCATTGTAGGACCCCAGGAACTCATATTATTCCAAGAAATCAAATTTGCACATTCAAAATGAAAGGAAGTTGCATTCAAATTCAATTTCTGGTTTCAGGGATTAAATCTTTGTACTGATAATTGTTTGTTTTATTGATTTATTGAGAACAACCAAATAAGAAACAGTGGGAACACCGTGGGCAGTGCACTGCCTCTAATTAACCTGTTCAGAGATGTTACTGGACACCTTTGGAGCAGATGGGACTTGGAATCTGGTTCCCCTGGCTCAGAGGTACCGACACTACCACTGAACCACTCCATGCATTTCGCACAAGTTGTACAAGAGCCCCCTGTCCGAGCTCACATGCTTCATATTCATACAAAAACACCTGTATGCAGTTAGCTAATGGTCTCCTAAGTGGAGACCTTTTGGATAAGGTAGTCTTCATCAAAAAATCTATTAGGGCATTCCAAAGAAACACTTTTAATTAAAGACAATGTGGAACTCACTATCATAGGGAGTAGTCTGAAACAAATAAATGCCTTTTAGTATATGTATAGATACGTTTAAAATGAATCTGAATAGACACATGAGGGAGAAGGAAATAGAGGGTTAAAATGGCAGATGTAGCCAAGGGAGGATACTTGAGTGGCGTATACATGCTGGCAATGGGGTCAGTTAGCTCACTTGGCTGAGCAGCTGGTTTGTAAATACAGGACAATATCAACACTGTGAGTTTGACTCCTGCTGAGGTTACCATGCAGGATTCTCCTTCTCAACCTCTCCCCTTGCCTAAGGCATGGTGACCCTCAGGTTAAACCACCACCAGTTTTCTCTCTCTAATGAGAGAGCGGGACTATGGTGACTTTACCTTTAAACACCAGCATGACCCCTTTTGGACTAGTTGTTATTTCTGTGCCATGTGTCCAAAGTATGTAAACTTTCCCTTCAGTGCAGCAAAGTGGATTTTCAAGTTTAGACTCTAATGGAGCATCAGGGTGCCCAGAACAGATTTAATCGTCTAACAAAAATACTAACCAAAACATCCTTTCTGAGTTAAGACAGTATTTAAGACATTTAATTGTATTCCTGACAAGTTGTTGCTCTAGGCTGTTTGTAGAGTGGTAACGAGGGGAAAGTGAGGAGTGCAGATGCTGGAGATCAGAGTCGAGAGTGTGGTGCTGGGAAAGCACAACAGGTTAGGCAGCATCCGAGGAGCAGGAGAGTTCGGGCACAAGTCCTTCATTAGGAAATGTGATTCTCCTGCTCCCCGGATGCTGCCTGACCTGCTGTGCTTTTCTCGCACCACGTGTTTTGACTGTAGCGTGGTCACTGTTCATTGCTGTTTCAGTTATTTGTTGATTAAAATTTTTGCAAGGATTCTATTGACTGGTCCTGTTTTCGGCTATCTACAGAAACAAAACAATTCTTCCATTTGATACTAGCTGGGAGCAAATTTATTTTGAACAGCGCCTACTTGATCTTCCCTACTCATGGAGAATCTATTTATCTCAGCCTTAAATTCACATATCCAGAAGTCACACAATACCAGGTTATAGTCAAACAGGTTTATTTAAAATCCCAAGCTTTCGGAATGCTTCTCCTTCGTCAGGTGAAGTCACCCGATGAAGTGCACCTCACCTGATGAAGGAGCAGCGCTCTGAAAGCTTGTGATTTTAAATAAACTTATTGGACTATAACCTGGTGTCGTGTGACTTCTGACTTTGTCCACCCCAGTCCAACATCGCATCATTAAATAGACACAGGAATCTTCTCCCACAGCTCTCTGAGGCCAGGACTTCTAAAGGCTCATAACCCTCTGAGAGAACAAATTCTCCCTCATCTCAGTCTTAAATTGGCACCTCTTTATCTGAGTGTATGCCTCTGGTCCTAGACTCTCCCATGAAGAGAAACGTTCTCTCAGCATTTACCTTGTCAAGTCTCTTAAAAATCCTATACATTTCAGTGGGATCACCTCTCATTCTTCTTAAGCTCCAGTGAGTAGAGTCCCAACCTGTTTAGCCTTTGCACATAAGACAATCCCTCCATCCCAGGGATAATCCTAATGAACCTCCTCTGAGCTACATTTACTGAAATAATATCTTTCCGAAAATAAGGGAACCAAAACTGCTCACCAGATGTAGTCTCTCCAGTTGCAGTAAGACTTCCCTACTCTTATACTCCTATCCCCTTGAAATAGAGGCCAATATTCCATTAGTCTTCCTGATTACCTGCTGCATCTGCATGCTAGCTTTCTGTGTTTCGTGCAAAGTGATGTAGGTGTAATATAAGTATGTTATTTTCTTCTCCATCCTTCCTTGGGATTTGAACCTTTGTTCATGCAAACAATTTATCTGGATCAGTTCTTCAATAGCTTTCATGAAATTCTCAACCAAGTCAACAGACCATTCCATTCTCTATCCAGTGTGGGATTTCATTTTATTGTTGTTATTTCGTGAAAGATTCCTGAACATTTACCTGTGTGGTGATCAGAGACATGCAATCCTGTTTGGATATTTAAATATCCACCTGATTTGTGACTATATCTTGTTTCAAACATGCTGCAGGAGTAAGTGTGGAGAAGTTAAAAATCGGAGTTTCAGTCAAGTCAGTGCAAGGCATTGTTTGGCATTCCAATTGTGTCAATGTCATACTGGACTGACCTCCAGTAAATCAATTTCCAATAAAGACTTGGTATGGCTGCCAAGGTTTAGCCAAATTTATTAAGTTGCCCTGACATTTTGTGCAAAAGGGTTTTTGATTGCAACCGCCTCAACATACATTCCTTAAACTGGGATGTTCTTGCAGACTTCTTATTCCTGACAATGACATTTTCCACATCCTGGGAAGTTTAACTTCTGCTACTTATTAATGGGAGCATGGGGTTTGTAGAGATCTCATGATAAATTCTTAGAATATAGGAATAGAACTACCAAGGTCTGAAACAGTATTGCAATTATTAATGTGTTTGCTCAATACTTCATTATCTCTGGTATCAACTTACATTGTCCCCCAAACTGACAACTCTTTGAGTTTAGTATTTCTCATTTTTGGTTTGAAATCTGTCCCCATCTCTGTCATCTCCTCTGTTTCTGCACCTCTCCATGGACAGCATGGTAGCTCAGTGGTTAGCACTGCTATCTCACAGTGTCAGGGACCTGGGTTCAATCCCAGCCTTGGGTGACTGTCTGTGTGGAGTTTGCATGTCTTCCCTGTGTCTGTGTGGGCTTCCTCTGGGTGCTCTGGTTTCCTCCCACAGTCCAAAGATATGCAGGTTAGGTGAATTGGCCAAGCTAAATTGCCCAGGGTGTTCAGGGATGTGTAGGTTAAGTGCATCATTATGGGGAAATGCAGAGTAACAGGGGAGGGGAATGAGTCTGGTGGGATACTCTCTGGAGGGTTTGGTGTGGACTTGTTTGGCTGAAGGGCATGTTTCCACTCTGTAGGAATTCTATTGATATCTGCACTCCTCCAGTTTTGGTCTCTGCTGCATCCTTGACTTTCATCATGAGAAACTGTCTCCAATTTTCTAAGCCCTTTATTCTGGCATTCCCTACCTAAACGTATCCATGCTTCCATCTTCCTTTAAGCTCCTGACCCCAATACACCTATATGCGACATGAATTATTGTTTGATACCCATCCACACAGGCACAATTACACAGATACTCCCACAGAGACAGACAAAAAAAGGATATAGGGACAGTCACAAGTCCTGAAGAAGATCCTCCTCACTTGCCTTTTAATGAGATCTGTGTTTATCAGTTGTCCTGCCTGGCTTTCTTGTGAGTTTTAAAGTACCCACAGTCCTTTGTCCAAAAAAACAAGGAGGGACAAAGTTGGGTGAACTCTCTGGCACTCTTCTTCGCAGTTGATTGTTGATTTCCCCCAGTTTACCCTTGTGTGAAACTTCCTCATTGATTCTTAAGACAGTCTGGTTCTGCAAGTATCCACTGATACCTCACTAAGGAGCCATCCTTTAACTGGGAATTGAAACAGTGAGGTTGATTTTTGTATTTGTACCTTGCCTTTAAGAAAGTTAGGCTTGAAGGAAGTCATGTACTGCGTATATACAATGTTGCAAATCTGCCTCCCAGTTAAATTTCTACAGGTTTGAAAGCTATACTCACATAAATCAGTTAGGTTTGCTGTAATTACTGCTCTATAACTTGTGATGTGTTCCACTGTTTCAAATTAACTAGCCCATGGAGTTAATAGATCCCAAATGCATGATAGGTTATTAGACCATTACTAATCATTTGGCATAGTGACCAGTTTTAGAAAACATTGCACTGATGAGGCCAATTATGCTTGAAAAAGCAAGTTAGTCTGCAGGAGAAACACATGGTCAGGTCTTCAATCACATTAATGTATATGAGACAACCCTTAATGTCTTTGTTTTTTACAATGTTGGTGAGTGCAAAACACAGCTTGCTGGCAAGAAGACAAATCTCTACTGAGAGGCCAGTTTAACTTACTTGAAAAAGGCAAGCAATCAGGGTATGTGCTGATCTATCGCATGATCAAAGGCATATAGCCAAAATGTCCACAAAATTCCTGAGTTTAAATTGGGACAAAGAAGACCTCCTAACAAACATTAAAGTGTCTGAACGGTGTTTGGAGGTTTTAGATTCAGGTACGTGTGATGCAGAAAAGCAAGCCATTATGATCCCAGCTGATGGTACTACTGAACAAGTCAAATTCCAGAAAGATCCCAACTTGATATGTTTCAAATATTGCCTTTTGTTAATGTTGTGGTTAGCTACTGAAAACATAGTCACACAAAGCTGCAAATGTTCTTTAACAACAGAACATTAGCTTACTACAGAAAAAGGACAACAAAACAAAAGAAACAATTTAAAAAGATATTAACACAAACATTAAAACAAAGTTTCACCCTCTTTCCCAATACTATCCAACACAGAGACTCGGCGTGAGAGATATTATACTTCTACCTCAACTCTTTAATTTTCTACCTCACTGACTCTTTGCAGGTTCTTTTAGAGTCATGGAGTCATAGAGATGTACAGCATAGAAACAGACCCTTCAGTTCAACCCATCCATGCTGACCAGATATCCCAACCCAATCTAGTCCCACTTGCCAGCACTTGGCCCATATCCCTCCAAACCCTTCCTATTCATATACCCATCCAAATGCCTGTTAAATGCTGCAATTGTACCAGCCTCTAGCACTTCCTCTGGCAGCTCATTCCATACATGCACCACCCTCTGTGTGAAAAAGTTGCCCTTTGGGTCTCTTTTATATCTTTCCCCTCTCACCCTATACCTATGCCCATTAGCTCTGGACTCCCCCACCCCAGAGAAAAGACATTGCCTATTTACCCTATCCTTGCCCTTCATGATTTTATAGATACGATAAGGTCACCCCTCAGCCTCTGATGCTCAAGGGAAAACAGCTCCAGCCTTTTCAACCTCTCCCTATAGCTCATTTCTTATCCTTCCGATAGGAAGGAGACCAGAATTGCACACAATATTCCAAAAGTGGCCTAACCAATGTTCTGTACAGCCACAACATGACCTCCCAACTCCTGTACTCAATACTCTGACAAATAATGGAAAGCATACCAAACGCCGTATTCACTAAGAGGCAGTGAGGTCTGCAGATGTTGGAGATCAAAGTTGAGAGTGTGTTGCTGAAAAAGCGCAGCAGGTCAGGCAGTGTTCAAGGAGCAGGAAAATCAGGAGCCTCATTCCTGGTAAAGGGCTCTGGCCCGAAATGTCGAATTTCCTGCTCCTTGGATGCTGCCTGACCTGCCGGAGCCTTCTTCACTATCCTATCTACCTGCGGCTCTACTTTCTGTAGGCTGTGAAAACAATTTATCATTCCTTTCTGAATATGCAAACATGTACCTTTCACACTTCTGAGGGCCTGAACATTCTCAGTTCTAACACCCGAATATTTTTATAGAAACAATCCAACCTTGGAAACCACAGACTTGAAAACACACTTCCCTTGAGATGACTAGCTCCCTTGAACTACACTACATTCTATTTCTTCTGAAATGAACTGAAAAACCCAATTTTTCTCTCCTGATGTAGAAACAAAAACTATTGGCATTAAAAATAAACAAAAATAGAAATTGCTGGAAAATCTCAGCAGGTCTGGCAGTGTCTGTGGAGAGAAATCTGAGTTAGCATTTCACATCCATCTATAGGACATTGTTTTGTTTATTTTAAATTCACCAGTATAAACATTTTATTCATTAACCCCCACTCCAGGGTTTTCTCAGGTCATTGATTGTAGTCACGCACTTTGTTAGCAATGACGTTTTTATTTCATTGTACCGGAAAACTTTATGACAATTCTCTAAAAACTCACAAACCTGACCAAAATCCCTCTGCCTGTAAGTTAGAATCCAACTTCCGAAAATGATAACGCATCATTTTTTATCACGTCTTCACATCCGTCCCCAAAGAGTGAACGAAAATGTATCCTGAAGAGGCATTCCACTTTCTGTCAAAAAATTCTTCTGAGCATTATTTCTAAGTTGAGCTAGTGCAATAATGCATTTACATCATTTATGCACTAATTTTCAACACAATCATATTCAACATTAATGCATTTTGATAATGACATGCAGTTTCCTTTCTAATCTCCTTTGACAAAATACTTGCTGAAACATTGTTCATGTTGGTCATTTGAATGATTTTTAAATTGTATGGCTGTAATATTAAACCCCAATGAAACAGTCTTAAATTCTTATCCATAAATCTCATTTTTAAAAAAACTCAAGGATTTTGATTTGTGTAAATAGTAATATCTGGAGAGTTGTTGGATATGAAAATTGCAAATGAATGGAAGAGGGAGTATGAGACTCAATCTCTTTTGCTCCATAATTGAATATTTCTGTTGACCAGTATTCAATTTAATTGATCAAAGAACATTACAGCACAGGAACAGGCTCTTCGGCCCTCTAAGACTGTGCCAATCCATATTTTCTGTCCAAACCTGCCATCTATTTTCTAAGGATCTGTATCCCTCTACTCCCTGCCCATTCATGCATCTGTCTAGATGCATCTTAAATGATGCTATCGTTCCCGCCTTTACCACCTCGGCTGGCAATGCATTCCAGGCACCCACCACCCTCTGCTTAAAGAACTTTCCACGTATATCTCCCCTAAACGTTTCCCCTCTCACTTTGAACTCATGACCCCTAGTAGTTGAGTCCTCCACTCTGGGAAAATGTTTCTTGCTATCCACCCTGTCTACACCTCTCATGATTTTGTAGGCCTCAATCAGGTCCTCCTTCAACCACCTTCTTTCTAATGAAAATAATCCTAGTCTACTCAACCTCTCCTTATAGCTAGCGCCCGCCATACCAGGTAACATCCTGGTGAACCTCCTCTGCACCCACTCCAAAGCATCCACATCCTTTTGGTAATGGGGCAACCAGAACTGTAAAATAACTGACTGGCTATTTGATCCTTGTGTCATCTTCTTGTAATAAAACAATACCCATACCGATGTTGCAGGCATCAACAGCCAGTTTGAATGGTTTCTCATAATTTGATCCTGTTAAAACCATTGAAATTGTCAACCTTGCTCTAAAATTATCAAAGACTGACTGGTATTCTGTCATCCATTCAAATTTCTTGCCTTTCTTCAATTAATTTATCAAAGGAGCCAGCAAAGTGCTGAAATTCATAATGAAATTCTAATAAAACCCCCTCATACTATTGTAACTCAAATTTCACATTTTGTTTTAGGCACAGGAAGATCCCAAATAGCCCTTATTTTTGATTCTCAATGTGCAACCCTAAGCTTGTCTCAGTGTGTGGCTCACATCTGTCACTTGTGCCTTGACAAGTTCACTTTTAGCCAGATATATAACCAAATTGACTTTGGGGAAACATTGTATATCAGGGAAACCTAAAGAACCTCAGGGATGGGAGCACCAGGAAGGGAAACAGATGCTAAAACTATGGGCCTGTTGAATGAATAGAGTCTGTTTCCTTAGAATGTGAGAGAAATGATCAGGACAGTCAAGAAAATCCAGCTTCAACTATTGATAAAGACCACTGGAAATTCAAAGATTTTATCTCAAAGGGAGAGATGGTTTCTTATTCTTCATTATCAAGGAAATAAACTAATTGAGATATCGAGAAACACTGCAGCAAGTCAATCACTAATGCTAGCTAATGATACAATTTTTTTAGAGGGGTTAATGAAGAAGAAAATGTTAATTGAGCATTTACATGAAGGCCCCACTATGCAGAGTTGGATTAAAGAGTAATAACAGCAGTAATATATTGACATTAAACAGACAATGAGTTCTATGGGAGCCCCATTTTATGTAAGTCCGATGTCACCATGGTATTCGGTGCCCTTCATATCTGCTTTTGTTAAAGTGCCCACCATAACATTTTCTTCTCTGTTGAACTTTAGAATTTTTGATTTCCAATCGTTCTGGTATAAGTATCACTCTGGATTAGTGGTGCTGGAAGAGCACAGCAGTTCAGGCAGCATCCAACGAGCAGCGAAATCAACGTTTCGGGCAAAAGCCCTTCATCAGGAATAAAGGCAGTGAGCCTGAAGCGTGGAGAGATAAGCTAGAGGAGGGTGGACGTGGGGAGAGAGTAGCATAGAGTACAATGGGTGAGTGGGGGAGGAGATGAAGGTGATAGGTCAAGGAGGAGAGGGTGGAATGGATAGGTGGAAAAGGAGATAGGCAGGTAGGACAAGTCAAGGAGACAGTAACTGAGCTGGAAGTTTGAAACTAGGATGAGGTGGGGGAAGGGGAAATGAGGAAGCTGTTGAAGTCCACATTGATGCCCTGGGGTTGAAGTGTTCCGAGGCGAAAGATGAGGCGTTCTTCCTCCAGGCGTCGGGTGGTGCGGGAGCGGCAGTGAAGGAGGCCCAGGACCTCCATGTCCTCGGCAGAGTGGGAGGGGGAGTTGAAATGTTGGGCCACGGGGCGGTTTGGTTGATTGGTGCGGGTGTCTCGGAGATGTTCCCTAAAGCGCTCTGCTAGGAGGCGCCCAGTCTCCCCAATGTAGAGGAGACCACATCGGGAGCAACGGATACAATAAATGATATTGGTGGATGTGCAGGTGAAACTTTGATGGATGTGGAAGGCTCCTTTAGGGCCTTGGATAGAGGTGAGGGAGGAGGTGTGGGCACAGGTTTTACAGTTCCTGCGGTGGCAGGGGAAAGTGCCAGAATGGGAGGGTGGGTTGTAGGGGGGTGTGGACCTGACCAGGTAGTCACGAAGGGAACGGTCTTTGCGGAAGGCGGAAAGGGGTGGGGAGGGAAATATATCCCTGGTGGTGGGGTCTTTTTGGAGGTGGCGGAAATGTCGGTGGATGATTTGGTTGATGCGAAGGTTTGTAGGGTGGAAGGTGAGCACCGGGGCGTTCTGTCCTTGATACAGTTGGAGGGGTGGGGTCTGAGGGCGGAGGTGCGGGATGTGGACGAGATGCGTTGGAGGGCATCTTTAACCATGTGGGAAATTGTGGTCTCTAAAGAAGGAGGCCATCTGGTGTGTTCTATGGTGGAACTGGTCCTCCTGGGAGCAGATACGGCGGAGGCGGAGAAATTGGGAATACGGGATGGCATTTTTGCAAGAGATAGGGATGGGAAGAGGTGTAATCCAGGTAGCTATGGGAGTTGGTGGGTTTGTAAAAAATGTCAGTGTCAAGTCGGTCGTCACTAATGGAGATGGAGAGGTCCAGGAAGGGGAGCGAGGTGTCAGAGATAGTCCAGGTAAATTTAAGGTCAGGGTGGAATGTGTTGGTGAAGTTGATCAGTATCACTCTCCCTACTTCTTTCACTGTAATAAGTATCATTTACTCCTGACTGTCATCCCTAATATCTCTTTACATTTAACATGCTATACTCAGTCATTCCTACTCCTGTCTGGAGTACTCATGATATATTTCATATAATTCACTTCCGGTTGATTTGATAAGATCCAGTGAACCTTGTTTTTAATGGTACCCCCACAGACAAAAAAAAAATTTCGGCAACAACATTTCAAACTTTGGCCTTTTTATCTGCTCAAGTTTTGATAATTTGTTGAACACCCTTCAGATGGTTTTTATCCAGCTTACATGCTTTGATCAGCTTCCTTCTGAAATTCCCTCTGAAATAGGCTGGAAACATAATGTTTGAGATTTGGTTTATCACTTGTATTTTTAATTAAATTAGCTGTCCTCTCACTTTATGCCCAGATATTAATTCACAAGGGTGAGATCTTGTAGCCTCACAAGAAAATAAATTTCATTCACAAATTAGTCATCTTGTTTTGGAATATTTGAATATTTGAAAGATAAAGTTTGAACTTTGATCTCATTGTATTTCTTTGCTTAATCTACACATTGCAAATAAAACTAACTTTTCGGCAATAGTTTCTTTTTCAAAAGGCACTAGGAGTCCTACATGATCTATTAAGAAACTACATAATGGTTCTTCCAAAACCGGTATTAGATTAAAAGCACAGGTATAGTTGGGGTTTAACCAAAACCTGCCATGTCTGACATGGTGAACAACATTTGATGGAATTTTTCAGTAATCCTGACCAATAAAAACATTTTGATATATTAGTATATGTCTTTCCAGTATCAGGGACTTGCCATTTTAATTTTATGAACCTCTTATATCATTATAATACACAAATGGGATTGGGATCTAAATGATCACTGTCTGTTGCTCATCATTTAGTGGCTCAGGTATTAACTATTTCCTCACTTACGATTTGTTTTTTTTTCAAGTAACACTCAGACATTGTTTATAATTTGATTTCTGAGTAGGTTGTTTGGTACAATATGTTTAATTATAAAATTATTTCTATTAAAAAAGATGGGCTAGACATGTACAGCTTCATTTTCTTTAACTTCATTCGTTTTATTTAAATTTTCAAAAATTACATCTGAGTTTCCAAAGCATCATCATCCTCTTTCTTGGACTTGTCTGCTTCCTGTCTAATTTTGTGGGCCTGGGATCTAGTTAGACATAGCTCTTAGGTCCAAAAGGAGTTAAGAGTATGGGGAGAAATTGGGAGCAGGAAGCTAAAAGCCAGCCTGTCATTGCGATGATGGCTTAGATGGGGAGGAATTTGTTAAGTGTGGATGAGAAAACATTCTTATTCAATATGTGGATGTACCTACACGAAAAGGAGCAATAATTGACCTTCTGTTGGGAGAAAAGGCAGGGCAGGTGACTGAGGTGTCAGTGGGGGAGCACTTTGGGACCAGTGACCATAATTCTATTAGTATTAAAATAATGATGGAAAAGGATAGAGTAGATCAAAAAACTAAATTGCAGTATGGCCAATTTTGACAGTATTAGACAGGAACTTTTAAAGGTTTGTCGGGGGCAGCTATTTAAAGATAAAGATACGGATGGGAAGTAAGATAGTGATTTTAAGACACAGTATGTTCCTGTTAGGGTGAAGGGCAAGGCTGGAAGGTGTAGGGAATGCTGCATGACTAGAGAAATCGAGGCTTTGGTCAAGAAAAGAAGAAAGCATATGTCAGGCATAGACAGCTAGGATCAAGTGAATCCCTCAAGGCAGAGAAGAGCAACAGGAGTATACTCAAGAGAGAAATCAAGGTGGCAAAAAGGGGACATGAGCTAACTTTGGAAAATAGAAACAAGGAGAATCCAAAGAGATTCTAAGTTCAATAAGTGGAAATGAGTAACTAGGGAGGGAATAAGACCCCTTAAAGATCAATATGATCATCTATGGGTGATGGGTGAGATACTAAACAATTAGTGTCAGCATTTACTGTGGAGAAGGACATGGAAGTTAGGAAACTTGAGGAAATAAATAGTGACATCTTGAAAACAATTCATACTAGAGAGGAGGAGGTGCTGGAGGTCTTAAAATGCAGAAAGATAGATAAATCCCTGTGACCTGATCAGGGGTTTCCCAGAACATTATGGGAAGCTAGGGAAGACATTGTTGGGCCCCTTGCTCAGATATTTGTATCATCAACAGGCAGAGGTGAGGTGCTGGAAGACTGGAGAGTAGCTAACATTGTGCCATTATTTAAGATAGGCTGCAAGGAAAACCCAGGGCACTATATATGGATGAGCCTGATATCAGTGGTGGGCAAGTTGTTGGAGGGGATTCTGAGGGACGGGATTTGCATGTATTTGAAAAGGCAAGGGCTGATTAGGGAAAGTCAACATGGCTTTATGTGTGGGAAGTTGTGTCTCATTAATCTGAGCCTTTTGAAGAGATGACAAAAAAGCGCTTCTGTGATGTTTCCTCCGGCATTTATAGTGATTTGTATCTGCCGCTTCTGGTTGTCAGTTCCAGCTGTCTGCTGCAGTGGCCGGTATATTGGGTCCAGGTCGATGTGCTTATTGATTGAATCTGTGGATGAGTGCCATGCCTCTAGGAATTCCCTGGCTGTTCTCTGTTTGGCTTGTCCTATAAAAGTAGTGTTGTCCCAGTCGAATTCATGTTGCTTGTCATCTGAGTGTGTGGCTACTAAGGACAGCTGGTCGTGTCGTTTCGTGGCTAGTTGGTGTTCATGGATGCGGATCGTTAGTTGTCTTCCTGTTTGTCCTATGTAGTGTTTTGTGCAGTCCTTGCATGGGATTTTGTACACTACATTGGTTTTGCTCATGCTGGGTATCGGGTCCTTCGTCCTGGTGAGCGGTTGTCTGAGAGTGGCTGTTGGTTTGTGTGCTCTGAGTCCTAGTGGTCGCAGTAGTCTGGCTGTCAGTTCGGAAATGCTCTTGATGTATGGTAACGTGGCTAGTCCTTTGGGTTGCGGCATGTCCTCGTTCCGTTGTCTTTCCCTTAGGCATCTGTTGAGGAAATTGCGGGGGGATCCGTTTTTGGCGAATACATTGTATAGGTGTTCTTCTTCCTCTTTTTGCAGTTCTGGTGTGCTGCAGTGTGTTGTGGCTCTTTTGAATAGTGTCTTGATGCAACTTCTTTTGTGTGTGTTGGGGTGGTTGCTTTCGTAGCTCAGGACTTGGTCTGTGTGTGTGGCTTTCCTGTAAACCTTTGTGGTGAATTCTCCGTTCGGTGTTCTCTGTACCATCACGTCTAGGAATGGGAGTTGGTTGTCCTTTTCTTCCTCTCTAGTGAATCAGATTCCTGTGAGTGTGGCGTTGATGATCCGGTGTGTGTACTCTATTTCTGTGTTTTTAATTATTACAAAGGTGTCATCCACGTATCTGACCCAGAGTTTGGGTTGAATTTGCGGTAAGAATGTTTGTTCAAACCTTTGCATTACAGCTTCTGCTATGAGTCCAAAGATGGGTGATCCCATGGGTGTGCCATTGATTTGTTCATATATTTGGTTATTGAATGTGAAGTTTGTTGTGAGGCACAGGTCCAGTAGTTTGAATATGCCGTCTTTATTGATAGGTTCAACGTCCTGTTGTCTGTTATGTCTGTCCAGCAGGTTGGCTATTGTTTCTCTGGCTAGGGTTTTGTCGATAGAGGTGAACAGTGCCGTTACATCGAATGAGACCATAGTTTCTTCCTTGTCTATGTGTATATTTCTAATGTCCAAGAATTCCTGTGTTGATTGTATAGAGTGTCAGGATCCGCTGATCAGGTGTTTCAGTTTCTGCTGTAGTTCTTTAGCCAGTTTGTGTGATGGTGTCCCTGGTAGTGATACTATGGGTCTGAGTGGGATGTCTGGTTTGTGCACTTTAGGTAGTCCATAGAATCTGGGGGTGTTGTTGCTTTCAGGTTTCATTCTTTGTAGGTCAAACCTGGTTAATCCTAACAAAAACGACAGATAACCAGGTTTGACCTACAAAGAATGAAACCTGAAAGCAACAACAGCATGAGCAAAACCAATGTAGTGTACAAAATCCCATGCAAAGACTGCACAAAACACTACATAGGACAAACAGGAAGACAGCTAACGATCCGCATCCATGAACACCAACTAGCCACGAAACGACACGACCAGCTGTCCTTAGTAGCCACACACTCAGATGACAAGCAACATGAATTCGACTGGGACAACACTACTTTTATAGGACAAGCCAAACAGAGAACAGCCAGGGAATTCCTAGAGGCATGGCACTCATCCACAGATTCAATCAATAAGCACATCGACCTGGACCCAATATACTGGCCACTGCAGCAGACAGCTGGAACTGACAACCAGAAGCGGCAGATACAAATCACTATAAATGCCGGAGGAAACATCACAGAAGTGTTTCACAGGAGGCTCCCAAGCACTGAGGATGTCACCTAGACAGGGGACGAAACGTCTGCAACACAAATTCCCAGCTCGGTGAACAGAACCACAACAACGACACCCGAGCTACAAATCTTCTCACAAACTTTGAAGATGACAAAAAAATTGATGAAAGCAGAGCATTAGATGTTGTGTAGATGGACTCTAGCAAAGTATTCAACAAGGTTCCACAGGGTAGTAAGGTTACATCACATGGATACAGGGAAGCTAGCCAATTGGATTCAAAATTGGCTCGAAAGTAGGAGACAGGGAGTGATGGTGAAGGGTTGCCACAAGAATTGGTGCTGGGTCCACTGGTTTTCATCATTTATGTAAATTATTTAGATGTGAATGTAGGAAATATGGTTAGTACATTTGCAGATGACACCAAAATAGGCAGTGTAATGGACAGTGAAGAAGATTATCCCAGAGTACATTAGGACCTTGATCAGATGGGCCAATGGGCCAATGAGTGGCAGAAAGAGTTTAACTTAGATAAATGTGAGGTGCTGCATTTTGGTAAGGCAAACCAGGACAGTTGATGGTAGTGTTGCCAAACAAAGAGATCTAGGGGTGCAGGTGCATATATCCTTGAAGGTGGAGTCATAGGTAGAAGGGATGGTGAAGAAGATGTTTGGCACACTTGCCTTCATTGGTCAGAGCATTGAGTATGGAAGTTCAGATATCACGTTGGGGCTGTACAGAACACTGGTGAGGTCACTTTTAGAACACTGCGTGCAACTCTGGTCACCCTTCTATAAGAAAGATGTTCAACTTGAGAGGAAGCAGGAAAGATTTACAAGGATGTTTCTGAGTTGGGGGTTTGAGCTACAGGAAGAGGCTGAATAGGCTGGGGCTATTTTCCCTGGTGTGTCTGAGGCTGAGGGATGACCTTACAGAGATTTATAAAATCATGAGGGATATGGATAGGGGAATAGGCAAGGTGTTTTTCCAAGGGTAGGAGAGGCCAACACTAGAGGGCATAGGTTAAAAGCGAGAGGGGAAAGATTTAAAAAGGATGACTTGAGAGGTAACTTTTTCATGCAGAGAGTGGTGTGTGCATGGAATGAACTGCCAGAGGAAGTGATGGGGCTTGTACAACTACAACATTTAAAAGGCATCTGGATGTGTATTTGGATAGATTTAAAAGAATATGGGCCAAATGTTGCCAATGGGACTAGATCAGATTGGAATCGACCACCAGGTCGAAGGGACTGTTTCCATGCTGTATAAGGGAGTAAGGGAGCAGTCACCTCATTAGCGGTTTACTACAGGCCCCCCAATAGTAGCAGGGAGATTGAAGAAAGCATAGGTCAGCAGATTTTGGAAAAGTGTGAATGTAGTAGGGTAGTTGTAATGGGTGACTTTAACTTTCCCAATATTGATTGAAACCTCCTTCAAGCAGATGGTTTGGAAGGAGCTGTTTTTGTAAGGTGTGTTAAGGAGGGTTTCCTAACTCAGTACGTTGACAGGCCGATGAGGGGAGAGGCCATTTTGGATTTGGTGCTCGGCAATGAGCCGGGGCAGGTGTCAGATCTTGCGGTGGGAGAGCATTTTGGGGATAGTGACCACAACTGCCTCACATTCTACATCGCTATGGAGAAAGAGAGAAGCAGGCACAATGGGAGGATAGTTAATTGGGGAAAAGGAAACTATGATACTATCAGACGTGAGTTGGGAAGCATGCACTGGGAGCAATTGTTCCACGGAAAGGGCACTATAGACATGTGGAGACTGTTTAAGGAACAGTTGTTGCGAATGATGCACACATGTGTTCCTCTGAGACAGGCAAGAAGGGGTAAGATAAAGGAACCTTGGATGACGAGAGCAGAAGAGCTTCTCGTCAAAAGAAAGAAGGCAGCTTACGTAAGGTGGGGGAAGCAAGGGTCTTGCTCAGCTCTAGAGGATTACAGGCAGGCGAGGAAGGAGCTCAAAAATGGTCTGAGGAGAGCCAGGAGGGGGCAAGAAAAAGGCTTAGCAGGAAGAATTAGGGAGAATCCAAAGGTATTTTACACGTATGTGAGGAATAAGAGAATGATCAAAGAAAGGGTAGGGCCGATCAGGGATAGCATGGGGAACTTGTGTATAGAGTCTGAGGAGGTAGGGGAAGCCCTAAATGAGTTTTTTGCTTCTGTCTTTACTAAAGAAAAGGATCATGTAGTGAATGAAACCATTGAGGAGCAGGTAAGCATGCTGGAACAGATAGAGATTGAGGAAGCTGATGTGTTGAAAATTTTGACAAACATTAAGATTGACAAGTCGCCAGGGCCAGACCAGATTTGTCCTCGGCTGCTTTGGGAAGTGAGAAATGTGATTGCTTTGCCGCTTGCCAAGATCTTTGCATCCTCGCTCTCCACCAGAGTCATACCTGAGGACTGGAGGGAGGCAAATGTAATTCCTCTCTTCAAGAAAGGAAATAGGGAAATCCCCGGCAATTACAGATCAGTCAGTCTCACGTCTGTCATCTGCAAGGTGTTAGAAAGAATTCTGAGGGATAGGATTTATGACCATCTGGAAGAGCATGGCTTGATTAGAGGCAGTCAACACGGCTTTGTGAGGGGCAGGTCATGCCTCACGAATCTTATTGAGTTCTTTGAGGATGTTACTAGACAAGTTGATAAAGGACGAGCGGTGGATGTTGTATATATGGACTTCAGTAAGGCATTTGATAAGGTTCCCCATGGTAGGTTCATTCAGAAGGTCAGGAGGAATGGGATACAGGGAAATTTAGCTGTCTGGATACAGAATTGGCTGGTCGACAGAAGATAGGAAGTGGTAGTGGAAGGAAAATATTCTGCCTGGAAGTCAGTGGTGAGTGGTGTTCCACAGGGCTCTGTTCTTGGGCCTCTACTCTTTGTAATTTTTATTAATGATTTGGATGAGAAGATTGAAGGATCGGTTAGCAAGTTTGCAGATGATACAAAGGTTGGAGGTGTCGTTGACAGTATAGAGGACTGTTGTAGGCTGCAGCGTGACATTGACAGGATGCAGAGATGGGCTGAGAGGTGGCAGATGGAGTTCAACCTGGATAAATGCGAAGTGATGCATTTTGGAAGGTCAAACTTAAAAGTTGAGTACAGGATTAAAGACGATTCTTGGCAGTGTGGAGGAACAGTGGGATCTTGATGTGCAGGTACATAGATCCCTTAAAATTGCCACACAAGTGGACAGGTTTGTTAAGAAAGCATATGGTGTTTTGGCTTTCATTAACAGGGGGATTGAGTTTAAGAGCCATGAGATCTTGTTGCAGCTTTATAAAACTTTGGTTAGACCGCACTTGGAATACTGTGTCCAGTTCTGGTCACCCTATTATAGGAAAGATGTGGATGCTTTGGAGAGGGTTCAGAGAAGGTTTACCAGGATGCTGCCTGGACTGGAGGGCTTATAATACAAAGAGAGGTTGACTGAGCTCGGACTTTTCTCATTGGAAAAAAGAAGGAAGAGAGGGGACCTAATTGAGGTGTACAAGATAATAAGAGGCATAGATAGAGTTGATAGCCAGAAACTTTTTCCCAGGGCAGAAATTGTTAACATGAGGGTTCATAGTTTTAAGCTGTTTGGCGGAAAGTATACAGGGGATGTCAGAGGCAAGTTCTTTACACAGAGAGTTGTAAGAGCATGGAATGCGTTGCCAGCAGCAGTTGTGGAAGCAAGGTCATTGGAGATATTTAAGAGACTGCTGGACATGCATATGGTCACAGAAATTTGAGATTCGTACATTAGGTTTACCTTACATGAGGATCAATGGACGGCACAACGTCGTGGGCTGAAGGGCCTGTTCTGTGCTGTACTGTTCTATGTTCTATGTTCTATGTTCTCTGTTCTATAATTTGATTTGTTACTGACACATATACCGAGATACAGTGAAAATTGTTGTCTTATATGCTTTACAGGCAGATTGCGCTATACAAGTGCTTCAGGGTAACATAGCAGAGTGCAGGATAAGTGTTACAGTCGCAGAGAAGGTGCAGAGACAGAGAGATCAACATGAACATGAAAGAGGTCCATTAACCTGGACCTATTTTGCCAGTCAGCGAACTGGGTGGGATCAAGGCAGTCTGGGAGGCTGGAAGTGATGTGAGCCATAACCAACTTCTCAAAGCACTTCATAATTACAGAGATCCAAAGGCACCAGGTGGTAGTAATTGAGCCACACTGCATGATTTTTCTTTGGGTCTGGGATGCTGGTGGTCTTCTTGAAGCAGGTGGGGACTTCAGATAATAGTAAGGGAGGTTAAAGAAGTCAGCAAACACTCTCACCAGCTGACTTATGCAGGATCTAAGTGCTTGGCTGAGGACTCCATCCAGGGTTTCCATGGGTTGATCCATAAGAAGGTCAATCCAACGTTTGCAGTAGTGACTGTGGTTACAGGTGTATCCAAGGCTATTGGGACAGTTGGATATCGTTTCATTGACCTTCTGTTCAAAGCGAGCATAGAATGAATTGAATTGATTGGGTAGGGATGTACTGTTGCCTGCAATTCTGTTCAACTTCATTTTGTAGCATGTTATACCGTGCAAGCCTTGTCACAAATGACGAGTGTCTATGTGGTTAATTTGGGTGTCAATCTCTATGACTCTACTGCTTGGATGATCAGCTATTGAAAGGCGGGGCAGGTTCGAAGGGACAAATGGCCTACTCCTGCCCTTAATTTCTAAGTTTCTACTTAATATTATATCTACAGGGACAGCTAATTAAAAAAGTGGTATCATTATCCCACTTCATGTCACATTAGATCCCACATTACTCAACATTACAGTGATATCACATTAGACCAGTTTAGACCAGGTATACAATATAGAATACATCAATACTTCAGTCTAGAAGAGACACACACCCCGTGGGCAGTCCATCATGCTCCAAGTCAAGTGAAAACCATCATTCTCAATCACTCACACCAAGTTAGAGCACATTCCATTAACTCAGATTGTATTACACCCGATTAGATCGCATTAGAGCAGATGAGATCGCATTATGCTGATTAAATCGCATTACACTAGATTATTTCACATTTCATCAGATCACATCGCAATAGATCGGATTAGATGAATTTTAACAGATTAGATCACATTTATGGCATTGCAATATGTGATTCAGACTTTTCATTTCTGTTTATTGGTTACAAAATATTTTATAAAGGATAAAACAAACATCTATTTAACTGAAATTAACAAAAGTCTCCAAACCAATGATGGATATCAGAAACAAAAACAGAAATGGTGGAAAATGTCTGGCAGCATCTATGCAAAGAAAGCAGAACTAACATTTCAGGTGCAGTGTTCCTTCTTCAGAACAAAAACAGAAATTGCTGGAAAAACTCAGCAGGTCTAGCAGCATCTGTGAAGAGAAAATAGTGTGAATATTTCAAGTCTAGCGACCCTTGGGTGCCTGCTTTCTCTCCACAGATATTGCCAAATCTGTTGAGTTTCTCCAGCAATTGTTTCCGATCTCCAGCATCCACACTTCTTTGTTTTAGTTTCATCTGTTTAACTGAACAGGGCAATTAGTTTGGGAAGTAATGTGATGAAACCTCCTGCAATATGTCCAAATAATGTTAGGTAGATTGTTCATTGTGTTTACCTCATACCCAGATCTGAAGTATTCTAATGTGGATAAGGGTAGCCACTTCTTTAGTCTAACTACAAGAGTCCTGTTAAGGAACAATGTGAAGTTTATTGTATTAAACATAGACAAAGAACAGTCTGTACCCTCAATGTTGTGCCGAACTTTTATCCTACTCTAAGATCAAACTAACCTATATACCCTACATTTTACCATCATCCATGTGTCTATCCAAGAGTCACTTAAATGTCCTTAATGTATCTGACTCTACTACCACCGCTGGCAGTGCATTCCACACGCCAACCACTCTCTGTGCATAGAATCTACCTCTGACATCTCCCCTAAACCTTCTTCCCACCACCTTAAAATTATGGCCCGCATGGTAGACATTTCCACCCTGGGAAAAAGTCTCTGGTTATCCACTCTATCTGTGCCTCTCATCATCTTATACACCTCTACCAAGTCACCTCTCATCCTTCTTCGCTCCAAAGAGAAAAGCTCTAGCTCCCTCAACCTTTCTTCATAAGACATACCCTCCAGTCCAGACAGCATCCTGGTAAATCCCCTCTGCATCCTCTCGAAAGCTTCCACATCCTTCCTGTAATGAGACAACCAGAACTGAGTGCAATATTCCAAGCGTGCTCTAACCAGGGCTTTATAGAACTGCAGCATAACCTCACGGCTCTTAAACTCAATCCCCCTGCTAATGAAAGCCAACACACCATAAGCCTTCTTAACAACCCTTATTACTGCTATTTACAGGTTACATGAATATGACCTATATTACAACAGTAAGTACTTACAAAGACACAGGTAAGATGTTTCCCCTGCTTGTAGAGTCTAGAAACAGGGACACAATTTAAAAATAAGGGGGT
Source organism: Chiloscyllium punctatum (assembly GCF_047496795.1). Classification (NCBI taxonomy): domain Eukaryota; kingdom Metazoa; phylum Chordata; class Chondrichthyes; order Orectolobiformes; family Hemiscylliidae; genus Chiloscyllium; species Chiloscyllium punctatum. The sequence goes on from NC_092783.1 coordinate 60,770,772, forward strand.
TATTACTTAGGTCCAGGATGAGGAGAATTATCTTTTACTCAGATGTTTATGAACCTTTGGACTTCTCTGCCATTGAGGGCTGTGGAAGCTCAGTCTTTGAAGGTTTATAAAATAGAGATTGATTGATTTATGATTACCAGTATAGGGTTATAGGAATAGTGTAGCTAAATGCATTGAGATGTTCAATCATCCATGTTGTGTTAAAAGGTGGAGCAGACTTGATGGGCTGAATGGCCCACTACAAATCCTTAGCTCCTGCCCAGAAATAAAATATGTAAAAAACTGGTCATACTTGATCTCCATTTCAAAGAATGAGAACAGCAAGTGATTGTTTCCTTTGCAGTATTTTGGATCTTTGTACATTGTTTCTCTTTTTCTTAGTGGTGTCTGCCTTAACGTTTATGTGTCACATCTTCAATTAATTCCAGTTGGATGTGGTTCATATTCTATCTGTATATCTCTGCTGAAATAGTTCATCACTTTAACTTCTTCACCTGAACAAAATACCCAAACATGACAAAATCAGACCATTTGACCTCTTTCATGGGTTTTACTGTATTTTTCCCAATTCTGGGTGATGAAGTCCACCTCTCGTTACCTCAATGGGTGATGCTTACTGCAAATAGAACCTTTCCGTAAGACCATAAGATGTAGGACCAGAGTTAGGCTATTCAGCCCATCACATTAGATAACGGTTCATCTCAGTTCCAAAGGTTCATCCCTTTGCTCTGAGGATATGCCCTCAGGCCCTAGTCTCTCCTGCTAGTGGAAACATCTTCTCCACATCCACTCCACTCAGGCCTCTCAGTATTCTATAAGTTTCAATGAGATCCCCCTTATCCTTCTAATCTCCCTTGAGCGCAGAGCCAGAATCCTCAATCACTCATTCAATGACAAGCCCTTCATCCCTGGGATCATTCTTGTAAACCTCCAAAGTCAGCACATCTTCCTCAGATATGGGGCCCAAAACTGATCACAATATTCTAAATGCTGTCTGACTGGTGCCTGATACAGCCTCAGCAGTACGTATCTGCTCTTGTAGCTCTCTTGAAATGAATGCTAACATTGCATTTGCCTTCCTAACTGCCAACTGAACCTCTATGTTAACCTTAAGAGAATCCTGAATAGGACTCCTAAGTATATTTGCGCTTCAGATTTCAAAAATCTTTCCCTATTTAGAAAACAGTCTATGCCTCAATTCTTCCTACCAATGGATAGAAACTCACACTTTCCCAAATTGTATGACATGTGCCACTTCTTTGCCCACTCTCCTAGCCTGTCTAAATCCTTTTTTTGCCTCTGCACTTCCTCAGCACTAACTTCTCTCCATCTATCTTTGTGTCATCTGCAAAGTTAGCAACAATGCCCTCAGTTTCTTTGTCCAGATCATTAATGTATAATGTGAATAGCTGTGCTCCCAAACTGACCCCTGCAGCAATCCATTATCCATTGGCTGCCAGCCTGCAAAATACCCCTTTCTCCCTAATCTCTGCCTTCGGCCAGTCAGCCAATCCTCTATCCATGCCAGTACCTTGCTCCTAACACTAAGGATTCTTGTCTTATTTAGCAGCCTCCTCTATGGAACCTTGTCAAGGGCCTTCTGGAAATTCAAATAGATCACATCCACTGGTTCTCCTTTGTCTGACTTGCTCATTACTCCTCAAAGAATTTTGATAGATTTGTCAGGCAAGACCTCCCCTTGACGAAGTCGTGCTGACTCAGCCCTATTTTACCATGCATTTGCAAGTACTCCGCAATCTCATCCTTAATAATGGGCTTTAAAATCTTACCAATGACCAAGATCAGGCTAATCTGCCTATAGTTTCCTTCCTTCTGCCTTCCCCCACTTCTTAAACGGAGGTGTTATGTTAGCCATTTTCTAGTCCTCTGGGACCATCCCTGACTCCAGTGATTCCTGAAAGATCACCAATGATGCCTCCAAAATGTCTGTAGCTATCACCTTCAGAACTCTGGGGTGCAGTCCATCTGGTCCAGATGACTTATCCACCTTCAACCCTTTCAGTTTCCCCACTACTATCTTGTTAATGATGGCCACTACACTCAGCTTTGTCCCCTTACTTTCCAAGCACAAATATAACATCTCTCCATCAGTCTTTTTTCTCATACTACTGTTGTTATAGATTTGTTTGTTCATATTTATCGAATCTGGGGAATAGGAATCAAAGGTTTTGGGAAAAGGGAAGGATGTGGGTATGAAAAATGTCACCCCATTGAATGGTGGAGCAGGCTGTTGGAACTGAATGGCCAATTCCAATTCCTATTTGTTATGGTCTTATTATTGCAATTTTCACTCAAGTAGTTACTTTGCAAATTCAGACGACCTGAAGGTTTAATTTTTTTCTCTTCAGACTTGGAAGAATAGTGGGCCAATGTGTCTGTTCCTGTGTTGTTCTATCCTAATGGCAGTTTATTGGATGGAAGGCAATTTATTGAATGATCTTCCTAATGGTTCCAGGACATTCTCTTAAAGTGTAGGAAATTTAACCTCTCGTTTTTCTTCTGCGAAGGGTTTTGATTGCATATGTCTTTTTTTTATTTCTGTCAGTATAGTTCCTGTTGTAGCAGGTGATTTTTTTTCTTTTCAGTATCTTGGATCTTCACACATGATAGAGCCATAGAGATACACAGTACAGAAACAGACCCTTTTGTCCAATTCATCCATGCTGAAAATGTGTTGCTGGAAAAGCGCAGCAGGTCAGGCAGCATCCAAGGAGCAGGAGAGTCGACGTTTCGGGCATGAGCCCTTCTTCAGGAACAAAATGTCGACTCTCCTGTTCCTTGGATGCTGCCTGACCTGCTGCACTTTTCCAGCAACACATTTTCAGCTCTGATCTCCAGCATCTGCAGTCCTCACTTTCTCCTCCAATTCATCCATGCCGACCAGATATCCTAACCTAATCTAGTCCCATTTCTTACTAACAAAACAACATCACCCTACCACAGCTCCCAATAGCAGACTTTAATTTGGAGCAGGGATCTGTTCAGTGGGTTTTGTCACAGTCTGACTCAATTCAGTGAAAAATGCTTCCATTGTCTGGAAATAAATGTACATCATCAAATGATGTAAATGGTTCCATTGTCTGGATATAAATGTACATCATCTAATGATGTAAATGGTTCCATTGTCTGGATATAAATGTACTTCATCTAATGGTGTAAATGGTTCCATTGTCTGGATATAAATGTACTTCATCTAATGGTGTGAATGGTTCCATTGTCTGGATATAAATGTACTTCATCTAATGGTGTGAATGGTTCCATTGTCTGGATATAAATGTACATCATCTAATGATGTAAATGGTTCCATTGTCTGGATATAAATGTACTTCATCTAATGGTGTGAATGGTTCCATTGTCTGGATATAAATGTACTTCATCTAGTGGTGTAAATGGTTCCATTGTCTGGATATAAATGTACATCATCTAGTGGTGTAAATGGTTCCATTCTCTGGATATAAATGTACATCATCTAATGGTGTAAATGGTTCCATTGTCTGGATATAAATGTACTTCATCTAATGGTGCAAATGGTTCCATTGTCTGGATATAAATGTACATCATCTAATGATGTAAATGGTTCCATTGTCTGGATATAAATGTACATCATCTAGTGGTGTAAATGGTTCCATTGTCTGGATATAAATGTACTTCATCTAATGGTGTAAATGGTTCCATTGTCTGGATATAAATGTACATCATCTAATGATGTAAATGGTTCCATTGTCTGGATATAAATGTACATCATCTAGTGGTGTAAATGGTTCCATTGTCTGGATATAAATGTACTTCATCTAATGGTGTAAATGGTTCCATTGTCTGGATATAAATGTACATCATCTAATGATGTAAATGGTTCCATTGTCTGGATATAAATGTACTTCATCTAATGGTGTAAATGGTTCCATTGTCTGGATATAAATGTACTTCATCTAATGGTGTGAATGGTTCCATTGTCTGGATATAAATGTACTTCATCTAATGGTGTAAATGGTTCCATTGTCTGGATATAAATGTACATCATCTAATGATGTAAATGGTTCCATTGTCTGGATATAAATGTACTTCATCTAATGGTGCAAATGGTTCCATTGTCTGGACATAAATGTACATCATCTAATGATGTAAATGGTTCCATTGTCTGGATATAAATGTACTTCATCTAATGGTGTAAATGGTTCCATTGTCTGGATATAAATGTACTTCATCTAATGGTGTGAATGGTTCCATTGTCTGGATATAAATGTACATCATCTAATGATGTAAATGGTTCCATTGTCTGGATATAAATGTACTTCATCTAATGGTGCAAATGGTTCCATTGTCTGGACATAAATGTACATCATCTAATGATGTAAATGGTTCCATTGTCTGGATATAAATGTACTTCATCTAATGGTGTAAATGGTTCCATTGTCTGGTTATAAATGTACATCATCTAATGGTGTAAATGGTTCCATTGTCTGGATATAAATGTACTTCATCTAATGGTGCAAATGGTTCCATTGTCTGGATATAAATGTACATCATCTAATGGTGTAAATGGTTCCATTTTCTGGATATAAATGTACATCATCTAGTGGTGTAAATGGTTTCATTGTCTGGATATAAATGTACATCATCTAGTGGTGTAAATGGTTCCATTGTCAGGATATAAATGTACATCATCTAGTGGTATAAATGGTTCCATTGTCTGGATATAAATGTACTTCATCTAATGGTGCAAATGGTTCCATTGTCTGGATATAAATGTACATCATCTAATGATGTAAATGGTTCCATTGTCTGGATATAAATGTACATCATCTAGTGGTGTAAATGGTTCCATTCTCTGGATATAAATGTACTTCATCTAATGGTGTGAATGGTTCCATTGTCTGGATATAAATGTACTTCATCTAGTGGTGTAAATGGTTCCATTGTCTGGATATAAATGTACATCATCTAGTGGTGTAAATGGTTCCATTCTCTGGATATAAATGTACATCATCTAATGGTGTAAATGGTTCCATTGTCTGGATATAAATGTACTTCATCTAATGGTGCAAATGGTTCCATTGTCTGGATATAAATGTACATCATCTAATGATGTAAATGGTTCCATTGTCTGGATATAAATGTACATCATCTAGTGGTGTAAATGGTTCCATTGTCTGGATATAAATGTACTTCATCTAATGGTGTAAATGGTTCCATTGTCTGGATATAAATGTACATCATCTAATGATGTAAATGGTTCCATTGTCTGGATATAAATGTACATCATCTAGTGGTGTAAATGGTTCCATTGTCTGGATATAAATGTACTTCATCTAATGGTGTAAATGGTTCCATTGTCTGGATATAAATGTACATCATCTAATGATGTAAATGGTTCCATTGTCTGGATATAAATGTACATCATCTAGTGGTGTAAATGGTTCCATTGTCTGGATATAAATGTACTTCATCTAATGGTGTAAATGGTTCCATTGTCTGGATATAAATGTACATCATCTAATGATGTAAATGGTTCCATTGTCTGGATATAAATGTACATCATCTAGTGGTGTAAATGGTTCCATTGTCTGGATATAAATGTACTTCATCTAATGGTGTAAATGGTTCCATTGTCTGGATATAAATGTACTTCATCTAATGGTGTAAATGGTTCCATTGTCTGGATATAAATGTACATCATCTAATGGTGTAAATGGTTCCATTGTCTGGATATAAATGTACTTCATCTAATGGTGTAAATGGTTCCATTGTCTGGATATAAATGTACATCATCTAATGGTGTAAATGGTTCCATTGTCTGGATATAAATGTACATCATCCAGTGGTGTAAATGGTTCCATTGTCAGGATATAAATGTACATCATCTAATGGTGTAAATGGTTCCATTTTCTGGATATAAATGTACATCATCTAGTGGTGTAAATGGTTCCATTGTCAGGATATAAATGTACATCATCTAATGGTGTAAATGGTTCCATTTTCTGGATATAAATATACTTCATCTAATGGTGTAAATGGTTCCATTGTCTGGATATAAATGTACTTCATCTAATGATGTAAATGGTTCCATTGTCTGGATATAAATGTACTTCATCTAATGGTGTAAATGGTTCCATTGTCTGGATATAAATGTACATCATCTAATGGTGTAAATGGTTCCATTGTCAGGATATAAATGTACATCATCTAGTGGTGTGAATGGTTCCATTGATGCCTTTATGCTTGCAATTCTTCTCGGACTTTATGTTGGCCATTTGGATACTGAACTTCCTTCAGATTTCTAACTTGTGGAAACCATTTTAGACAAACTACTACAATCATAGCTTTCCATCTAATTTATGGTATGAAAATGTTTTTTTATTCCAACATGTCTAACCTCAAGAGATTCAGTTCTTTATTTAGTTTCCATAGAGTCAGCAAACCATTATACAGCTTTTCCTTGACTTTTTGCTTTTTAACCTCTTTGACCTTGAACAAGATTATGTTCAACATGCATGCTCCTATCCAGGTGAGAGATACTTGGATGTGAAGTACATATCATTTTTCTATTATCTGATGTCCTCTATGTTGAAAAGTTACTTGTAGCAGTCCTTTATCATTAAACGCAATGCCTCCTGGACCATGCAGTTGAACAACCATTAGTTGTAAGCAGAGTTTTGGCAAACAAGGCTTGCTATCTCACAATGTTGTGACACTAGCCCCTGTGTCTAATCTGGAATCTGGGAGATACCCTATGATATAATTGTATGCTGAATGATTAGTCTCAGTCATTGATTCTGCTGAATAAAACTTTGGGTTTATTTTCTACTGGAATCTATTCCACCTCACCTACCACTTGGGGTGTCAAGTTGATCGGTCTTTTGCTTTTCTGCAGCTATTTCATGCTACAACACATTTTCTGAAAGTGTCCTACTCTTTTATGACAATAGCATTCTGTTATTAAAAGCTGCACACTGTTCACATGTGAGGGTTCTTTCCTCCACAGTATTGGCCAGACTGGTTTCTGTCACTGCATTGACTTATCTGGTGCGTCTCTGTCCGTCAAGAAGGTAATGGACCCCATAAATCCCCTGCACTAAGGTTTACCTTCCCCTCTTAGGAATTTTTTTATAATCTATTCATGGGAAGTTGGCATCACTGATTAGACCAAAATGTATTGCCCATTCCTAATTGAGAGTCAACTACATTGCTGTGGATCTGGAGTCACATGTAGACCACCAGTTTCCCTCCTTAAGGATCATTGGTGAACAAGATGGGCTTTTATGACAATGGTCATCATTAAAAGCAAAAACAAAACTGCAGATGCTGGAATCCAAAGTAGACAAGCAGGAGGCTGGAAGAACACAGCGAGCCAGGCAGCATCGGGAGGTGAAGTCAACGTTTCTGGTGTGACCCTTCTTCAGTACTCAAGTCTCCACCTCCTGATGCTGCCTGGCTTGCAATGGTCATCATCAAGCCAGCTTTTAATTCAAGATTTTAACTGAATTCTAATTTGACGAGTGGGTTTCAACCCACATGCCCAGAGCATTAGTAGGGTTTCTGGATCATCATTCTGGCTTACTATTACGCCAGTGCCTCCCTGAACTGATTAGTTTTGCTTCCAGCCTTTTGGCTCACTCACCATTGGAATGGCTTTGTCCAGATTTACATCTGTTTCAGACTGCCAAATCTGACAGAGTCATCAGTAATGCCTCCAATAATCCTATCTGTCATGAATTCTGACGTTATGTCACCACAGTTGCATCTCCCCACTAACATGTAGAGCTCATTAATGAAAACAGCTATGGCATCTCCTGGATGTTGCACTCTTTTACTGAATTTTGTCCTTTCAAAAATGTTATAGGATTTCAGTACCTCTTTGAATTTGTCTGCTAAAGGCAGTTCTGCTATAACGTGCATTTGGTCAACACGAGCTCACTGTAACATGTTTGACGAATTGGGGATATTGTTTTTAAAGCTCAAACTTTTAAAACGTGTGTAGTTTGTAATGCCAACACTTTAAATGCTGTTTCTAAATCGCGATCATGTTGGGTATGGGGACTATTTCAAACTCAAACTTGTCAAGCATGAATTAGTGAAGCCACATTCCTGGTCTAACTAGCACAGCCTCATTGAGTATGAAGTCTACTACTATTTAAGATTGCATGAATATGATCAACATAACTACCATCTAGAAGGCCAAGGACAGCAAATACATGGGAACCCCATTCCCTGCAAGTTCCTTTGCAAGTCACTCACCATCCTGATTTGGAAATATGTCACTGTTCCTTCACTATCGCTGGAAATTCTATTCCTAAGGGTAAACCCACAGCACATGGACTGCTGCAGTTCAAGAAGACAGGTCACCACCTCCTTCTGAAGGGTAACTAGAGACAGGAAATAAGTACCAGCCTGGCCAGTGATGTCTTCATCCCACCAGTGAATAAAACTAAATCTGTTAGAGGAACACATTTGCCTCAGGTCTGTGTCTAACAAGCTCCCTCCTTGTTCTAACCACGTCCTTGAGGCATCATTACAGGCGGTGGTGCTAACTCAATCAAATATTAACTCTTTCAGATCCTTTCAGATTCAGATATAACACCAACCATTCATATTTGTGTATTTATTTTAGTGGACAGCCCATCCTCACGTTTCAGTTTTAATGCAGATTTTTAGCTTTGCCCCATGATTAATTTTGCCTCAGATGTTGCAGAGCTGTGAATTCTTTGGTCCTGTCTTTTTCTCTCTAATCTGACTGATTCCTTGAAACCTTTCCGTAACAGTGGCATAGAAAAGTGTTAGCATGTGAGAGGTTGCTCATAAACATTGAAGATTTTGCAGCTTGTTTACATGTTGAAATCTCTTTCTGTTTAGCAGGATCCAGAGATTGAATACACAAATACCATATAACAAATTCTTTGTGTTTTAATGAGATCATTCATGAAGTCCTGTACACAGTTTTTGTTTCCATATTTCTCTCTTTTTCTCTGTCCCTTCCCCTTCTGCCTCACTCACTCCTCCCTATCCTTCTCTCTATCCCTCTCTAACATTCTCCCTCTCTTCTCTCTCCCCCTCTGTGTCTCTCTGTCTCCCTTTCCCTTTCTCTTCAGTCACTGTATTGAAATCAAGACTCATTCTGCCTACAATTCCTTTCCCAAGGTTTAAAACCCAGAAATCAATCCCTCACTGTGTTAACCCCCACCCACTCCCCTCCTTCTTATTATAATTTACAGCCTCTCAAATTCTAAGCTTGGAATTGATTAGCCACCATTTAGCTTGCCTTCTCTCCTCACCTGCGCTGGTTCAATGTCAAAATCAAAGTGGTGCTGGAAAAGCATAGCAGGTCAGGCAGCATCCAGGGAGCAGGAAAATCAATGTTTCGGCCACTCTAATCTTGACTCTGATCTCCAGCATCTGTAGTCCTCAGTTTCGCATGCACTGGTTCAATACCAGACCAGGTTAATTGTGCCCATAGATGGCACCACACCAGACACTGCACTAGGGGTCACTCTGTACCCATGAGTCAGGGTCAGTCGATACCAGTGAACCATTGCATTGCAATTGAGGCTACACTGATGATGAGATTTGAACTGTGAGATCTCACTGCTCCTAAAGGTGTCACTATTGTTCCCAAATTGTTTGCTTAAGTTGTCACTGTGTAAAATTGTTAAACACAGACTCTAAATCCCTTCAGTTCTTATTGACTATTCTGAATGTGACAATTTGGTGACTAACAACTGAAAGTTTGCTTGCGAATGTATTCAGCTTCCAAAATTATCTTCAGATCTAGCTGTACCATAATAGAACTACGTCAGCTATGTCCCATCTTCTCTATCTGGTAAGTAAACTGTTAAAGTTGCTGGAGTCACCAACCCCTTTAAATAACCTCCCCTTTCATAGGGCCTCCATAGTAAGACCTGGCAGCTACCTCTGTAGGAGCTCTGATGTTTCCAATCTGTCGCTCTGATCTGTCTACAACAAAAAAAAATCAACATTTGAACTAACCAGTGGTTTCAGAAAGCATCAAAGAATCATAGAAGACAGAATGAGGCCCTTCGACCAGTTGTCTCTGCACCGGCTCTGTATATTTTCTCTCTCCCTTCCTTAAGGCTCTGCAACATTTTCCTTTGCAAATATTTAGACAATTTTGTTTTGAAAAGTACAGAGAGAGGAAAGGTGAAAAACAAGAAAGAACAGAAGGGAAGGTAGAATTGATTCTATTGGGAAGATTAATTTTATTTTAATTAATTATTTTGTGTTGAGTGGAAAGTAGAAGTTTGTAATGCCTCAGGGATAGCAAGTGAGACTAAATGAGACTCGCAAACACTGGATTCGCAACACAGTGAAATTAAAACATTCAATGGCCATCAAAATACCCAGTTGTTTGTAAACAGATATTAAGACTAACAGATATCAGACACCAAATTAATAACTTAAATAGAAATTATCAATTTAATATTACTACTGTAACTTTAGTAGAGTGAAGCTAAGCAACAAGATAATCTAATTAATGTCCATGACCTAAACCGAGTCTTCTTTGAGTGTAATCCCCACTCTCACAAATAGACAGACACATAGAGTCACAGAGTCATAGAGATGTACAGCACGGAAACAGACTTTTCGGTCCAACCTGTCCATGCCGACTAGATATCTCAACCCAACCTAGTCCCACCTGCCAGCACCCGGCCCATAGCCCTCCAAACCCTTCCTATTCATATACCCAGCCAAATGCCTCTTAAATGCTGTAATTGTACCAGCCTCCACCACATCCTCTGGCAGCTCATTCCATACATGCACCACCCTCTGTGTGAACTATGGGATAAATTGAAAAGAAAATAAAAGAATTGAAATTTGCCAGTTCAAAAACCATTTCAACAACGATTACCAGTTTTTAATGGAATCCTTGATGATGCATTGTATCACAGGCACGTGAGATTGTATATTGTTTGAACTCCAAAGTAACTGGTAAAACAAATAGCTTCCAGCAGGCTCCAAGGAATATTAACTTACTTCTTATGAACTGGGATTCTTTTCTTAGAACATTCAATAATTCTTTAACTGAAAATAACATTAGTGAGAGAAAGTAAAACTCGAACATAGCTTCCTAGTCCAGCAGTTTACAAGCACACAGCCTTCTGCCCAAAAGCACAGTCTAAATCAGTTCATTCTGTGGTTTCTCTTTCTTCTTCAACATTCTGTGATTGGCTGGTCAACACCAACCTTCCCTTGATTGGCCAATGCAACATCCAAACAAATGTCAGTCCTTAAGCAGAACACTTCCTAGTGCCAAACCATCTGCAGTGTTCTTAGAACATAAATTAGCTTGCAATTATCTCTCCAGGCCAGTTCCCAATTGCAAACATTAGTTTATATGCTCTCTCCTACTTTCCAAGCAAACCTGCTACTCAAAGTTCAAAGTTTGATTCTCAATTTCAGCTAAAATCCAAACCAACCCACAACGAAAATCAGGGATGGCCTCAACAAATTAAAAACGGCCCAGAATTTGTTTGGAATGGAGCATTTGGGATGGTTTGCCCCAATAGTTAGATATTTTCCTTCTGGAGTCATAGTCATAGAGACATACAGCACGGAAACAGACCCTTTGATCCAACTCGTCCATGCCGACCAAATATCCCAACCTAATCTAGTCCCATTTGCCAGCACTTGGCCTATATCCCTCTAAACCCTTCCTATTCATATACCCATCCAGATGTCTTTTAAATGTTGCAATTGTACCAGCCCCACCACTTCCTCTGGCAGCTTATTCCATACACGCACCACCCTCTGCGTGAAGAATTTGCCCCTTGATTCCCTTTTATATATTTCCCCTCTCACCCTAAACCTATGCCGTCTAGTTCTGGTCTCCCACACCCCAGGAAAAAGACTTTGTCTATTTATCCTGTCCATGCCCCTAATAATTTTATAAACCTTTATAAGGTCACCCCTCAGTCTCCAACACTCCAGGGAAAACAGCTCCAGCCTATTCAACCTCTCCCCATAACTCAAATCCTCAAACCCTGGCAACATCCTTGTAAATCTTTTCTGAACCCTTTCAAGTTTCACAACATCTTTCCGATAGGGGGGAGACCAGAATTTCATTCAATATTCCAAAAGTGGCCTAACCTACGACCTGTACAGCAACAACATGACCTCCCAACTCCTGTACTCAATCCTCTGACCAATAAAGGAAAGCATACCAACCACCTTCTTCACTATCCCATCTACCTGTGACTCCACTTTCAGGGAACTATGAACGTGCATTCCGAGGTCTCTTTGTTCAGCAACACTTCCCAGGACCTTATCATTAAGTGTAAAGGTCCTGCTCTGATTTGATTTTCAAAATGGAGAACCTTGCATTTATCTAAATTAAACTTCACCTGCTGCTCCTCAGCCCTTTGACCCATCTGATCAAGATCCCATTGTAATCTGAGGTAACCTTCTTCGCTGTTTGCTTTGTTGTACACATTCCTGTAAGTGTCTGCTGATAAGGATAGTAAGAGAGAACATAGAGCAGGACAGCGCAGGAACAGGTCCTTGGACCCATCATGTTTGTGCCGATCATGATGCCATTCTAAACTAATCCCATCTGCCAGCACATGGTCCAGACTCCTCTATGTGCTGCCTGTTCATGCCTCTGTCTAAGTACCTCTTCAACATTGCTACCTTCTCTGCCTCTACCACCTCCACTGGCAGTGCATTCCTGGCACTTACCTCCCTCTGTGTAAAAAAGTGCCTTGCACATCTCCTTTAAACATTCCCCTCTCACCTTAAATCTACGGCCCCCTAGTATTTGACATTTACACCCTGGGAAGAAGACTCTTCCATCTTCTCAGAATTTATACATGTCTATCAAGTCACTCCTCGGCCTTGCATAACCCCTCATCCCAGGATTCAGTCAAGTGAACCTTCTCTGGATTGCCCCTAACATAGAATCATTATTTTCTAAGTGTCTAGTTATCACATTCTTTATAATAAAGTCTGAAAGTTTCCTTATTATTTTTAAAAATCCCTTGAATAGAAGTGAAGCACTGTAGATGCTGAGAAACTGAAATGAAAACGGAAATTACTGGAGAAACTCGGCAAGTCTGGCAGCCTCTGTGGAGAGAAAGCAGAACCGACATTTCAAGTGTGGTATAACCCTTCATTGGACATTCTGAAGAACTCGTCCACTGAGGAGTCATATTGGACTCAAAACGTTAACTCTGTTTCTGTCTGCACAGACACTGTCAGACCTGCCGAATTTGTCCAGTATACTCTGTATTTGTCACTGTAATATTAATTGAGCCTGATTTCTGATGTAGGGCTAATGCCTGAAACATCGATTCTCCTGCTCCTTGGGTGCTGCCTGACTGGCTGTGCTTTTCCAGTACCACACTCTTCAACCATACTATTGATGTCAAACTAGCAGGTCTGTAGTTGTCCATTCTCCCTCTCCCTCCTTTCCTTAGTAGTGCGGTTACATTACCTAGCCCATCACTGGTCATCTCTTTCTAATGAGAGAGTGGCCCCACGGTTCCCTAATACCATGACAATTTTACCTTTACCTTACATTTGCTACATTCCTGACATCAGGAACCTTTCCAAAACCTATAGAAGTTTGGAAGATAATCACCGACGAATTACTATCTCTATAACCATCTGCATCAAAACTCTGGGATATATCATAGGCTCCAGGGAATTTATCAACCTTTTATCGAGCTGACTTGTCAAATACTGTCTCTTTACTAACTCTAATTTAGTTTAGTCCCTCTGTTTCACAAGACCTACAGTTGACAATTTTTTTTCTAGGAGGTTTACTGTATTTCTTCAGTGAAGTAATTGTTCACTTTCTCCATCAATTCCCTGTTCTCTGCTACAAATATTCTGTCTCTACCTTACACATGTTTAAGACTGAGATAGATAGATTCTTGATCAGTCAGGGAATCAAGGTATGGAGGAAGGGCAGGAAAGTGGACATGAGGAATGTCAGGTCAGCCATAATCCTATTGAATGGCAGAGCAGACTCGAGGGGCCGAATGGCCTATTCCTGTTCCTATTTCTTACAGTCTTATGATTTTAACTGGCTAAAGAGTTTTGAAGAGGTAACAGATACCTCGATTTCCAAAAGGCATTTGGTATAGTACCACTAAACAGACTTCTGAGAAAGAATTAGATTAGATTAGATTACTTACAGTCTGGACACAGGCCCTTCGGCCCAACAAGTCCACACCAACCTTTCGAAGAGCAACCCACCCAGACCCATTTCCCTACACTTACCCCTTCACCTAACACTATGGGCAATTTAGCATGGCCAATTCACCTGACCTTTGGACTGTGGGAGGAAACTGGAGTACCCAGAGGAAACCCACGCAGACACGGGAAGAATGTGCAAACTCCACACAGAGAGTTGCCTGAGGTGGGAATTGAACCCGGGTCTCTGGTGCTGTAAGGCAGCAGTGCTAACCACTGTGCCACGGTGCCGCAAAAGTGACAGATCATGGCATAAAAGAAATAGTTAGCAGCATGGATGCAAAAGTGACCAAGAGATAGAAAACAGTGAGTAATAGTTAATGGGTACTTATCAGGTTGGAGGCAGCTTTCAAAGAATTAAAGTCATACAAAATAGAAACAGGCCCTTTGGCCCACCATATCTATGCCAACCAACAAAGATAAAACTATACAAATCCCATTTACCAGCATTTGGTCCATAGCCTGGTGTGACCCAGCATTTTAAGTGCTTATCCAGATGCTTCATAAATATTTGCGGTGGATTCCCCAATGATCCATTTGGGACAATTACTTTTTCTGATATAATTTAATGGACTAGATTTTGGTGTGCAGGGGGCAATTGTAAAAACTGCATATGATACAAAACCTGGTAGCATTGAAAACCATGAGCTGCACAGTGTTGTTCTTCAAAATGACATAGGTAAAAACAAAGACTGCAGATGCTGGAAACCAGATTCTGGATTAGTGGTGCTGGAAGAGCACAGCAGTTCAGGCAGCATCCAAAATTCCAGCGAAATCGACGTTTTGGGCAAAAGCCCTTCATCAGGAATAAAGGCAGTGAGCCTGAAGCATGGAGAGATAAGCTAGAGGAGGGTGGGGGTGGGGAGAAAGTAGCATAGAGTACAATGGGTGAGTGGGGGAGGGGATGAAGGTGATAGGTCAGGGAGGAGAGGGTGGAGTGGATAGGTGGAAAAGAAGATAGGCAGGTCGGACAAGTCCGGACAAGTCATGGGGACAGTGCTGAGCTGGAAGTTTGGAATTAGGGTGAGGTGGGGGAAGGGGAACTGAGGAAACTGTTGAAGTCCACATTGATGCCCTGGGGTTGAAGTGTTCCGAGGCGGAAGATGAGGCGTTCTTCCTCCAGGCGTCTGGTGGTGAGGGAGCGGCGGTGAAGGAGGCTCAGGACCTCCATGTCCTTGGCAGAGTGGGAGGGCGTGTTGAAATGTTGGGCCACGGGGCAGTGTGGTTGATTGGTGCGGGTGTCTCAAAAGGACATAGACAAGTTGGTGGAATGAATATATAGATGGCTGATGAATTTCAATGGAAAGAAATGGAACGTGATACATGTTTATACAAAAAATAGAGAGTAAATGTAAAATCAAGGCTACAACTCTAAAGGCTGTGCAGAAGGAGACCTACGTTAGTGTGTATGTGCATAACTTATTAAAGGTGACATGGCAGGTGGCGAGAGCAGGTAGTAAAGCAAACGGCATCCCAAGCTTCATTAATTCAAAATATACCAAGGCTCCTGAGACAGAACCTTCCAACCACACAACAACTACCTCTAGAAAGACAAGGGCAGCAGATACATGTGAATGCCAACCTCCAAGCCACACACCATCCTGACTTGGAAATATTATTGTCGTTCCTTCAGTGTCACTGGACCACAATCCTGAAACACTCTCCCTAACAATGCCGTGGGTGTACTTACAGCAGCTGGGCTGCAGTGGTTCAAGAAGGCAACCCACTACCACCTTCTCAAGGGCAACTGGGGATGGGCAATAAACACTGGGCCAGCCAGTGACACACACGTTTCATGAGTGAATAAAACAAAACAGAGTCAACATTACGAGATCCGTGACCTTTTGACAGAAATTCTTCAGATAATTCACTGACTCGAAATATTAACTGTATTTTTTCTCTCTACAGAGAGGGACCTTGTGAGAGGCCATAGTTTGGACAGAAACAAACCTGGGACCAGGAATCAGGAAGTAGTGGCACAATCAGAAGGCAGGCAACAATACGTCAAGCACCGAATAGAAACCAAACACAAAACAATATTAGAAAAGCAGAATTAAAACATACAGCCTTCACAATAAGACTGATGATTTGATGGCACAAATTGAGGTAGATGGATATGAAATTACAAAGATGTGGTTGCAGGGTGATCGAGCTTTGGAAATGAATATCCACTTTAGAAAAGAAGGGGAAAGAGAGGAAAGAAGTTGCTCTTATTAAGAAATGAGACTGATACATTGATAACAGAGGATGTTTGATCAAAGGATCAAAGCATAAAATCATGTTAGGAGTAGCTGAGAAACAGCCAAGAGCAGGAAACCGCAATGGGAATTGTTTGTAGGTCACCAAAGTACACTGGTAATGCGGGGCTCAGTATTAATCAGGAAATTACACACACATATAACACGAATAACACTGTATTCATGGGTGACATCAATTTACAGTTAAACAAGATAAATCCAATCAACACAAATGCTGTGGAGGATGAAGCTCAGGAGTTGTATGAGATGAGTTTGTGGAAAAAAATAAAGAACGGTAGATGCTGGAGATCTGAAACAAAAACAGAAATTACTGGAGAAACTCAGCAAGTCTGGCAGCGTCTGTGGGAAGAAAGTAGAGTTAATGTTCCAAGTCTGGTGACTCTTCATCGGAACTAAGTTTCTGAGTCAGTAGTTTGAAGAACCAACTAGGAATCAGGCTGTTTTAGATTGAAGTGAGAAAATGCTCATTGATAAACTTGTTGTAAAAGAAACCTTTGGGAAATAGTGATCATAATATGACAGAATTTCACATTAAACTTAATGTGAGGTAGTTTATTTTGAAATAAGAGTCTCATATCTGAACAAGCGAAACTATGGGGGTTTAAGGAGGAAGTTAGTATGAGTGGATTGGGATAATACACTAAAAGATTTGATGTTAGATAAGGAATGATTAGTTTTAAAAGAAATACAAAAATATCTGCAGTGGTTACTAGAAGACAGTAAAAAGGGATTTACAAAAAGGGATATCGTGTTTGACCAACCTTGGATTTACATAGATAAAGTGAGAACCAGTAGATGTGGTATATTTGCATTTTATGAAGTCTTTTTCTGACATCCTAGGCTGGAGTATTATAAACAAAATTAGAGTATGAGGGGTTAGGAGTAATATTCAGCAATGGGTTGAGAATTAGCTAACAGAATGAAATTAGAGAGCAGGAAGAAACAGGTCATTCTCAGAATGCAGGATGTCACAAGTGAGTGATTGCAAGGATCAATTAAGTCCTGCTGTTCACAATATCAATGATTTGGGCACATGGACAAAACGTAATATTTCCAAAATCTGCTGATACTAAAGGATTTCTGAGGATGATGCCAGGAGACTTCAAATGGACCAGGACAGTGGAATGGCATGAACGTGATGGAATGTAACATGAATAAAAGTTACCACTTGGTAGGAAAAAAAACAGACAGAGCAAATATTTCTTGAATGGTGAGAGGTTGGAAGTGTTAGTGTCCAAAGGGACCTGGGTGACCTTGCACATGAATCACTAAAAGCTATCAGGTAGGTTTATCAACCAATAAAGAAAGCATATGGTCACTGCATTATAGGAAGTATGTGGAAGCTTTGGAAAGAGTTCAGAGGAGATTTACTAGGATGTTGCCTGGTATGGAGGAAAGGTCTTATGAGGAAAGGCTGAGGGACTGGAGGTTGTTTTCGTTAGAGAGAAAAATGGCTGAGAGGACACTTAATTAAGACATATAAAATAATCAGAGGGTTAGACAGGGTGGACAGTGAGAGCTTTTTTCCTTGGATGGTGATGGCTAGCATGAGGGGACATAGCATTAAATTCAGGGGTGTTAGATATAGGACAGATGTCAGAGGTAGTTTCTTTACTCAGAGCGTGGAATGCCCTGCCTGTAACAGTAGCAAACTCACCAACTTTAAGGGCATTTAAATAGTCATTGGCTAGACATATGGATGAAAATGGAATAGAGTAGGTTAGATGGGCTTCAGATTGGTTTCACAGGTCAATGCACCATCGAGAGCCGAACGGCCTGTACTGAGCTGTGATGTTCTATGTTCTATGTTCATATGGTATATCGGCTTTCATCACAAGTGAATTTGAATACATAAATAAAGATGTTTGATTCATTTGTATACAGCCTTAGTGTGACTGTGTGGAGTATTGTGTATAGTTTTGTTTTCTTTATCTAAGGGACAATATACACACCATTTGAGGGAGTGCAACAAAGGTTCACCAGACCTCTCCTGGGATGTGGGATTGTCTTATGAGGTTGATTTGAGGTAACTGTACCTGTATTCACTAGATTTTCAAAGAATGAGAGTTTATTGCATTGAAACTTAGAAACAGGGTGGATGCAGTTGCCACATCCCCCTTGGCTGGTGAACATTGAACCAGGGAACATTGTCGTGGGATAAGGTCTGAGATGAAATGGAATTTCTTCATTCAGAGGGTGATGAATTTTTGAAATTCTCTAGCCTAAAGGACTGTGGAAGCTCAATTATTGCAGATGTTCTAGTCAAAATTGATAGACCCATTAAAAAATTGAATACTGAAGCAGGTTTAATGTGTTGAATGGCCTAGTCTTTTCCCTCTGCTTCTACGTTTTTGTGTGGGGAATGAGCCTGGACGGATGATCGAAGTTTCAGTGGGGGAGCATTTTGGGAACTGTGATCATAATTCCATTAGTCGTAAGACAGCTGACAGGAAAAGGATAAGACTGGTCCACAGGTGAAAGTGCTAAGTTTGGGAAAGGCTAATTATGATGGTATTTAGCAGGAACTGGAAAAATTGGCTTGGGGGCAGCTGTTTAAAGGTAAATCTGCACCTGACCAGTAAGAGTAATTTAAAAGCCAGTAGACCAGAGTTCGGGGTCAGCAAGGTGGGCTTGTATCTATTGGAGTTTTGAAAAACGTGCAGGCTAGGTGGATTAACCAGCAGTACAGGGGTTCAGTCAGGGTTGGGTCTGGGTAGGATGCTCTTCAAGGGGTTAGAGTGGACTTGATGGGCCAAATGGCCTGCTTCCACAATGTAGGGATTTGAACTGTTTTTCTCCCCAGTCACCACGACCGTTTTTTGTTGTTTTTAGCTACTGGTAAATCACCTGAATAGTGCATTCGGTATTTACATACAAACCCGGCTTTGGACACTGAAAAACCATCAAAAGTAAGGGGGACAGGGCTAAATCAAAACAGAGCTGGGGGGGGGGGGAGATAAAGTATCCCCCCAGGGCCCACCTCTCTATCAAGAGTGCTCCCTCCGCAAGTACAGCCGCGCACAAACACAGCCTGTAACGTTTTGCAGTGCAGCAGATCAACTTCACATATGGCAACCCTGTATCCTAGCAGAATCTACTGCTTATGTACATTCATTTGTACAGGTCTCTGTGGTTCACAGCGAATGTCACATTATAAACTCTGGCCTGCACAATTCTTTTGGTTCAAGGTAAATTATCAGTTCACAAACCCAAGCAGAAATTGCTGGAAAAACTCAGCAGATCTTTGGTGTTGTCTTTTGAAATGATCAGCTCCACTTGGTATCATTTTCCAACACACTTTGGCCTCCCTCCCTGTGGCGTTGGCCGCGGGTGTATGAGCAGAAACTAGAAACCAATTTTTGCAGACTGATGGAACCGGAGTTATTTTTAGGGTGTTGCATTGTTCCTGGCCCTTTTGTTAAGTTTATGACTAATGCTTGTGGATTTGCGACGATTAACATTCATCAGATCAGTCATGTGTTCCCAGCAGCTCCGCCCAATGAGCAGATGACAGTACATGGACCCTGCCGAGGGAGCCCAGGCATGGGCTGAAGGTTCGGTGAGTATCTGAGCCACTATTGCTGCACTGCGTTGTGGAGGGGAGGTTAGCCTCAAAGTGATAGAGCACTTACCTATCCAGATCCCCATTGGCAGCAAAAACAGAGGGATCTGTAACCACGAAGTCTGGCTTTAGGCAATGGAAAATATTTACCAGCAGTCTCCCCATCAGCAAGTCATTTGAGGCATTCATTCGAAATTTTAAAAATTGGAACTGCACCTAAATTTGGAAACCAGGGGTTTAATGCAGCTAGAAAAGCTGAAAGCGTGTTGCTGGAAAAGCGCAGCAGGTCAGGCAGCATCCAAGGAGCAGGGGGATCGACGTTTTGGGAATCCTGAAGAAGAGCTCATGCCTGAAACGTCGACTCTCCTGCTCCTTGGATGCTGCCTGACCTGCTGCGCTTTTCCAGCAATACATTTTCAGCTCTGATCTCCAGCATCTGCAGTCCTCACTTTCTCCTAGAAGAGTTTAATGCAGCTAAACTTGTCTTTTGTCCAATTAGGTGGTTCTTATTTGTAATCTCACCAGAGAGGTCAATTAGGGGTTTAGATAGGGTTGACCATGAGAACCTTTTTCCATGTATGGAGTCAGCTATTACGAGGGGGCATAGCTTTAAATTAAGGGGTGGTAGGTATAGGACAGATGTTGGGGTAGATCCTTTACTCAGCGAGTCATAAGTTCATGGAATGCCCTGTCAGTAGCAGTGGTGGACTCTCCCTCTTTATGGGCATTTAAACGGGCATTGGATAGGCATATGGAGGATAGTGGGCTAGTGTAGGTTAGGTGGGCTTGGATCGGCGCAACATCGAGGGCCAAAGGGCCTGTACTGCGCTGTATTCTTCTATGTTCTATCCCTGTCCTTCTATTAGTGGGAATTCACAGAGTGTCAGAGAAAACGTTTGTTTCATCTCGTTCCTTATTCCCTGTCCGTTGCTGTTCAATTTGCTGTTGGTGCTATTTAACCACACAGTTATAACTGACTTTTATGCTCCTGCGATGCGTTTCCATGCACCGACTGTTCTGGATGTTACAAGCAATTAGTGTTACAGGTGTCAACTATCGTTGTGAATCCCTCTCAGAAGAGGGCTCTTGAGGCACAATTAGAGTTTCCCTACCTCTGAGCTAAGAGACCTGTATTCAAGTCCTACCTGTAATAACATCCCTGCACAAGTTGAAGAGAAATATTATGCCTCTCAGAGCCGGAAGTTGGTGTTTCAGTTCTATTCTAGAGACTTTGAGCAGGACCGTTTGTTTCAGTGCTCCCTTTACAATCAGTGATGCCAGAGGGCCCCAGCCCTGACCCAACTCTGAGAGACAGACCGGGCCAGTTCCAGGAAAGGCTTTGTCCTTAACCTAACTCCACATGAGATTCCTGTGTAAAGCCAGGGTTTGACACATTGAGCATTAATTGAGATTCCAGCCCATGGTTATAATGTCAGAGCAGCAGAGTGACGGATCAGGATTGAACCCAGTGAACCTGATATTAATGTAGAAAATATTTGCAGCCCCTGTGCATTGCTTGCACAAGTTCTCTCTGTACTGTTTAACATTCAGAACACCCATGGAATTATGGGGTACAATAACATAGTGGTTATGTTACTGGGCCTATAATCCCCAAGAATCCCTAGTAAACAATTGTTCAATTGCCACTATTAGCATGAAGTTACTGAACTATTGGAGACTGGTTAGCTTGGATGGCTGGTTTGTTACGTAGCGTGACTCCAACAGTTTGGGTTCAGTTCCTATACCAACTGAGGTTACCACAAAGGTCCCACTTTTCAACCTGTCTCCTTGCCTGACACATAGTGACCTTCAGGTTAAAGCACCACCAGTCATCTCTCTGTAACGAGAGAGCAGTCTGGTAGGATTGTAGCAACTTTATTTTTCATGAGAACCTTTTTCCACGTATGGAGTCAGTAAAAATCCAACCTGTCCACAACTATACTTCTGAGGAGGGAATCTGCTGACTCTGTTCAGTCTAGCCTTTACCTAACTTCAGATCCATGGATGGATGAGCTTGAGGCTCTTTTGGAAATTGGCAGATACGATATTGTGGGGATAACTGAGACGTGGCTTCAAGTGGACAGGGCCTGGGAAATGAATATTCAAGGCTACACGTGCCATCGTAAGGACAGACTGACGGGCAGAGGGGGTGGGGTGGCCTTGTTGGTAAGGGATGATATTCAGTCCCTTGCGCGGGGGGACCTAGAGTCAGGGGATGTAGAGTCAGTGTGGATAGAGCTGCGAAATACTAAGGGTAAAAAGACCCTCTTGGGAGTCATCTACAGGCCCCCAAACAGTAGTCTGGATGTCTGATGTAAGTTGAATCAGGAGCTGAAATTGGCCTGTCACAAAGATGTTACTACAGTTGTTATGGGGGATTTTAACATGCAGGTAGACTGGGAGAATCAGGATGGTATTGGACCTCAAGAAAGAGACTGTGTGGAGTGCCTCAGAGATGGATTCTTAGAGCAGCTGGTGCTGGAGCCGACCAGGGAGAAGGCAATTCTGGATCTGGTATTGTGTAACGAACCAGAATTGGTCAGAGACCTCGAAGTGAAGGAGCCATTCGGAAGTAGTGACCATAATACATTAAGCTTCAATCTGCAATTTGAGAGGGAGAGGGTACAGTCGGAAGTGACAGTACTTCTGTTGAATAAAGGGAACTATGGAGCTATGAGGGAGGAACTGGCCAAAGTTCAATGGTGCAATACCTTAGCAGGGATGACCGTGGAGGAACAATGGCAGATATTTCTGTGTATAATGCAGAAGTTGCAGGATCAGTTCATTCCTAAAAGGAAGAAAGATCCCAGGAGGAGGCATGGGTGGCCGTGGCTGACGAAGGAAATTAAGAAACATATAAAGTTAAAAGAGAAAAAGTATAACATAGCAAAGATAAGTGGGAAAACTGAGGACTGGGAAGCTTTTAAAGAGCAACAGAGGATTACTAAGAAGGAAATACGCAGAGGAAAAATGAGGTACAAAGGTAAACTGGCCAATAATATAAAGGAGGATAGTAAAAGCCTTTTTAGGTATGTGCAAGGCAAAAAAATGGTTAGGACTAAAATTGAGCTCTTGAAGACAGAAACAGGGGAATATATTACTGGGAATGAAGAAATGGCAGAAGAATTAAATGGGTATTTCAGATCTGTGTTCACTGGAGAAGACACAAGCAATCTCCCTGAGGTAACAGTGGCTGAAGGACCTGAACTTAAGGGAATTTATATTTGCCAGGATTTGGTGTTGGAGAGACTGTTAGGTCTGAAGGTTGCTAAGTCTCCGGGGCCTGATGGTCTACATCCCAGGGTACTGAAGGAGGTGGCTCGGGAAATCGTGGATGCGTTGGTGATTATTTTCCAGAGTTCGATAGATTCGGGGTCGGTTCCTGAGGATTGGAGGGTGGCTAATGTTATACCACTTTTTAAGAAAGGTGGGAAAGAGAAAGCAGGAAATTATAGACCAGTTAGTCTGACCTCAGTGGTGGGAAAGATGCTGGAGTCTATTATAAAAGATGAAATTACAGCACATCTGGATAGTAGTAACAGGATAGGACAGAGTCAGCATGGATTTATGAAGGGGAAATCATGCTTGACTAATCTTCTGGAATTTTTTGAGGATGTAACTCTAAAGATGGACGAGGGAGATCCAGTAGATGTAGTGTACCTGGACTTTCAGAAAGTTTTTGATAAAGTCCCACACAGGAGGTTAGTGAGTAAAATTAGGGCGCATGGTATTGGGGGCAAAGTACTAGATTGGATTGAAAATTGGTTGGCTGATAGTAAACAAAGGGTAGTGATAAATGGCTCAATTTCGGAATGGCAGGCAGTGACCAGTGGGGTACCGCAGGGATCAGTGCTGGGACCGCAGCTTTTTACAATATATGTTAATGATATAGAAGATGGTATCAGCAATAACATTAGCAAATTTGCTGATGATACAAAGCTGGGTGGCAGGGTGAAATGTGATGAAGATGTTAGGAGATTACAGGGTGACCTGGACAAGTTAGGTGAGTGGGCAGATGCATGGCAGATGCAGTTTAATGTGGATAAATGTATGGTTATCCACTTTGGTGGCAAGAACAGGAAGGCAGATTATTATCTCAATGGAATCAATTTAGGTAAAGGGACAGTACAGAGAGATCTGGGTGTTCTTGTACACTAGTCAATGAAGGCAAGCATGCAGGTACAGCAGGTAGTGAAGAAGGCTAATAGCATGCTGGCCTTCATAACAAGAGGAATTGAGTATAGGAGCAAAGAGGTGCTTCTGCAGCTGTACAGGGCCCTGGTGAGACCACACCTGGAGTACTGTGTGCCGTTCTGGTCTCCAAATTTGAGGAAAGACATTCTGGCTATTGAGGGAGTGTAGCATAGGTTCACGAGGTCAATTCCTGGAATGGCAGGATTACCTTACACTGAAAGACTGAAGCGACTGGGCTTGTATACCCTTGAGTTTAGAAGACTGAGAGGGGATCTGATTGAGACATATAAGATTATGAAAGGATTGGACACTCTGGAGTCAGGAAACATGTTTCCGCTGATGGGTGAGTGCCAAACCAGAGGACACAGCTTAAAAATATGGGGTAGATCATTTAGGACAGAGATGAGGAGAAACTTCTTCACCCAGAGAGTGGTGGCTGTGTGGAATGCTCTGCCCCAGAGGGCAGTGGAGGCCCAGGCTCTGGATTCATTTAAGAAAGAGTTGGATAGAGCTCTCAAAGATAGTGGAATCAAGGGTTATGGAGATAAGGCAGGAAGAGGATACTGATTAGGAATGATCAGCCAGGATCATATTGAATGGCGGTGCAGGCTCGAAGGGCTGAATGGTCTACTCCTGCACCTATTGTCTATTGTCTATTGTATCCAGAGAAATATGGCTGATTTTTAACTGTCCTATGAATTGTCCTGACAGAGAATGCAATTGCATTCAACAAGGTACCTCCTCCTCAGGGCAATAAATTGTCCAGGTCTAGTGACTGAATAAAGAGTGTATTCCATATATTGTTCATAACTTTGCAACTTGAAATTAATGTTACATCTCAGACTCATAGGGTTTAAGTGCACACTGTTAAAAACCAGAAATTGGTCAAAGGATCTTAAATTACTTTGTTTCTGAATTGTAATGGAACACATATTGAATAAACTTAAATGGACATCACATTGGAAAGACCAATCTTGGATATTACTTATTGGAGATAGGGCACTGAGTCACATTCGACTTACAGCTCAGAGTAAGCTATAAATGTTGTGTTCAGTCTGGAATGTCCCATCTACAAGCCAATTGTTGAGCAAGAAATTTCTGTTGGTTAACTTCATCTTTTGAATTCTTGTAGCAAGAGGGAGAGAGGTGATGGTATTATTGCTGGGCTATTAATCCAGAGACAAAAAGTGTGGCACAGGAAAAGCACAGCACGCCAGGCAGCATCTGATGAGCAGGAGAGTTGATGTTTCAGGCATAAGCCCTTCATCTATGCCTAAAATGTCAACTCTACTGCTCCTCAGACGTTGCTTGATCTGCTGTGGTTTTCCAGTGCCACACTTTTCAACTCTGACTTATCAGCATCTGCTGTCATCACTTTCTGTCTGTTGATTCAGAGACCCAGGTAATGTTCTGGAGACCCAGGTTCAAATCCCACTATGGTAGATGGTGGAATTTGAATTCAAAACAAATCTGGATTTAGAGTCTAATGATGGCCATGAATCCATTGTCAATTGTTGGGAAAATCCCATCTGGTTCATTAATGTCCTTCGGGGAAGGAAATTGCCATCCTTACCTGGTCTGGCCTAGATGTGACTCCAGACCCACAGCAATGGGGTTGACTCTTAATTGCCCTCTAGGCAATAAATGATGGCCTGGCTAGCAACACCCTCATCCCATTAATGAATGAAAAAAGGTAAAGTTGGAGTGGTTTCAGGGGTACAGGCAATTGGAAAATAAATGGTGGGGCAAGGGATGTGTAAAATGCCAGGATTGAAGTGTACAAATATTTTGGGGGTTTGTAGGGCTAAAGGAGGTTGTCTAGATAGATTAGAGCAAGGTCATGGAAGGATTTGAAAAGAAGGAAGTGAATTTTAAAATCAAAGCATAATGAGCTTGGGGCCAGAGTATTTTGCTGCATGTCCTCCTGTTTACTTGCAGATCCTTTTCTGGCCCTATCACTTCTTCCAACTTTTCCCATTTTGTTTGAGGTCTCTACGATGCTGGTTCTCCATCTCCTCTTGTCAATCATCCATTCATCTTCCAATCCCACTATGTTGAACTCTTCCAGCACCACACAATTCCATCTGATCATAAGCCTTCCTGTCCTTCGCTCAGGCTGTCCCAGGTACATCAATCACCACACCACATTGCCCTGCGCTCTCTGCAATAGGTGTCCACGACATTTCAATCTCTTATTGGCTAATTTTCTTGATCCTCCCTGCATCTCCCAACCCCCGATGCCCTGGTTCTGGATTTGTCCTCTGTTGTTACTCCACACAGCCATTTCATTAGTAGATAGTTATGGCCCTCTCCTTTTGGTGTTGACCAGTTTTCTGCCGATATATAACCAGGCCACTCTCACAGTGCAAATTGCAGACTTTTCCTTTCAGTTTCAGCGAGACTTCCCAATCACATAACATTTCACTGGACTCTCGGAGAACCCTCTGGTGTCCTTTGAATTACATCACTGGGTCTTTATTCTTGTACCCTCAGATCATCTCTGGCCATTGACGAGATCTTTCTTAAAAAGGTCCAAAAACAATATTCCCCATTGACTATGCACATGCACCCTGGAAGGTACAGTGCAGACAGACACCTATCATCTTTAGGGCACCATTTCTATCATTGTCCTTTTGGCTGGCTGTCTTATTTTAAGTGTGCCTTTCTGTTCTTTTTATCTACCTCTGATTCACAACCTCTCTCTATTTTTATCTGTCTTTTCCAATATCTATTGCTTTGATTCTGTGTCGTTCTATCCCACCCTTTCTCTGGGTCTCTCTCCCTTACGTTCTGTTTCCTATTATGTCAGTACTTGATGGGCACGGCAGATAGTGTTTAGTTCATAACTGAATATGGTGTGTGGACTGTTTCTATTTCTCTGTCCTTGCAGCCAGGCCAGACGTTAGACAGGATTACATTACAAGCAGCAGGAGGTGCTTGGACTTCAGGCTATTCACAACAATCCAGTTTGAACTTTGTGAGCTGACAGCTGATTGCATTGTTATAAAGGAGAGAGAGAGAGACTGACTCTGACCGACCAGTGGGGTTTGTGAGTCAGTGCTCTTTCCATGGGGCAGGTTCAATTGCAACAGCTGGGACTCGAGTGCGTTTCAATTCTCGGACACAGCAAAAATCAAACAGCAATGCTCTCCCTCTCATCGTACAAAATCTCTTATACATTTATTTCTGTTCACTGTGCAAATGTTGCTCATACCTCTTCCTTGATACTGATCTTATATTTCATACTCTCTCCCAATCTATCACTCTGTCTTTCGCTGTCTATCTCACTACATCAACGTGCCTTTATATCCATTTTTTTCTCACTCTCTCTCACTCGTTCTTCTCATCTCTTCCTCTGTTTACATGCAGTTATCTGACCTTCACTTCTCCTTCATTCTATCTCTGTGAATCTCTCTCCATTTGTACCTGTGACAGTATTGTCTTCAAACATAATGGAGTATCACAATTGTCATAAATGTCTCATCGGTTTGATGTTGACACTGCAAGCTATTGCACCAAATATCACCGCGCAATTTCACAGCACATTCAGCAGGTGGGAGTGGGAAAACATACAGTCCTTGCCCAAATCCACGACAGTTTCTTACACAAAAATAGAAATTGCCGGAAAAGCTCAGCAGGTCTGGCAGCATCTGTAGAGAGAAATCAGAATTAACGTTTCGGGTCAAATGATTCTTCCTCAGAACCCAACCTGATTTCTCTCCACAGATGCTGCCAGACTTGCTGAGTTTCTCCAGCAATTTGATTGCAATTGTATTGGTCACGGGTAGGAAAGAGGACAAGACCTGGAGCTCTTGTTATTAGAGCTGAGACTGTCCAGAGATCAAATTAAGCTGTCCGTAACTACAAGATAGGTAGATGGAGAAAATATATATTAACTGGTCAGTCACTAGAAAGAATTAATTTAAGAATATCACCAAAATGGGGAAAAGGAGAAGTCAATATCATGTTTTATACAATGGGTTATTACACACTGGAACATTAACTTCCTGAGCAGAATCTATGATGCAAGAAGAATTAACTATCATTTTTGTTTGAGGAATGTAGCTAAGTCACTCCATAAGAAATTGGCATCCTTAAAGGCCAGAGAGTATAATCACACTGTGACATGTTTACATTTGACATTTCCATTTTAATTAGGGAAATTGAAATTTAAGATTAATGGGTCAATATAATTTCACCAGAAAACTATCAGGAATATCCTTGGGGAGGTGTGGTGGCTCAGTGGTTAATACCACTCCTTCACAGCGCTAGGGACCCGGGTTCAATTCCCGCCTCGAGCAACTGTCTGCGTGGAGTTTGCACATTCTCCCCATGTCTGTGTAGATTTGCTCCGGTTTCCTCCCACAGTCCAAAAGTGTGCAGGTCAGGTGAATTGACCATGCTAAATTGCCCGCAGTGTTAGGTGCATTAGTCGGGTAAATGTAGGAGAATGGGTCTGGGTGGGTTGCTCTTTGGAGGTTTGGTATGGACTTGTTGGGCTGAAGGGCCTGTTTCCACACTGTAGAGAATCTAATTTAAATTGCCTGTAGTGTATAGGGATGTGTAAGTTGCTGGGTTAGCTATGAGAAATGGGGGTGTGGGTCTGAGTGGGATGTTGTTCAGAGGGTAGATGTAGACCTGATGGGCTGAATGGTTTGCTTCCACACTGTAGGGGTTCTATTATTTTATTATATCATTTGCACATGTAAATTTCCAAGCTACCTCAATGAAAGTAGGAGCAGCTCCTTGGTTTTAGAATTCTTGATATTGTACCAAATGATTGAAAGAGGTGGTTGGTGGTCAGTGAATAGAAACTGGGAGCAGGAGTAAGCCATTTGGCCCTTCAGTTCTGCCATTCAGTATAATTATGACCGATCATGTACCTCAATGTCACACTCCTGCTTTTTCCCTATACCCCTCGATGTTTTTCAAATCCATTAAAAAAATCTTACTGGAATAATATATTCAGTGAAAAGCAAGAAAAATGAAAGGTTTTCATTCACATAGTAACTTTGATAACCTGCAGAGGTCTTGAAATATTGTAGCCAATGAAATGTAAGTTCTGTTGTAATGTAGGAAACAGAGCAGCCAATGTTTACGCAGCAAGGTCTCATAATGTGATAATATCCAGGTTATCTACTTTTTAATGATGATGGTTAAAGGATAAATATTGTCCAATAACCTGAGGAGAATTGGCCTGTCCCCTTTTTATATATAATGTGGAGGTGCCAGTGTTGGACTGGGGTGGACAATGTCAGATGTCACACAACACAGGGTAATAATCCAACAAGTTTATTTGAAATCACAAGTGTTCAGAGCGCTGCTTCTTTCTCCGAGATTTGAAATAAAGTTTTTGGACTATAACCTGGCTTCGTCTGGCTTCTGACTTTGTCCTTTTGTATAGTGTGATGAGATTTTTACATCCACCTGGGAGGGCAGGTAAGATCTCGGTTTAAAATCTTGTCGCAAAGTCAGTAGTCTTTGGCAATGCAGCTCTCCTAGTACGACACTGGAATTTAGGTTAGATTAGATTCCCTACACTGTGGAAACAGGGCCTTTGGCCTAACCAGTCCACACCGACCCTCCAAAGACTAGCCCATTCAGACCCATTTTTCTCTGACTAATTGACCTAACACTATGGGCAATTTAGCATGGCGAATTCACCTGACCCACACATCTTTGGACTGTGGGAGGAAACCCGCGCAGACACAGGGAGAACGTGCAAACTCCACACAAACAGTTGCCCGAGACTGGAATCGAACCTGGGACCCTGGTGCTGTGAGGCAGCAGTGCTAACCACTGAGCCATTATGCCACCCCTTATGGGAACATAGATTTTTGTGTTCAGGTAGTAGAGGAACTTCAGTGTGGAGAAGTGTGAGGTGATATGTTTTGTTCACCTGAGCATGGAGAAATGAGCTAAAGTAAAGGGTAGCCCTTTAAAGGGAGTGCAGGAATGGGGTGAACTAGATTCGTCATTACAGGGTAGGTGAAGAAAGCTTTTACCCAAAAAAACAGTATCCTAGGCTTTATTAATAGAAGTATAGAAAACATAAAAAAGAATGCTGAACTTGTATAAAACACTTGTTAGACCTGACCTTAGGGGAGGTGATGGCCAAGTAGTATTATCACTGGACTATTAATCTGGACACCCACGTTTGAATCTTGCCATGGTAGATGGTGAAATTTGAATTCAATAAACACCTGGAATTAAATGTCTAATGATGACTGTGAATCCATTGCTGATTGTCATGTAAAAATCTATCTCGCTCACTAATGTCCTTTCGGGATGGAAACTACCATCCTTACCTGGTCTGGCCTAGATGCAACTCCACACCCACAACAACGTAATTGACTCCTCCTTTTCCCCATTTTGGTTCAGTTGGGAACGGGCAATAAACGCTGACCTAGCTAGTGATGCCCACATCCTGTCAATGAATTTTTTAAAAATTGGAGTTATTGTGTGCAATTTTGGGCACTGCACCTTGGGAGGGATGTGAAAGTATTAGAAAGAGTGCAGAAAAGGTTTATGAGCATGATCAACAGAAAAAAAAACAGAAATTGCTGGAAAGGCTCAGCAGATTCTATGAAGAGAAATCAGAGTTAATGTTTCATTTCCAGTGACCCTTATTGACATGATTCCAGGGATGAGAGATTACAGTTCCCAGGAATGATTGGGTTGTGTTGGATTGTGTTGGGATTTCTTTTGTTCTTTTGAAGAGAAGTCTTTTTTGGGGTGGGGGGAGGTTTTGATCGAATTTGCCTCAACCATTTTGGACCGAGACAGAGTAGTCAGGGAGAAACTATTCGTAGTCATAAAAAAATTAGGAACCAGAGAGCACAGTGTTATAATCAGATCTGTGTGAAGTTCCCTAATTTAGGAAAGTTCTAGATGGGCTATCCCAAATTGTTAACCTCCTGGGTAAGGAGGAATGATCCAACTCCCATTCTTTATTCAGCTGCCCCCTCAATTAGTCACAACAAGGTTAATGAGAAAGGATTCCTTCCCAACTGGATAGCCTTCTCCCAGATCCGAGTGAATTCATAATTTAAAAGGAGCTAATTTAACCAGGCTTTCTTGGGTTAGTGAAATAATGAGTTTTATTAGCTACTAAACTGGCAAAGAAATAATAACGCAACACACATGAATGGATTAGAATGAGAATCAATCCAAAAAGATAAATGTTAAAATAAGTAGGTTTCTCGCTGAGTCATTTGTGAAGTGTAGATAGTGGAGCATTGATAGTTAAGCAGTTGATTTTGGGTTTCTTGACTTTGTTGATCAGCTGAAATTCTTTTGCCTTGGTTCAAGGCTTTTAACATTCAGAGCAATAGAAGTCTTTACCTGCAATGCAGAGCAACTAGTTCTTAGCCTGTGTGACTTTCACAGCACATGTGTGTTCAAACATGGGCTAGTATACATGAGCATCTGGGCCCACAAGCACACACAGACCAGGGCTAGAATGTACTGTTAGCCCCTTTTTTCCATTAAGGGGAAAACACAAAGATGTCTCCCACCCAGCCTGCTGCCTTTTCTCCCATCATGTTCGCAGTCTGTGATTTAGGAGGCTACAGATCTGCTTGTCATGCATTTCTCCCTTTAAACCTTCCTCGATACTTTCAGGTGTGACAATCCAAGCTTCCTTTCCAGGCACCCACTGAATTTTGTTTCAGAGTTAGCTTTTGGTTACATCTCTTTTTTTAAAACTATACATGGTAATTAAGAGTTCAGTATGTCCCTAAATAATACAGGGTTATGATCCATCATCATGACAATAGATATTTCAATGTCATTTGCATATCTTTCACATATTGTGTAGCTAGGATCAGGAACACATTGCCTGGAAGTGTGGCAGAGGCAGGTTGAATCAAGGCATGCAAGAGGGTGGTTCGATGTTTCTGTTCAGATAGTCAATGTTCATGGTTACAGGGGAGAAACAGAAGATTGGCACCAGGTTATTATGCCTATTTGGAGAGCCAGTGTGAATATAATGGACCAAATGGCCTCTTTCGACACTGTAACAATTCTGTGATCCTGTGAAAACTGGGATTTGAACTTTTACATGAAACCTTCAGGCTCAGAGCCAAGTGTGCTACCAGCTGAATTATGGCTGGCACATTGACAAAGGTTGAAAAGATCATATTTGTCGTTATAAAATTGGATTATTTGTCTTCAGGAGAAACTATACAGTGAAATGCCAAATGTTTTCATCCCCTGGTGTTTGGAGGAATGCTCTGTGGACATTTCGAAAGATGTTGGGCAGGTTTCATTTCAGTTCTATTCCCAGCTGACTTGTCCAACCGGAGAATTACTTTGTCTATTTATTTGTATTCTAAGTTCGGGACCTCATGGGACTGAGCTTTAACTCAGCAAGCAGCTGTCTATTTTCACAGCACCCAGTCATACACATAATCTGTCAGTTGTATGATGATAATTTGTCATGGTCTTCAATGCCTGGATCATCTGGACATGTCAAGCAGCTAATTATGTTCCATAGCATAAACCTGAGAAACATTGATGTTATTCACCATTGGCCATATCTTCGGGTTTGGTTGTCATTCTCAAATTCCAGTAAAATATGTCCCTCCATAAGTTGAAATCAATTCACAAAGTTACAAGTAAGAAAAGCATTTTTTTTTTGGTAAATCAGTTCATCTAACGGCACCTGTAAAAGATTGGATCATTCTCCACATTTTGTGCTTCCCCCCACTCTCCTCACCCTTCAATTTACAGCCTTTTGTCACCCTATCTCTGGACCAAGTTCATGCTCTCCTCCACCCCTCTCAATCTTGTGAGAGTCTTTTTACTTTTCTATAACTTCCTCCAATTCTCACGACCTCCAGCATTGATATTCTCGTCTTCCTGCTGTTTCCTCAAAATATTTTCTCCGGGATGTCTCGAATCAGTCCAATTCTTCTCAGGATGTACTCTGCCCAGATGGTCTACCTTTTCCTAATTGCATCCAATTAATTGCTTTGTTCATTCACTCATTCATTATTTGTTACTTCTCGTCTTTTGATTCCACCCTAGGCAACTGTGTGTGGAGTTTGCACATTCTCCCCGTGTCTGTGTGGGTTTCCTCCAGATGCTCCGGTTTCCTCCCACAGTCCAAAGATGTGCAGGTCAGGTGAATTGGCCATGCTAAATTGTCCATAGTGTTAGGTGCATTAGTCAGAGGGAAAAGGGTCAGGGTAGGTTCATGTTCGGAGGGTCGGTGTGGACTTGTTGGGTCAAAGGGCCTGTTTCCACACTGTAGGGAATCTGATCTGATCTGATCTAATCTGATCTTTTCCTACTCACTCAAATTCACATTTCAAAGTCATTTACCAAATTGGTTTCTTTCTGTGTGAAAACACTGTCTGCAGATGCTGGAAACCAGATTCTGGATTAGTGGTGTTGAAAAAGCACAGCAGTTCAGGCAGCATCTGAGGAGCAGTAAAATCGACGTTTCGGGCAAAAGCCCTTCATCAGGAATACACACAGAGTGCCTGAAGGGTGGAGAGATAAATGAGAGATGGGTGGGGGTGGGGAGAAAGTAGCATAGAGTACAATAGGTGAGAGGGGGTGGGGATGGAGGTGATAAGTCAGGGAGGAGGGTGGGAGAAGGTAGCAAAGAGTACAGTGGGTGAATGAGGGTGGGGATGAAGGTGATAAGTCAGAGAGGAGGGTGGAGTAGATAGGTGGAAAGGAAGATAGGCAGGTAGGACAAGTCATGGGGACAGTGCTGAGCTGGAAGTTTGGAACTGGGGTGAGGTGGGAGCAGGGGAAATGAGGAAACTGGTGAAGTCCACATTGATGCCCTGGGGTTGAAGTGTTCCGAGGCAGAAGATAGGCGTTCTTCCTCCAGGCTTCAGGTGGTGAGGGAGCAGCGGTGAAGGAAGCCCAGGACCTCCATGTCCTTGGCAGAGTGGGAGGGGGAGTTGAAATGTTGGGCCACAGGGAGGTGTGGTTAATTGGTGCGGGTGTCTCAGAGATGTTCCCTAAAGCGCTCTGCGAGGAGGCGTCCAGTCTCCCCAATGTAGAGGAGACCGCATCGGGAGCAACGGATACAATAAATGATATTAGTGGATGTGCAAGTAAAACTTTGATGGATGTGGAAGGCTCCTTTAGGGCCTTGGATGGAGGTGAGGGAGGAGGTGTGGGCACAGGTTTTACAGTTCCTGTGGTGGCAGGGGAAGGTGCCAGGATGGGAGGGTGGGTTGTAGGGGGGCGTGGACCTGACCAGGTAGTCATGGAGGGAACGGTCTTTGCGGAAGGTGGAAAGGGGTGGGGAGGGAAATATATCCCTGGTGGTGGGGTCCATTTGGAGGTGGCGGAAATGTCGGCGGATGATTTGGTTTATGCGAAGGTTGGTAGGGTGGAAGGTGAGCACCAGGGGCGTTCTGTCCTTGTTACAGTTGGAGGGGTGGGGTCTGAGGACGGAGGCGCGGGATGTGGATGAGATGCATTGGAGGGCATCTTTAACCACGTGGGAAGGGAAATTGCGGTCTCTAAAGAAGGAGGCCATCTGATGCGTTCTGTGGTAGAACTGGTCCTTCTGGGAGCAGATACGGTGGAGGCGGAGGAATTGGGAATACGGGATAGCATTTTTGCA
Source organism: Chiloscyllium punctatum (assembly GCF_047496795.1). NCBI lineage: Eukaryota > Metazoa > Chordata > Chondrichthyes > Orectolobiformes > Hemiscylliidae > Chiloscyllium > Chiloscyllium punctatum. The sequence continues at coordinate 60,805,606 of NC_092783.1, forward strand.
GGGTGGGAAGAGGTGTAATCCAGGTATCTGTGGGAGTAGGTGGGTTCTTCAGCTATCTAAGCTCTCCCCCTTGACCCTCCCCCATCTCGACCCTCTCTTTTCTGTCCACCTTTCTTTCTTTAAGCCCCATACCTAAAACATGTGGTTCTTTCTGCCAGTATATCCTTCTCTGGTTTTAGTGCCCATTCTTTGCTGACCCCTTTCCTGGGAAGCACCTTGGGGCTTTCCATGATTTCATATTTGCCATGTCAATGGAAAATGTTGCTCTTATCCATCATATTCCCGTGAATGTAATTCTAGTTGTGATCCATGAAGTCATTAAAAGCCTTCATTCGTTTTTGCTTTTTTTCAACCTAGTGTCTACTCTTTTGAAAGTACCAATATTTGGATTCCCACATGACAGCAGCCAGTAAAGCCCAGGGTTCCACATGGTAAGTAAAGCACTCAGAAATGCCGATGACAGGATGTGGTATCCCATCCATTCAAGCCTTTAAAACTGACACATCATAGCAGAGGCATTAGGATCAAGAGGAGGAGGACATTCAGCCCTTTGGGCCTGGTCTGCCATTCATTATGGCTGCTCTCACCTTCACTTTCCTTGTCTACACCTCAGATTCCTCAACTCCCTTGTCTATCAACAATGTATCAAACTCAGTCTTAAAGGCCGTGTCTCCGTTACCTTCAAAAGAAGTGAATTCCACACTCGAATGATCTGTTGGGAGAGAAAAATCTTATCTATTTACCTTAAATTATCTTCCCTAGTTTTAATCATGAGTGGAAACATTCTCCAGGTATCTACCCTATGCAGTTCCCTCCAGATCAGACTTGATTCAATAAGATTAATGATGTACAGTTTGTTTGAAATTTAAATTGGGAGGATTGTATTTGCAAATGATAAAATCTATGTCTATATCATTCTTGAGTAGTTTCACCTACACTCATGTCCCACTGTGAGAAAGTTATAAGTTCAAACCCATATCCAGAGACCTAAGCCTATAATGGAGGTTAAGATACCCAATGAGTGAGTCTCATTCTGTCATCTTTTAGATGTTAAAAAATCCAATCCATCACTGACTCAATCTGCACCCTCAGGGTGTGAGAAACCTCAAGTCAGTTATTGGAAGAAGGACAGGGAGTTTTCCTCAGTGTCCTGACCAACATTTATTGCTCACCAAATGACTAAAATAGTAGCTTATTCTGTCTATATTACTGGTCTGTGGGGACTTGCTGAGAGCAAACTGGTTGCCATTGTTACTACATTACACAGTATGTACACTGCAGAAGTGCTTAAGTTGTCTGCAAAATAGTTTGGGACATCCTGAGGTTGCCTTATATATATTTGCAACTTTAAAAGCAACCATTCAAAGATTTGCAGAGTTACATTGTACTTTGCTCAAAAACTGCATGAATCCATGTGAGACTCTGTTAACTCATTTTTCAGATTAGAATCAGTCTAAACATTATGGTACAGACAGGGAACACAGGGGGCTAACACCCTCAACACATTATCTGGACTGACACCAATTGTTAAAGTTAACCTGAAAATGTAACTTTTTAAAACGTTTTGTGATTTACAGATGAAAGAAGTGAAACTAACATGGTCATTCTAACAGTTGAGAGACTTATACATTGAAAATACCTTGATTGTTAATTTCAGTTACATCACACTATAAACTTTTGCTATAAATTCTGTGTCTTACAATTGTGTCCTTCACAATCACCTGATGAAGGAACACCGCTTCGAAAGCTAGTGCTTTCAATTGAAACCTGTTGGACTATAACCTGGTGTTGTGTGATTTTTAACTTTGTACACCCCAGTCCAACACCAGCATCTCCAAATCATTCAAAGATGGTCACCAACTTGTTCATTGTAAGAGCTATATGTTCAACAAATTCTGATGGGCGCTAGGACCCAGATGCAACAATTTAGTATCAGGTATTTAATCGCTTTAAGCCTTTATAGATCTCCTGAACTCTGTGTGTCTGTGTCTGTGAGTGCTGTGTGTAATTTTACTCCAGCAGGTGGGGGTGTGGTGCTTTTTCGTGCTGCAGCTCCAGTTCCAGCTTTGGTGTCAGTGAGTAAATCACCAGTCAATAGCCAGGAGTGCCAGTGTTCTTCCCTCGCACAGCACTGTTATTCACTCAATCCAGTGGGAGAGCGACAGAGACAGTCCCAGTCTGCCAGTGCTTCACTGTCCATCTGAATGAGGCGCTCCCAGTGTCAGCAACCAAGCAAACACAGAGGAAGAGAAGAAAAGAGAGAGAGAGAGAGAGAGAGAGGGGAAGAGAAAGAAAAAGGCATTCAGTTAAAAGCCACGCTCACTCGCCTCAGACCCGACTTTACAAAAGGGAAATTTACAGATTAATTTGAGGTGTCAGTGCGGAGAATGAAGATCCGACCACATCAGAAGATGAATTGAAAATGTTAAAATCCCCGAGGTATTTAAAGCACGACCATTGACCATCTGAAGACGTCGGGAAGAATTGTTTGTGCACAGACCTTGCTCATCTTCTTCAAGATTGTGAAGGTTTATTTTGTTAAATCACAATATCAGGGTGAATCAGATCTGAGGAGTCCAGGCAGCATTGGAAAATGTCCCACACCTCAGGGGAAGAAGGTGTGAAGCAGATTAATAGGAAAACCAGCAATGACGGAGCCTGCTCCAGACTTTACCTTGCCTTTATATTAATATTACTCACCTTGACACCACGAGTGGATTCTTCCTGGTGGTAAGTCCAATTCATTCAAAATCGTGAGAAAGATCTTTTGCACTTGGTTTGCTGACTGGTCTGAGGGATGGGGAATGTTTTCTTTCCCCAGGGTGGGCTCCTCAATACCAAAAGCATACAAGAGGCACTAGAATAAACTCACTCAGACGATGTCAAAACCGAAGTTAAAACTCCCAATAAATATTGAACAGGCTAGGAAACCTTGCTGTAGAAAATTTGAAGGCTGAGCATAATCCAGGTAGGGTTTTTAAAAAGTCATAACGTCATTCAATTGGGTAGATGTTTTTACTCATGGGTATGACCAGATCTGAAGCATTAATGATTATGAACCCAATAAGAAATTCAGGAGAAACCTCTTTACCTTGAGAGAATGGTGAGAATGTGGACCTTTTAAATTGCTAAGTGCGACTTACAGCAAAAATGTCTTTAAAGGGAAACTATGCAAACATAAGGGTAGTTTCTTCTGATAGGATTAAATAGGATGGAGTGGAATGTACAGCACCAGCACCATTGGGCTGAATGGCCTATTTCTGTGTGGCAAATTTGATGTGAGGTTTTGCACTGTCCCCAAATCCTGTTTGAACCCCTTTCCATCCCAATCTGGTCAGAACACTGCAGTCTCGGTAGACAGTGTTAACAAGTATATTGTGTGACTGGGATGATGGTGCCTTATCTGTCCTAATCCTCATGACATTTTTACTGACAGACATTGCTCTGTCACTTCAGAGTTAAAGGGTCATGGGTATGATCTGATTCCGGGGATTTGCCTTTCCGATGAGACTTTAAAACGAGACTCTTGTCTGCTGAGAGTGATCCATTTCAAAGAACAGCAGTTGGCTTATATTTATCCCTCAATCAACAAAACACAGTAACTCATCATGTTCACATTGCCATACCTATGCTGACTGCTGTGTTTCCAACATTACAACAATAACTACTTGGAACCAGACAACGACTACAGAGAAAGGCCATTGAGCCCATCATGCCTGCTCTCTGCAAGAGCAACTCAGCTGGTCCCCTTCACCCACCTTTTCCCTGTCAACTTGCAAACGTAATTCTCCAAAGGTGCTCATGTAATTCTGTTTTGACTGTCACGATTTAATCTGCCTCCACCACACTTTCAGATCCTAATAATGCACTGCGTAACAATGTGTTTCCTTTTGTCTCCATTGCTGCTTTTGCCAGAGCCCACAGTTTCCAGTTCCCGATCCTTCATCTGTCACAAACTGTTTCTTCCTATCTAACCTGTCCAGGTCCCTCATGATCTTGAGCAAGTCTATCAAATCTCCTCTTAACCTTCCCTTTTCCAAAAAGAACAACAGCCCTAGCCTTTCCAATCTATCCACTTCATTGATGTTCCTCATCCCTGGAGCCATTGTCGTGAATCTATACTGCGTTGTCTCCATACCTTTCACAAGCTTCTTAAAAGGTGTTGCCCAGTGCCTCAGTTACTCTTCAATACGGATTGTCATAACTTCCTTGCTTTTATACTCCACACGCCTGTTTATAATGACTATAGTCCCTTATGCTTTATTGACCATTTTGTCACCTTGGCCAACAACCTTCAATGGTTTGAGCATGTATATCTGCCCCAGCATCCTTTCCTGAGTTTTAACCTTCAGTTTGCATTGCCCATCCTCGTTCTTCCTACCCGAATGAAACACTTCACACTTCTATGCGTTCAATTCCATCTGCATCTTCTCTACCTGTTTCACCAACTCCCTCCCCAAAGCTTGTAACTACCTTCACTGCTCTTCCATGTTCTCTGTCGTCCACAACTCGAGAGACTTTGCCCAATACACCCAAGTTCACTAATACATACCAAAAGTAAAGCAGTTCTAGTAAACCCCTCCCCCACCCACCTTATTCCCCCCACCCAACTGAGGAATCCCACTTTATACCTTCCTGTAGTCTGAAGAACTGCTTGTTCACCAAATGACAGACAACAGCCTCATTGCCATGCTTTGATCATCCCTGTTAGTCCATGAACTTTAACCTTACTGATAAGCCTTTGTGTGGCACTTTATCAAGTGTCTTTCAGAAGTCCATGTCCACCACCTCAACTGATTATTCTCACCAAACCTCTTTGCAATGTCAAAAAAAACTCATGCAATTTGTGTTAAACCCCACTTGCCTGATCAAATCCTTGCTTCTCATCTTTAGTAAATGTATATTTGTCAAAGTGACTGTTAATTTTATTCAGAATTATTAATTTTAAAGGTTTTCTTGACCTCTGCAGTTTTCACTCCAGCAATATCCTTGGATGAATCATCCTCTGTTTCTGGTTAACTTTTCAACTTTAAGTGCAACCAGCCTAACACCTTTTTCACAATTTGAGTCCAGCCAGTACCTTATCACCTCTTTCACCTTACATTTATGAACATCGTCTTCCTTGCTAAAGACTGGTGCTAAGTATTCACTTAGTACCTCAGCCATGTGTTAAGTGGATCTTATCCAGGCAGTGAATTAAGCCAACAAGCTTCTCCTTAGAATATAGAATCTAAGGACATAAGAACCAGGAGCAGGAGTGGGCCGTCTGGCCCCTCGAGCCTGTTCCCCCATTCAATAAGGCCATGGCTGATCTTTTTGTGGCCTCAGCTCCACTTACCCGCCCTCTCACCATAACCCTTAATCCCTTTACTGTTCAAAAAATGATCTATCTTAGCTTTAAATGCATTCAGTGAGAAAGCTTCAGCTACTTCACTGGGCAGGGAATTCTAAAGATTCACAACCCTCTGGGTGATGCAGTTCCTTCCCAAGTCAGTCCTAAATCTGCTCCCCCTAATTTTGAGGCTATGCCCTCATGTCCTACTTTCACCTGCCAGTGGAAACATCCTTTCTGCTTCTATCTTATCGCTTCCCTTCATAATTTTATATGTTTCTATAAGATCTCCCCTCATTCTTCTAAATTTCAATGAGTATAAGCCCAGTCTATTCAATCTCTCCTCATAAGCCAACTCCCTCAACTTCAGAATCAATCTAGTGAACCTCCTCTGCGCCCCAACCTATGCCAGTACATCCTTTCTCAAGTAAGGAGACCAAAACTGCAGTAGACCAAAACTTGACAGCAATTTTAGTTTCTTGTGCAGTCCCACAGACCTGCTGCCCATAGTTGTACCCTGTTTATTCTCTTTTGAACGGCTAATTAATTTTAAAGTTCCCTGTTTAGGTATTTTCTAAACAGCCTGCTCAGAGATGTTATGACACACCTCTAGAGTTGATGGGATTTGAACCCAGGCCAGCTGATCCTGAGGTAAGGATGCTACTACAGCACTAGAAGAGTCCTAGCTCTTTGCTTTTATTTTGTTTTTAACTAGCAATGAGTAAAAGCACCCAAAGTGTGTCTAACTGAGTATTTACAAACAAAGTTTGTTATGGTCAGTTCAAACCATCAAAGGTAAAAGGGGGATGTTAGAAAGGGATTAAATTAAATTGGATTTGGAGGAGGTGATAAAGCACTGTATCCCCCATGGTGCCCACCTGTCTCTATAGAGTGAGACAGAAAAAAGACACTGTTGTGAATAGACTTTATGATGTATATTTTTTCCACCACCAGGACAACACCTGCATGGCCAATTCTATATTAACAAGCAGGCCCTGTTAAGGGCAATGCTGACATCAAAAATGTGAGGTGGGGGATACGGGGTGAGAAGAAGGGAACTAAATTAAAATGGATATGGAAGGAAAGATAAAACACTCTATCCCCCGCAGTGCCTACCTCTCTCCAAAGGCAATGAGAGAACTGAGATGAGGAATCATCTAGACTGGAAATGTTAGCTTGCTCTCTGCTCTCTGCTTTCTCTCACACTCTCTCTCACACTCTCTCTCACACTCTCTCTCACACTCTCTCTCACACTCTCCAGGGATGCTGTGCGACCCACTGTGATCTCTCCAGCATTTGTTGTTTTCAGTTATTGAGTTTGTTGATGAGCACCACTATCTCCCTTTTATTATGAACTCAAAACAATTAATTAATTAACACTCATTACCTGTTTATCCTTCACCTTAACTAATGAGTGACATGATGTTAACACAATGCTCCCTGCCTCTATGCATTAATCCTCCTTTTTGTACCTGATTAGCCCCACTTCTCCTTTTACAAACCTGTCGTTATTTCAGTGTCTTAGGAAGATTTTGGATTCTCTTTTATGTTTGCTACCAGTCTTTCCTCATACTCTCTCTAAGCTTCTTTTCTTTCTCTTTACACTACTCAATTTTCTATCTTCAAACTGGTTCCCAATTGTATTCTACTGACATTTGAACATCTCTTCCATCATCTATGGAGTGTATCCCTAATGTACCTATACCATCTCCTCTTTGAAAGCAACCCAAAGTTCCATTACATGTTTTGTCTGTCAGTCTTTGATGTCATTATCGGGACTGGATCTGTTCTCAACACATTGAAATTGGCCATCTCCCAATGATATACATAAGGACTAGGAGCAGGGGTAGGCCATCTGGCCCATTGAGCCGGCTCCGCCATTCAATAAGATCATGGCTGATCTTTTCATGGACTCAGCTCCACTCACCCACCCTTTCACCATAACCCTTAATTCCTTTACTAGTCAAAAAAATTATCTATTTTAGGTTGAAAGCATTTACCGAAGAAACCTTAACTAATTCACTAGGGAGGGAATTACATAGATTCACAACCCTCTGGGTGAAGTCGTTCTTCATCAATTCAGTCCTAAATCTGCTCCCCCTATTTTGGAGGCTATGCCCTCTTGTCCCAGTTTCACCTGCCAATTGAAGCATCCTCTCTACGTATATCTTATCTATTCCCTTCATAATTTTCTATGTTTCTATATGGTCCCCTCTCATTCTTCTAAATTTCAATGAATATAATCCCGGTCTATTCAGTCTCTCCTCATAAGCCAACCCGCCCTCAACCCTGGAATCAATCTAGTGAACCTCCTCTGCTCTCCACCCCCCCCACCCCCCCCATCCAGTGCCAGTACATCCTTTCTCAAGCAAGGAAACCAAAACTGCACGCAATACTCCAGGTGTGGCCTCACCTGCACTCTATACAGCTGCAACATAACCTTCCTGCTTTTAATCTCAATCCCTTTAACAATGACGGACAAAATTCCATTTGCCTTCTTAATTACTTGTTGTACCTGCAGACCAACCTACTGTGATTCATGCACAAGGACACCCAGGTCCCTCTGCAAATCAGCTTCCTGCAACTTTTTACCATTCAAATAATAGTCCTTTTACTGTTATTCCTATCAAAATGGATGACTTCATATTTATTAACATTGTATTCCACATGCCAGACCTTTGTCCACTCACTTAAACGATCTATGTCCCTTTGCAAAGTTTCACAGTCCTCTGCACACTTTACTCTGCCACTCATCTTAGTGTGATTTGCAAACTTTGACACACTACACATGGTCCCCAACTCTAAACCATCTGTGTAAATTGTGAATAATTGCATTCCCAACACTGATCCCTGAGGCACACCACTAGTCACTGATTGCCAAACAGAAAAGCACTCATGTATCCCCACTCTTTGCTTCCTGTTAGTTAATCAATCCTCTATCCATGCTAAAACATTGCCTGTAACATCTTGCAGCTTTAACTTATGCAACAACCTTTTGTGTGGCACCTTGTCGAATACCTTTATTACCTTTATTCTGAATTGCTCCTTGTCCTTTCCCATTTTCAGCCCAAACCTTATAAACCATAACTTTTCCCTATGTGTGCCCTGACTGACACTTGATCCACTTGACTCACCTTATTCCCTGGAATCAGATCCAACACCTATTCCTCATTCAGCCAAAAACATACTGATCTAGAAAATTCCACTGATTGTATTTCAGGAATTCTTCTCCCCCTCTCTACTCCTTACAATTTTCCTATGTCAGTCAATAAGAGAATAATTAAAGCCCTCCACTATAAATAATCTATAGTTCTTACATCTCTCTGTAATTTGATTGCAAATTTGAATCTCTTTATCATTGATAGCTGATAGAATAGTCCCAATCGTATAATGGTACCTGTGTTGAACTAAATAGATTCTGTCCTTGACCACCCCGCCCCCCCCCGCCCAAATTCCCAGTGTCATTATGTGTATGCAAAATTATAATGTTCTCCTTTAGTAATACAACAATCCCTATTCTGTTCTGTCCTTTCATTCTGTATCTTTCCTCAACACATTACATCCAAGAATATTTGTGCTAGCTTTATTGAGCAATGTCATAGAATCCCTACAGTATGGAAGCAGGCCATTCAGCCCATTAAATCCACACCAACCCTTCAAAAAGCATCCCACCCACCCCTCAATTGTCACTCTCTACACATTCTCATAGTAAACCTACCATGACCTGTTACATTCCCTCTCTGACTCCTCCTAGCAAGAAATTATTTCCCACTCTAATGTTTTCCATTTCTCTCAATATTCTTTTCACCAGGCTTTGCCTTGTTAATATTACGACCTGATTCCTCACACCACAGCCAAATTGAACTAAACCTTCCCAGGAGCACTACCAAATCGCCCAAGCAAAATTATTGGTCACAGTTCTGTTCAGGTGCAACCATTCCCTCTGTACAGTTCTCGTTTTCCCAAAACTGGTCCCAGTGTCCCAGGAATCTGTTTCCTTCCCTCCTTGCACCGTTTTTGCAATCATGCATTTATTTGCTGTACACTCCTACACTATTACAAACCTGGACCAGACTCCAAATTTATGTTACGATCTGGCTAGGAACCAGTAATTTGTTTTTTAAAGTTTACAAGATGTGGTTTGCTGGAGACTTATGAAAGAAAATAAAATCACAAGATTCCATGGTTTTGAACAACAGCGATAAAATTTACTGTAAAACATCAGAGCAGTAATATACTCTACAATATGTGTACAACTTCTTTCTGATAATGATGGCATGGTGGGTCATCAAATCTCATTAACTTTCATGAGGGATCACAATTCTGCACTTTTATTGATCTGGCCTTGAAACTCTTTCTGAAGAGCTGCTTCAACATAGACTGCCTCTAATTCCACTTCCGTTCTGATCAATTACCCACTTTTCCCAGGTCAATGCTCTCCTGGACTCTGAAACTGCCCCCTTGCACCCCTTACAAACGTAACACCAGCTCTTCCCTGAGTCAGTACTACCCCTGGAGTTTTCCTGAGCTCCAACCTTGCCCAGTTGCTTCAAGCAAATAAAGTTTGTGAGTATTTAAACCCCAGTCTGTCGGCTGCACTGAAATATTAACACCCGCAATCTTCTTCCAAGCCCCTCGTGGTGTTCTCCAATATAGAGCCAGTGACATTCACATATCCCCAGGATGTCTGGACGCGGGAGTTCCTGACTCCAACACTAAGCTACTTCCTAATTTCTAAAACTTCTTCCTGAGTTGTAACTGTACAGAGCCGGTCTTGTTATTGACAGCTCACTGAATCCCATCTACAGAATCTATGTTGTTCAGTTGCCAACCCAGCACTGAAGCACTGCCTCATGGATGCTGCTCTGTCCCTATCTGTCTCTTTAACTATAACCTTTGAACTCCACTTCAGTTACCCCAAACTATCTAAGTTGCCTATTTAAAATCTTGCAGTTAGCCCCAGTCCTGAGGCTAGGCTGAACGTTGCCACCTGACAACTCTTAGAACTGGCTGTTCCATAAATGCTACAGGTTATAGATTGATGGTTTGCTCAGTACAAAATAAAAACACTCTACAAATAATCAATATCATCACAACAGTCAGTAGTTTGTGGTACTGGGAGTAATCCACAGATTACTGACTTTAATGCTCTGTTTGCTACTTTCTTCTGTAATTCCTTAAATCCTTCCAGTAGCCTGTCAATCCTCTTTTTATTAATGAACATGGATCATAATTACATTCCCTTAGAATACACTGCAACCACTCAATGACATTCTTCAGAAGCATCTCATTGGCTATGAAACGCTTTAGGATATACTGGATTACTTTAAGTCGCTAGAGAAATGTAAATACATTCTTTAATTGTTGTAATGTTCAGCTCTGCTGACTATGTCAACTGCCTTCACTGCTGACAGGCTGTGGTGGGTTGCTTCTGGATGTTTCTTGATGCCCCTTATGATTTTGTAAACCTCTATAAGGTCACCCCTCAGCCTCCGATGCTCCAGGGAAAACAGCCCCAGCCTGTTCAGCTTCTTCCTGTAGCTCAAATCCTCCAACCCTGGCAACATCCTTGTAAATCTTTTCTGAACCCTTTCAAGTTTCACAACATCTTTCCAATAGGAAGGAGAATGGAATTCCATGCAATATTCCAACAGTGGCCTACTTATTCATTTTCAAAGCAACATTTCAATTTGAATTTTGATCATTTAAATTTGCAGGCTCCATTTCTATCACAACCTCTTTTAACCAGGTTAATTTGATTTGATATCATTTGGTTGAACGTGATTTAATTGATTTTAAAAGAGCTAGAAGCCACAGCACATAAGATGAGATTAGATTAGATTAGATTACTTACAATGTGGAAACAGGCCCTTCGGCCCAACAAGTCCACACCGCCCCGCCGAAGCGTAACCCACCCATACCCCTTACCTAACACTACGGGCAATTTAGCATGGCCAATTCACCTGACCTGCACATCTTTGGACTGTGGGAGGAAACCGGAGCACCCGGAGGAAACCCACGCAGACACGGGGAGAACGTGCAAACTCCACACAGTCAGTCGCCTGAGGCGGGAATTGAACCCGGGTCTCCGGCGCTGCGAGGCAGCAGTGCTAACCACTGTGCCACCGTGCCGCCCACAAAGGTTCAACCTGAGAAGGCCCACACTACAGAAATGACACCACATCAGCTTCATTGTGATCATAACAGAATGTGTGTGTGAGAGAATGTGTGTGTGTGTGTGTGAGAATGTGTGTGTGTGAGAATGTGTGTGTGTGTGAGAATGTGTGTGTGTGTGAGAATGTGTGTGTGTGTGTGTGTGTGTGAGAGAATGTGTGTGTGAGTGTGTGAGAGAATGTGTGTGTGAGTGTGTGAGAGAATGTGTGTGTGTGAGAATGTGTGTGTGTGTGAGAGTGTGTGTGTGAGAATGTGTGTGTGTGTGAGAATGTGTGTGTGTGTGAGAATGTGTGTGTGTGTGAGAATGTGTGTGTGTGTGAGAATGTGTGTGTGTGTGTGTGAGAATGTGTGTGTGTGTGTGTGTGTGAGAGAGAATGTGTGTGTGTGTGTGTGAGAGAGAATGTGTGTGTGTGTGAGAGAATGTGTGTGTGTGTGTGAGAATGTGTGTGTGTGAGAATGTGTGTGTGAGAGAATGTGTGTGTGTGTGTGTGTGAGAGAATGTGTGTGTGTGTGTGAGAGAATGTGTGTGTGTGTGTGTGAGAATGTGTGTGTGTGTGAGAGAATGTGTGTGTGTAGCTGTGTTTGTGAGAATGTGTCTGTGTAGCTGTGTGTGTGAGAATGTGTGTGTCTGTGTGTGAGAATGTGTGTGTAGCTGTGTGTGTGTAGCTGTGTGTGTGTAGCTGTGTGTGTAGCTGTGTGTGAGAATATGTATGTGTGTGTGTGTGTCTTGTGTGTAGCTGTGTGTGTGAGAATGTGTGTGTGTGAGTGTGTGTGTGTATGTCTCTGTGTGTGTAGCTGTGTGCGTGTGAGAATGTGTGTACGTGCCCTTGTGTGTAGTTGTGCGTGTGAGATTGTGTGCGTGTCTGTGTGTGCAGCTGTGTGCATGTGAGTATATGTGTCTGTCTGTGTAGCTGTGTGCGTGTGTACGTGTCCTTGTGTGTAGTTATGTGTATGTGAGAATATGCGTATGTGTCTGTATACATGCTAATGATATACGGACATGTCCACATTCTATGGTGGAAAGTCATTCTATATTTTGGGTTGACTATAATTTTCATGTTTGCCATTCATTAGAATCATTTTGTGTTTAAGATTCAATGTTCTTTAATTGGTGTTTCATATATCTATTCGTAATGAGAAGATCATTAGATATCTTCTGTTAGGGGAGTTTTACACGTGCAGTGTTTGGTGTAGTCCCTGCTTTGGATTTCCTTTTGACAAAGTTTCCAGGAAAACAGTTTAGAGAATGGAGGATACTTCTAATTGATGATGTTTATGACAAAATGGATTTGGACTGGTCTGAAAAGGATTGGGAGTGTATGTTAAGGCCAGACACTGACACTGATATCCAGGGTCCTCAATGAGTTTGGTACCTTCTTCCCAGATCTCCCAACAAACATTCCCAACATGGGGAGCCACATTGTCCAAACTTGCTGACAACAAACTTTTCAGGAATCTAGTGCAAAAGGAATGGGAGAGGAAGCTGGTTCATGTTGTAGGTCAATCCTCACCAGCCCTGCACCCCACGACAATCATTCAGGGTGGCATGATGGCTCAGTGGTTAACACTGCTGCCTCACAGCACCAGGGTCCCAGGTTCGATCCCAGCCTCGGGGGACTGTCTGTATGGAGTTTGCACATTCTCCCTGTGTGTGTGTGGGTTTCCTCCTACATTCCAAAGATATACAGGTCAAGTGAATTGACCATGCTAAATTGTTGCTAGGTGCATTAGTCAGAGGGGGGGTTGGGTTACTCTTCAGAGGGTCGGTGTGGACTTGTTGGGCCAAAGGGCATGTTTCCATACTATAGGGAATCTAATTCAGAGAGGACCAGGAACTAAGCCCCTGCTTGCTAAAGGCACATACAGAGGCAAAATGACCCTTCAGTTAACAGTGAGGTTTGAGTTATCAGGACAATCTTCAAAAATAGAAATTCAAGGGGAACATCAATATTTATACTGCATATTGGGAGATACCTGGGTAAATGTTGCTTTCCCTCTGAATTGGTATTCTTGCAAAATGTCCTGATGAGTGCAAACAAAAAGCTTCATAAAGTGCGTTTTTTCTGAAATATTCAAGTTCTGTAGTGGCTAATAATGAAATTATTACAACACAGAAGGTGACCATTCAGCCCATCAGCCTGTGCCAGCTCTCTGCAAGAGCAGGTTAGTTCATTCTCCATCTCAGATCCTTCCCTGCAGTCCTGCAAGTATCCATCTATTTCCCTACTGACAGCCATGATTAAATCTGCCTCCACCAGTCTCAGACTGTGCATTCCTCTGGATCCTAACCATTCTTTCATAAACATGTCACTTCTGGATCTTTTGCCAGTCCTCTTGACTCTGAGTTCGCTGGTTCTCAAACCTTCCGCCAATGGGAACAGCTTTCCTCCAATTACCCTGTTCAGGTTCCTCATGAATTAAAATGTCCTCTTAATCCCTTCTCAAAGGAAAACAACCCCAGCTTCTCCAACCTAACACATAACTGATACTGGGCAGAATGTTTGACTGTGATTGGCATTTATTTATATCGTACAAATTACACCCCCCCCCCCCCCCCATACATTTAAGAGAGGGGATCTGATAAACTTCTCTATATGGTGGCAATGTCACTGGATTTAGTAATCCAGAACTCAGAGGTGGCACGGTGGCTCTGTATTTAGCACTGCTGCCTCACAGTGCCAGGGACCAGGGTTTGATTCCACCCTTGGGTGACTGTCTGTGTGGAGTTTTTAAATTCTCCCCGTGTCTGGTTGGGTTTCCTCCGGCTGCTCCGGTTTCCTCCCACAGTCCAAAGATGTATAGGTTAGGGTGGATTGGCCATGGGAAATTGCCCATGTGTACAGGCTAGGTGTATTAGCCAGGGGAAGGCAGGGGATAGGGTGGGGGAGGGGGTGTGGGTCTGGGTAGGAGGCTCTTTGGAGGGTCAGTGTGGACTCGATGGGCCAAATGGCCTGCTTCCACAATGTAGGGATTCTATGATTCTGTGAACTCCACACTAATGTTCTGAAGGCAAGGTTTTAAATTCAAAGCAGCAGATGAAAATCTGGTTTAAAAAGGCTATTTTAATTTTGACCATCATCATCAAAGCCGATCAGGATCACTCGCGTGCTTTAGGGAAGGAAATCTGCCATCCTTACCTGGTCTGACCTACATGTGACTCTAGGCCCAGAGCAATGCAGTTCACTCTTAGCTGCCCTCTGCAATGGCCAAGGAAGTCACTCAGCTAAAGGGCCAATTAGGGATGGGCCTCAAATCCTGTCCTGGTCAGCGGTGCCCACATTCCCTGAAAATGAATGCATGAAAAATGTGGGATGTTCTTGTTGAGGTGTTCTGATCTAACAGCGATGATCTCTCTTGCAGGTACATCGGAGCTCTGGGAGCACGGGTGATCTGTGACAATATCCCAGGCCTGGTCAACAAACAGCGACAGTTGTGTCAAAAGCACCCAGACATCATGCAGTCCATTGGTGAGGGAGCCAAGGAGTGGATCCATGAATGTCAGCACCAATTCCGACACCACAGGTGGAACTGTAGCACCCTAGCCAGAGACCACACTGTATTTGGCAAAGTAATGTTGCGTAGTAAGTTGTTGTTTTACCTTTCATAAATTTTTCTGTTTAAAATGATAAGAAAGCAATCCTGGCAAAGTGGGTGTTATCTGGAGCAAGAAGGGGAACATGCTGAAGTTAAATTGTCCCCCCAGTTTAACGAAAACCCCACAGGATTCACAGCTTCATTCAGTGAATGAAGGTGAAGCATTCAAATGGAAATTATCATTTGTAATATAAATAATAACTGGGTGTTCCCAAACTTCCAGGATTGCCAGATATAAAAAAAAGTCACTAAAAACATTATTTTTTCTTTTAATTTTCATTGATTTTTTTAACTTATAATCATAAATGTTACTGGAGGTGAAAAATCAAGAATCAGCTGATTGGATAATGAAGAAGCTGACTATTCCAATATTGTAGGTAGGTAGGATGTCATGTGAAACTCCGGAAATATATTTCCAACTAAAGTTGGCAACCCTTACAGCAAATATCAACTCATTTCCAAACAGAAGTTGAATCAATTCCATTGGAATGTCTGAGTATTATTTTTGGATTACTTCAAATAATTTACGGTCTGAATAAAAGTCTGAATGGGTAGTGCTGGTTCAGACGTGAGCAATGTAGGATCTTAGACATATAGGCCATATAATAATTTGTGAGGATGGAAACTGAGTCTTGGTTTAAAAAAAGACACACTTTAGACAAAGCTTTTCATCATGACAACTTACAAGAATATCAGCATTCATGTTGTATGAGAGGATAGTGCTGAGTTGGCTAGTAGACTCTGATTGATAGAGACATTGCCATGGAGAATGCATTGGTTAATGATGACTGACTGTTAACTATTAAGCTGGGCTTAAATTTTAAAGAAACTCATTGTGGATTATGAATGGTCAAGGCTTTGCCCTAAACCAGAGAATGGCTGTCACCTATTCTGTTGGCTTACAAATTTCTTCTTAGTCTTAGCCTCTTGAGGGAAAACTGCCTCAAATTCTCCGACCTTTTCTAATAAGATAAGTTTCTCAGCCTTAAACGTCTTCTGCGCTCTCACCAATGCACTTTCATCTTCCTAAAGCATGGCACAATACTCCAGCTGGTTTCTAACCAATCTCCTACAAAGGTTCCTGATTACTTTCCTTCTCTTGTACTCATTGCCCCTTTTAATGAAGATTGTCTGCTTTATCAATTGTTCTCTCTATCCGACCTGCCATCTTTAATGACATATGGATGGTCTTACTGCTCCTGAACAGCTTTTAGAGTGGAACCTTTTATTTTACACTGTCTCTCCATGTTTTTTATACCTCATACTTCTCCACATTTGAACTTCATCTGCCATCTATCCACCTTCTACAGAACATGTCAATGTCCTTTTGGATTCTATACTGTCATTCTCACAGTTTATAATTCTCCCAAGTTTTGGGTCATCCACTAACTTTGAAATTGCCCCCCTGCACACCAAATTTCAGCTCATTTATGTATAGCAAAACCTCACAAGTCTCTTGTGCGGCAGTTTTAAACATCTTCTGGAAGTCCGTGTACACCACATCAATAGCATTACTTGATCAACCCTCTCTGTTTCCTCTCCCAGCAAGTTAGCTAGACAAGATGTCCCCCTAACTAATCCACACCCATGCTTCCAAATTGACCTCAGCTTCTCCATTTGATGATTAATTCCATCGCAAATAATTGTTATGAGAAGCTTCCTGAACACCAAAGTTGAACTGATCTGTAGTTGCTGGATCCGTCATTAAAATCTGTTATGAACAAGAATGTATTGTTTAAATTTCTTCAAACCTCTGGCACTGTCCCTGAATCTACAGAAGATTGAAACATTGTTGCTGGTGCCTCCGCAATTTTCACTTTCACTTCCTTCAACATCCTGGATGTATCTCATCCAGCCCCAGTGTCCAACTTTAAGTACTGACAGCTCATCCAGTACAACCTCCTTATCAATTTTATAACTTTCTGTGACTGACCTTTCTCTTCTGCTATCATGACCTGGGTAGCTCTGCCTAGTGGGTAAAGACAGATGCAAATTATTCATTAATACCTCAATTATGTCTCCTGCCTTTGAGTGCAAAACCCTCATCGGCCCCACTCTATCTTTTACCACCTTTTCACTATAAGTGACTGAGTCCTTAGTGGATGCCACGGGGTGATATCTTGTTGTTAGAAAGCACACTGCAGACCTCCTGCACTTATAGACTATCACAAACACACAAATTCCTGGCTCGAATTGCTGTCTGTGCTTTTCAAGTGCACCAATGTCGAGCCAACAAGCCTGCACTAAATCAAAATCCCTGATGAGCTGTTGGGTGCTGAGGCTTGGCCAGCACAGCGCTTTCTGGAAATTACCTCAAACACAATGCCCTGAATTAAAGGGGCAGTGCGCAGAACACTTACAGAGCTTTAAGATTAAAACAGGAGGGGCGGCGCTGTCAGCAAGGTTGGCACTAAACTGTACAACCCCTTGGAGGGTGCGTGCACCCTGGATTGGTGTGCAGATGTATTGATTTTCTGGGAGGCCCTTTCAGCAGCAGGAAGGATTAGAGGGAACATAAGCTGTTGGGAAAGGGTGAAGTCTCTGGAATGATATTCCAGAGCCCCAGGATAAAGGCTGTGGCAGCACAGATTCACATCCATTTCGTGAAATTGAAAAGTTAATTCAATAAAACCTGCAATTAAAAGCTAGTCTTGGTGGTAGTCACTGTGAAAGTATCTTTGATTGTTGTAAAAAAAACCAAAACTGAAAGAACTGCGGATGCTGTTAATCAGAAACAAAAATAAAAATTGCTGGAAAAGCTCAGCTGGTCTGGCAGTATCTGTGGAGAGAAGTCAGAGTTAACATTTCGGGTCGAGTGACATTTCCTCAGAATTCAACCTGAAATGTTAACTCTGATTTCTCTCCACAGATGCTGCCAGACCTGCTGAGCCTTTCCAGCCAATTTCTGTTTTTGTGTCATAAAAGAAACATCTGATTCACTAATGTCCAATAGGGAAGGAAATCTTCCATCCTCACCTAGTCTGACCTACACCTGACTCCAGACCCACAGCAATGTGGGTAGAACAAAGAACAAAGAAAATTTACAGCCCAAAAATAGGCCCTTCGGCCCTCCAAGCCTGAGCCGATCCAAATGTACTGTCTAAACCTGTCGGTCAATTCCTGAGCATCTGTATCCCTCTACTCACCACCTACTGATGCATTTATCCAGATGCATCCTCAATGAATCTACCATGCCTGCCTCTACCATCTCTGCTGGCAACGCGTTCCAAACACCCACCACCCTCTGTGTGAAGTACTTGCCACGTGTATCCCCCTTAAACTTTCCACCTCTCACCTTGAAAGCATGACCTCTCATTATTGAATCCTTCACCCTGGGAAAAAGCTTGGCTCTATCCATCCTGTTATACCCTTCATGATTTTGTAAACCTCAATTAGGTCCCCCCTCAATATCCTTTTTTCTAATGAAAATAAACCTAACCTACTCAACCTCTCTTCATAGCTAGCACCTTCCATACCAGGCAATATCCTCGTAAACCTTCTCTGCGCCCTCTCCAAAGCGTCTATATCCTTTTGGTAATATAGCGACCAGAACTGTACACAGTATTCTAAATGCAGCCAAACGAACGTCTTGTACAATGTTAACATGACTTGCCAGCTCTTATACTCAATACCCTGACCAATGAAGGCAAGCATACTATATGCCTTCTTGTCCACTCTATCCACTTGTGCAACAACCTTCCATAATCTTAACTGCCCTCTGGAATATCTCCACAAATTGCTCAGTCTGAGGGCACTTAGCAATAGACAACAATTGCTGTTTCTGCCAGTGACATTCTCTGAAAGAACAAGTGAATCAAAAACTAAATACTGTAATATTCACTGAGGACCTGAATAGAGGGGATAACCTCCTGCCGTGTTTATTCCAGCTGTAATCACACACAGCCTGGTAAGTAGGGAAGTATTCAGAGGAAATTCTTCATTACACGGAGAGAATTCAGTGGCATGTAATCCACCTCCTGACCCCCCCAAAGCCTGTCCATTATCTGCAAGGCATAAGTCAGGAGTGTGATGGAATACTCCCCACTTCCTGGATGGGTGCAGCTCCAACTCTCAAGAAGCCTGACTTCATCCAGAGCAAAGCAGCCTACTTCAATGGCACCACATCCACAAACATCCATTCCCTCCACCACCAATGTGTACTATCCACAAGATTCACTGCAGAAATTCACCAAGATTCCTTCAGCAGCACCTTCCAAACCTGTGGTCACTTCTATCTAGAAGAACAAGGGCAGCACATACATGGGAACACAATCAGCTGCAAGTTTCCCTCTGAGCCACTCGCCATCCTGACTTGGAAATATATCACCGTTCCTTCAGTGTCATAGAGTCATAGAGATGTACACCACAGAAACTGACCCTTCGGTCCAACTTGTCCATGCCGACCAGATAGCCTAACCTAACCTAGTCCCGCTTGCCAGCACTCAGCTAACATCCCTCTAAATCCCCCCCCCCCTTCCTATTCATATTCATATACCCATCCAGATGCCTTTTAAATGTTGCAATTGTACCACCCTCCACCACTTCCTGTGGCAGCTCACTCCATGCATGTACCACCCTCTGTGTGAAAACGTTGCCCCTTAGGTCTCTTTTATATCTTCCCCCTCTCGCCTTAAACCTATAACCTCTAGTTCTGGACTCCCCCACCCCAGAGAAAAGACTTTGTCTATTTGTCCTATACTGGCCCCTCAGGATCGTTGGGTCAAAATCTTGGAATTTCCTAGGAAATGAGACAGGCCAAGTGGAGAACATCAGGGTGGGGGAGCATTTGGGAATAGTGATCATAACAGAATAAGGTTCAGTATTAAGTTAAAAAGAAGAAAAATCAGTTTAGGTTTAAAATTCCAGGTTGGGAAAGGGCAGTTATTAAGGGTCTAAAAGTTGAACTGGAGGAAGTTGATTGGAAATACATTTTGGTAGATAAAACATTAGATGAAAAATGGGAAAACTTCAAAAGAGAAATTTATTGGGTGCAAGCTACATACGTACCCATGACAAATAAATAAAGGGTATCCAAAACTAGAATACTGTGGATGACTAAGGGTATTGGTGAGAAACTAAGGAAGAAAAAGGAGACATGTGATGCATATCCTAATAATAACAATAGAAATCAGGGAGAGTATCTCAAATGCAGGACAGAGGCTAGGGCTGAATAAGGAAGGCTAAGAGGAAACTTGAGGAAAAGATAGCAGGCTGCAGTAAAACAAGTAGGAAAGTTTTCTTCAAACATATTAATAGTAAAAGATTAGTGAAGGATAGAGTAGGGCTCATAAGGAACAAGCAGGGTCAGCTGCTTATTGAATCGTATTGGTTATGGCAGAGCTAAAAATGAATACTTTGCTTCTGTCTTTATCAAGTTAGAAGATGATGAAAGTGGCCTAGTTGAAAGTATGAGCATTCAGCATCTGAGCAGGATAGTGAGGGCTAAAGTGGAGGGCCTAAAAAGGCTGGCAGCGCTCCAGGTAGGGAAGTGTCCAGACCCAGATGGGATGCATCCTGGATTGCTCAGACAGTTAAAGAAACAAATTGTGGAGCCTTTGATAGAAATTTTCCAGGTCTGTCTGAACACAGAATTAGTCCTGGGGGACTGGAGGATTGTAAATGTGACACCTTTATTTAAGAAAGTGGCAAAAGATAACCCAGGAAACTATAAACCTGTCAGCTTGACGTCAAAAGTCGGAAAATTGATGGAGACTATAATACAGGGCAGATAAATGTACGCTTAGAGAAATAAAAGTTAATACTGTCAAGTGCAGGTCGTGTCTGACAAATTTATTTCAGTCCTTTGGTGAGGTGACCCAGGCAGTGAATGAGGGTAGTGCTGTGGATGTTGTATATTTGGACTTTCAGAAAGCATTTGACACTGTGGCACATGGCAGGTTGGTTAGTAAATTAGAAATGTTTGGGATTAATGGGTCCATGGCAGCATGGATTAGAAGTTGGTTAAAAGACAGGAAACAGAGGAAAAGTATAGGTAGACATTTCTCAGATCAGAGACAAGTTGAAAGTGATGTTCCGCAGGGATCAATGTTGGGAGCCTTGCTTTTTCTGATTTATATAAACAATTTGACGATGGGTGTTAAGGGCAAAATCTCTGAATTTGCAGAAGGTGCTAAACTAGGGAGAAGAGTGAATTGCATGGATGATGCTGGGTGACTTCAGAGGGATAGTGACAAGTTGGCGAAATGGGCAGACATCTGGCAGATGGATTTCAATGCAGAGAAATGTGAGGTAATTTGGTAGACAAAACATGGAGAGAAATTACAGGCCTGACAGTAGAACGCTGAGGGCACTACAGGAGCAGAGGGACTTTGGAATTACACACATGATTCTCTCAAGGTGTCCGGGAAAGCTGAAATAGTTGGTAGGAAGGCTTATAGGATCCTTGAGTTTATAAATAGAGGCATCAAGTGTAGAAGCAAGGAATTGATGCTGCACCTCTCCAAAACATTGGTCAGACCTCATTTGTAGTATTGTGTTCAGCTCTGGCACCTTATTTAACAATAGATGTTAAAACCCTGGAGAGAGTACGAAGGAGATTTATGAGAATGATACCAGGAATGAGGGGCTTTATACACCAGGAAAGATTAGAGACACTGGGCTTATTCCACTTGGAGCTGAGAAGATTAAAAGGTGACCTTAGTGAGGTGTTCAAAATTATGAATAACTTTGACAGGATAACAAAGGATATTCTGTTTCCACTGGTTAGTATGTCAGTAACCAGTGGGTCACAATTTCAAGTTTATCAGCAAGAGAGCTAGGAGTGAGATGAGGAGAAACCCCTTTTCTCAGGGAGTTGTTAGGATTTGGAATGCGTTGTCTGGGAGTGTGGGGGAGGAGGATTCCATCGGAGGTTTCAAAAGAGAGCTGGAGATAAATTTGAAAGTGATAAGTTATAGTGGTTTACAGTGATAGGGCTGGAGAATGGGACTGGCTGGGTAGCTTTTTCAGGAGCTGGTACAGACACAGTTGGTTGAATGGTTCCTTCCGTACTGTGAAGTTCTAGGAATCTATCCCCACCTGTTCATATGTCTGTCTAAATGTCTCTTAAACCCTGTAAATATATCTGCTTCTACCACCTCCCCCTGGCAGCACATTTCAGGTACCCACCACTCTCTGTGTAAAAAATGTTCCTCACGCATCTCCCTTAAACTTTCCCTCTCTCAGTTTAAACCTATGCCCCCTAGTTTTTGGCATTTCCACCCTGGGTAAAAGACTGATTACCTGTCCTACCCAAGCCTCTCATAATTTTATATACTTCTCTCAGGTTGTCCCTCAGCCTCCTACTCCCTAGTGAAAACAATCCAAGTTTAAACAACCTCTCCTTATAGCTAATACACTTCAATCCAGATACCATCCTGCTTGAGCCATTTTGCATGCTCTCCCAAAGCCTCCACATCCATCCTATTGTGTATTAGAACTGAACACAATACTCCAAATGTGGCCTGACCAAAGCCTTATACAGCTGCAATATGACTTGACAACTTTTATTCTTCAGTGCCCCTAAAAGGGAAGACAAGCATGCCATGTATTTACCTTATTCACTTGTGTTGCCACTTTCAGGAGCTATAGACCACCACTTTAGGATTTCTTTGTATATCAATGCTCCAAAGGGTCCTGCCATTTACTGTATATTTTCCTCTTGCATTTGATCTCCCAAAATTATGTCACACTTGTCTGGATTATATTTCATCTGCCGTTTCTCCATGCTGTATCCTTTGACAACCATGCTCACTATCCACAACTCCATTAATTTTCATGTCATCGGCAGACTTATTAATCAGACCACCTGCATTTTCACTTAAATCATTTATATGCATTACAAACAGAGGTCCTGGCATTGATCCTTGCAGAACGTTACTGGTCACAGACCTCCAATCAGAAAGCACCCCTCCACAATATCACAGAATTCCTACAATGTGGAAGCAGGCTGTTCAGCCCATCAAATCCACAACAACCCTCTGAACAACATCCCACCCAGAGCCATGGCTAAACTACTTTGCCTGCACATCCCTGGACACATGGACAATTCAGCATGGCCAATCCATCTATCTGGAACATCATTGGACTATGGGAGGGAACCAGAGCACCCAGATAAACCCATGGAGACATGGGGAGAATATGTGATCTCCACACAGGCAGTCGCCCAAGGGTAGAATCAAACCCAGCTCCCTGGTGTTGTGAGGCAGCATTGCTAACTATTGAGCCACTGTGCTGCCCTGCCAGTATTTAATCTATCAAACAATCAGCCACCCACAATCAGAGATCGAATAACCATTTCACTTAAAGTGAAAGGAATGAAATCCACAAGGAAATGAAATCTCATGTTGCAGTAAACAAGGCTCCTTACACAGGAGCAAACATGTACGGGACACCAGCTCAAACAGGGTTTTCCATCAGCTGGAGCCCTGCTTGTACCATAAATACCTGACAGTCCTTCACAATGAAAGCACAGGGACCAGGTCATTTTTGCCACAACTTGCATTAGGTACAGCACATATCAGGAGTTTGTGAGTTTAGGTCTCACTCCAGGAGACCTCAGTGCAGAGGTTTAAAAGGATATTTACTTGTCTCAGGGAGAGTTGCACTGTCAGTGGTGTCTACGTTTGAGGAGAGATTAAACTGTGCTTCATCAGCTGAAGGTAAGTGATTCCATGAGAATGATGTTGAACAGCAGGAGAGGTTTTGCCCAATGTGTTGGAAGATATTTATCCCTTATCCAACTTCAGTGAAATGGATTATTTGATCATAATTGTTTGTATGAACTTGCTGTGTGCAAGTAGGCTGCTGTGCTTCCCACTTTACAACACTTCAAAGTACTTCAATTGGCTACAAAGCACTTTGAGGTGTTATGAAGTCATACAATAGAATTTAAAAATCCTTTAATAATGAAAACATTAGCAGTGATAATTTGTAAGTAGAATGTATACCCACATATAAGTGCACTTACACACTTGTGTGTAGACATACATGCACCTACACATATACATACACAAACACACATACTCTCACACATACACATAGACACATGCACACATTATCATACACACACTTGCACATACATGGAAACACATGCTTACATGCAAAAGTGTACAACAGACACGCATGCATACACATACATATTCACACTTGCACACTCACACTTACATATACACAGACACATGTACAGACTCACATGAGTGCACTCATACATATGCATTCACTGTGACACACATTCAGAAGCACGCACTCATGTACACATACATATGGACATGCACTGACATGCACGCACACGTTTGAGTACACACGCATGCTGAAAATAGTTTGGCACCTATCTAGGTATGGACATTCCTGACCAAAACATCATAGCTATTCATCAATATTGTTTCTATCAATGTTTGCATGTTTAATCACTGCTTAAGTTGCTCTGAACAGGGAGAGGGAAAAAGAAGATTTTACGAGGGGTCAGACAGTGTGCTGCTTTCCTAAACTAGCTGATGCTAGAGCATGTCTTTGCGCTGAGTTGTGTAAACAGTAATAAGAGATGTAAATATTTCCACAGGAAAACTGGTGAAAAGTCAAACAGAAATAATTCAGAAAATATTTGGCTGCATTGGTCAGCCCCGGTCAGTAACTGTGAAGACGGAGACTTGTTTCTTACAAATCTCACTAGCTCCCATCTTGCTCTACATTCACCCTGAGACTCCAGCCAGCAGAGATACTGTAACTAAAACCTACTGTCTCAGAGTTCATCTCCTACTGATTGAGATGTAAGCAGTAAAGCAGTTTGATTGTGTAGGTAGAGGAAAACATTGAAGCACAGAAACAGGAGTAGGCCATTTAGCCCATTCATTATGATCATGGCTGCTCATCCAACTCAATCCCCTGTCCCCACTTTTTGCCCGCAAAATTATTTCTGGTTCAGGAGTCCAGATCAAAGCAACAGAACACCAGAATTGGAATCCGACTGCACAGGACTAAACTCAGAAAACGCTTCCATGTCAAGGATAGTGGAATCACAACAAGCTGCCTCAGGAACACTTGGAATTTCCAGGAGTGAGTTTGATCAGTTGTTGTTACAGGGAAGAGTATCAATGCAGAATAAAGACAGATAAAGTTCTGCAATTCTCATTCTTGTTTTCAAAGCCCTTATTAACCTGCCCCTCACTACATCTGTAATTGCCACCCACCCTACAGTTCAATGAGGCTTCTACACTCCTAAATTATGCTCACTTCCCCATCTGCCCCTGGCCATTGTACCTTCAGGGGTCTGGCTCCTAGGTTGTAAAATTCTGTCAATAACACAGTTTGCCCCATTACCTTACTCCAGATATTTCCTTAAAACCTACTTTATCCCGTTCCAATGGGGAGGATTTATACAGTGGACCTGAGGACCACAGCATTAGAGTCAAGTGGAGATCTGCAGTCTGTAGAAAGCCAGTCTGGAGAACCCCCTCTGTCCTCATTCACCGTTCTTTTAAGGTCACCGTTGAGACCACCACGACCCCAGTGGGTGAGGTACACACAACCCAAGCCATAACTAAGGAAATTACTATGATTGGACATTAGAGGCAGGTTGATTGATGAGGGATCAGTCGATTCAAGAGGACCAGTGCAGATTTGTGATGAATCATGCCTGACTAATCTGGTTGAGATTTTCAAAGGGGTCACAAGGATGACAGATCAGGAAGTGTTTATGAGCATTGACCACAGGATTTCTAAACAAAATGTGATAAGGTGCCACAGAAGAGATTATTAAAGGAGCTATTACATGGAGTTGGAAATGAACCTGGTTGGCAATTTGTTGAACTGTTGGAGAGAAAGAGTAAAAATGTTCCGATTGGCAGAATCCAAGGACTGTTCCCAAGAATTAGCACCAGGATCTCAGTTCTTCACTACACGCCCCGATGGCTAGGACAAAGAGATAGAGAGTTCTCCACCCAGGTTTTGCAGACAGTGTCAAGCTTGGAGGCACAGTATGTTCAGAGCAGGAAGCTACAAAAGCACAGAGATAAACGATAGTGGTAAATGGAGTTCAATGTGGGGAAATGTGAGGTCATCTTACTCTGGGTGGACCGAAGTCGGTTTGATACATTTGCTAAATGATGCGAGACCAAGGACAATCAGGGACAAAGAGAGTGACCCTGTCACAAGTCACTAAAGGATTTTGGAGGATACAAAATGCCTTCAAAATGGTAAATGAAATGTTGTCCTTTATCGCAGAGGGGTCTAAAATATCAGTTTGGGCAAAAGGTCATGCTTCAAACTGAATAGCAACAGCAGCTTGCATTTGTACATTGTAGGGATTTTTTGATATAAACATATGATTCGATTTGTGTGATCTAAAGCAGAAAACACAGCTAGAACTGGCACCAAGGAAGAGTCTTCATAAAACTGACAGTAAGACACAGCACAATGTTACTCATCTTGCTTCAGCCTTTCAGTTCTCTCACCGATCTCCTATGTGACTGTAACAATTTAAATCATACACTAGAAAATCAACGACAATGAATGATTGAACAAATATGATCACAAACCTTGGTTAGGGCAAAACATTTCAGGTCTATAAAGAAAGAATACAGGAGTTAGGACTATTTAAGGTTCTTTGTCAAAGAGCTGACTTAGTCATGTTGGGCTGAATGGTCTCCATCTGTACTGTATCATTCTATGATATTCACTGTAGTTGCACTGGTGGCAATTTGAAGTTGTTGACCCAATATTCCTGTTAGCCATTGAGATGAAAATCAGAGCCATTGTGCATTCAACAAAGACAGATACACTTAGTTTGGGGTCAATTATTTCTTTTAAATAATTAAGGAAATAGCTTTATACACTAAGTGGCTGGGATTTGAAATGCACTGCTTAAGAGGGTGGTGGAGGCAGATTCAGTCATTGTTTTTAAAAGAAAATTGGCTTTCCCTTATACATTGCCTTTAGGGTAATAAATTGTCCCAAGTTGCTTTTATCATACAATATTTGACAATGAACCGTATCAAATGTATTGGGACAGATGATCAAAAACTCAGTTAAAAGACCATCTTAGAGTGAGATAGAACCTCTGGATGTTTTAAAGAGGGGATTCCAGGACTGAGGACACTATTCGCTGTAGGAACAGCACTCGCCAATGATGATGTAATTGAACAGATGCACCAGGGACCAGAGTGGGAGGAGCACAGAGGTCTTGGAGGGTTGTGGTGCTCCAGGAGACTCAATAGGAACAAGGGAACAGGTGTAGGCCATTCAGCCCCTCAAGCCTGTTCTGCCACCATTTAATGAGATTATATGATTACTGCGTATGCCTGACTTTAGCCCATATCCCTTAATACCTTTGCTGAACAAACAGTTATCAATCTCAGTCTTAAAATTAACAACGGACTCACAGACAGAGTTGAAGATGACACATCGGGGTGGACAAATGCTGGCCTTACCACTGACTCAATTCAGATTTGCTGATTTCCCTTTTTTCTCCTAACATTCCAAGTGTTGCCAAATACCTGTTAGTACTTTACCTGCTTGTTCTGGACAGTAGCTGACAGTGGGCTATTGGGCTGTGGGAGGCATCATTAACAGCTGAGGCCTCAACTCATTCAAGATTTAACACGTGTGTGTCATTTTTGTAGTCATTGGCTGGTGAAAGGGGTGAATTCAAAATGAGCGTGGACAAACAGGGTTAGAATCAGGAGAAGGTGAGCACTATAGATGCTGGAGAGTCAGAGTTGAAAAGAATGGCGCTGGAAAAGCACAGCAAGTCAGGCAGCATCCGAGGAGCAGAAAAGTCTACATTTCACAGTAATCAGGCCCAATTAATATTACAGTGACAAATACAGAGTATACTGGAGAAATTAAGCAGATCTGGCAGTGTTTGTGCAGGGAGAAAACAGAGTTAATGTTTTGAGTCCAAAATGACTCTTCAGTGGGTGAGTTCTTCAGACTCTCTGATGAAAGGTTATACAACACTCGAAACGTTGGCTCTGCTTTCTCTCCACAGAGGCTGCCAGACCTGCTGAGTTTCTCCAGCAATTTCCATTTTCAATTCAGTTTCTCAGCGTCTACATTGTTTCACTTTTATTCAAGGGTTTTTTTTTATTCATTCTTGGGTTGACAGCAAGCTCTGCATTTATTGCCCATCCTTAATTGCCCTCAGGGCAAATGGTGACCCATTCAAAGGTAAAGTCGCCATTGTCCTACTCTTATCAGGGAGAGTTTCACCCAAGGGTCACCATACTTCAGGCAAGGGGAGAAGATGAGAGGAGAATCCTGCAGGGTAACCTTAGGTAGTGCCGGACAGCGAAGAAGGTTACCTCAGATTACAACAGGATCTTGACCAGATGGGCCAATAGGCTGAGAAGTGGCAGATGGAGTTTAATTCAGATAAATGCGAGGTGCTGCATTTTGGGAAAGCAAATCTTAGCAGGACTTAGACACTTAATGCTAAGTTTGTAGGGAGTGTTGCTGAACAAAGAGATCTTGGAGTGCAGGTTCATAGCTCCTTGAAACTTGACTTGCAGGTAGAAAGGATACTTTCCTTTATTGGTCAGAGTATTGAGTACAGGAGTTGGGAGGTCATGTTGCGGCTGTACAGAACATTGGTTAGGCCACTGTTGGAATATTGCATGCAATTCTGTTCTCCTTCCATCGGAAAGTTGTTGTGAAACTTGGAAGGGTTCAGAAAAGATTTACAAGAATGTTTCCAAGGTTGGAGGATTTGAGCTACAGGAAGAAGCTGAACAGGCTGGGGCTGTTTTCCCTGGAGCGTTGGAGGCTGAGGGGTGACCTTATAAAGGTTTACAAAATTATGACAGGCATGGATAGGATAAATAGACAAAGTCTTTTTCCCTGGGGTGGGGGGTCCAGAATGAGAGGGCATAGGTTTTGGGTGAAAGGGAAAGATATAAAAGAGACCTAAGGGGCAACCTTTTTCACGCAGAGGGTGGTATGTGTATGGAATGAGCTGCCAGAGGATGTGGTGGAGGCTGGTACAATTACATTTAAGAGGCATTTGGATGGGTATATGAATAAGAAGGGTTTGGAGGGATATGGTCCAAGTGCTGGCAAATGGGACTAGATTGGGTTGGGATATCTGGTCAACATGAATGGGTTAGACCGAAGTGTCTGTTTCTGTGCTGTACATCTCTATGACTCTATGAAGGCTAAAGATAAGGTGAATGGCAGGTGTCTTTTTCCTCGAGTAGGGGATTTCAAGATTAAGGGCATATTTCTAAGTTGAGAGGAGACTTAATAAAAGACATGAGTGGCATATGTTTTTACACAGACACTGGTTCATATGTGGAACAAATTTCTACAGTAAGTAGGAGATGTGGGTGCAACATGAATAAAAAAAGGTTTGGAGGGATATGTGCCAAGTGCAGGTCGTTGGGACTAGTTTAGTTTGGGATTGTGTTCGGCTTGGACTGGTTGGACTGAAGAGTCTGTTTCCGTGATGTATCACTCTATAAATCCTCCATTCTCACCGTAGGGCAGTAGTGCAGTGGTGTTGTTACTGGGGCAGCAATTGCGAACCCTTAGCTGGTCTGAATCCCACCATAGCACATAACAAAATTTGAATTCAATTTTTTTTAAAAAGCCCTGACCTAACGGTGGTCCTGTAGCCACTGTCGAAACCTAACGCCTTTAGGAAAGGAAATCTGCCAGAATTACAGGCTGTTCTTCCATAATGTGACAGGTGTGTTCTTGTGCAACCCTGCACTACAGAAAAAAACTGCGATTTAGAAACTGCGTTTAGCGTGTTGGTGATATAACCACATTACAGCCAACACACGTATTAAAGGTTCACGCTTTAGAAACAGTATCCCCAATTCATCAATCCCGTGACAGCAAATTCACGAAGACAAAACACATGTTATAGCAGAACCACCTGTACCTATTCTGATCCTGGTTGGTTCTCACAAAAGGGAGGTAATAGCCTGGTGAAGCAATGTCGAGACTATTAATCCAGAGACAGTGATAATGTTCTGGGGGATTTGAGTTCAAATTCTGCATGTGGCAGATGGTCGACTTTGAAATTAATAAAATTGGGAATTAAAAGTCTAGTGATGACCACGAAGCCATTGCTGAATGTTGGAAAAGCTCATCCGGTTCACTGGTATCCAAGGAAACCCACTGTGCTTACCTGGCCTACATGTGACCCCTCTAGAAATGTGGTAATTCTCTAATAAATGCATTAGTTACGGATGGGAAATAAGGACTGGCCTTGCCTGTGCACCCCACATCACATGAACAAAGTAAAAGAAAGAATTGGAAAGTGAAATTCTGAAGCAGCTAAGGAACTAGAAGCAAAGGACCATTTAGATCTGTGAAAGAGACAATCTCTTCAGTCAAAGGTTTGTGAACATTTGGAATTCTCTGCCCCAGGTGCCTAGTTACTGAGAACATGCAAGACCAGGTCAATGGAATGCTATTAAAAGATGTTGAATCAAGGAGATATGTTGGAAAGCTGCAGCCAAAATGCTAAAGATACAAATTGTTATTCTTGTTGTATTACATCAGGGCAACCCCTTGGTCATCTGACATCTAGAGTAAGAAACAATGGGAGGCAGAGTAAGGACAATTTTGTAACATAGTCACTTGACCCAATGGACAAGATTTGAGTTAGCAACTAGAGGAGATGATCAAAGGAAAGGGAAAGAATGGATAGTAGAAACAGGTGAGGATGAGAGAGGTGGAAATGGGTGAAAGGGCAGTGTGTTCGCACAACAGCAATGGCCAGATAGTGCTGTGCAGTCAGGACCTGGCATAACGTGTTCACTGTGGAGTGAGCAACTCACACGGATTTACTGCTGTTTACAATTGCTTGTTAGCAGTTAGTTGACCTCAATAAATAATGAACATGTAACCTGACACCTTTCACAAGAAAATAAATGATAAGGCTCTGTGTGTAGGAAAAGTGGAATGGAAATAAATGTCTCTTTTGCACCAGTGTTTTTGTCAGTTAAAAATATAAAAAGGTATATACACAGTAAACAACACCTGATTTTGAAATTCCTATATTGTTTTGAAATCCATCCATGACATCGTCCCACCCTATCTCTGTATTTTCCTCCAACTCTACACATTCTGTAATGTCTGCATCCTAGCAATTGCAGCTTCATGCAGAGCTGTGTGTGATGTAGTGTTCCTGTCCCTGGGCTAGCAATCCAAAACTGCGGGTTCCTCTTCTGGGGATGTGGGTTTGTGTCCTAAAATTGAGGTTTTTAGGTTCATGTTTTTCAAAGCTCTAGAATAAACGGGCTACTACTGGATTAGTGGTGCTGGAAGAACACAGCAGTTCAGGCAGCATCCAAGGAGCAGGGAAATCGACGTTTCGGGCAAAAGCCCTTCATCAGGAATTCCTGATGAAGGGCTTTTGCCCGAAACGTCAATTTCCCTGCTCCTTGGATGCTGCCTGAACTGCTGTGCTCTTCCAGCACCACTAATCCAGTATTTGGTTTTCAGCATCTGCAGTTATTGTTTTTACCTGAATAAACGGGCTAGCCTAATGGCGCCTATGTAACTATTGCTGTAGACGTCCATCTGGTTTATGGAAGGAAATCTGTCATTCTTATCTGGTCTGGCCTACATGTCATTCCAGACCAGGTTGGATCATAACGGTCCTCTGGAATGGCTTGTAATAGATAGGCAGGAGGCTGCAAGAACATAGAAGGCCAGGCAGCCTCAGGAGATGGAAGAGTTGACATTTCGGGTGTAACCCTTCAATACGACTTCACCTGAAGAAGGGTTACATCTGAAACGTTGACTTCTGCACCTCCGGATGCTGCCTGGCTTGCTGTGTTCATCCAGCCTCCTGCCTGTTTACTGCAGTACAATCTACAGGGTCTTTTTGTCTCTAACCTCTGAAATGGCCTAGCGGGCCATTCGGTCCAAGGACAATAAGTGCTGACCCAGCCAGCAAAGCCCACATCCGCCAGCAAAGCCCACATCCACCAGCACATGTTTAAAAAAGGGGTCTGATTTTAATTACTTCATGTTGACAGCTGTAAGGGTCCAAACTTTGAACTTCCCTCCAAATGCTTCACCACCTCCTGCTCCGCACTCCTCAAGAGAGAAGCTTCTTAAAATCTACTGCTTTGAGCACCGCTGGATTACTTGTGGCTCCAGACCCACCTGCAACGTTTGGTTGACTGTCAAATGCCCACTGGGCAATTAGGGATGAACAATAAACAATGGCCTGGCCTGATGCTTCTGATATACACATCTATTTGGGGGAGGATTTTCAGCTAGTAACAAAATTTTCTTCATGCAAGAAAATAATTTTACTTTCAAATCACCTCACTCTAATTTTAAGATTATTTTTTATTGGAGTAGGAACAAGCTATTCTGGCCCAGTCCACCAGATCATTGCAGTCTTCTATCTCCACTCCATTTTGCCCCATATCCTTTGAAGTAATGGCTCAGTGGTTAGCACTGCTGCCTCACAGCGGCAGGAACTCTGGTTCGATTCCCGCCTCAGGCAACTGTCTGTGTGGAGTTTGCACATTCTCCCCGTGTCTGCGTGGGTTTCCTCTGAGTGCTCCGGTTTCCTCCCACAGTTCAAAGATGTGTGAGTCAGGTGAATTGGCCGTGCTAAATTGCCCATAGTGTTAGGTGCATTAGTCAGGGGTGAATGTAGGGGAATGGGTCTGGGTGGGTTGCTCTTCGGAGGGTCGGTGTGGGGGGCCGATGGGCCTGTTTCCACACTGTAGTGAATCTAATCTAATCTAAATTGCTTTCTGTTTTAAATGTCCTCAAATTTCCACAGCTCTCTGGGGTAAAGAATTCCAAATTACGCCATTCTCTGAGTGAAAAGGTTCCTCCTCTAAAATTGGAAACTTTAGAGAGGGTGCAGAGGAGATTTACCAGGATGCTGCCTGGACTGGAGGGCATGTCCTATGAAGAAACATTGAGGGAGCTAGAGCTTTTCTCATTGGAGTAAAGGGTGAGATGTGACTTGATAGAGGTGTACCAGATGATGAGAGGATAGATAGAGTGAATAATCAGAGACTCTTTCCCAAGGCAGAAACGGCTAATACAAAGGGGCATAATTTTAAGGTGATTGGAAGAAGGTTTAGAGGAGATGTCAGAGGTAGGTTCTTTACACAGGGAGTGGTGGGTGCTTGTACTGTAGGGTAAGATACATTAGGGACATTTAAGTGACTCTTAGGTAGGCTCATGAGAGTTAGTACAATGAAGGGTATGTAGGTTAGTCTGATCTTAGAGTAGGATAAAAGGTCGGCACAACATCGAGGGCTGAAGGGCTTGTACCAGGCTGTACTATTCTATGTTCACTGAAATGGATTACCTTTTTTATTCTGAGACTGTGTCCCCTGGTTCGAGACGCCATGACCAGGGGAAGTATCGTTCCTGTGGCCATACTTGTTCTTCATATTCCCCTGCAGAGGTGCTAGGCTGGGGAAGTGAAGGCAGAGCAGTCTTGTCATTGTCCCAGCAATCAAGAGACCCCAACTAATGACCTGGCGACCTGTCTTCAAATCTCACCTAGTTGGTAGAATTTCCATGTTCAGTGAGCGAATTGAATAGTTAGTTTCAGTTATTGTGGCCTTGAAGCTAACATTCATTTGTTGTTTTTTAAAAAAAACCCATCTGGTTCACTCGAGTCATTTATGGAAGGAAATCTGCCATGTTTATATGGTCTGACCTATATGTGACTCCAAACCCATAATGATTCTTAACTGGGCCTCTGAAGTGATCTAGCAATCAATCAGTTCAAGAGGCAATTAAGAATAGACAATGAATGTTGACTAGCTGGGGATGATTCCACCCCGTGAAAAAGTGTTTTATTAAAAATCAGACCTCCACAGGGATTGAGGAGAGGCCAGAAGCAGCAGCAGAAGAATTTTGAGCACATCTGTATATAGGCAATAAATGTCAGTCTGGGTCAATGACTCATTTCTGTGAATGAATGAATAATGAAATTGAGTGTTGTTTGCTTGTGTTCTCTGGGGGAAAGAACATTGTCCAGTTCCTTGTCTCTAAGCACATCTCCCCCTGTTTCCTCAGGTAGCCGAGAGGCTGCTTTTGTCTACGCAATTTCCTCTGCTGGTGTAGTGTACGCTATCACACGAGCTTGTAGCCAGGGAGAACTGAACAGCTGCAATTGTGATTCACATAAGAGGGACAAAGCCCAGGACCTGAGAGGGGAGTTTGACTGGGGAGGCTGCAGCGACAACATCAACTATGGAATCAAGTTCTCTAAAGATTTTGTAGATGCCAAGGAAAAGAAGGAAAAAGACGCCAGGGCGCTGATGAACCTCCACAATAACCGGTGCGGCAGGACGGTAAGTAGATGTCAGAAAACAGGCCAATCAAACAAATGACAATCGGATCCTGGTTGACATACAATCTGATTCTGACTTGGCTGCACACAGCCTCCAGGTTTTGAGCTAAACGTACTTTTAAAACAGAACTGACCAGAGAGCTAGGCAAGTGTTTAAGTGAGGCCTAGAAAATTTCTAATGGTGTAACCTGTGCAGCGAAATCTTTGTCACTAATTTGCATGCTTTATAATAAGAGGTTGTTAGCTATTGATGAAGAAATAGTTCTTGAAGTAATGGGACCAATTATTGATGAAACATCCCGACTTATTAATGAAAAGTACTTATTATTGAGTATAAGTTATTTATGCCAATTTAAAGGCACCAATGACCATTTATTTTTGATTGATATAAAGTCCTGAATTATTGATGTAAAGGCAGGAAAGAAAGGTAAGGAACCATTAATTAATGATACAAACACGGGTTAATGGGCATGTTCTTACAGAAATATGGTTACAAGGAGGTCAAAGTTGGGTACCAAATAGTCAAGGGTGTATAACCTTTTGAAAGAAAGGCAGGAAGATGGGGTGGCTTTGATAGTACAAAATGGAATAAATATGATAACTAGAAATGATCTTGGATCAGAAGATGTCAACTCTATATAGAACAAAAAAGAAATATCTAGAAGAAAATGTGAGAATAGTCTGTAGGTCCCCAACAGTAGGACAGCGAATAAATCAGGAGATAATGAGAGCATTAACAAAGGCAATATATTAATCATGGGTGTTTTTTTGGTTTTCATGTGATTGAGAAAATCAAATTGGTAAAGATAACTAAGAGAAAGAATTCATAGAGTATATTTAGGTTCAGAAAATAATATGTTGTAGATCCAACCAGGGATCAGGCTAATTTGGGATCTGGTAATTTGTTATGAGGAATTTTCTCCAATGGTAGGGGAGTCCAGAACTATGGGACATAACCTTAAACTTAGAGCTAAACCATTCACAAAGGAGATTAGGAAGCAGCTCTTCCCGTGACACGTGGAAGAAACTGGGAGTCCTCTGTGCCAAAACGCTGGTGGTCAGTTGTATTTTGGTCATTTAAGATAGCAATGGATGTTGAACAAATGTGATTAAATGCAAATTTGCATTGATCCAATTGGACAGCAGAGGTTTGAGGGCTGAATGGCCTGCTCCTGTTACTCCATTGCAGTGAATGCAATAGTTGGTTCTGGGAAACTTGCAACTTAAGGTCATAGCTAAGAACTACCCGATCACGTTCTACAAAATTTAGTTTAAAGGGTGGCTTGATCCAACTTTTTAAGATATTAAGGAGAAACTGATTGGTTAGACCTCAAGGGACAACTTACACTAGTTGGAGAATTAAGAACAAGGGACAAAACTCAAAAGGTAGAGCCAGGCCTTTCCAGAGTGAAATTCAGAAACAATTCCATACACAAAGGGTGGTAGAAATTTGGAACTCTCCCCTGTAAATGTTGTTGGATCAAGTAAAACTTGGGACATAGCCTCAAAATAAGGGGGAGCAGATTTTGGACTGATTCGAGTAGAAACTTCTTCACCCAAAGGGTTGTGAATCTATGAAATTCCCTGCCCAATGAGGCAAGTTGAAGCTATCTTGTTGAATGTTTTTAAGGCAAAGTTAGATATATTTTTGAACAGTAAAGGAATTAAGGGTTATGGTGAGCGGGCAGGTAAATGGAGCTGAATCCATGAAAAGATCAGCCATGATCTTATTGAATGGCGGAACAATTTGAGGGGCCAGATGGCCTACTCCTGCTCCTATTTCTTATGTTCTTAATGTTCTTATTTAATTATTAGATGGATATATTCTTTTCTCAACGAGAGCGACTGAGGGATATGGCCAAAGTTGGGTTTCAGATCAGCCAAAGTTGGATAATAATGAAAAAGAATTCAGAGACCGAATGGCCTCCTTTGTCCTATTTTCCTTTTCTGAACTGCCGTGAGACGGGGCCCAGAGATACAAATAGTCTCCAAGAGACCTGTATGAAAAATCTGTTGAATTTTGTATCAGACAACATGCCAGGAGAGTGAGATTGATATCAGATGTATTACAGATAACATCCACATGTGCAAAACATGCAAAGGAAACACTATTGTCAAGGGGTTAATGATTTCTAAATCAATTTGCATCAGTTATCATAGAGAACATATTTCATCATCAATTTTATTGCATAAAGCATTGTAAAACAAAACAAAAAGTTCTCAAAGGAACTATATATTTTTTACTCATTGTGCTGTCCTGTTAGATATTTTTGGGCATCATTTTCAGGTTTTGCTTTTTGCAGAGAGGGAATGATTTCAGTCCTGCTTTCTCCATTGTTTGATATCCTTCCATCAAGGTGCCTGAGCAAAACTGGAGTCAATGGGATTCAGGGGAAGACTCACTGCGAGTTAGAGTCATACCTAGAACATAGGGAGATCGTCGCGGTTGCTGGACGTCAGTCATCTCAGCTCCAGGACATCTCTGCTGGAGTTCCTCATTGTTGTGGCCTAAGCCTAACCATCTTCAGCTGCTTCATCATGACGGTCCCTCCATCATAAGCTCAGAAGTAGGGATGTTCGCTGATGACTGCACAATGTTCAGCACCATTCATGACTCAGATACTGAAGCAGTCCATGTTCAAACGCAACAAGACCTGGATAATACCCAGGCTTGGGCTGGCAAGTGGCAAGTAACAAGTGCCACGCAAATGACAGACAATGAACATTTAACCAATAGCCCTTGACATTCAATGACATTAATATCACTGAATCCCCATTGATATCAAGGAGTGTTACCATTGACCAGAAACAGAACTGGACTAGCTATACAAATAAGATTAGATTAGATTACTTACAGCGTGGAAACAGGCCCTTCGGCCCAACAAGTCCACACCGACCCGCCAAAGTGCACCCACCCATACCTCTACATTTACCCCTGCCCCTAACACTTCAGGCAATTTAGCATGGTCAATTCACCTAACCTGCACATTTTTGGACTGTGGGAGGAAACCGGAGCACCCGGAGAAATCCCACGCAGACACGGGGAGAATGTGCAAACTCCACACAGTCAGTCACCTGAGGCGGGAATTGAACCCAGGTCTCTGGCGCTGTGAGGCAGCAGTGCTAACCGCTGTTCCACCATGATGCCCTATAATATGGTTACAAAAGCAAGTCAGAGCCTAGGAATCCTGCAGTGAGTAAGTCACCTCCTGACTCCCCAAAGCCTGACCACCATCTACATGGCACAAGTCAGGAGTGTGATGGAATACTCCCCATTTACCTGAATGAGTACAGCTCCAATAACACTCAAAATACATCGCACCATCCAGGACAAAGCAGCCCACTTGATTGAATACCACATCCAAAAACATCCACTCCCTCCACCACTGACACTCAGTAGCAACAATGTGTACCATCTACAAGATGTACAGCAGAAATTCACCAAAGATTCTTCAACAACACCTTCCAAACCCATCTAGAAGGACAGGGGAAGCAGATAAATGAGAACACAACCCCCTACAAGTTCCCCTCCAAGCACTCTCCATCCTGACTGGGAAATATATTGTCTTTCCTTGACTGCCACTGGGTCAAAATCCTGGAAATCCCTCCCTCACCTACACCTGAGAACTGCAGCAGTTCAGGAAACCAGCTCACCACTACTTCCTCAGGGGATCTAGGGATGGACAATAATCGTCGGCCCAGCCAACGAAATCCACATCCCTTTGAACAAATCAAAAAACAATTAGGTTTAAGTGGAGCAGGGAGGTGAGGTTCGAACTGCTGCTTGTCTATCTACAGAAAACTGCTCCTTCCTGACTCTCATGAAATTTAAAACAAATTTTGGAATATCACTGTGTCCCGAGACTGGGGGGTTAGTTTTCTAAGATCAAAAGAGAGATTGCTAGAAATGCTCAGGTCTGGCAATATCTGTGAAAGTGGAAATAGAGTTAACGTTTTCACAGACATAGCCAGACCTGCTGGGCATTTCGAACATTTCTGATCTCATTTCAGATGCCCAGCCCCTGCATGAATTGTCTTTTGGTTTTCAATGTTAAGTTTAAGGAGTACTTTTGGATGGGAGATTTTTGCATCATAGGTTCTAAGAATTGTTACCATACAGAAGGAGGCCATTCAGCCTGACATACCGATGCTACCTCTTTGCAATAGCAATTGAACTAGCTCCACTCTCACTCTCTTTTCCCAAACCCCAGGATCTTTCTTTCCCTCTTTGGAAAACTACCAGGTTTTCCTTTTGAAAGCCCTTGTGAATCTGCCTCCATTTCTTGGCAAAAGGTTTTACCTTATGTTGTCTTTCCTCCTTTCACCAATTACTTTAAATCCATGTCCTCAAAACTGTCTCCAATGAGCATGATTTGGAGATGCCGGTGTTGGACTGAGGTGTACAAAGTTAAAAATCACACAACATCAGGTTATGGTCCAACAGGTTTAATTTGAAGCACACTAGCTTTCGGAGCGACGATCCTTCATCAGGTAATAGTCACCTGATGAAGGAGCAGCGCTCCAAAAGCTAGTGTGCTTCAAATTAAACCTGTTGGACTATAACCTGGTCACCAATGGAAACACTTTCACTCTATCTGCTAAACCTCCGACTTTTCAACAGAAAAATCATGAGGGGCAATAGAAGAACTATTTTCACCCAAAGTTATTAAAGTCTAGAATGCTTTGCACCAATAAATAAAGCACCATTGGAAAGGAGAGGGGAAAAAAAGACTTCAAAATCTATTAATTACAGGCATTATGCGGAGATTTTTTTATGTTCAGTCATTTCAGAGTAAAACACATTGACATGTAGAAACCAGGAGTAGGCCGTTCAGTCATCGTAGGGGTGGCAATGGCCTAGCAGTATTATCGCTAGATTATTCATCCAGAAGCTCGGCTAATGTTCTGGGGACTCGGGTTCAAATCCCACCACAGCAATAAAAGAATCTAATGGTGACCATGAAGTCATTCCCTACAGTGTGGAAACAGGCCCTTCGGCCCAACAAGTCCACACTGACCCTCCAAAGAGTAACCCACCCAGACCCATTTCCCTCTGACTAATGCACCTAACACTATGGACAATTTATCATGGCCAATTCACCTGGCCTGCATATCTTTGGACTATGGGAGGAAACTGGAGCACCCAGAGGAAACCCACACAGACACAGGGAGGATGTGCAAACTCCACATAGACAGTCGCCCAAGGATGGAATCAAACCCAGATCCCTGGCGCTGTGAGGCAGCAGCGCTCGCCATGTGCCACCAATTATTGGGGAAAAGCCATCTGGGTCACTAATGTCCTTAAGGGAAAGAAGCTGCCATCCTTACCTGGTCTGGCCTAGATGTGACTCCAGACCCACAGCCATGTGGTTGATTCTTAACTGTCCCCTGTGCAATCAGGGATGGGCAATAAATGCTGGCCCAACCAGAGATGCCCTCATCCTGTGAGTTAATAATAAAATAAATTACTGAGACAAACTTTCAATTCCAGAGTCATTAACTGAAACGTGCAGAATTTGAGTATGTGTCCCCAAAGCCTAACTCTGGACTATTATCCTGGTGACACTAGCTCTGTGCCATTATCCCTGTAAGGGTAATAGGCTGAGTATAGACTGCTTCGGCTTGGAATGGCCTGCTTTTACTGTATACATTTTGATTTTGTTCACTGTTTAACGCAGACCTTAGAAATGGTTTTCTCCTGATTAATGAGAAGAAGTACACTCCAAAGTCTTTTTCCAATTCCCTGAAAATTTATTTTCTAATTCTTACTCTTCATCGTGGAATAATAGCCTTTCAGGAATTGTTCATTCTGTAACCTTTAATGCTTTCTAAAACTCCCATATTTTTAATTTCCACTATTAAATAGGACTGTAAGGTGGAGGAGCAGAAGTAAGCCATTCAGCCCATTATGTCTGTTCTGTCATACATGGCTGATCTGACAATCTTCAATTCCACCATCCTGCCTTTTCCCCTCGATTCCCAAACTGATTAAAAATCTGCCGATCTCAACTTTCAATATACTTAGCCTCAACAGCCCTCGATGGTAAAACTTCTTCAGATTCACAACCCTCCGTCTTATCTCTATCTGAAATGATAAGCCCCTTTCAGATCATGGCCCTGTTCATGTCTATTTACTGACGTTCATCATTCTGCTAAAGAAGGAATCTACGCACACATGGAGCATGCGATATAACTGCAGAAAATCCCAGTGGGATTTTCACCTGATGATACATTTTAGAAATGTAATTGCTGCTATAACCTGGGGAATAAAGGCACAGCAAGCTCCCGTGAAGGGAGTGAACTAAATGCAGGGTTATAGAAAAAGGGCACGAGGTTGGCACTGAGTCAAGATGCTCGAAGACCTGGTACAGACTCAAGGGGGCCACATGCACTGTAGCAAATCAATGATTCTGTGAAATGTTCCGATCATTGGTTTTGAGTCTTGGTTGAAGCCTGAATCTTGACCAGGACAAGAGAAGAACTCCCCTGTTCTGAAAACAGTGGTTTGAGCCTTAGTTCTATCATCTCTTTCTGACACCACAGCACTCCCTCGGTACTGCACTGCGGGATCCGCTATGCCCACACTCGGGTTTCTGGAGGGGATCTTGAGCTAATGACCTTGTGGCTGAAAGCAGGAGGGTGATGCATAGGCCTAGCGAGACTGGGCTGGGATCCCTGGAGACAGGGACCACTCAAGTGACTGTTCCCCAGATGATTTAACAGCTCTTGGCTGAATAAAAAAGAGGAAAATGAGAGGCAGAAAAATTCCCATGAGAGGTTTGGGCTGAACTAATGGCCCTGACTACAACTTATAGGTTCAACCACTGATTCAATAGCACTGAGGGAGGTTATCACCCTTTAAAGAGACATCTCCTGTAAGTCATTGTACACGTGTATTCCAGTGAGACACAACCCAGAAACAATGCTTCTGTTTGTGGGGTGGAACGTCCACTCACAACACTCTGATTCAGAGCAGAGCCTGAGGTCTCACACAATACACTGCTCATACCTCCACGGGATCAGCCTCATTTATCGACCCTCACTAGCGGCAGCTTCAGACCACAGATTCAAAGCCGTTGTGTTCTACAAACATCTCCAGTAGTGCTCCTCAGAAAACAATAGGAATGGAGCTGGAAATCAAACAGTGGAGGATCATTAATAAATAATGGCTGACCTTGGACCAGAGGGCAGTACAATCAGTAACTATGGTTAGAAACGGAGTAAATGTTCCTCTGCACTGTTCCCCATCCAGCAATCACAGGACAGGGACACCACAGGGTTAGATAAAGGGTAAAGCTCCCTCTACACTGACCCCAACAAACACTCCCAGAACAGGGACAGCATGAGGTTAGATACAGAGTAAAGCTCTCTCTACACTATCCTTATCAAACACTCCCAGGACAGGGCTTTTGCCCGAAACGTCGATTTTGCTGCTCCTTGGATGCTGCCTGAACTGCTGTGCTCTTCCAGCACCACTAATCCAGTATAGGGAGTAAATGTCTGTCTACCCTGACCCCATCAAACATTCCCAGGACAGGGACAGCACAGAGTTAGTTACAGGGTAAAGCTTCCTCTCCACTGTCCCCATCAAACACTCCCAGGACAGGGACAGCATGGGATGAGATACAGGGTAAAGCTTTCTCTACACTATCCCCTCCATCAAACACTCCCAGGACAGGGACAGCACGAGATTAGATACAGAGTAA
Organism: Chiloscyllium punctatum; assembly: GCF_047496795.1. Classification (NCBI taxonomy): domain Eukaryota; kingdom Metazoa; phylum Chordata; class Chondrichthyes; order Orectolobiformes; family Hemiscylliidae; genus Chiloscyllium; species Chiloscyllium punctatum. The sequence continues at coordinate 60,847,700 of NC_092783.1, forward strand.
AGCCCACTCTACACTGTCCCCATTAACACTCCCAGGACATTGATAGTTCGGGGTGAGATACAGAATTAAGCTCCCTCTATACTATCCCCATCAAACACTCCCAGGACAGGGACAGCATGGGGTTAGATACAGGGTAAAGCTACCTCTACACTGCCCCCCATCAAACACTCCCAGGACATGGACAGCATGAGGTTAGATACAGAGTACAGCTCCCTCTACACTGTCCCCCATCAAACACTCCCATGACAGGGACAGCATGGAGCTAGATACAGAGTAAAGCTCCCTCTACTCTGTCCCCATCAAACACTCCCAGGACTGGGAGAGTGTGAGGTTCAATATACATTCAAGCTCTCTCTACACTGTCCCCATCAAACTCTCCCAGGACAGGGATAAGATTTGAGAATGGCAACTCTTTTTTGAATGCCCTCTAAGATCTGAGACTGGTGATTTGTATCTCCTGTGATAACTCAGTGTCTCTGTAACCCTGCAGGCTGTGAAAAGGTTCATGAAGCTGGAGTGTAAATGCCACGGTGTCAGTGGATCCTGTACATTAAGGACTTGTTGGTTAGCAATGTCGGACTTTCGAAAGACAGGAGATTACCTGCGAAAGAAATACCACCTGGCGGTTCAGGTCACCATGAATCAAGACGGAACTGGTTTCACTGTCACCAACAAACACTCCGATAGGGTGATCAAGAATGACTTGGTGTACTTTGAGAACTCGCCTGATTATTGTGTCATGGATAAAGCAGCAGGTAAGATCCAAGCTGTCTCTGGATTAGTGGTGCTGGAAAAGCACAGCAGTTCAGGCAGCATCTGAGGAGCTGTAAAATCGACATTTCGGGCAAAAGCCCTTCATCAGGAATACCACACCAAGTGGAAACTGACTCTGAAAAGGTTGCAGTGTTTGTGAGAGAGATAGCAAGACTGGGAAACTGGGAAAAGTGAGGCACGTATAGAAATTAGTGTTCTGAGGGCAAAGAAAGTGCAGGATCAGTGGCTGAGCTCATGGAGGAGGAAATGGTGAGCTTCAGCCCTGGATCCCATTAAAAAAGGACACAGTGAAGGGGAAACCCAGGAGCTTGATGCAATGAGATGGAAAATGATCAGAGTGACTTTGATTGTAGTTGATAACCAGGAGATTCAGGATACGCAGGTACCATGGAGATGGAGCAGGGGGTTGGGTGTGAAAAAGAATGAAGTCATCAACAAACTGTTGGAGACGTCAAAGTGCATCAATAAGCTGTGATCAAAGTCAAACACAATGTGACTTTGACTCAAGTGGTATATATGAATCTTTCAGAAACAATTACTGTAGAAGTAGGGACCAGCAGAGTTGGTGGCAATAGTGCATTCAAGGACCTTGAACTGTCATTTGATAAGTTAGCATGAGAGAGCAGAAGGGTTTTGAAAGTGCTATTACAGAGAGGGGTGATAATCTTGCTAAAGAGATAACTTTTTTCACTCTGCTCCACCTCCCCAATCACCAGCCATTGTCACAGAATTTTCAATCATCCCCAGAGGGAGGCTACCTGCAATATTCAGGCAGTCCACATTTCCCCTTTCACTAAACACACTGCTCACCATTGTTACACCAGACACAGTGAACACTCTGCTGATGAAGAGTCACTGGACTCGAACCATTAACTCTGCTTTCTCCCCACAGATGGTGCCAGATCTGTTGAGTTTAGATTAGATTACTTACAATGTGGAAACAAGCCCTTTGGCCCAACAAGTCCACACCAACCCTCCGAAGAGCAACCCACCCAGATCCATTCCCCTACATCTAACACTATGGGCAATTTAGCATGGCCAATTCACCTAACCTGCACATTTATAGACTGTGGGAGGAACCCGGAGCACCCAGAGGAAAACCACACAGACACAGGGAGAGTGTGCAAACTCCACACAGACAATTGCCTGAGGCGAGAATTGAACCAGGGTCTCTGGCGCTGTGAGGCAGCAGTGCCACTGTGCCACCATGCCATCCACAAAAAAACAAGCTGGTCTTGTTGGAATTTAAACACAGCAGCGGTTAACACTGAAATTTAACATGCTGCAGCACAACAAGCAACCCCCAGAAATGGCAGCGGTGGGATTCCTCCAGCAATTTCTGTTTTTGTTGAATGTAATCCATCCTATAGCAAATACGATGTTGATGGTTGAGGGATAGCCCAAGACTGCAACAAACCAGAGCAGTTGTCCACCATAAGTGGTCACACATTTTTGAGGGTCATTATTTCTTGATACTATTTGAACTATCAATGGAAGTATATCTTCTCAGCTGACTAATTGATAAGATTGATAGATATCATTTGTTAAGAACACTATTGTCATTCAATCTGTCAGTGTGAAATAAGGAGATCCTGATCCTCCCTCACAAACTTTGCTGTTTCATTTGCACCTGGGATGTCCCTGACCATGCAGCAACTGCCTTCCATTTGTATGTCAAAGACTTTACAGCTCTATTGTCCTTTTAACCTTTTAATCTTTGATCAAGTTTTAAGAAAACGTTAGACATACTCAGCAGGTATGGCAGCATCTTTAGAGATAGAAACAGAGTTAATGTTTTGTATTGATGACATTTTCTAACTTGAAATTGAAAAGGTTTAAGCAAGCACAGAGCTGGGGAAATTGGCCGGTGAGTGGGGCAAGAGAGAAAAAACAGAAGCATGTGTGACAAACTGAAAGGCAGGAGACTAAAGGCGAAAGGATTAATGAGGCAATTATCAAGAAACAAAAGATAGTTCGCAGAGGAACTGTTCATGGTGAGAGCAGGATAGTGGTAGGAGGGTAGAGACACAGAGATCTGTTCGGGGTGGGGGGGTGGGAGGCGGTAATGGTCCTGTCGTTGGTGGGGAACGTCTACAATCTGGTAAAAAGTAGGTTCCCATGGATCAGGAATACAGGAATCAGATGGAAAACCACAGTGCTGTAGAGAGCTCGGCTGTGTATCAGTTGACGGTTCCATCCTGAACTCTATCCAACTGTATTAGGAAGGTGATAGCCAACAAATTTGACAGCATCTGTGGAGGGAGAAACAGAGTTAATGTTTTGAGTCCAGTGTGACTTCTCTTTAGTCACACTGGACTCAAGAACCACAGTAAGAGTCACGCCAGACTCAAAATGTTAACTTTGTTTCTCTCACTCTCTGTACAGACTGGCAGACCGACTGAGTTTCTCCAGCATTTACTGTTTTTAATTCCAGCCTTTCCAAACCTTCTACAAAACTGCAGTCTCTCTCTCTCTCTCTCTCTCTCTGTCTCTCCCTGCAATCACTCGGGTAAGCATTTTCTACATCCCCTTGATGCATTCATGCCCTTCTTAAAGTGTGGTGCACAGGATTTCACTGCGTACCCCAGTAGAACCTAAATCAATGTATAAAATAAAATAAAATCATTTAAAAGTGTCAGAGTCCATTAGTGTCTGCACTGAGCCCTGGTATTGAAAGGGTGCCACCTTTTGATTGGGGTAATCTTGTCAAACGTGTGGCGGAGGAGGAAGTTGAATGGAATTCCCCTGGTTTCAACATCTAATCTTCTTGAAAAATAAATTCTCAGCAAATGTTGAATGTAAGTGGAGAACAAGACAACTGTGCTGCAAATTACACCTCCTTTTCTCTCTGTCCAAATGTAAGATTAACTGTATTTCCCAATGTATGCAGCACGATTACATTTCCATAGCAAGAAAGGACGTGTCATAAACAATGACAGTGACCTTGCAGCTGTCATGATATATCTCCCAGGCCCTTAATAAATCCTAGCAACATGCCATAGAAACAGCGCATGGCAAATCCCATCATTCAACTCTCTCAACTTAATCTTGACTTCCACAGAAGCCAAAACAGAACTTGCAGCAAGACAATCTTTTGGGAGTCACTACTGATTTTGCAGCTGAAACTCAAGGATTATCAGCGTTTTGTTAAACGTTGGTTCCTCCTGCATTTCTCATATGGTGAGAAATCGGCCTGAATCTGTGAGAATTCCAGCGATGCCGATCTCGATGTCAGGAGCACTCACTGCATTTTCCAACAGAGTTCCAGGATGTAGAGAGAAGATTATTTCCCAGCAGCGGCCAGATACCTGTTAAAGCCAGGGTGTTGCAGAGGGATGATTTATCAGTTGTCAAGCTCATTACCTATGGGTTTTACTGCATTAATAAACAGCTACCACCCATCGTAAGGAACTAGATGCCGAGAATTCTCAAAGTGAAGGTCCAGGCGGGTACTAGGTGACTCCAGCTCTCAGTGTGCTCCTTCAGGCTCCCATCTTGGACACTGAGCACCAACATCGCAGGGCACATTGCATGGGCAGTGGCCACCAACACTTCATGTCCATGCACCTTGCAGTCAGACCCCCTGACACCAGCCTCCACATCACCATCTCTGATCCATTTGCAGGGTATTTCTGCTCTTCACTCCTGCACCTCAGGATTTTTATTTATTTTCATTTGTGGGATGTGGGCATTGCTGGCTGGGCCCAGCATTTATTGCCCATCCCTAGTGGCCCTTGAGAAAGTGGGGGTGAGCTGCAGTCCATGTGCTGTAGGTAGACCCACAATGCCCTTAGGCAAGGAATTCCAGGATTTTGACCCAGTGACACGGAAGGAACGGTGATATATTTCCAACTCAGGACAGTGAGTGGCTCAGAGGGGAACTTGCAGGGGATGGTGCACCTCCCAACATTGCATCACTCACTGAGTCCTCGCTCTGAGACCGCTGCACTGTAATGTTTAAGCAAGCACACTGCATACAGGGCAATTCCCCCAGCTCACAGAGTGAGTCAGGCTGCCTCTCAGCATTGTCTTCCAGCTCTCTCAGCCCCACTCTCTGTCTTTCAGCCTCTCTGGAGGCTAACTACATTCCTTTTAGTGTTTCGCCCACTAAACAGGACCTTGATCAGCTGGTGAAGTGGGCCGAGAAATGGCAAATGGAGCTTAATGTAGATAAGTGTGAGGTCTTGTATTTTGTAAAGTCAAAGCAAGGTAGGAGTTTCATGGTGAATGGTAGGGCCTTAAGGAATGTAGTGGAACAGAGGGACCTTGGTGTTCAGGTGTATGGTTCTCTGACAGTGGAGTCACAGGTAGACAGGGCAGTGAAGAAGGCTTGAGGTTAGATTCCCTACAGTGTGGAAACAGACCCTTCAGCCCAACAAGTCCACACCGACCCTTCAAACAGTAACCCACCCAGACCCATTTCCCTCTGACTAATGGACCGAACACTATGGGTAATTTAGCACAGCTAATCCACCTGACCTGCACATCTTGGACTGTGGGAGGAAACCGGAGCACCTGGAGGAAACCCACGCAGACACAGATAGAATGTGCAAACTCCACACAGACAGTCGCCCAAGGCTGGAATCAAACCCGGGTCCCTGGCACTGTGAGGCAGCCGTGCTAACCACTGAGCCACCATGCTGCTTTTGGCACAGTGGCCTTCATCAGACAGGGCATTGAGTATAGAAGTTGGGAAGTTATGTTGCAGTTATACAGAATGCTGGCGACTTGGAGTATTGTGTTCAGTTTTGGTCACCTTGTTATAGGAAGGATGTTATTAAACTGGAAAGAGTGCAGAAGAAATTTACAAAGATGTTGCCTGAACTCAATGGTCTGAGTTATAGGGAGAGGTTGGACAAGCTAGGACTTTTTTTTTTAAGAGCCTATGAGACTGAGGGGGGATCTTATAGAGGTGTATAAGACCATGAGAGGCATGGATAGGGTGAATGCACCAGTCTTTTTCCCAGGGTTGGGGAATTGAGGACTAGAGGGCATCAGCTTAAGGTTAATGGGGAAAGAATAAAAGGGAACCTGAGGGGTAACTTTTTTTACACAGAGGATGGTATTCATATGGATTGATCTGCAAGTGGAAGTGGTTGAGGCGGGTACATTAACAATATTTAAAAGGCACTTGGACAAATACATGGATAGGAAAGGATTAGAACAATGTGGGCTATGTGTAGGGAAATGGGGTTAGCGTGGATGGACATTTTGGTCGGCATGGACCAGTTTGGGCCAAAGAGCCTGTCTCCGTGCTGTAGGACTCTATGATTCTATAACTGAGCTACCAGACTCGCATTACCCCTCTCTTGCCTCACCACCCAACTCCAGCTGGGAAGCTAGGCATGGTTCACATCAACCTTCGGTCAAGTCAGGCTCTCAGTCAGAGGGCCCTGGTCTGGTCAGTCAAGGGCAGCCTTTGATACCAATCTGCAATATGGTCACGGTCAGTCAGCTGCTTGTAGGTTGAGATGAGTAATGATGAACACATCCCTAAATGGACAGATTTCAGGGAGTGACTGTACAAGAAGAATAACCAAGACCTGAATCCTCGATATGAAAAACTTAGAATCTGCACCTGCCCAGATCAATGTAATTGCATTTTCATTTCAGTGAATATGCAATCCCAGTCCAATCAGTGTGTCTGCACCCAACTGATCAATATCGGCACCAGACAGGGCAGTGTATCGATATCAACAGATCAGTATCTGTACCTAGGGACCAGTGTATCTACACCACCTCCATCAGTAAACCTGCACTACCAGATCATGTCCCATATTCTGAGCAAATGGACATTAGTAAACCAGATAGGTTTTGTTTCTGATCATTGACAATGGTTTAATGGTCACCATTAGACTCTTAGTTCCAGGCTTTTATTGAATTCACAATCCACCATCTGCCATGGCAGGATACAAAGCCAGATCCCAGTACATTACCTGATCCAGTGATTGTCCCATCTCCCCACATCCCACAGATCAGTGTATTTGCAACTCCTCAATCAATCCAACTGCACTTCAGCATCAATGCATCTACATCTGCGTTCCCAGATTCATATATCTGCTGCATTAAAAGCTATAGCATTATTGCAGGGGCAGTTCATAGAATCCCTCCAGAGTGGGAGCAGGCTATTTGGCCCAACAAATCCACATCGATCCTCCAAAGAACAGCCGACCTAGAGACACCACTTTCCTATGACTCATCCACCTAGCCTTCACGTCCCTGGACACTGTGGGCAATTTAGCATTGCCAATCCACCTAATCTGCACACCTTTGGACTGTAGGAAGAAACCGGAGCACCCAAAGGAAACCCACGCAGACACGGGGAGAATGGGCAAACTCCACACAGACAGGCACCGTGGCTGGAATCAAACCTGGATTTCTGGCACTGTGAGGCAGCAGTGCTAACCACTGAGCCACCATACTGCCCCAAACTTCTGAAGGAGAGTCATTGCATTCTCAAACAGTTAACTCTGTTTCTCTCACCACAAGTGCTGTCTGACAATGTGTCTGAGTTTCTCCAGCACTCTCTGATTTTATTGTAGGGCAGTTGAAGGGCTTCTGCATGTACCAACTTGGCCAGTTTAATGCACTGCACCTGCCACTAACTCTCATGATTCATTGGGCATTATGATATTTTGGCACAAAAGCAAATATTAGGCTCATTCTGTTGACAGGACTGTGCTAGGGAAGCTTCAGTATATCAGGTTTTGTAGGTTTTGAATAAACTGCACACAACCACTCTGTCCAAGTATCAGATATATATATATATATATATATGTGTGTGTGTGTGTATATATATCACAGAAGGAAAATTACTCAGCTCTGGATATTGAATTCTGAATTTAACATTTAAATTGAAATTTGGAAAATGAGCCTTCAGAAAATGCAGAAAGGAAGATGTACGGTTATTCAGGGGATGCCTAATGAGAAGATTACAACAAATGAAGCACAATAACCAAAACAATCCACTAAATTCAATCCTGAACAACTTATACCCACCAAGAATTACCTCTGTGACAGTGCACTGTCTTGTGAGACAATGGTTTGCATCTTGATTATAGAATCCCTACAATGTGGAAGCAGGTCATTCGGCCCATCGAGTCCACACCAACCCTCTGAACAGCATCCTACCCAGACTCACCGTTTAACCTTGCATTTCCCACAGCTAATCCACCTACCCTGCACATCCCCTAACACTATGGGCAATTTAGCATGCCCAATCCACCTAAACTGCACATCTTTGGGCTGTGGGAGGAAACCCACACTGACACGGGGAGAATGTGCGAACTCCACACAGACAGTCGTCCGAGGCTGGGATCAAACCCACTGTGAGGTAGCAGTGCTAACCACTGAACTGCAATGCAATGCACTTGATGACCACTTCTGTGTTAAACTCTGTCTGGAGCTCCAGTCTGACACAGCCGTCTCAGTGGGGTTGACTGCACAGGGAGACAGTGGGGGTGGGAGTGATTGACTCACCAGCCTCTGTTTTCTGTGGGCCCTCTTCTCAGTCAGTGGAGCTTTATCTTACTGCTCACCTCTCCCAGATGGTCAGCCTGGAGTGGTAACGGCCATCAGCGACTGCCCCCAGTGCCAGTCTTCACTATTTTCACCTCGGATTTGCAATTGTCCTCCATCCAATTAATGAAACTTGACCAAATTGAAACATCCTGGATTTTCTGATCACCAGTGAATCATTTCTGCAGTGTAGCTGGGAGTTGCATATCGGGATCCTGCTAAATCCTGCTCCACCAACCAGTGGCTGATCCGATTATCCTCAGCTCCATTTTCCTGCCTTTTCCCCATAACCTTCGATTCCCTTAAAGATTAAAGATCTGTCTGTCTCATTCTTGAATAAACTCAATGACCCAGCCAGAATAACCCTCTGTGGTAAAGAATTCCTCAGATTCACTCTCCTCTGAATGAAGGATTTGGAGGTGCTGGTGTTGGACTGGGGTGCACACTCACACAAGACCAGGTTATAGCCCAACAGGTTTATTTGGAAGCACCAGCTTTCGGAGCACTGATGAAGGAGCGGTGCTCTGAAAGCTAATACTTCCAAATAAACCTGTTGGACTATAACCTGGTGTTGTGTGATTTTTAACTGAGAGAAGAAATTCTTCTTCATTTCTGTCTTAAGTGTATGACCCCATACCCTGAGATGATACCCTCTGCTCCTAGAGTCTCCCGTGATGGAAAACAGCCTCTCCATCTCTACCTTGCCAAGCCCCTAACAATCTTGTACATTTTAATAAAGTCTCATCTCTTTACTCTTTATTCCAATGATAACCATATGATATAGGGGCAGAATTAGGCAATTTAGTCTATCAGGTCTGCTCCACCATTTAATCATGGCTGATATGTTTCCCAACTGAAACATGTGTTGCTGGAAAAGCGCAGCAGGTCAGGCAGCATCCAAGGAGCAGGAGAATCAACGTTTCAGGCAAAAGCCCTTCTTCGGGAATCCTGAAGAAGGGCATCGATTCACCTGCTCCTTTGATGCTGCCTGACCTGCTGTGTTTTTCCAGCAACACATTTTTAAGCTCTGATCTCCAGCATCTGCAGTCCTCACTTTCTCCTAGTTGATATGTTTCCCAACCCCATTCTCCTGCTTTCTCCCATAAGCCTTGACCCCCTTACTAATCAATAACCTATCTATCTCTGTCTTAAATACCTTCAATGATTTGGCCTCCACACCCCTCTGTGGCAATGAGCTCCACAGACTTCCCACCCTCTGGCTGAAGAAATTCCTCCTCATCTCAGTTCTAAAGGGTCATCCCTTCACTCTGAGGCTATGCCCTCAGGTCCTGGTCTTCCTACTGGTGTAAACATCTTCATGTCCACTCTATCCAGGCCTCTCAATATTCTGAGAGTTTCAATCAGAACCGTCCTCATCCTACTAAACTCCATTGAGTACAGACCCAAAGTCCTCAAGTACTCCTCATAAGACAAGCTTTTCATCCCCAGGAAGATTCTTGTAAATCTTGGCATGGTGGCTCAATGGTTAGCACTGCTGCCTCACAGCGCCAGGGACACGAGTTTGATTCTGGCTTTGGGCGCCTGTCTGTGTGGGTTTGCTCCAGTTTCCTCCCACAATTTAAAGATATGAATTGGCCATGTTAAATTGCCCATAGTATTCAAGGATGTGTAGGTTAGGTGCATTTGTCAGGGGTAAATTTAGGATAATAGGGTAGGGGGGATAGGTCAGGGTGGGTTACTCTTCAGAGGGTTGGTGTGGACTTGTTGGGCTGAAGGGACTGTTTCCACACTATAGGGACTCTCGAGTTTTTTTTCTTCTGGAATCCCTCCAAGGCCAGCACATCCTTCCTTAGATACAGGGCTCAAAACCACTGACAATGTTCCGATTGTGGCCTGAATAGAGCTTATACAGCCTCAAGAGTACATCTCTACTTTTGTAGCCCTCTTGAAATGAATGCTAACATTGAATTTGCTTTCCTAACTGCTAAACGAACCTGCATATTGAATCCTGAACTAGGACTCCCAAGTCCCTTTTTGCTTCAGATTTCCAAAGCCTTTCCCCAATTTTGAAGATCGTCTGTGCCTCTAAGCTTCCTACCAAAGAGCATAACTTCACACTCTGTCCACATTCTACTCTATCTGCCTCTCCTTTGCCCATTCCCCCAGCCTGTCCAAGTACTTCTGCAGCCTCCCCCTTCCTCAACACTACTCATCCCTCCACCTAAATTTGTGTCATTTACAAACTTAGCAACAACGCCCTCAGTTCCTTCGTCCTGATCATTAATGTACGACATGAACAGCCATGATCCCAACACAGACCCCTGTGGAACTCCACCAGTCACTGACTGCCATCCTGAAAAGACCTGTTTCTCCCCACTCTCTGCCTTCGGCCAGTCAGCCAATCCTCTATCCATGCCAGGACCTTGCCCCTAATGGCATGGGCTCTTATCTTATTTAGCTCCCGCCCGTGTGGAACCTTGTCAAAGGCTTTCCAGAAATCTGAATTTATCACATCCACCGGCTCTCCTTTGTCTAACCTGCTCACTACCTCCTCAAAGAATTCTAACAGATTTGTCAGGCATGACCTCCCCTTGACAAAACCATGCTGACTCAGCCCTATTTTACCAAGTACACTGTAATCTCATCCTTAATACTGGGCTCTAAAATCTTACCAATGACTGAGGTCAGGCTAACTAGCCTTAATTTCCTAGGGTAAAAACAATGACTGCAGATGCTGGAAACCAGATTCTGGATTAGTGGTGCTGGAAGAGCACAGCAGTTCAGGCAGAATCCAAGGACAGCGAAATCGACGTTTCGGGCAAAAGCCCTTCAGGAATAAAGGCAGTGAGTCTGAAGCGTGGAGAGATAAGCAAGAGGAGGGTGGGGGTGGGGAGAAAGTAGCATAGAGTACAATGGGTGAGTGGGGGAGGGGATGAAGGTGATAGGTCAGGGAGGAGAGGGTGGAGTGGATAGGTGGAAAAGGAGATAGGCAGGTAGGAGAAGTCCGGACAAGTCATGGGGACAGTGCTGAGCTGGAAGTTTGAACTAGGGTGAGGTGGGGGAAGGGGAAATGAGGAAACTGTTGAAGTCCACATTGATGCGCTGGGGTTAAAGTGTTCCGAGGTGGAAGATGAGGCGTTCTTCCTCCAGGCGTCTGGTGGTGAGGGAGCGGCGGTGAAGGAGGCCCAGGACCTCCAAGTCCTTGGCAGAGTGGGAGGGGGAGTTGAAATGTTGGGCCACAGGGCGGTGTGGTTGATTTTGGTGCGGGTGTCCCGGAGATGTTCCCTAAAGCACTCTGCTAGGAGGTGCCCAGTCTCCCCAATATAGAGGAGACCGCATCGGGAGCAACGGATACAATAAATGATATTAGTGGATGTGCAAGTAAAACTTTGATGGATGTGGAAGGCTCCTTTAGGGCCTTGGATAGAGGTGAGGGAGGAGGTGTGGGCGCAGGTTTTACAGTTCCTGTGGTGGCAGGGGAAGGTGCCAGGATGGGAGGGTGGGTTGTAGGGGGGCGTGGACCTGACCAGGTAGTCACGGAGGGAATGGTCTTTGCGGAAGGCGAAAGGGGTGGGGAGGGAAATATATCCCTGGTGGTGGGGTCCATTTGGAGGTGGTGGAAATGTCGGCGGATGATTTGGTTTATGCGAAGGTTAGTAGGGTGGAAGGTGAGCACCAGGGGCGTTCTGTCCTTGTTACGGTTGGAGGGGTGGGGTCTGAGGGCGGAGGTGCGGGACATAGACGAGATGTGTTGGAGCGCATCTTTAACCACGTGGGAAGGGAAATTGCGGTCTGTAAAGAAGGAGGCCATCTGGTGTGTTCTGTGGTGGAACTGGTCCTCCTGGGAGCAGATACGGCGGAGGCGGAGGAATTGGGAATACGGGATGGCATTTTTGCAAGAGGTAGGGTGGGAAGAGGTGTAATCGAGGTAGCTGTGGGAGTCAGTGGGTTTGTAAAAAATGTCAGTGTCAAGTCGGTCGTCATTAATGGAGATGGAGAGGTCCAGGAAGGGGAGGGAGGTGTCAGAGATGGTCCAGGTAAATTTAAGGTCAGGGTAGAATGTGTTGGTGAAGTTGATGAATTGCTCAACCTCATCGCGGGAGCACGAGGTGGCACCAATGCAGTCATCAATGTAGCGGAGGAAGAGGTGGGGAGAGGTGCAGGTGTAATTACGGAAGATCAACTGCTCTGCGTAGCCAACAAAGAGACAGGCATAGCTGGGGCCCATATGTGTGCCCATGGCTACCCCTTTGGTCTGGAGGAAGTGGGAGGATTCAAAGGAGAAATTGTTAAGGGTGAGGACCAGTTCGGCCAAACGAATGAGAGTGTCGGTGGAAGGGGCCAAATGAATGAGATGATTTCCTGTCAACTCAACATCTCCTTATAAGGAAACCTCTCCAGGCTTTGGATCAACCAATTAACCTTCTCTAGACTACCTCCATTACCAATATATTTTGCCTTGGATAAGGGGACCAACATTGTTCACAGTAGTGAGTTTTGAGAAGATTTTTAGCTCAGGTTGAGTTTCTGGATGTAGGTTTGTCGCTGAGCTGAAGGGTTCATTTCCAGATGTTTCGTCACCCTACTGTGGAAATGACATCACCACAGGAAACGACATCACCAACCCAAAGATATAAATAGAAAGCAGGAATTATCAGCAGTGTTTCTCCTGAGGCCCAGTGAAGATGTTACCTAGTAGGATGATGAAGCGCCTGGAAATGAACCCTCCAGCTCAGAGGGCAAACCTGCATCCACTGTTCACAGTATTCCAGCTGATGGCTAACTAGTGTCTGGGGTAGTTTCTGTGTAGTTTAGTGCCGGTTATGGTTAAACAGTCTCCCTGTCTCTCACTCATTTGGATACAATTTAAGGGCACTACTTTGAGCAAGAGCGGGGTTCTTTGTCAGTGACCTGGCCAATATTTATCTTCAACCAAAGCCATTTTGCTCCCCAAATCTGTCCAGTGTTGAAATGTTGCAAAGAGATTGGTCTGGGCTATGAATTGTGGAATGCCACTGTGTGTCTCAATGCTTTTCTTATCCGTTAACAGTTCCACCATGCCACTTTGTCTTTCTTCCAGGGTCTTTGGGCACAGCGGGAAGAATGTGCAACAAGTCGTCCAAGGATACCGATGGATGTGAAGTGATGTGCTGTGGCCGGGGCTATGATACCACTCGGGTTGTGCGAGTCACTAAGTGTGAGTGCAAGTTCCACTGGTGCTGTGCAGTAAAGTGCAAGGAGTGCCAAGAGACCGTCGATTTTCACACCTGCAAAGCTCCTAAACGCGCTGCCTGGCTTGACCAGACATGATCACAGCCAACAATGCCACCTCAACATGGGATATGCGTGAAGGCACGTGGCATTTTGGGGAGTTGTAGTTTAGCTGCATGGCTTTTCTTTTTTAATTAATATCCTGTGAAGCACTAAAGAATGGACTACACCTCCCGGGGACCATGGTGAACCGCTGCATATGTTCAGTAAATCATCGCATATTCCTTATCAATAGGGGGAATTGCAATACAAAGCATAAATCCTGAACCTTATCATTCGCAATTTTATTTTTTATTCCCCGAATGGAACAGTGCAACTGTCTATTAAGCAAGAGACTTTATAAAAGTGAAGAACGAGGCTTCTGTAGTTGTCAAGTGACGGGGACCTCCCTGTAGCACCAGCTGCATGCAACTAATTTCTACAGTCTGTTTTTTTTATTATTATTGGTACATCAATGCCTTATTACTAAGTGAAAAAGCTGCTGACCGCTTCTAATGATCATTCAGAAGGATTCAAAGCTGCATTCTGTGCAAGGAACAGGAAGCCTGCACTTTCTGAAGGCAATTACATAACTGTATATTAACAAGACAACCTGCACTATGAACATTAGCTACAAGAGGATAGCAGTGAAAGAGAGAGAGAGAGAGAGACAATGAAAAAGCGAGAAAGAAAGTGAGTGAGAATGTTAGAGAGACTTGCCTGGTCATGACTAATCTGTCTGTTGATTTGAACTCATGTCAAGAGCTACAGCCTGCAATCTGTGACAGGAATTCTGCAAAGACAATAAGAAATAAGGTTTAGCTCTGAATTGTTGCTGCTGATTTCAATAGTGCAACCCACCTGAACTTTTTTATGATTTAAGAATTTTTTTTTAGAAATTGTAATGATTCTTACATTGCTATAGTATGTTAATGTTTGGCAATCTGCAAATGCAGTTCCTACGGTTATAAGCTGATGCAAAATCAAAACTGCATTCTACACTGTACTGTAAGTTGAAGGCACCCCACCTGAGTACTTTGTTTGTAATTTCACAGACAAACCTTTTTCTAATTAAAAAGAGAAAGAAGTTAGGCTGGAGCCCATGTATTTCAGACTCAAGCCCCTATGGCAGCCCAGTCATAACTGAAGGAAGTACACTCTTAAACCTAGACCCAAACCATTTAGAAATGAAGTTAGGGTGGATTTTATTTGCATAAAGATTACAGCCAAAACTGACAACAATTCCCATGTCCAAACTCAAAAATCAATGGTCTCTGTGAGACAACATTAGACAAAATTAGGTGCAATGGCAGGTTGTGAGAGTGGTAGAAATGGTTTACAGAGAGATATTGGAAGGGTAAACAAGTGGGCAAAAAATTGACAAATCGGGTGTATATGAAGTTGTTCATTTTGGAAGGAACTAAAGATTTAACGAGAATCCAAAGGGTTTTTACAAATACATTAAGGACAAAGGGTAACTAGGTAGGGAATAGAGCCCCTCAAACATCAGCAAGACAGCTTTGTGGGGAGCCGCAGGAGATGGGGAGATACTAAACGAGTATTTTGCATCAGTGTTTACTGTGGAAAAGGATATGGAAGATATAGACTGTAGGAAAATAGATGGTGACTTCTTGAAAATGTCATATTACAGAGGAGGAAGTGTTGGATGTCTTAAATGCATAAAAGTGGATAAATCCCCAGGACCTGATCAAGTGTACCCTAGGACTCTGAGAAGCTAGGGAAGTGATCGCTGAGTCCCTTGCTGAGGTATTTGTATCATCAGTAGTCCCAGGTGAGGTGCTGGAAGACTGGAGGTTGGCTAACATGGTGTCACTGTTTAAGAAGGGTGGTAAGGACAAGCCAGGGAACTATAGACCAGTGAGCCTGACATCGGTGGTGGGCAAGTTGTTGGAGGGAATCCTGAGCGACAGGATGTACATGTATTTAGAAAGGCACAGACTGATTAGGGATAGTCAACAAGGCTTTGTGCATGGGAAATCATGTCTCACAAACTTGATTGAGTTTTTTGAAGAAGTAACAAAGAGGATTGATGAGGGCAGAGTGGTAGATGTGATCTATATGGACTTCAGTAAGGCGTTCGACAAGGTTCCCCATGGGAGACTGATTAGCAAGGTTAGATCTCATGGAATACAGGGAGAACTAGCCGTTTGGATACAAAACTGGCTCGAAGGTAGAAGACAGAGGGTGGTGGTGGAGGGTTGTTTTTCAGACTGGAGGCCTGTGACCAATGGAGTGAGTGCCACAAGGATCGGTGCTGGGTCCACTACTTTTTGTCATTTATATAAATGATTTGGATGTGAACATACTAGGTATAGTAAGTTTGCAGATAACACTAAAATTGGAGGTGTAGTGGACAACGAAGAAGGTTACCTCAGATTACAATGGGATCTTGATCAGATGGGCCAATGGGCTGAGAAGTGGCAGATGGAGTTTAATTCAGATAAATGTGAGGTGCTGCATTTTGGGAAAGCAAATCTTAGCAGGACTTACACACTTAATGGTAGGGTCCTATGGAGTGTTGCTGAACAAAGAGACCTTGGAGTGCAGGTTCATAGCTCCTTGAAAGTGGAGTCACAGGTAGATAGGATAGTGAAGAAGGCATTTGGGATGCTTTCCTTTATTGGTCAGAATATTGAGTACAGGAGTTGGGAGGTCATGTTGTGGCTGTACAAGACATTAGTTAGACCACTTTTGTAATATTGCTTGCAATTCTGTTCTTCCTATCGGAAGGATGTTGTGAAACTTGAAAGGGTTCAGAAAAAAATTACAAAGAATGTTGCCAGTTTTGCAGGATTTGAGCTATAGGGAGAGGCTGAACAGACTGGGGCTGTTTTCCCTGGAGAGTTGGAGGCTGAGGGGTGACCTTATAGAGGTTTATAAAATCATGAGGGGCATGGATAGGGTAAATAGACAAAGTCTTTTCCCTGGGATCGGGGAATCCAGAACTAGAGGGCATAGGTTTAGGGTGAGAGGGGAAAGATATAAAAGAGACCTAAGGGACAATGTTTTCATGCAGAGGGTGGTGCGTGTTTGGAATGAGCTGCCAGAGGAAGTGGTGGAGGCTGGTACAATTGCAACATTTAAGACGCATTTGGATGGGTATATGAATAGGAAGGGTTTGGAGGGATATGGGCAGGGTGCTGGCAAATTGAAGTAGATTGGGTTGGGATATATGGCAGACATGGACAAGTTGGACCGAAGGATCTGTTTCGGTGCTGTACATCTCTATGACTCTCTAACAGAATTTTGGAAAACTGCAGAAAGCTGCGACACAGAGGGACTTAGGAGGGACTTGTGCATAAAACACAGGAAGTTAGCACACAGGGGAAGCAGGTAATCAGGAAGACTAATGGAATGTTGGCCCTTATTTCAAGGGAGTTGAAGTGTAAGAGTAGGGAGGTTTTACTGCTACTGCACAAAGTGCTGAGGAGATCATACCTGGACTCCTGTGAGCAGTTTTGGTTCCCTTATTTAAGGAAAGATATAATTTCATTGGAAGCTGGTCGTTGAAGGTTCAGTAGGAGACTCCCTACAATGGCGGGGTTGTCTTATGAGCAGAGGTTTAGCAGGTTGAGACTATACTCACTGGAGTTGAGAAAAATGAGAGGTGATCTTGTTGAAACATATTGGATCCTTAAGGGGTTTGACAGGGTCAATGCTGAGAGGATGTTTCCACTCATGGGAGAGCCGAGGATCAGAGGGCATAGTCTCAGAGTAAAGGGGCACCAGTTTAAGATTGAGATGAGGAATTGCTTCTCTGAGAGGGTTATGTATCTTTGAAACAGCTTAACAAGAGACCTGTGTGGACAGAGTCTTTGGGGCTGAAGTAGAAAGATTCATGTTCAGTCGGGGAACCAAGTGTTACGGGGAAACAGCAGGAAAGTGGATGTAAGGAATGTCGAATCAGCCGTGATCCTGTTGAATGATGGAGCAGGCTTAATGGGCTCTTGTTCCTATTTTTTATGGTGAATTTAAACGATGAAGGCTGAGATCCTTGGACATTTTTTTGTCAAAGATATGAAGCAAAGGTTGGCGAATCAAGTTGGATCCAAGTCAGACTAAGGGTGGTGCAATAGACTTGAGATGATAAAATTAAAACATAGGAGACAATGGGGACTGAAGACTGGGAGAAATCAGAGTTGATAAGGTGTGGCGCTGGAAAAGGCACAGCAAGTCAGGCAGCTTCCGAGGAGCAAGAGAGTCAATGGTTTGGGCAGGGCCCTTCATTGAGACTGGGGAGGGGGAAGGGGGCTGAGAGACACAATTACAACATATAAGATTAGTGGTTTTGGTAGAATTTGGCTGAAAAAAAGCTTCATTTTGTCAGATTTTCATCAGGATTATTTGCAAGAATACCAAAGTGTAGTGGAACAACTTTTTATACTACATGAGAAGAAATTGCTGATTGGTTGGATGTAGACAGACTTCCATTATGGGCGACTCAACTACCAACTTGTGCAGAACGAACTTTCCAAAATAGAAATGAAAGATATTGGAAGAGAGACGAATATTGGCCAGTTCCCTGTGAGGAAGGTTAACAAAAGTAAAATACCGCAGATGCTAAAAAATCTAAAACAAAGACAGAAAAAGGTGGAAATACTCAGTAAGTTAGACAGCTCCTATGGAGCTTATGCCCAAAACATCGATTCTCCTGCTCCTCGGCTGCTGCCTGACCAGCTGTGCTTTTCCAGCACCACACTTTTCAGCTCTAATCTCCAGCATCTGCAGTCCTCACTAACTCCTATGGAGAACGTTTCAGATGAATGCACTTTTGTAAGAACACTGACGTGAGTGAACATGTACAGAGGCAGAGAAACTTCATAGTGAGGTAAGAACAACAAGTCTGTGACTACATCAGGCTCTGAGAGTTTAAAGTAAACCTCAGCCTGAGTATTGTGTACACTTGTGGGCTCCTCATTATAGGAAAGATGTAAATGCATCGGAGAGAGAGAGAAAGAGAGACAGAAAGAGACAGAGAGAGAGAGTGAGTGCAGAAGCAATTTACAAGAATGGTTCCAGGAATGAGAAAGTTCTGTTATAATGGAGACATTGAAGAAGTTGGGACTAAGTTGGAGAGAAGTGGGCTGAGGGGAGATTTGATAGAGATTTTCAAAATCACGAGTGGCTAGATAGAGTGGACAGTTGCTTCCAGTTATAAAAGGAAGAAGAACAAAACAACATAGATTTAAAGTGATTTACAAAAAAAAGCAAAGGAGGAAAGAGTTGTTCATGCAGGGAGTTGTTAGGGTCTGGAATGCACCATCTACTAATGTGGTGGAGGCAGGTTCAATTAAGACATTCAAGGTGGTCATTAGATGCTTATTTGGATAGAAATGGTGCCCAGGAATGTGGGGAAAGATCAGGATATTGGCACTAAGTAATGATGTTCATTTGGAGAGCCAGTGCAGGCAGAATGGACCAAATGGTCTCTTTCTGTGCCATAAGAATTCGGTGATTGTGCTGTAGGATGAAACACAAGAGAAATAAAATAATGAAAAGGGTGACAATGTGAGGTAAAAGGAGTTGGGAATGAGACAAGGAACAAAAAGTGTGTCTAGAAGAGGTCTGAATGGAAACAGTGCAATCACCAATAAACTCTGTATGAAAGCCAGTCAGGATCACTGGTTACGAGGTGACATTGTTGAGCTCAATGTTGTGTTGGGATATTTGTAAAGTACCTGATTGAAATTTGTGGCGCTGTTCTTTGAGCTCACATTGAATTGCATTGGGCTTTGGAGAGCAAGGACAGGAAAGTCAGATTGAGAGAGGGCATTAAAAAAGACAGGTGACCAGGATCACACTTGCAGACTGAACAAGTCTGCTAGAGGTATCCTGCAAGATGACATCCCAGTCTGTGTGTAACTCCCCAGTGTAGATAAGACCACATCAGAAGCAGCAAATACAGGAGATTAAAATGAACACATTAATCACTGTTTCACTAGTGAAGGATATTTGGAGACTTGGGCAGTGAGAAGGGGGGTACTAAAAGAGTCTTGTGTCCTCTGCACTTGTTTGGGAAAGGGTGTGGCTGATGAAGGTGATAGAGAGGTGGACAGAGTGTTGCAGCTGGAACAATCCTTCTGGAATACTGGAAGAGGCAGCAGGTGGTGGCATCACACTGGAGGTTACAGAGGTGAATGTGGAGGCCAGTGAAAAATGAGGAATGACTGCCACGTTCTCAGTGGGAGGAGAAAGAGTGAGGACAGAAGTGCAGGAGAAGTGGGAAGGAGAGCCAAGGTTTCTATCAGTGGATAGGAGGGATGGGGAGAGGAAACCTCTGTCAAAATAAAGAGTAGGCATATCTGAAGCACTGAATAATTTAAACAACGCTGCTTCATACTTCAATAAAAATGAAAAACTGCAGATGCTGAAGATCTGAAACAAAAACAGCAATTGCTGGAGAAACTCTGCAGGTCTGAAGCATCTGTGGAGAGGAAACAGAGTTAATGTTTGGGTCTAAAATGACTTTTCTTCCAAACTGGTAGTGTTCTTTAGCACTGAAGAAGAGACATAGTGGACTCGAAATGTTAACTCTGTTTCTTTGGGGTGTCATGTTGTGGTTGGACAGGACATTGGCAAGGCCACTTTTGGAATATTGCATTCAGTTCTGGTCTCCCTGCTATTGCAAAGACATTAAACTTGCACGTGTGCAGAAAAGATTTCAAGAGATGTTGTGAGGGTTGGAGGATTTGAGCTATAGGGAGAGGCTGAAAGGGCTGGGGCTGTTTTCCCTGGAGCATCGGAGGCTGAGAGGTGACCTTATAGAGGTTTATAACATGGTGAGAAGCATGGATTTGGTGAATAGTCAAGGTCTTTTTTCCATAAACTAGAGGGCATAGGCTTAGGGTGAGAGAGAAAAGATTTAAAAGGGACTTAAGAGGCAACTTTTTCATGCAGTGGGTGATGCGTGTATAGAATGAGCTGCCAGAGGAAGTGGTGTAAGCTGGTATAATTACAACATTTAAAGGCATTTGGATGGGTATATGAATAGGAAGGATTTAGAGGGATATGGGCCAAATGCAGGCAAATCCTTACTACCACTCCTATGTCTTATAGTCTTAAATGGGACTAGATCAATTTACAATATCTGGTCCGCATGGATGTGTTGGACCAAAGGGTCTGTTTCTGTGCTGTACAGCACAATGACTCACTCCACAGATGCTGCTAGATTTGCTGAGATTTTACAGGAATTTCTGATTTTATTGCTTCTTAATTTGCTTCCTTCTCTCACCTTCACATAGTCATCTGCATTGTCAGATCAGATGAGACACAATGGAAACAATGAGAGAATGGAGTTGAGTCCTTTCAGAAAGTGGGGTTGAGAAAACACAGCCCAGTATCTGTGTAGGCCTTATAGTGGATATTGATTGACAGGGTATCCCCGGAATTGGACACAGAGGAGTTGACGAGATGATGGAAGAGTTTAACAATGAAAGTGGAAGAAAGGTCAAACAAGAGCAAGTTGCTGAAATTACTCTGATCAGATTGAGAGAAGGAAATGGCAATGGTATAATCATCAAGGTGATGAGAAACGGCTGAACAGAACTGGAAGAAGGAATTTTCCACATATTCCACAAAAGAGCTGGCATGGCTCGGACACATAGGGGTTCCCACGGTAACGCTCCAAAACTTCTAACACTCCTTCGAAGTGAAGCTGCAATATTCTTCACCCAGAGGGTGGTGAGCCTGTGGAATTCATTACCACGGGAAGTAATTGATGCCAAAACATTGAATGTATTCAAGAGGCGACTAAATAGAGCACTTCGGGCTGCAGAGTTATGGGGGGAAAGCAGGGTTAGGCTGTGAAGTTGGACGATCAGCCACGTTCATGATGAATGGCAGAGCAGGTGCGAACAACCGAATGGCCTCCTCCTGCGCCTACCTTCCTTGTTTCTATGAAGTTGCTGAATCCACTGATCTGCTGCACTCTGAGGATATCAAACACAGAGCGATTGCCTTTCAGCTCCCAGGTTTAAAATCTCCAGCCTGCTCCCACACTGCTTTCTCGGTCCCCGATCCATCGCTGCACTGTTCAAGTGAAGCTTGAGAGACGGAAACTCAGTGTTGAATTTTCCAACTTTCCAGACTTACTCCATACTTTAATTTCAGATTTCCAGCATTTACCATAATTTACCTATAATCACAATCCTTTCCCATATTTTCTCAGACAGCAGCTGTCGGTAGGATTTTGTTATTGCGTTGCTCTAAAACAATCTTTCATTTCTTTGCCAATTCCATTCCTATCATGTTTTGCTTTCATCATTATGCCTTTCTGTTGTTTGAATACTCCTTCCTTCCAAATTTCATTTAGCATTTTCGCTTTGTTCTGTTCTCCCCTCACCATCTTTCCTCGCCTCTGTACACACCTAAAACCTATTACATCTCAAACATTTTTAAACAAATGTGCTGGTGTAGTGCCAATGTAGCCTAATAACTAGCGGACCCAGGCTTACACTATGGGGATGTGAATTCAAATCTCCACCATGAAAGTGAGTGAGATTTATGTTTAATTCATAAATCTGGAACTGAAAGTCATTTTCAATAACGATAACCATAAAACTCTCATTAATCGTTGAAAAACTCATCTAGGTCATTCATGTTCTTACCTAGTTTGGCCTACATGTGACTCCAGACCTGCAGCAATGACATTGACTGAAGCCACTCAACTCAAAGACAGGTATTCACAGTATTGCTCACATCCAATGAAAGAAAAAAAGCCCTGAAATATTGATGCTTTTGCAACATTTTCCATTTTTATATCTGGCCAAACACCCCTGTTCTTTTTGGGGTATTTTATATCCAGTTGAGTTGAACTGGAGAAGCTGGGGGCCATTGGTTTGTTTAAACAGCTCTGTCTTGGAAATGTTAGGTTTATTTAAAGGACTCTGTATTGGGAGAGGGGAGCTTCTGAATTTTGATTTAGCTTTTATTGTCACTTGTACTCAAGTGTACACTATTGCCATTCACAGTGTTATCTTAGGTTACAAAATCTTAGGTAAGATCTTCGGTAAAATCTTATTTAAGGGATTCCGTATTGGGGGAGATGGGGTTTATTTAAGGAGCTCTGTATTGGGGGAGATAGGGTATATTTAAGGAACTCTGTGTTAGAGGAGATGTGGTTTATTTAAGAGGCTCTGTATTGGAGGAGCTGGAGGTTTTTCTAAGGGACTCTGTATTGGGGGCTCTTTCTGGATCAGATTTTGTTTATTTAGAGAATGCTGAGTTGGTGCTGAGTATTTAATGAGATTCTGATTAGGAATGAAGCAGTTACTGCCAGGGGTGTATGTTGGTGAAGGTCAAATGGATGTTAGATTTGTCAATATAAATGACTCCCCATTGGGCTGAAGGTGTCTGCATGGTTTCTACTTTTTATGTAAGTCCCTACCATGATGTAGTGTCGTAAATAACACACAAATTCTGATAACTGATATATTACCCAGATAATCATCTTCTACATATTGACTAAGACATAAAGACTTCAGCTGCTGTTAATCAAAAGATCTGAGGGGACAGGCTGGGCCTCATTTTAACATCTCATCTGAAAGACAACATCTCTGGCAGTGTGGCACTCCCTCAGCACTGCACTGAGAGTGACACAGAGTTACGTACCACAACTTTCTGTTTGACCAGTGTGAGCGAACCAATCTGAACATCTTGTTTCCTCAGCTCATAGTAACTCATTCAAACATTGGGAACCTCATCTCATACACAACTTTACAATCGTCCAAGAAAGGAGATTCATCACATCAGTCAGAACTGAATTCAAATCTTGGTATCAAAAAGAAAACACTTATCTCCTACACTTTGGATAATGCCTCAAACTTGACAGGGAAATGATAAAAATCATTTTCCAGCCAGGTGGCATCTGGGAGTGAGCTTTCTATCATTCAGTCTGATAGGAATTATACTATAAATCATCTTCATTCTACATCAGAAAATACAGAAAAACAATTGGGGCAAGGATGAATTAAATTGAAAGGGTGCAAATAATTTGGGTCTTTTCACACCTGGAACAGCTCAACAAACCCAATGATTAAAATCTTCAAAATTATAAACAGGCCGTGACAGGGCGGATGTGAAGAAATGTTCCTACTTGTGGGTGACTCCAGAACAGAATGGGCTGATAAACCGGGGAGTGGACGGACATCTCATCCAATACAGCGTCCCTTAAATAAACCCCATCTCATCCAATACAGCGTCCCTTAAATAAACCCCATCTCATCCAATACAGCGTCCCTTAAATAAACCCCATCTCATCCAATACAGCGTCCCTTAAATAAACCCCATCTCATCCAATACAGAGTCCCTTAGATAAACCCCATCTCATCCAATACAGAGTCCCTTAGATAAACCCCATCTCATCCAATACAGAGTCCCTTAGATAAACCCCATCTCATCCAATACAGCATCCCTTAAATAAACCCCATCTCATCCAATACAGAGTCCCTTAGATAAACTCCATCTCATCCAATACAGAGTCCCTTAAATAAACCCCATCTCATCCAATACAGCGTCCCTTAAATAAACCCCATCTCATCCAATACAGCGTCCCTTAAATAAACCCCATCTCATCCAATACAGCGTCCCTTAAATAAACCCCATCTCATCCAATACAGCGTCCCTTAAATAAACCCCATCTCATCCAATACAGCGTCCCTTAGATAAACCCCATCTCATCCAATACAGAGTCCCTTAGATAAACCCCATCTCATCCAATACAGAGTCCCTTAGATAAACCCCATCTCATCCAATACAGCATCCCTTAAATAAACCCCATCTCATCCAATACAGCGTCCCTTAAATAAACCCCATCTCATCCAATACAGAGTCCCTTAGATAAACCCCATCTCATCCAATACAGAGTCCCTTAGATAAACCCCATCTCATCCAATACAGCGTCCCTTAAATAAACCCCATCTCATCCAATACAGAGTCCCTTAGATAAACCCCATCTCATCCAATACAGAGTCCCTTAGATAAACCCCATCTCATCCAATACAGCGTCCCTTAAATAAACCCCATCTCATCCAATACAGAGTCCCTTAGATAAACCCCATCTCATCCAATACAGAGTCCCTTAGATAAACCCCATCTCATCCAATACAGCGTCCCTTAAATAAACCCCATCTCATCCAATACAGAGTCCCTTAGATAAACCCCATCTCATCCAATACAGAGTCCCTTAGATAAACCCCATCTCATCCAATACAGCGTCCCTTAAATAAACCCCATCTCATCCAATACAGAGTCCCTTAGATAAACCCCATCTCATCCAATACAGAGTCCCTTAAATAAACCCCATCTCATCCAATACAGCATCCCTTAAATAAACCCCATCTCATCCAATACAGCGTCCCTTAAATAAACCCCATCTCATCCAATACAGCGTCCCTTAAATAAACCCCATCTCATCCAATACAGAGTCCCTTAGATAAACCCCATCTCATCCAATACAGCGTCCCTTAAATAAACCCCATCTCATCCAATACAGCGTCCCTTAAATAAACCCCATCTCATCCAATGCAGCGTCCCTTAAATAAACCCCATCTCATCCAATACAGAGTCCCTTAAATAAACCCCATCTCATCCAATGCAGCGTCCCTTAAATAAACCCCATCTCATCCAATACAGAGTCCCTTAAATAAACCCCATCTCTTCCAATACAGAGTCCCTTAGATAAACCCCATCTCATCCAATACAGCGTCCCTTAGATAAACCCCATCTCATCCAATACAGCGTCCCTTAAATAAACCCCATCTCATCCAATACAGCATCCCTTAAATAAACCCCATCTCATCCAATACAGCGTCCCTTAAATAAACCCCATCTCATCCAATACAGAGTCCCTTAAATAAACCCCATCTCATCCAATACAGCGTCCCTTAAATAAACCCCATCTCATCCAATACAGAGTCCCTTAAATAAACCCCATCTCATCCAATACAGAGTCCCTTAGATAAACCCCATCTCATCCAATACAGCGTCCCTTAAATAAACCCCATCTCATCCAATGCAGCGTCCCTTAAATAAACCCCATCTCATCCAATACAGCGTCCCTTAAATAAACCCCATCTCTTCCAATACAGAGTCACTTACACAAAGAGATGTGAAGAAGTAAATTCCACTTCAACATGGAGTGCTGAAGTAAGGTGCACAAGCAGAGTAAACGATGATGTATTGTTGAGGGAGAGATGGACGGAGGGGTACACTAGGGCAGTTCACGAGGATGGAAGATGGTCCATGCAGTAGTGGTTGGTAAGGTCTCCTCTGGAATACTGTGTCGCATTCTGGTCACCCTATAATAAGAAGGATACTATTAAGCTAGAGAAGATTCAGAAGAGATTTACCAGGATGATGCCACGTATGGAAGGTTTCAGTTATAAAGAAAGGCTGGACGTTTTTCACTGGAGTGTAGAATGTTGAGAGGTGACCTTATAAAATCATGAGGGGTATCGATAGGGTTAATGGTTGGTGTCTTTTACCTAGGATGGAGGATTTCAAAATGAGGGGACACATTTTTAATATGAGAGGAGAAAGATTTAAAAATGACATCAGGGGCAAACCTTTTGCACAGAGGGTGGTTTGCATGTGGAATGAACTTCCTAGAGACATTTGGCTAGATACATGATTAAGAAAGGTTTGGCCAGGAGCAAACAGGTGGGACTAGTTTAGTTTAGGATTATGTTTGGCACAGGCTGGTTGGATCGAAGGGTCTGTTTCTGTGCCGTATGTCGTGATGACTATGACAGTTGTCTCCTTATTTTTAAGTAGAACAATCCTGTGGACCTTCAGCAGGTCAGACAGCATCCGTGGGAGCATATATCAGGGTTTAGATTCCCAAACAGCCAGGATTGGAAATGGAAAGGAAATTGTAAATTATGGATGCTGCCTGAACTGCTGTGCTCTTCCAGCACCACTAATCCAGTAATTGTAAATTAGTGCAGAGCCAGAGAACAGGTGAGATGAAGGGGAAGGACAGTGAAAGTTGAGTGATGGGGTGAGGGTGGGCTGGTTAGATGACCAAAAGGGCGATGCTTTCATCCTAACAGGAAACAAGTGAAAAGGGCAGCTCAGGCTGACAGGTTGCGTGAAAGCTGGAGGATGTGGCTGGAATCCAGTGGGCGATAGGCCGACCCTGCCAATGCCCTAGTTCATTGCTCTGGGGTTGTGTGTCAGTGGGTGGTGAGATTATAATGTGAGGAGGTCTTTGCATGGATGCAGTAGATTCTCAAATACCTTCTCCCTCTCTGCTGCCCCGGAGGTATATCCCTTGCTCCGTACTGAGCTCCATGGCTCTGCTAGACTCTCTCTATCAGCACTGTCAGAGGGTCAAAGCTTTCAGGCTGAAGCATTTCAAATGACTGGGCTTCTGGCATTCAGTCAAGATAACACAGAGCAAGATAATCCACAAACAGTAGCAGCCCAAACATTGAAATCCTTCATTCATAATCATTATCAGGTCATTTTTCTCTTTTTCTTTGCTATTTCCTCATGCCTTCTTCTGAATATTTGGGAGTTCGAATCACATTTTCCACTGACATTAGTGGCCAAGATCCCCTCAAGCATTTATGGCAAAGTGAGAGATGTTGTCATTTTTCCTCATTCCCGGGATGGAATGGAGGTGGATTGTCTTGCCGTTCCTTTACAAGCCGATGGGTGGTTACTTTGCTTGGGGCAAGGAAAAGTCAACCTCTCCAGTTGGGTCTTACACTCAGCATCGAATCCTGACCAAGTAAATACAGCAGCTTTCATTCCCAAACCTACAAATAAAGGGACAGTCACAGTCAGATCTTTCCCCCTCCCCCACCCCAGTTGGGGAGTCTAGAACCGGGGGCAGAATTTAAAAATGAGGGGGATGCCACTTAGATCCAGAAGGTTGTGAACCTTTTGAATTGTCTACCCTAGAGAGCTGGGGAAGCTCAGATTTAAGTGTGTTTGAGGTAGCAATTGATAGATTTCTGATTCCCAGTGATGCGCAGGGTTATGGGGTTAGGGTGACTGCAAGGCAAGTCTTTGATCAGCAATGATCAAATCTAATAGTGGGAGAGGTTCATCAGGTTGAATGGTCTCTTATTTCTGTCTTCCTAAGAAACATTAAGGAACACGTTAGGCGTTTCTGACAGTTGCTCTTTTTGAATTAAATTCAACAGGGGAGGATTTCAGCTCACATTCTCCAGGTTAATAATCCACATCTTTGATTCATGGTACATAATGTAACGACATTGTTATGGACCAGACCAAACCCCCTCAAAATACATTAAGAAGGTAGTCTAAACCCAAACCTTTTCTTATTTTAAAGGTAAGTGTAAGACATTGTGTTCCTTATTCGTACACTATAATTAAAATACAGACAAAATAAAAAAGGTAAGAATTAACTTAACTATCAAAATGCTTAATAAAATAATGTGTATTAACTACTACTAATTAACTGTTCCAATATAGTAACAGCCCATAAACACACCCTTGGCAAAGGTGAATTCAGTAACATAGATTGTCTCACATACAATTCCAGCAGCAGGAAGGGAACCCCAGTTTTTCGCTGTAACTGAGAGAGGAATAAGAGCTTCCACATCCAGCTTCAAGACCCCAGCAACTGCTGAAAGTTAAAACTAAAAATCCTGGTCCTGTGGGAGTGTGATCCAACCCATTCAAGCTGCTTCTATTGTTCCAACTTTTAAAAAACCTCAAGGCCTCACAAGCTGTTTATTTTATTGGCGTTGGAGCAGACAAATTGGTACTTCTGTCCCAACCAGGACAAAATACAATGCTTAAAGCATTAGGACCATCACACTTTCTTTCCTTAATTATTTCAGGGGATGTGGACATCAAGGACTGAGCCAAGATTTTTCTTACCTATCCCTAATTGCTCTTAGAGTCATAGAGATGTATAGCACAATCACAGACCCTTCGGTCCCACCCGTCCATGCCTACCAGATTTCCCAACCTAATCTAGTCCCACTTGCCAGCTCCCGGCCCATATCCCTCCAAACCCGCTCATCCAGAAGCTTTTTAAATGTTGTAATTGTACTAGCCTCCACCACTTCCTCTGGCAGTTTATTCCATACACACACCACCCTCTGCATGAAAAAGTTGCCCCTTAGGTCTCTTTATATCTTTTCCCTCTCACCCTAAACCTATGCCCTCTAGTTCTGGACTCCCCCATCTGAGGGAACAGACCTTGTCTATTTATCCTATCCATGCCTCTCATGATTTCATAAACCTCTATAAAGTCACCCCTCTGCCTCTGACGCTCCAGGGAAAACAGCCCCAGCCTATTCAGCCTCTCCCTACAGCTCAAATCCTCCAACCCTGGCTAAAGATCAACCCTGGCAACATCCTTGTAATTTTTTTTCTGAACCCTTTCAAGTTTCACAACATCCTTCCAATAGAAAGGAGACCAGAATTACACGCAATATTCCAAAAGTGGCCCAATCAACATCTGTACAGCCGCAACATGACCTCCCAACTCCTGTACTCAATACTCTGACCAATAAAAGAAAGCATACCAAATGCCTTTTTCACTATCCTATCTACCTGCGACTCCACTTTCAAGGAGCTATGAACCTGCACTGCAAGGTCTCCTTGTTCAGCAACACTCTTAAGTGTATATGTCCTGTTAAGATTTGCTTTCCCACAATGCAACACCTCGTATTTAAATTAAACTCCATCTGCCACTTCTCAGCCCCTTGGCCCATCTGATCAAGATCTCATTGTAATCTGAGGTAACCTTCTTCACTGTCCACTACACCTCCAATTTTGGTGTCGTCTGCAAACTTATTAACTGTACCTCCTAAGTTCATAGCCAAATAATTTATATAAATGATGAAAGGTAATGGAGTCAGCACCAATCCTTGTGGCACTCCATTGGTCACAAGTGTCCAGTCTGAAAAACAACTATCCCACCACTATCCTCTGTCTTCTACCTTTGAATCAGTTCTGTATCCAAATGGCTAGTTCTCCCTGTGTTCCATGAGATCTAACCTTGCACTTGAGGAAATGGTGATGATCTTATTGAGAAATACAAGGTCTTGAATATGATCTTCTCTCCATCATAAGGTAGGAAGTGGAAATGTTCATCAATGATTGCACAATGTTCAGCACCATTCACAACTCGTCAGATACTGAAGCAGTCAAGTTCAAATATAGTATGACCTGGATCATACCCAGGTTTGGGCTGAAACATTGATAAGTAAAAATGCACATCATACAACTCACCAAGACTCCTTCAATGGCATCATTCAAATCCATTCAAACCCATGACCACAACCATCTAGAAGGACAAGGGCATCAGATACATGGGTACATCACCCCTTGCAAGTTCCCCTCCAAGTCACTCACCATCCCCACTTGGAAATATATCACTGTTCCTTCACTGTCGTTGGGTCAAAATCCTGGAATCCCCTCCCGAAGGGCATTGTGGGTCAATCCACAGCATGAGGACTGCAGAGATTCAAGGAGGCAGCTCACTCCCACCTTTTCAAGGGCAACTAGGGATGGGTAATAAATCCTGGCCCAGCCAGTGACACCCACATCCCACAAATGGACAATTGGCTCTGAGTAACTCAGATCCACACCCCATTGCCAAAACCTGATAGATTGAGAAAAAAGCATCTAGTTTGGGTGGCCAAGCAATTGGTTACTCATTGCATCTCAGGTCAGATATTAACACTAATTACAGGGAGCTTTCTGGTGGTCGGTGTACCTAGTCATTATTTTGTTTAACGATATGAATCTGGAGAATGTTTCTCTCCATCAAAAGTGCATTGATTCGCACCAGAACCAAATCACTCTCCGGTTGCATGGTTTAACTGGGAGCTAAACTTCACATCAGAAGATTAAAAGGGTTTGAAGATTGTAACTACAGATATTTTCACACCCATCTGTAGCAGGTGGGACCTGAACCATCTGGCTCAGAGATAGGAACACTACCGCTGCACCACAATAGAGCTTACAGATTGGAATGCATTTAATTTCCAAACCAATCTGCTTAGATATGTTATCACATCCTCTACAGGAGGTAGGACCTGAAACTGGGCCTTCGAGCTCACAGGTAGGAGCACTACCATTGCACTACAAGAGGCCTAAACATAAAGCTTGCAAGATATCATTGCAGGTTCGGTACAACAGGATAAAGGTTAAACAATGAATAATGCAATGATCAGAAAAAGCTTTTATTCTTTCATGGGAAGTATGTATCACTGTCTAGGCCAACAGTTATTGTGCATCCCTCACTGCCCAGGAACGTAACGGCATCGAGTCAAACAGCATGGAAACAGATCCTTTGGTCCAAACTTGACTGCACCAACCAGACATCTCAATCTGACCTAGCCCCACTTGCCAGCAATGGGCCCATATCCCTCTAAACCCCTCCTAAGCATATAATCATCCAAGTGCTTTTTAAATATTGTACTTGGTTCCTTGAAGGTGGAGTTGCAGGTAGACAGGGTGGTGAATAAGGCATTTGGTATGCATGCTCTCATTGGTCAGTGCATTGAGTGTAGGAGTTGGGAGGACATGTTGTGGCTGTACAGGACATTGGTTAGGCCACTTTTGGAATACTGTGTTCAATTCTGGTTTCCCCGCTATAGGAAAGATGTTGTGAAACTTGAAAGGATTCAGAAAAGATTTACAAGGATGTAGCCTGGATTGGAGGATTTGAGCTACAGGGAGAGGCTGAACAGGCTGGGACTATTTTCTCTGGAGCATCGGAGGCTGAGGGCTGACCTTACAGAGGTTTATAAAATCATGAGGGGCATGGATAGGGTGAATGGACAAGGTCTTTTTTGTAGGGTAGGGAAATCCAAACTAGAGGGGCATAGGTTTAAGGTGAGAGGGGAAAGACATAAAAGGGAGCTAAGGAGCAACCTTTTCACGCAGAGGGTGGTGTGGGTATGGAATGAGCTGCCGGTGAAAATGGTGGAGACTGGTAGAATTGCAACATTTAAAAGGCATCTGGATAGGTATGTAAATAGGAAGGATTTAGGGGGATATGGACCAACTGCTGGCAAACGGGACTAGATTAATTTAGGATATCTGGTCGGCATGGACAAGTTGGACCAAAGGGTCTGTTTCTGTGCTGTACATCTCTAAGACTCTATCAATGATGTAGTGGCCTCCACCACTTCGTCTGGCAGCTCATTCCATAAATGCACCAAAGGTTGTTAGGGTCATTTCAGAAGACAGTTAAGAGTTAACCCCATTGCTGTGGATCTGGAGACCTACACAGGACAGACCAGCTAAGGACAGCAGATTTCCTTCCTTAAGGGACATTAATGAACCAGATTTTTAAAATATAAACAATAATTCCTTGTCTCCATTACTGGGAATAGCTTTCAATTCCAGATTTTATTACTAGAATTTAAGTTCTCCCAGCAGTCCTGGTGGGATTTAACTCTTAACCTCCCTCCCTGCAAAGCACTAACCTGAAGCTTGGACTATTCCACTCAGCCTCTGTCTCCCTGCCATTAGCTTGGAGATTCAACATGTTGTTTTCAAGGTGGTGGAGGGGACAGGGTAGGCGGTGTTTGGGCTCCTGGCCCATCCACTCCCTCTCACATGGCTGACCACATCTTTCTTATTTTATTTTTCTTCATTTGACTTTGGATCAAATTTCCTCCTTGCGTGACTGAGGCGGTGATGGAGAGGTTGTGGGGAGATGTCGAGTGCAGGATCCTCATGGCCACGGCCTGAGGAATGACTCCTGTGTCGACGAATCAGGGCCTGTACTTTTCCTTTGGTGTGAACAATGGAGTGAATGATCCCTCGGTCCAGGGGGGAGTTAATTTGGATGGTCAAGCAGTTCTTGGAAGTTGAGGTAGGGCCCCAGGTCCTTCTGGGTTGGGAGTGTCTCGGGGCTATGGTGGTGGTTGGAATATTGGCAATGATGAGGCAGCTTGGCAGGAATGGCATTCTGGGTCCCATCAGCAGCAGCAAGGGCTGCTTCCTCCTCGGTGTTACATCCTTGGATTAAGGCAATGTCTCGTAACCACTCAGGAAATCCAGAAGCCTTGGTTGGAACAAAACATGAAATTTATCTTATGTTTGGATGCATAATTTCATTTTTTTAAATTTATGTAAATAAAATGTCACTACATTAATTGTGGTGATTTATACACATTTTACCGTATTTTCATAAGTACACATCACAATGAATTACTATATATGTCTAATAATTGGCAAAGGGAGCTTTATTGAGTTAAACAGGTTTTTATCCTGAATGCTGCTGAGCTGAATGCGTCCTTATTGTCTGATATTGAGTCTGTGTTACAGAGAGCTGAGCAAAAAGCATCCCAGCTCTCACAGCTAAAAACAACCAGTTGCACTGACGTCACATTTTTACCCAGTCGCAAGTACTTAACACCCAGACACAGAGAGAGGTGACCAAAGCTTAGTCGAAAGTAGATTTAGGGGTGATTGTTAAAAGAGAGAGAGAGAGACGTTCAGACAGAGGGAATTCTAGAAACTAGGGGCAATGGAGCTTGACCAATAGGAACACAGAGATGCTGTAGTTTAGAAGAGTTTATAGAATCCTTACAATGTGGAAAGAAGCCATTCAGCTGCACTGACCCTCTGAACAGCACCCCATTATCCCCATAACCCCACATTCACCATGGTTAATCCACTCAGCCAACACAGCCCTGGACACTACGTGGCAATTTAGCACAGCCAATCCACCTAACCTGCACATCTTTGGATTGTGGGAGGAAACCCACTCAGAGACTGGGAGAACGTGCAAACTCCACATAGAGTCGCCCAAGGCTGGAATCGAACCTGGGACCCTGGTGCAGTGAGGGATCCGTTATAACCACTGAGCCACCGTGTTACCCTTAACAGCAATAGGGACAGGTGAAGCCAGGGCGAGATGAGAATTATCAAAGAAAGGTGTTAATCTGAAAGTTAAGAAAGGTCACATGTATTATGGCAAAAAATCAACACTTCTATTATTACAAGGCCATTCGGTCTCTCAAGTTGCTATTATTTCAGGTCATGGCTGATCACCTACCTCAGTGCCATTTACCCACATTATTCACAGATCACTAGTAAATAAAGATATATTGTTCGCTGTCATGAATACCCCAGGCCTCTCCAGGCACCGAAGATTAGAGAGTTCCTCTAACCTCTGAGTTAGGACCTGATCTCACTCAAAATTAGCCTGATCTTGACTGGGGTGTACAAAGTTAAAAATCACACAACACCAGGTTATAGTCCAACAGTTTTATTTGGAAGCACTAGCTTTCGGAGCGCTGCTCCTTCACCAGGTCAGTCAACCCCTATTATTCGAAGGATTTTGATTGTCCAAATGGTTGACTTACCCAACAATTTAAATTAAATTAGGAATATATGTTGAATAATTAGAACATCTAAATTAAGCAGCTTTCAGTTTTAAGAGGGATTGATTCACTGTGGAAGAATTAGAGAAGGTATGAACAACACAGAGATGAATTTTCATCTTGTCATGGGATTCAGATGGTTAATATAGAAAAGCAGGTACCTGAGATAGAGTTATACACTGCAATCTAGTTGAGATGTTCAAAGTATTTACAACAACAATATATTGTGTTTACATAGTGCTGTTAATATAATAAAACAACTCAAGGCACTCCCCAGGGCAATTATCAAACAAAATTTGATACCCCAAGGCACATAAGGAGATATTAGGGTAGCAAGGGGCTTGAATGAAGGGGTCATGATTTGGAGATGTTGGTGTTGGACTGGGGTGTACAAAGTTAAAAATCACACAACACCAGGTTATAGTCCAACAGGTTTAATTAGAAGCACTAGTTTGCCGCTCCAAACAATCCAGGTCTTTTTCAATATATAATTTCAGTTACATCACACTGTAAACTTTTGCTATAAATTCTGTGTCTTACAACCTTATACTCTACAACACCCGATGAAGGAGCAGCACTCCCAAAGCTAGTGCGTCTAATTAAATCTGTTGTGCAATAACCTGGTGTTGTGTGATTTTTAACTGAATTAAGGGGAAGAATCTCAGGAGGAGAGAGATGGACTGATGGGAGGGAGTTCCCAAGCTTACAACCCAGGCAGGTGAAGGACTGATGGTCTCTCGAGGGTTAAGGAAAAACAGGGAGGCACAAAAGGCTGAACTGGAGAAGAACAAAGATCTCAGAGGATTGTCTGTCAGGAGTAAGTCACAGAGATCGGGCACAAGGGTGAGAAATTCAACCAGAGCGTTGCCAGTTTGGCAAACACAGCCAGAAGGCAGGACCCACAGTAGACAAACGGTCAGTTTGTGTTGGGTTCCGGAGGGGAGCTGCCATCAAAAGGCACAAGCAGCAGGAGGGCAACGCCTCCGAGTGAGAAAGGGCGATTTTAAAAAAAAAATCCTGTGATATTTGAAGGAATTAAAGAAAGAAGTGGAAGCTGACACCTTTACAACTTTGCCTCAGCTCATCTCTTACTGATACAGGCAGCTCCAGGCAATCAGTCCTCTGATAATGATTGATGAAGAAGGTGGAGGACGGGGTGGCTTTCATTCATCATTTGTACCTAAACCTATTAAATATTTCTGCCGGAGGATATGTGGGAGGTGGGAGGGTGGACACAGGTGGCGAGGGGGGGTAGCTGGGTGTGAGCTTTTCTGGAGGTCTGAAATGTTTTCAACAACAAAACATATTGTTTGTACATGGACTCCCCAGGGGCAGAGACCTACTCTGTTTTTTTTTAAATTCAGTCCATTCTCAGACCCTCCCAAATGGGCTAGTCTTTGGCTGGAAGGTAGTGATTTGATGAAGATTAGTGAATAGCAAATGACTGTTAGTGAGACATATCTTTGTTGCTGGACCAGACCACTGGGTAAACTATGAAACAGGATTCCCTGCTAGGTCAGCGACACATCACAGAGCTCACTGACCGTCCCCCACTTAACCTGAAAGAAATCCATTAATCGCATTCTCCCAGGTTCAACTCTTACCCAGGGCAAAGCAAACATAAACAGAATTTGTCTGAGACTCCCTTCGGGGTATAACACTCAACTACAGCACAAGTCATTCAAAAGACTGGCCTGTTCTGAGCTGCAATGTGTGGGCTGAAAAGAGAAATGGAAACAGGTTTAATAATAACTTTCCAATAAATGAATGGGGGAACATCAATGGCAGGGCTCAGGGGCAAGCGGGTGTGGCATTCCACTATCGGAGAACGCTTTCACAGGACCATCAGACACATTGGACTGGAATTTTATTATCTATTTTCTGTCATTGTTCTGAGATTTGAGCTGTGATTCTGGCCAGTTATTCAGCACATCTGTCGAGTGGGCTAGGTTAATCCAGTTAGCTGGTTGGCTAGTTTACAATGCAGAGTGATGTTAACTGAAACAGGGTTCAATTCTTGATCCAGCAGAGGTTACTGTGAGGTATGCTCCTCAGTGAGGCGTGATGACCCTCAAATTAGACCACCGGTGAGGAAAGTAATCCCATGGTCTGGTAAAAGCTTGCTTTTATAGTGGATTCCTCATCTCCACTGATTTAGGGTTCATTGCCCTACCCCCATTGATAACTTTGTGTTGCTAACAGAGTTGACAATTTTGGTTATGAGTACCCCTGCTCTATCATCAGTTGACAGTATGGTGCTGGAAAAGCACAG
Source organism: Chiloscyllium punctatum (assembly GCF_047496795.1). Taxonomy (NCBI): domain Eukaryota; kingdom Metazoa; phylum Chordata; class Chondrichthyes; order Orectolobiformes; family Hemiscylliidae; genus Chiloscyllium; species Chiloscyllium punctatum. The sequence goes on from NC_092783.1 coordinate 60,883,826, forward strand.
CAGGTCACGCAGCATCTGAGGAGCAGGAGAATCAACGTTTCGGGCATAAGCCAATGAGGCTTGTGGGCTGGGGGTCTGAGAGATGTGGGAGGGGTGTTGGGGGGTAGACAGGTGAAGGTAGCTGAGAGTGCGATAGGTCGATGGAGGTGGGGGTAATATTGATAACTCAGAGAGGAGGGTGGAGCGGAGAAGGAAGATGGAAAGTAGGACAGGTCATGAGGGTGGTGCTGAGTTGGAAGGATGGATCTGGTCTAAGATGGGGGGAGGGGAAATGAGGGAACTGTTGAAGTCCACATTAATGCTGTATTGTTGGAAGGTCTCAAGGCACACAATGAGGCGTTCCTCCTCAAGGCTTTGGGTGGTTGGGGTTTGGCGATGGAAGAGGCCCAGCACCTGCCTGTCCTCCCTCTCACTCCTCATTTTCCACCTTGGGACCCTCCAACCGCACAGGATCAATGTGGACTTCAACAGTTTTCTCATCTCCCCTCCCTCCACCTTATCCCAGATCCAACCTTCCAACTCAGCACCATCCTCATGACCTGTCCTACTTCCTCACCACCTCTCCGCTCCACCCTCCTCTCCAACCTATTGCCATTACCCCCACCTCCATATCGCAGTCTCAGCTACCTTCCCCACCCCCTCCCCCTTCCATTTATCTCTCAGCCTCCCGGCCCACAAGCCTCATTCCTGATGAAAGGCTTATGCCCGAAACGTCGATTCTCCTGCTCCTCGGATGCCGCCTGATCGGCTGTGCTTTTCCAGCACCACATTCTTGACTCTGATCTCCAGACATCTGCAGTCCTCACTTTCTCCTGCTCTATCATGAGTCATGTAGCACACCAATCTTGGTGCAATATTCCCTCTCAGGTATTTTCCAAAGGACCTGTTCAGAGATGTTATTACAGATCCATGGAGCAGGTGGGTCTTGAACTCAAGGCTCCTGGTCCAGGAGTAGGGACACAAACACTGCACCACGAGAGGCCCCTCCCCAACAATTACTCCTCCCCATTGCAATAAAGATGTTCTTTGTGTCTGACTGGGTAGTAGTGGTGCCATTGGTCTCGTAGTATTTCCAAATCTAATAATTTTAGAATTTATAAATAGAAGGACAATGGAAGTAGTTTGCACAAAGTTTGTGCCACGAGGTGCAAGGGGTGCTTGAATTATGAACATCTGTAGCTACAAATGCTAATACTTACAAACAGGGCTGCAATTTTAAAGATCTAACAAACAAACATTTCCTGTATTTTTGAACGCAGCTTTATATTTTCCTGTATTGTTTTCCAACTTGTTTACAAATCCCTGGGCACTCAGGGACGGATCCGTTTGTAACTCAGACACTGCTTACTTTTTATTCATTCACAGGATGAGGGTGTCACTGGCTGGGTCAGCATTTATTACTCGTCCCTAGTTGCCCCCTGGAAAAGGTGGGGGTGAGCTGCTTTCCTGAACCACTGCAGTCCGCCTGCTGTGAGTTTACCCACAATGCCCTTAAGGAGGGAATTCCAGGATTTTGAACCAGTGACAGTGAACGAACGGTGATATTTTTCCAGGTCAGGATGGTGAGTGGCTCGGGGGGGAAACTTGCAGGGGTTCTTGTATCCACCAACCTTATCCTTGTAGCTCAGTTGTAGTCACCTTTCAAACTGCTAATTGAGAAATCGCACAGGGGTATGCAGTAGTTGGATAACCTCCTTCAACTATCCACACCCGGGATCAAATGGGATTAAACCTTTTTCAGAAACAAAAACAGAAATTGCTGGAAAACTCAGCATATCTGACAGCATCTATAGAGAGAGAAACAAAGTTAACGTTCTGAGGAAGGAACACTGGACCCCGAAACATGACCTCTGCTTTTTCTCCACAGACACTGCTAGACCTGCTGAATTTTTCCAGCAATTTTGGTTTCTACTTCTGATTTCCAGCATTCGCAATTCTTTTGTATTTTTTTAGAAACTTTTTTCACTCTGTCTTTATCCTGTCTCAAGCTGCCATACTCTGAATTTTTTTCAATCCCTGGTAATGTTACCAGGTCTCCAAAATTAATCCAGGAGCTGCTAGAGGAATTCTATTGGACACGACTGAATGCAAATCTTGGAAAATAATCAGCGAGGCATTTTTTTTTAAAATACAGAATGTTTGGAATAGTTTTTGAAGAAGGGGGGGAAAGGTTGCTGCACTATGTCAGACTGTTAACATTCCAATCCATGGACACAGTGGGTGACAAACTGACCAATGGGGAGAGTGCTGCATTGGGAGGTAACACTAGCAGAAACACATCAAGCAAGAGTTGGGGTTCTGGGCCAGAGTGGTAAAGCCAGGATGTAAACTGCCCGAAATTGGCAGTGCCCATTGTCTCAGAGTCAGCATTGAATAGGATTGGAGGCGCCCAGTTTTCAGCTCTGAAAATAGAGCTGGGAATTGTGCGACCATTGGAGAAAGGAAGACTCGAGGCTGCGCAAAAGCTGATCCTATTGCCAGTTGGTGATGCAGATAAATTCCTTTCGTTGTTGTATTTCAGCGTGGTGTGTAATCTGGAATAAAGATTATCTCTCTGTCAAAACACACAAAAGATGCTATAGTGTAACTAGCAGCTTGGGTCTACATTAATTGGAGTCCTGGTGGATGTGAGTGAACAAGTGGCCACTGTGATCAGACAATGATGGTTCACGGAGCCAACCAGAACAGACACTATCCCCCAGACGGCTTCCTGGCTTCAGACCTTGCTGAGCAGATGCTTCTTACGTCTGTGCGTTTCGCCATACACTGCATCATCAGGAAGGCCTACCAATCCAAGGCTTTGACTGCAGTCTGACCTCTGGAGGTGCTGAGGGAGTTGGGGCAGATTGGCGGCATTACACATGCTTTTATGACGGAATCATTTTTCCATTTCCTTTCCCCATGCCCATGCCCCCTCCCCAGCCCACCCCCCCCCCCCCCCATTCTCCCGACCGCAGCTCCCTTCCCCTCACCTCCCCTCCTCCTTCCCTCCTGCACTGCACAATCCAGGCAGCACAGACAACACCAGGAGGGAACAGGATTCCTCTGGGAGATAAAGGCAAGAATGGATCCAAAACAAAAAACCCAAAGTAGCAACCATAGACAATGCGGAACGTTTTCAGCAAATATTTGTCGTGAAAACCCGTCACATTTCATGTTGAAAATTTGGAACAAATAGTTGTCTGAAAAGGGACCTTGTTTCATGTTGCACACGTAATGACTCGTGAAATCAAATACAATCTACTGAACCACACTAAGCTCCCAGACAAAAACAGTAACAGCACAAGACCAGAAAATCTATTGTATCAAACTCTGGCATCAAATTGAGGCACAAATGTTCCAGCACATATTTCATATCCATGGGCAAAGCAATAATGTGCAGGACAAATAATTCACTGCCTACCTTACTGCCAGCTCCTGTAGTTGGTTATCTTTGGGCTAACTGTAATGAGTAGAGCCAGTTCTGGAAATCTGACAGAACAAGGAATGCACTACATAAGGACAGAGAGCGGCAGATTCTGCTAATACAGCGTTAGATACACAAACACTAGACCCACCTCACCAAATGCGAGGACCAAATACTCACTTGCATTTTTGTAGCACCTTTGACAATGTCACATGCTGTTTCACAAGATGGTCTACGGAGTAAAATATTGTAGCAAGCCATAGTGTTATGTACCAGGACATATGAGCTAAGTATGTGTGTAATTGGTCATTTTCAGTCAGTGATTTTAAGTGAGAGAGAGAGGTAGAGAAGCAAAGAGGTTTTGGGAGGATATTCCTGAGCTGATGGAGCAGACAAATCAAACATCAGGGAATGCTGCAGCTGCAGATTTATGGGGATGTTTAAGCTTTGGAGATTTCAATGCAATGTTTAACACAGAGGATGAGTCTGCTGGTGCACATTAATCAGGGAATCAGAAACCTACTGAACCCATTGGTCCTGTTCTAGTTTCCAATTATTTGCTTCCAAGTGATACTGAAAAGATCGTCGATGGGAACTGGACGCATACTCCAAGGAAGATGGTTCAGCTTGTTAATGAATATCTAAACCCCAGCTCCAGCCTACACAGCCTCAGGAAAACCCCTGACCAGCGCAACATATCAGTATGTTCAACATTCTTCAACACACATGGAATTCTCTCTAATGGACAGGGAGCATCTCCTGACACCTTTACATTTCAAATTTATATTTGTGACAAACTGCCACTATTTGTCACTAAGATAACTTTTATAAGCTAGGAAGCTCTTATGTGGCTTAGAAATCCTTACATCAGGAAGACGCCAATCAATGTTTTATTCACTGATGAGTCATGCGCATCGCTGGCTGGGCCAGTATTTATTACCTGTCCCTTGACAAGGTGGGGGTGAGCTGCCTTCTTGAATTGCTGCAGTCCATGTGAGGTAGGTACACGCACAATACCCTTAGGGAAGGAATTCCAGGATTTTGACCCAACGACACTTAAGGTAATGGCGATATATTTCCAAGTCAGGATGGTGAGTGACTTGGAGGGAAACTTGCAGGGGCGGGACGCGGTGTTCCCATGTACCTGCTGCCCTCCTGGATGGAAATGGTCATGGGTTTGGAAGGTGCTGTCCTTTTATGGTTCCATTAAATGGAACCACCCCTACACTCCCAATCTCTCTGAATGAGAAGGGGCTGATTTTACATGATCTCCATTTCCTGCTTTCTCTCCAGTTCCCTTGTATATCCACCTTTAAACAATCCACCAAGATTTCCTTTCCAATGCTGTCATTAATGAAATCTTGATTATAATTGTACAATGTGCAATGATAAATGGGTAGTCTCAGAATAGATCTCATGGCCTCTGTGGGCCATCAGCAGAATTATGTTCAGACACAATTGGTAACCTTGTGGTGCCACATATTCCCCACTCTACCACGACCATCAAGACAGGAGATGAAGGAAACAACACTGTCTCAATGAGGAATAGCAAAGAGAATGCAAACCTGAAAATGACGTATCAACCTAGTGAAGCTGCAAAGTGTGCCAAACTCCTGCAATAACAAGCAATAAACAATGAGAAATAACTCCATAACCATTGGATCAGATCAATATCTTCAGTCTTGCCTCTTCCCATTATGACAGCAGTGAATCATTAAACTCCTAACTAATGGAGGATGATGAGGCAGCTCAACAAATCAGTGTAAAAAAAGAAACCATCTTCTGCCAGAAGGCACAAGTCAGGAGGGTGATGGAATATTCCCCACTTGCCTGGATGCGTGCAGCTCCAACAACACTCAAGAAGCTTGACACCATCCAGGACGAAGCAACCCACTGAACTGGCATCACATCCACAATCTTCAACATTCACTCCTTGCACCGCTGCACACAGTGGCAGCAGGGTCTAATGTATGAACAAACATTGCAGCAACTCAACAAGGCTCTTTGGGCTGGATCTTCCATTGTTCAAATCGACTAACAGCTGACTGTGGGACTATTCAGACAGGAGTATGATTCTGGTAAGAAATGCATCCCTGAACTAATATCACTAAAAACAACCTGGATGATACAGTTATTACCTTTTGATGCTTGTGGGAGCTTAACTGTCCTTTAATGTGCTGTCACATTTAAGACAAAGTTAAAAAACACACAACACCAGGTTAGAGTCTAACAGGCTTATTTAAAATCACAAGCTTTCGGATGCTGCTCCTTTGTCAGGTGAATGACACTTCAGTTTGCTTACAATTCCAAACAAACCTGTTGGACTATAACCTGGTGTTGTATGACATCTGACTTTGTCCACCCCAGTCCAACATCACCATCTCCACATGACATTGAAGACAATGCAACAGAGCTTCAAAGGTACTTCGTTGTCTGTGAGGGATTTGGGATATGCTGAGACTGGGAAAGGTGCTACATAAATGCAAGTGTTATTTATTGATTCTTTGGTTTTGAATCTGATTAACTGGAGTTGAAGAACTCTGCTGAATAGCATGGAACCCAATGCAAGTTATTATCACCATCCTTTATTTAATGAGCTAATTGAAATCTTTGAGTGGTGTGTGGGAGACAAGCAGATGTCAAGATAATGTAGGAGACAATGGCGTTGCAATAAATAAGATAAAGCAGCAGCTTATCCCCCTTCCATTTAGCCTAACCTATTACTGGCAGTGTCATTGCTCAGGTCCCTAGTATGAACCAAAACAGTCGGCCGTGCTACTATTCTTGTGTGTTTTAAGCTCATTGCATGAGAAGGACACGCACAATATGTTCCCCCAACTATGTCATCCATTCCCCAATGCTATCTCACCACTACCCCCTCCCCCACACCCCTCCCATCCCCACTCTCCACCAATGCCCTCCTACTAAAAAATACTGTGTTTTTTTTCTCAGTTCACCGTGGAATGAGGAAACAACTGGTAAAGCCAACATCTTTTCTAATTGGTCTTGACAAGGACACCTGAAACTTGTTAGTCTGGCATTTCACCATTTCAGAGGACAGTTAAGAACCAACCCCATTGCTGTTGGTCTGAAGTCCCATATAGGCCAGACTGAGTAAGGATGGCAGATTTCTTTCCCTGAAGGACATCAGTGAACCAGATGGGCTTTAGTGACATGAGGAATAGGGGGAGACCACTCTGCCCTTCAAAGCTGTTCCATCATTCAGTACAATCATGGCTGACCTGAAGGCTCCACATTTCTTCCCAGTTCCTTTGACCTTTCACCTCTCCTTGCTTATCAAGAAAACCACCTCAAAAGAGACTCTACCTCTTCTGACTTTAGAGGAAAATCTCATCATTATTGCTGACAATAATTTCTCATTCTGGATGTACTTAAGCCACCTTGGCAGGATTGGCATTTGCAACTCTAAATCACTCGCCCAGGTGTCTGGTTTATTAGGCCAGTAACATAGTCACTGTTGAGATTGGTTTAATGGAAGTCTGGGCTATTTAGGCAGGTAAGGTTTCACTGTCAGTCCAGTCTGTGTTGGATGATTTGGCTACATCATCCTTTTTCCCCCTGTATTGTATAGCTGGGGTAGGGAAAGGTGTACAGGGCTGATCCATGAGTGAGACTGCAGTCAGCATTAATAGTTATTTCTGGGATTATTGGTGATTCAGAAAACATTGGGATTTGGAATTGGTGACTTGAAATGTATTGGAATCTTTGGTGAATTGAAATCAGTGTTTGGATTGCACTGGGATTTTTCGTGATTTGGAATCAGTAACTTGGAACGTGTTGGGAGTTCATGGTGTCAAGACGAATGTGATTCAGTCAGTGTGGGGCTCCAGTTATCTGGAAGCTGTTGAATTCGACTGAAAGAAAATTGAGAGAGATATAAAATTAACTCCCAATTCACTATCATTCCTTTTACACTATCCCTCACTGTCAAAATGTAGCTCCAATGCTTTATTCATGATGTCAGAGCTTTAAGGTGGTGATTATAACATTTGCCTCGAACATGAGATGGGGCCTTTCCTGAACACAATGCACAAAGTCACAGAGGATACAGAGCGCTGGTCTGTGAAATAGGAAATATAATAAGCAGTGCACTGACAGGTGATTTGTAATCCACAGATCTGAGTAGGCAGTGGTAATGTGACATAGCTGATTATTTTTGGCATGAATGCACTGTCATCACATAGGCCATTTCCATACAATAGACAGACAGACTTCCACTGGCATGTGAGTCAGGTGACAGAATAGTGAGTGTCTGCTCTATACAAGAACCTATCTCTTTCCTCAGTTAGAGAATTAGAGACGGAGACTCCAGGCAGCCTTTTGGTCCATCATGTATATGCTAGCTCTTTGAAACACCACTGAATTATTCCTCTTCCCTTTTCCTCACAGCCCTGGCTGTCTCGTTTCTCATTTGAGTGCTTACTCAAACTCCTTTTGGAATTTACTAACAAATCTCCAGCCAGTCTGCCCCACCAAGCTCCCCCCGCTGGCTGTGGTCATTTTCAAAACCAGGAATAGTGCAACAATGGGATCAAGGTTGACTCCAGATGGGTTCATTCCAGAGACAGACTAGATTTTCAGAGGCTGTTGATAGCTTTGCTTTGAGCTGCATCCCACGACCTATAGAATTGGGTTTATTCCCTATCCAGGGGAAGCAGTGATGCGAGTCAAGGGGGGGGTGGGTGACACCAGCCCATAGCATTCCCTTTGTTTGTTAGAACCTTCACTGTCCCACCAGGATTTCCACTGTGGTCATGCTATGCAGGAAGTGGTTCTGATGGGTTTAGCATTGTACTGGACTCCCTGCCGCCGGGGTTTGTGGAGATGGATCAGGCAGATAACTTGAGCCGGTGTTGCAATGACGCAGTAAATTTCCCACTCTTATCACAATTCCAATTTCACCTCTGTCCCATTGAGATGGAGAAACCATGCTCCAGCACTTGATTCAGGGAGGACTGCAGATGCTGTAGAGTCAGTCAAAAGTGTGGCGCTGAAAAAGCATAGCCAGTCAGGCAGCATCCGAGCAACAGGAGAGTCCACGGGTCGAGCATAAGCTCTTCATCAGGAACGCCTGATCTTTTCATCATTTGGCAGGAAGAGAATGCAAAAATCAGCTGAACATGTACTTAGTTAGGCATGTCATTCAAGGGAATAGTTTATGGACCCAGAGCTGCACACTGTAATCCAGACTAACGTTATACTCAGAATAAGACAATTGAAGGGGAGAGAGGGAACAAAGTAATAGATATTGAAAGCATGAGGTTGTGATCTTACCCAAAAGATTAAATCACTTCATCATTCCTGATGAAGGGCTTATGCTCAAAATGTTGACTCTCTGGCTCCTCAGATGCTGCCTGACCTGCTGTACTTTTCGAGCGCCATACTTTTTGACTTGAATCATTTGGTGCAGTGTTGTCAGTGAAATTTGAGGAGTAAGGGATAAGCACACAGTGCAAGTGGACAGTGAAATTCACAGCAGAGGTTTATTTTCAGATACCAGGCAGTGGCTAACTAGTAGTGTATTTTGGTAAAGAATTTGTCATAGCCTACCCGTTTACTTGCTGATAGTAAAATGTTGGGAGGAAGTGAAAAATGGGAGAACGGGCAGATATCTGGCAGTTGCAGTTTAGTGTGAAGTGATGCATTACAAAAGTGATCATTATTGCAAAGGGAATGATGTTTAAAAATAGGGAGGTTTTGCTAAAACTATAAAACTATAGAAGGCACGAGTCAGACCACACCTTGAAGACTGAACAGTTTTAGGCATTTTATTTAAGGAAAGCTATATTTGCATCAGAGGCAGTGCAGAGAAGGTCCCCAAAGCTGACCAAGTACTGAGGGACTGTCTTAGAAGGAGAGGTTCAGGGAATTGTTCTTGTAGTCATTGGAATATAAAAGATTGAGCAGAGTCTTCAGTCAAATGTACAAGTTTCTTTGTGGAGTTTACAGGGTAGATGCGAGTCCACAAGATCAGAGGGCATCACCTCCGAATAAAGGCTTGCCCATTTAAGACAAAATTGAGGAGATCCTTCACTCACAGGGTAGTGATTCAGTGGAGTTCTTTAGCGCAGAGTGCTGCCAGGGCTGGGTTGTTAAGTACATTAAAAATGTCTCCCTCAGCCTAGAATCAGAAAGGGAATCAACTGTTAAGGGCTAGAAGCAGGAAAGTAGATCAAATCAGTCATGTCGTCATTGAATGGTGGAGCAGATTCAATGAGCTAATTGGCCTAATTCTGCTGAACATATACCATTTAACAGATACGATCAACAGTAGTGCAGGAGCGAGGAGGTAGCGTGAATACAAAATCCTTCAAAGTGAGTGGAGAGAGAAAGGTCATGAAGGAACCAAGTAGACTTATACTAACAGGAATTGAATGCAAAAATCTGAACACGTACTTTGGATTACTGTGTGCAGTTCTCTGCCTATTAACTACTACGGTGTATGGCATTCCAAATTAACATCATACTCCCCTCAGAATAAGACAATTGAAAGGTAGAACAAAGATAATTACAGGACAGGAACAATCCCTTTGGCCCTCCAAGCCTACAGAGATCCACATCCTCTATCGAAGGATTTTCTAAGGATCAGTAGCCCTTTGCTCCCTGCCTAATCACGTATCTGTCGAGATAAATCTTAAATGACACTATCGTTCCTGCCCCTACTACCTTCACTGGCAACACATTCCAGGCACCCACCACTCTCTGCATGAAGAACTTTCCACGCATATCGCCCTTAAACATTTTCCCTCTCCCTTTGAATTTGTGACCCCCCCCCCCCCCCCGAATAATTGAGTGGAAGAGAGGGATCAAAATAATAGATGTTGAAAGCATGTGGTTGTGATCTTACCCAAAACATTAATTGTTAAGACTGACCAGTTTACCGGTTTCAATTTGTAAAACTTTAATTCTGTCAATGTAGCTTCTTGGAAATAGTGTGCTGAATTTTCCAAGGAATATCCATCACAATCAAATTGCCACCCACTGCATTTCTCTGATCCTGACCCACAGTCCACATTGCTGACTCTGAACATCTCATTCAACATCCTGAGAAAAGTGAGGGGCATCTGATCAAGAGTAAGGGAGGGTAGGCTGGTTTGTGGCAGAGGTATGAGAAATGAAGTCAGATTGAGCGATGTTGGGTGTCAGATTCTGAGGAGGATATGGTCTACTGATGTGTAAGGTGACTGGGGGGGGTGAGTGAATTGTCGGGGAGAGGGTGTGGCAAGGTTAATTTACCATGGGTCAGAAATGAGAACTGCTTTTAATTTGCCTAACATTTTTGAATAAATGCTCAGGTAATTCAGTCAGAATTCTTCATAGACTAACTCAGAGTTTGAAAGATTTTCAAAAGGTTCCAGGTGCTAGTTAATCACACATCAGAAGTTTAAACTCCCTGTGGGCAACTCCTGGGTTGTTAGGGCATTGTAACATCAGAGGGATCTGTAATGCAACTTTCAGGGTATGTTACCATAATGGCTTTACTCCAACCTGGCTAAAATGTTTAAAGACAAAGAAACTGTTGCAGTGCAGTGTAATGTTAACACGAGAACAGTCCATCAAATAGACCTAAGGCTGTGAGTCACCCACACTGATACTTGTGAGCTATTCAGTCATTGGATAAGGACTGACATTGGGGAAAACTGCTGAAAGTGGTCTGTTTTATTGCAGCATCTCTGTCATATCAGACAACAGAAATGTCCCAGCAAACTTGATCACTACATGGCTGGATCTTTCAGTTAATAATTCTGCAGATTACTCTTGGAAGTCACCTAATATAGAAAACATCTACAAAACCATTGGAGTTGCATATTACGAGGAAAATCTTTTAGTTTTTCCACAATGAGTACAACAGGGCAATTAATCACAGCAGTGCTTTGACAAATAATGGGTAACAGATAGCTGTCAAACCCAACACTGGGAAAGTGTAAAGTATAAATATAGGGCAGTGAGAGGCTTCAAACATAAAAAGAGTCCTTATTTTTCGCATTGTAGCTCCAAGGTGTACTCATAAGAACGTGCATGCATTTACGTAACACTTTTCCCATCCTAACCCACTACCCAACCAGTGAATTTCTGATGTTTATTCACTGCTCATTAGCAAACACAGCTGTAAATGTATGCACAGCAAGCTCCCATAAACAGTAAGTCAAATGATCAACAGACTTGATTAGTCACATTGACTTCAGCATTAATATTGGTAAGTACATCATTTTTCCCTGTGATTCAGCAAGAGTTTGCACACGGATCAGATAGCCCAGATTTCATTCTAATGTTACATTAACAGAGTGAACAAGGAGATGGATGTTTACCACTTTCTAGAGATTAAGCCACTTACAATACTGCAGTGTCAGCCCAGATTATCTGATTCATTAATACTTGCAGTGTTAATTCTGTGCTGTATCATTTTGTACTCCACAGCCACCTGAAGGTGCTGTGCTCTGAAAGCTAGTGTTTCCAAATAGACCTATTGGACTATAACCTGGTGTTGCATATCTAGCTTTGCAGTTTTCAATGGTTGCATTGACTGAAGGATGTTAACTTTCCCTTTGGAGCTCTGCTGGATAAGAGACTAAATTTACTAATAGGAGCAAATTACTGTACTGAAAACAAACACATGCTGGAGATCACAGCGGGTCAGGCAACATCCACGGAGAGAGCAAGCTAACGCCGAGTCTAAATGAACTGACATGAATTGTGAAAGGGGCATCATTTAGGCTATAGTTGGGGGTCGAGTGTAGAGTACTGGGAGGGAAAGGATATTGATAGTTTGATAGTTCAGATTAAGTAATTGGGATGTAAGAATGGCAGAATAATGGTGTGGCCAACTGCCAGACTAGAAAGAACAGGCAGCGCTGGGGTTGGGGGTTGGGGGTTGGGGGGGGGGCACGGTGACAGCAAACGTAGCAAGCTAAAAGAAAAGGAAAGAATGGGAGTCAGTTCACAATCTGAAAAAGGTGTTGAACTCAATATTAAGTCCAGAAGGGCATAAAGTCCTAGTCTGAAGAGGAGATGTTATTCCTCTAGTTTGGGCTGTGATTCGATAGGGTACTGCAGAATGACTAGGATAGACAAGTGGGCACAGGAACAGGACGCTGTTAAAATGAGTGGCTACTAGAAGGAAGGTCGGGATCAGACTTGTGCACAGACCAAAGGTGTCCCGCAAAGCGGTCACCCAGTCTGCGTTTGGTTTCACCAGTGTAGAGGAGGCCACATTGAGTACAGTGAATTCAATACAGCACACAAGATTGGAGGAAAGACTGAGAGTGAGATTACAATCAAAATTTAGCCCAAATTAGCTAATTAAAATTGAGCTGTTCCAAGCGCTCCTGAAGTAGGGTGGGGAAAGCAGTTGGGATTCCCAATGTTGACCACAAGTCACACAAGGTCAGCTCAGTGGTCATCCTATTGCCAAGTTAGGAGATTAAGAGCTCTTGAGCAGATGCTGCAATACGATACAGGAGGGGCTCAGTATTTGGATGAGCCATCAAACTGAAAAGGCCTGATCTCTCTAACAAGATGTATATTAAAAGTTAAGGAAGCATTAATGAACAAAGAACAAAGGACTGCTCCAAAAACGTGATAAGCAGTGAGGGAGATGATAGCAGACTTCAGGGAGGTTGGTGAAATATGCTAATGTGCATCAGATGAAAAGTTAATGCAAATAAGTGTGAAATGATTCATTTTGGAAGGAAGAGAGGAGGCAATTTCGACCAATTGGTACAGTTTAAGACAGTTTATGCAGGAACAGAGAAACCTTGAATCGTCTGTACATAAATCTATGAAGGTGAGAAGTTCTATTTAAAAAAAACAGATGGGATCCTTCACTTTATTAACAGAGTAATGGAATTATGCTAAATCGTTATAAATCACATTTTAAGCCTCAGCTGGTGCATCATGCTCAATTTTCATCAACAATAATATTAAGGTTGTCAAAGCATTAGAGATAGTGCAGGAGATTTTACGAGAATGAGCATGAAGTATCAGGTAATTCAGTGATATGCAGGGGCTAGGGAAGCTGGTATTGGTCTCCTTAGAGGACAGAAGATTATTGCAAGATGTAACAGAACTATTCAAAATCTTGTAGTTTTTGGACAGTTTACTTAAATAATAATAATGCTTTCACAAGCAGGACACTTTCAGCAGTACCTCAAAAGGAGGAAGGCAAGGTAGAAAGGTGAAAAAACATATTTGAGCACTCAGGGCCCAGGCAACTGAATGCCTGGACACCAATGGCGCAGTAGTTAAAATAGGGTGCACAATTAGTGCAGCACATTGGCTTTGTGATTAGTACTGCTACCTCACAGAACCAAGGACTTGGGCTTGATTCCAGGCATGGGTGACTGTATGGAATTTGCACATTCTCCTCAAGACTGCATGGGCTTCCTCCCACAGTCCAAAAATGTGCAGGTTAGATGGATTGACCATACTAAATTGCCCATTGCATCCAGGGATGTGTTGCCTAAATGGGTTAGCCATGGTAAAACCCCCATGTGGGGTTATAGGGTAGGATGCTCTTCAGAAGGTCAATGCAGACTCCACGGGTCAAATGGCCTCTTCCTGTGCTGTAGATATTCTACAAGGGACTAGCAACAGTGACATTTCAAAGGGTTATGGAGAAGAATAAGACCAATTAAGAAATTTGAAAACAGGAGTGGCTGAAAGCATGGATTTTAACTTCAGCTCCTGGTTGACATGCATCACTCAGTAGCATCAATTCAGTGTAACTGAGCACAAACTGGTCTTCACATTGACCTACCTGGGAGCAGTGACTAAATTTCAAATTTAGATGCTGAGAAACACAATGATATCCTGGCCTCGTGGTTATTGATCTGAACTTTTTTTTTTAAACTGGGAAGTTCAGTGGTGGGAAGGAAGGCAGGAAGAGGGATGGCATCTTCTTTTCTAAATTTAACTGTTAAGTTTTAAATGTTGCATTTACAATGTTTTCCATTACTAATGTGCAGTGGCAACTGTGATTTAGCTGTAAGATTTACTGCAGCAACCAAGCTTCCTTTGACAGCATCTCCTAAACCTGCAAACCCATTTAGAAGGCCAAGTACAATAGGCACATGGAACATCATCATCCACAAGCCAACCCTGGGCTGTCTTGCAGTCACTTCACTAATAATTGGTGTAAGTCTTGGAATCTCATCCCTAGTAGCACTGTGGCTCTGCCCTCACTCCACACTGCAGCTCAGTGTCACCTTCTCAAGCCATACTTAGGGATGCGTAATAAACTCTGGTTTTGCCAGCCAATACCCACATCCGAAGGATGAATTCTACAAAAATGGAATAGCCCTTAGTGACAATGGAGATGATCTGGATTTTCCAGGGTCTATAGCCTGCCAAATAACACAAAACTTAAAAGATTTAAATTCTCTGCCACCTCTTCTGAAAATAGTCAATGAATACTTAATTACTCCACTTGCTGAAAGTAACCTTTTGTTTAGAGCCTGTTGTGCTTTTGAGGTAAGCATGTCCTGGAGCAGAGTCGATCAATGGCTGTGAACGAACAGTATGTTACAAAGACCCAGAGAATATAATTTATCTCCCACAAGTGAACTGACCGGATACCTCATGATCATTGAAGTTGCGGGAGTTACAGTTGGATCCACAAAAGAACATAAATCACATCCCAGGGGCCTTCATAATACATTGTATTTTACCATATTAGTTTTTAAACATCTGCTAAATAGATGGTTGTGTTTTGCTGGAACTCTCTAATCCTTAACAAATTGGTTCCAGTGCAGCTGGAAGTGCAAGCGCTGACAAATCTATGACTCCCCTGTAGTGAGAGTGTTGATCATACTGAGACTCCTTTGTAGTAGGGGGTGGATTGATGGCTCAATAGTTTGCAGTGCTGCCTCACAACACCAAGGACCCGGTCTGGGTGGGATGCTCTTCAGAGGGTCAGTGCAGACAAGAGGGGCTAAATGGCCTCTTTCTGCATTGTAGGAATCACCCAATGATCAGAGAGAGATTCCACTGTAGCATGAACGTTGATCAGACTATAACTGGACAATTAAAATGAGAATAGCCCAGAGCAGCATAAATTGTTTAGAATTAGAGTGGTGTTGGAAAAGCACAGCAGGTCAGACAGCATCCAAGGGTCAGGAAAATAGGCATTTTGGACAAAAGCCCTTTATCAGGGATTGAGGCAGGGAGCCTCCAGAGTGCAGAGATAAATGGGAAAGCCCCCATTTATCTCTCCACCCTGGAGACTCCCTGCCTCTATTCCTGATGAAGGGCTTTTGCCCGAAACATTGATTTTCCTGCTCCTTGTATGCTGCCTGACCTGCTGTGCTTTTCCAGCACCACTCTGATCTAAACTCTGGTTTCCAGCATCTGCGGTCCTCACTTTTGCCCAGGACAGCATCATCAAAAGCTAAGTAACTTGTGTGTAACTTGTTTGATCTGGTACATCATTGATCTACAAATCTTTCAAAGCTATTATCTACAAGATCTTGAGAGTAATAGTTTCAGGATTATCCACACTGCCATGTATAGGAATGAAGCAGATGGTGTAATCGAAAAGGTGGAACAGAATAGAGACAGGAATCAGATCAGGCAAATCAGAGTCACTAGCAGAAAAAGTGGGGGGGACAAAGGAAGTCTGGAAAGGATAAACAGCAGAAATGTCCAGAGGAAAATAAGTGTGCGCTAAAGGCTGACGCTACACATTATGATTTAGAACAGGGTCAACTGTAGGAATAAGTAAATGTGTCCTGGACAAGGATACGATCACAAAGGAACAATAACTAAAGCAAGCACACCTAAGAAGGTTCAGTACATTAATGCCAGGAGTAATAAGAATAAAATGAATGATCAAGAGCATTTTCCAAGATGTAGTTATGTGATATATGCATCAGAGAACCAGCTGAACGAACACTGCTTTAGATATACAACATTACAGACCCTACAGACTACTTCAAAACTTAGTGGAGCCAAGGGAAGGCGAGAACTTTGTAAGAGAGATGGCGGAGGTTTGAATGGATTTTGTTAGAAAAGACATTTGACAGGAAGGAAAAAACCAAACACCTACTCTGGGGCATCAGGTAAGGAAAAAGGATTGGGAACAAAAGAACATTCATGAAGAAAGCATGCACAGGAACAGATGCAGATGTTATGGAGAAGTTCACATGACTATGAACAGATCGGACATAATCAACAAGGTGCAATAGGATTATTCTGCCAACAATATTACAATATGGCAATTAGATTTGCAGATGATACAATTAACCCTGAGTTTCTAAACTCCAATTATCAATGTAAATTACAAAAGATTAATGACTGGGGGAGTGTCATTCATCTCCTGGCACGCTTATCTTTCACTCAATGTGTGATCAATTTTCGCCTGGAGAAGGTACGGAGTTACAGACAGTCACATTCACTTGTTAATGTAAGGAAGAGTAACTTTAAAGAGCAAAACCAAACACTGAAAGAAGAGAAATCTAAAAGCTACAACCAGAAAATGAAGCATTAGACTAGATTAGTCTATATTAGAGAGATTGGCTGTAGAATACACCTGACCAACACTGGCACACTTTCAAATAGTACTGCTTTATTACCGGTCATAAAGGAACAAGTATTGTGACACTGAGGCTAAACAAATGTGGCAGGAGAGGGAAAAAAAGAAAGCTGATGATGCAACTAGGACAAATCAAGATTTAGAGGTTCAGATTGAAAATTCAAAACAATAGGACCAATCATTACAAAAATGTAACATTCGCAAGCCAAGCTGGGAAACAAGTGAATATAAATATGAGAAAATGGATTTTTAGTTTCAGTATTTTCTCAAGTTTCTGGAGTGGGTTTTGAACCTTCAATCTAAGCAGTCCTAGCAACAGAGCCACTACACGATACCAGAAGGTGTTCCTGACACTCACTGCAGTACCTTCATACTGCATTACTGATAGGTGCCTTTAGAAAGAGAGTAAATAGTAAATGTTAGGACCTGAATGTTAATATTATTCAGTCATAAAATTTTACAGCACAGAATGAGGCCCTTTGGCTCATCACGTACCCCTTATCATCATTCACCTTCATTGGATGATAAGTGACCAAAATTACGGACCAAATGCTGGAAAATGAGATTAGAATAGTTGGGTCATGGTTTTTGATTGGTGCAGACTCTATGATACTTTCTTTTTGTGCTGTATACCTCAATGACCATGAGTCTACGACTACTGTAGTCTCATTTTCCAGCTTTTGTCCCATAGCCTTGTGCTTCAAGTAATCGTCGAAATACTTCCTAAAATGTTGAGATAGCTCCCACTTCTAGCAGTCTCTACACTCCCTTTGAGTGAGTATTAACAGCACTGTCAGGCAATGAGTTAGAGACAAAGTAGGATTTAGGGAAAGGGTCACAGTAAACAGTTTTTTGAAAAAAAATATTGCAGTGTAAATTTAAACAGTTTCTGCAAACTGCAACAAACAGTCCGTATTAAGTCTCCTGTTGAAAGCAGGATTATTTCTTCAGCAAAAGCTGTGTCATATCATAAATTTTATAGATGTAGAATCAATCCAAGTCATTAGCAGCATTTTTTCTTTAAACTCAAATATTTCTAAAATGTAAGACATATTGCCAAAAGCTTCTCACCTTGCACGCGTTAGGGACATACACAAGATTGCTAAATTTCAAACAAACATAACATTTTATACTAAGGAAAAGAGTGCTGATGATAGGGCAAGCAGACTTCGCATGGTCAAGATGTCATCATTGAGAAAGCAAGAGCAAATCAAAAGGTGCAAGGCTTGAACAAATTTCATTTGCAGAAAACAGGTTAATCATACAAATGTCTGTCCCTTATGTCATGTTTAAATGTGTTATGTTATGAGCTTGATTATTTTAAAATACTTGCTATTGTAGCTACTTGTGCAATGGATTATTCAGTAAGTGATACCCAATCACAGATACACATCTTGCATTTTGTTTTGAACATCTCTAGTAAATCGCCTCAAAATTATCTCTGATCCAAGGCCAACCACCTCTTCAGGGAACTGAAGACTGTTACCCTTGGTATCTGCAAAACTTATGAGAGAGATGACTTTAACCTCCCATCCCAAGCACAGTTTGGGATGGAAGTTAGATTAAAAAAAAATTGGGAAGCTACATAATAGACACAGATTGGGGTGGGGGTGAATCAACACTTAGGAGGTAGATTTGTCTTGGAATTTTTTAAAAACTAAGCTGCATGCTTCCATTTTAACTTGCTTTTATTTGTGACACCGGTCAATGAAACATGGCAAGATGGACTGGACTCATGCACCAAATGCCTTTATTGTACCACCTATGGGACAGGAGGAGCAAAAATGCATCCACCGATTAAAGCATAAAAACACATCACATTCCCTGCACCACTGGTATTGGCGCTAGCTGCTACTCAGCTACTTTACACCCTGATGGGCAAACAGCCAGTCGTCTTGCCTGTTGAGAAAACTTTAAGCAAGTTCACGCATTAATTTTAGGGAGGTATCATTCTTTAATTCTGAGTGCACCATCTGAAGATCCTCAGCCCTAAATCTTCTCCCAACTGTAGCTAATTTTTCAGCTCAAGGAATTTTAAATACACAAGGACAACACGCTTTAAAAATACTGCATGGAACATTCACAGTATGTTTTAATGTAAATCTCAGCCAGGTAGCGACATATCACACCAATCAATATCAATCATGAATAACTGCATATCTAGAGGAAGAGTCAGACTTGTCCTTGTAAGATCGGAGCTATGAAAATAGGCTTGGGTATTTGACCATATAATTCACAGAAAGAGGATATCCAGACTCTCAAATTAGTCCCAGTGCCTTCCTCCTCCCCCAAAGACTTGCAATGTTTTCTATCCATTCAAGCAGTTTGACAATTCTTTTAGAAAGTTACCATTGGAATCAACTTCTAAGCCCCCATTAGAGAAGTCAGCAATACTGTTGAAGGCATGAGAAACTTTAAACATGACTGTGGGTACGAGTCAAAGAAACAGGCTGAAGTAGGACAAGAACTAATGTTACAAAAAACTTCTCTTGACACAATGAGTGACCAACTTACAGAACAAACAACCAGATGGAGTAGATGAGTTGACAATACTCAACCCATTTAACAACAAAATGAGCACAATGATTGGGAACAATTGGAATTCGCTGGGCAGGTGCGTTGAGTTGAATGATCTTCTGCATGGCATGAACTTCTGAGCGAGCACAGACAAGATTTGTGAATGGAAATAAAAAGGACGTTGAGCTACACAAACAATGCACAAAATTTAACTTTATTTTTTCCCTTTTGATTTTTTTTTGTCTGTTTCTCCATCTGACGAAGAGAAACTGAAATAAATTCCTCAGTTCTTTGTTACAAGGTTAAAACACCCAGACTTGGCAGCAGCGACAGTGTCTCCGACTTGCAGTAGTGGTGTTCCCCTCAGCCTTTCCCTCCCTCACTTCAATCGTCTGGGCAGTGTTTTGTTCTACACTGACAGATCCTGGAAAGGGGTTGGAGGGAGGGATAGGGAAAGAAAGAGTGTTGGGTCTGTTTTCTGTGAACCATTTGTGTCAGATTCGGGTCAGCAGGTGCCAGAAGCTAGAGGGTAAGACACTCTCAATCTTCTCCATCACAAAGTTGAAGGGTGCAAACAGTGTGCTGAAGAACTGCAAGACATTAAACAGCAAGGAAGCAAGTTAGAGGCATATTTTTTCACTGGAGTAACATACAGGAGCTTCATTACAAATCCACATTTTTCCTCTCCCAAAGGCATATCCCACCAAACCTTCAAGGGAAACATTGTTTTATTTGCAAAACTATTTGATTCCTGTTTTGTCTACTGACACTGTGCCTGGGCTGCCCTGGAATAAATTAACGAGAGAATTAAAATGTAGTAAAGAAAACTGCAGTCTACATTCAATGGTTTCTAGTAATCTGCAAATGAAGGCTGAGAGTATTATTGCTCTGTTCATCTACATATTAGCAAACAAAAGAATTTCAAGCATTATTATGGTTTTTTTTCCACAAGTTATGAAAATAAATGTTAGACAGTAACCAATAGCTACTCTGCTCAATATCACATTTTTTTTGTACTAAGACATCCATAGAAGGAGATTTAAATGATTCCAAGGTTATTTGAGACAGTTGCATTCTATGGCAGCAGCAGGTGGAATCCTAGATTTCTAAATGAATGCATTTTATCTTCTGAGTTACAGATTAAAATAAAGTCACCCAGCCTTTCTTAAATGCTTAAGAGCCAGAATTGACAACACGTGTCAGATTGAGCAGAAGGTCTTTTTAGAACCCAGACGTTTGGATAAAAGAACAAATTTACTTTCCTTGAAATACTTTAGCAGTTTTTAGAATCATGCAAATAAGAACAGCTAACAATCACGGGCAATTCAAGATTAACTTTCTGTCCTTGATTTCAACCCTGGTCAGGTGGTGGTATGTTTGTCAGAATTAGAAAGCAGAGGGTTTTAATCCTGCATCAGTACACAAATCTCTACTGATGTTCTCAATGAACTATTAAGGGAGTATTGAACATTTTCCTCAGAATGTAAACATCGCAACCTTTTACTCTAAAGAAATGTTTCAGACTTTTTCACAGCTCAAAACCTGTAACGAACAGTCCATGCAGTTGACAACTGACACCAGATTTTCGATCATGAGTCAGTTTCCTTCATGATTTTCGTGGTAATGCTAACATCTTAATGAGGATTGCTTAGACCAATCATAAGTTTGACTTTAATTAAAAACAAAACTAGAGCAGGCTGATTATACACAATATACTACACAGAAACAGGCCATTTGACCCAACTAGTCTGTGCTGGTGTCTAAACTCTGTGCAAGCTTCTGCCCCATTCCATGTACAGCATCTCCACTTTCCAATCTTCCTTCCTTTTCCTTTTTTGCTCTTATACTTATTTAATTTTCTTTGAGAAAGTTAAAGCTATTTCCCTCAAGTACTATTTGTGATAGTGAGTTCCACCTACTAGATACTCAGAGTGAAGAAATTTCTCCTCATTCTAGAACACAGACATAGAACAGTACAGGCCCTTCAGCTCTCGATGTTGTGCTGGCTTTTTATCCTACTCTAAGATCAAACTAACCTACATAACGTATATTTTAATATCACCCATGTGCCAATCCAAGAATCACTTAAATGTCCCTAATTTGTCTGATTCTACTACCACTGTTGGCACTACATTCCACACACCCACCTCTCTGTGTAAACAACCATCCTCTGACACCCCCCTTTAACCTTCCTACAATCACCTTAAAATTATGAGGTAAAAACAATGACTGCAGATGCTGGAAACCAGATTCTGGATTAGTGGTGCTGGAAGAGCACAGCAGTTCAGGCAGCATCCAAGTAGCTTCGAAATCGACGTTTCGGGCAAAAGCCCTTCATCAGGAAGGGCTTTTGCCCGAAACGTCGATTTCGAAGCTACTTGGATGCTGCCTGAACTGCTGTGCTCTTCCAGCACCTTAAAATTATGCCTCCTCATGACAGACATTTCTGCCATGGAAAAAAGTCTCTGGTTATCCACTCTATCTACGCCTCTCACCATTACATACACCTCTATCAAGTCACCTCTCATTCTTCTTTGCTCCAATGAGAAAAGCCCTAGTTCCCTTTCTTCATAAGACATACCCTCCAGTCCAGGCAGCATCCTGGTAAATCCCTCTGCACCCTCTCTAAAGCTTCCACACCCTTCCTGTAATGCGATAACCAGAACGGAACACAATATTCCAATGTTGTCTTACCAGGGGTCTATAGAGCTGCAGCATAACCTCACTGCTCTTAAACTCAAACTCCCTGCTAATGAAAGCCAACTGATTTATTTGCAATTACTTGTCATTTGGTATTACAGAGGTGAGGCCTTTGTTTAAATGCTAATTTTTGCTTTAAAATAGTATTCTTGCGAAATACCCTGCTAAGTTCAAGACAAAAAGCTACAAACATGTCTTTTTCAGCAATACTCAACTACCTTGCATCGACACAGCGTAGCATCTATACATGCTGGCTGCAAACAAAAACTTGTCCAGAATTAGAATGCAAAGCTAAGAAATTTTTCAAAAGTTTCATTGACAAAGGCAAACACCAAAATAATTGGTCATTTGGTCGTACAGAATTTGAGCAATCCTGATTTAAAGACATGAAGTTTTTTATTTGCATTTGTCTGGACAGGATCACAAGAATTCTAAATCTCAGAACAACAATTTATATTGTGTGAGAAGAGAGTGCTGATTGGTTGGGAAATGGTCTCTCTACTAGTCGAGTTATTGCTATTGAGATTGCAATAAGGAACAGTTAACCATTCAGGTTTTGATTAAAGGGAGAGCGACACACCGACTTGTTCATTCATTTTGCAAAAACAGGACACTGCTACAAATGCTTTAAACAAGTCAAGAAAACAATAGGGTTCCAACTCTACTTTATCTGGACTCAGATGGACAGCAAACTCCAGGTCCAGGTACCTAGATGATCTTGAAATAGTAAGCAGACTGTTAAGGAGTCCAGGAAGACTCAACACACCAGCAGAAAGGACAGATAGGTGACATGTACAATTCAAGTGAATAAATGTGAAGTAATACCTTTTAGAAAGGTCATGAAATGAAAGAGCAAGCAAGGGGAGATGAAGACATGGCATTTTGTGCTGCATAAATATCACATGAAATTTATAAATCATTGACTCATTAAAAGTCAATGGGCATGGTATAAAATAGGCTGCTAAATATTAGGAACTCATTTCATGCTACAAGTATAGACCAAAATCACCACCCACTCATCAGGGGTGTTTTTTTTTATTTTAAGGCTGAAATGCTTTGCTATGGAGAGCAGTTCATGTAGAGGCCAATGTTTCTTGTAAGGAAAATGTGGATAAATATTTTCAAAGGAAGAACATGGGGCAAGACGACTAATTTTGGATTGCAGTACTTTGTTTCTGAGGAAATATTTCAGTAGAAACAAGAACAATTTCCTTTAGTGAGCTAAAGCATAAGTAACATTTTGATTTGAGACTGATATTTTCTGACCCTGATAGGTTGTGAATCACAGTGAAGTGTGATCATTATTTTAAATGAAACTACTGTCTTGCCTTGGTATTAACTCTTTGCAATCTTGGCAACTTTACAGCTGAAATCAATGCCAGATAAATTTAGTTTCACACACACACTCATACGCAGGCACATCATAAAGTAATGAAAAAGGTCACATCACAGTTAATAAGGAACAGCAGAAGACCTTCTGGCCCACTGTCTGCACTGGCTCTTTAGAAGAGACCCCCAATTAGTTTCTTCCCTTTGGTCTCTCTCTGAAGATCTACTATTTTTTCCACTCAAAATATTCCCTTCCTTGGGTGTCACTGGCTAGACCAGGGTAGCTACCCTGGAGAAAATGGTGGTGAGCTACTTTCTTGAACCACTGCAATTCATCCGATGTAGGGACATGCACAGTACTATTAGAAAGGGAGTTCCAGGATTTTTACTCAGCAACATTGAAGGAAGTGTTATTTAGGTCCAAGTCAGGATGGTGTTTGACTTGAAGGGAGATTTGGCGGTGGTGTTCCCATGTATCTGCTACCCTTGTCCTAATGATAGAGATTATGGATTTGGAAGGTTCGATGAAGGAGCTTTGGCAAGTTGCTACAGTGCATCTTCTAGATGGCACATACTCTTGCACTGTGCACTGGTGAAGGGAGTGAATGATCCAAATGGTACAAGGGATGCCTATCAATACATTTTCTCTATCTTGGATGGTGTCAAACCTCTCGAGTGTTACTGGAGCTGCACCCATTCAGGGAAGTGGAGTCTGTTCCATCACACTCCTAAATTGTGCCTTGTAGATAATGTATAAGCACTGGGGAGTCAGGAGGGGAGTCACTCAAGCCCCTTTTGAAAATTATTATGGAATTAGATTACACCACCTTTCAAGCATGGCATTCCACATCACACAACATGCCCCGTTAAATAAATAACTGTCTCCCCCAGGCTATCATTTTAAATGTGTTCTCTGGTTTCAGACCATATTATTAATGGAAACAGTCTCTTCCTACTTGATCCACAAAAAAAAAATTCATTATTTCAAGTGCCCATTGAATCTATAGATTCGAGGGGAGAACAGTGCCAGCTGCTGCAGTGGCTTCAGAGTATTGAAGTCCCTCATTCCTGCTATCTTCCAGCTAAATCTCCTCAGCACCTCAACGGCTTTGGCAATGCTTCCCAAGATGTAGTACCCAGAAACAGACACTAAACTCAAGTTCTTCTTTTAGGCAGGGGTTCTAAACCAGTGATTTAGAAAGGTTCAGTATATCTGCACTTAGTTATTCAGTTGGAAACATCTATATTTAACACTGATATTCAAAATCCTGGAAAGACATTTCAACCACTAAATGAGATCTGCAGGATTCAACTTAAAATAGATTTAAGATTTTAACAGAGTGGAACTTCCATATGTTGTGTCTATATAATTAAATGCTTGTGTTATTATAAACCAGATATGATGCAATTGTTCAATAAGGAAGTGATAAAAATATGTTTTCATTTGTACAGAGTCCAAATTAGCTGCCACAGATGAAAGATCACTCAGAAATTCAGGAAAAAACATCGCTACTCAAAACGAGATGGTGAAACTTGCTGCAAAAACTGCAAGAACATAGACGTAGGAGCAGTCTGCTCTACAATTTAATTTGATCATGGCTGATCATCCATCTCAATACATTTTCCTGTGCTACCCTGCATCAATTAATATTACTAGTATTCAGAAATCTATTGATGCACATCTTGAATAGAGTCAGTGATTGAGTTTCCACTAGAAATACTGAGGTGTGTAGTTTGGATGCATTTAATGGGAAGTTAAATAAACAAAAGGGAGAAAGGAATAGCACAGGTTGAGACAAGGAAGTGTGTGAGGTGCCAATGTGCCGAGTACAGACCAGCAACACTCCTTCTAAATTAGTCGCTGAGGCTGTGCATTCCAACTGGTGTACCAATGCATTGACTTTCAAAAGTTGATAATGTGCATGAACTTCAGGAATCTGCACAATGAGCGAGCATTGCAAACTAGTTGGTTCTGTGCTGAAAATTCCAGATATAAAAAATTCTGCACACTTCCCCCTTGTCTGCTCTATTACCAAGAACACTTCCTTTGCCGTCCGTAACATTTGCTGCTTTCATCTTTTCTCTTTCTCCCAGCCAATAAAACTTGAATCTACGTCAAGTCAAATGTTCCAACAGGTTAATGTAAAAACAAAAAAAAAGGATACTGGAAATCTGAAACAAAAACAAAGAGCTGGAGAAACTCAGCAGGTATGGCAACAACTGCAAAAGCAAAACAGAGTCAATGCATTGGGTCCGATAATCCTATGTCCCTACTGGACTCAATGAGTGATCAAAGCGTTTTGGGGGAAAAGCTGCAACGTTTTTGTTCATGTTGGTAAAGCAGGTTCTTGCCCAGAGAAAGAAGTAGATGAACATAAAACAGAAAAAAAATGGAGTTTTTTGCTTAATAATCTTGTGACTACTGATGACACAGCTATTAAATGAACTTTGTATTTTTTTTCCTCAGCAAAATAGCAACTCTCCTGCCTTCCCAACACTACTCTGAGCGGTTTGTTAGACCCGATTGTGATCAGCCTTTGCCCAGATTATTATCTCCTGACATCTGTCCTGAATTAGGCCATCTTTGAGGATTTGACTCCCCAGGGCTGTTGAGGCAGAGTGGTTGTGCCTCTACTTCTGGACCAGGAGGCCCAGATTCTAGTCTCACCTGTTCCAGAGGTGCGTAAGGACTATCTCTGAATAGGTTGATTAGAAAATAAAGTAGTATGTGATGCGCCAGTCTATGAATGATACACTGCAGGAGGCAACCATTTGGCCCATTGTGCCAGTTCTGGATTTTCAAGCTGCTCCTGAGAGAACAGCCACTGAAAGTAGTACTTACTGCCAAGATTTATAACCACTTAAGACTAGAAATGAAACTTAGGGCTGCCAGGTGGAAGATTTCATTCCTTCAAAATAAAAGATAATAAGACAGAGGACGATTATAACTGGAACAATACTGCTACTTGTATTGTAATTTTCCCGATGGGGTGGAATTCTGTTATAAAACACAGATGGCCTCATTTAAATTATTCACTGTTCTCATCTCCTGACCCAGTATTTTCACGCAGGGCATGTCTTACACTTATTGTCTCATTTTGATAAAAATCTAATCTCTAATGGCAGAGTGCAAAAAAAACCCTGTGTTTTCCCATTAATCATACAAGGTCTCAAACCCAAGCCGTGCAGAGATATAGCAATTATTTTGTACTACAGCATGAGCAGAATTGGTTTTTTTTCCACACAACAAACCAGCACTGAAGACGAGGAGAAAGTTACATGGATCTGGTTCCGGAGGCTGCTCTGGTTAGTTTCACATTGGCCAACAAGTGGAGTCAGCACATTCAAGAGAGTTCATTTCTAACCTCTTCCCCCACCCCACAACAACTCATTCTCTTTGGGATTGTGGGACTTGGGCCATTAACTATCTCCCCGCTTCGACCAATCTTTGAGAAGATAAGATTTATTACAGAATTACCAGCGGCCCCACAGACACTGTCCCTCTGCTTTATTTCACACGCCAATGCACGTTACAAACATGTGCTGAGCACGGACAAAATCTGACTGCTGTCATCCACACATCCAGCAAGCTGAATGGTACCTTGCTACTAAGTGGCACCAAAATGCTTGTTCACACCAGAAGGTATGATGAGGTTTGTCCCTATTTAGAACATAAAGCTTTAACTCTACGTTTCCTTTCACTGCCTGACACTCCTGGGTATAAGGCTCAGTGGGACCTTCATCCTGGGACTGGTAGCAGTCCTGCATGTGCCCATTAGAGAGCTATGGTGCTGACAGGAACTGCCTTCTAATCAGATGGACCACTCAAGAGACCACTTCCTTCCAGTGCGGGGCTTATTCCGGCTATATTGGCTACCCCAACTCATCTGTTCACGGACAAACTGTTTATTTTTCTCTCTCTTCCCTCATGTCCCACACACATTATTTTCTGCTCTCAGCGAATCATGGGAATATTTAAAAGCCTGTCACTTCTTTGAAATAATGTTTCACATTCTCCTTCAGTTTAATCTTTTATCCAATCTTTCCCTCTTTGCTAGTTTTCGACATGGAGAACCCTTACTAACAACACTGAATTGTCAGCTGGGATTTTGTGCTCAAGGCTCTAGAGAGGAACTTCAACCCACAACCTTGCAATTCACAGGTGCAAGTGCTACCCATTGAGCACGGCTAACAAGTAATTTGGTAAAGAGAGGAAAGGTATCATCATGGATCTTGATCCAATACACGGATCAGAATCAGGCCATTTGGGCCAAAGATTATGTGGCAGCTTTTATATTCCACATAATTCTTTTCCCATCATTCTTCAATTAAATATCAAAAATCTTGCCTCCCTTCTGTTTATTACACTTAAACATTCAAATTGTTTCTGCATGCAGAGCTTTCAGACAAAGTGCTCCACATTCCAAGAGAATTAATGCGTTCTGGATTTGTTTTTCAACTGATCCTATTCCGGAATCAATGGTACATTCCTTCGCTTTAGATTTCCTTACTGCAGGGAACAGTCATGCCTCATTGTGGGGGCTTCTAGCCTTCTACACATGGGCACTACTACAGTGGCCTGCTGCACTGCTGTTTCATTGTTATATGTATGTCATTTTGCTCATTAATTCAATCAATGCCTGTCCACATGCCCGAGAGATCACAATCTTTGTGACTACCAATTATGGAGGTCAAGTTGGTCTATTTCAAAGCATCTTGGGGGGGGTTTTAAGAATAGTAAATCCGAGGTTGCAGCAGTGACTAGACTTCAAGGCGTACTGCTATGGCCAAAAAGTGGAGTTCCCCTACTGCCCTGGTTTACGTTTAACTCTCAAAAAAAAACACAAGAGTTAGTTTCTGATTATTTACTACACTGCAGCTTTTAAGATCCTATTGTATTCTTGTTGTGTGTCCTGTTCTTATCATTAAAACTGCAACAACAGTCCAAACGTTCATCGGTTTGGTGGTGTACTGAGGTTATGAAAGGCACTACATAAATGCAGGTTCTGTCTTCACAAACATACAAACAAACCTTCACAAACCTTGCAAAAATCATACCAAGCAACAACTCAGCCAACTAATGCAAATGCAAATTCAGATAAGGAAGTGGTCCTCTAATTCAGTCACAGAGAGTTTAGAAGAGAAGAAAACTAACTGCAGTTGGAATTATGTCCCAGGATTACCTCAACATAAATGCTACAAGGTTTATCAACTGTCTGCCAGCTTCTCAGAGAAGGCGAGCTGCTTTTGCATAAACACAGACGGTGATTTGTGCAACCACGTATATGACAGAGTGTTATTTTCTAATGTGGCGACAGTTCTCAAATCCAAAAAATTGCATTAACCGTTTTGATGCAGAAAGTTAGAGCCGCAGCTGATTTGAAGCTCCATACCAATCCACATACATCTCAGATCAGATTCATACAGCCACCATAGTGGTTAAAAATTCAAGAAAAGAAAGCGGTGTGTATAAACATTCTTCATAAAAAGGCAGCTTAAACATTTAGATTACATCCTTTTATTGTTTTCCTTTCATGGAGCTATTCAGAAGGTTTCCACCATAATCATATTCACAAATCGAATGCATGACTGTTAGTTCCCTGTTCACCTTTTGTTAAATTAATTCCCATAATAGTTATAGGTCTAAACAAGGTCTGATATAATGAAGCCCCATCATGTGTATTAATGGATAAAAAAAAGCTTTTCAAGCCCATTTCCCCATTCAATAGAATCATGGCTCACTTTCTACATCAAATCCCACTGTTCTTCAGGGAAGGAAACCCACCATTCTCATCTGGTCTGGATGATATGTAACTCCAAACCCACAGCAACATGGTTGACTCTCACCTGCCCTCCGAAATGACCTAGCAAGCCATTCAGTTGTATCAATCAAATTTCAAAAGGAATGAAATTGGACAGATCATCTGACATCATCCTCGGCAGCGGAAAAGACAATAGCAGAAACAGGTGGAGCAAGCAGGTTTGAGGGGATGAATGGCCTATTCCAGTTCCTACTTCTTACGCTCTTATATCAGTCTTCAATGTATTCACCGACTCGGCACCCAGAATCATTCCAAAGCTTCAGGATCCCCGAGTGAAGAAATTTCTCCTTATCCATGTCCTAAGTGAAACAATGATTCCAGAATTCTTGAGTCTCCAATCAGAGAAACTACGTCTCAGGGTAAATAACAGCAGGAGATGTTGTAGAGCCAAGACAGTTCTATGGGGTTAAGGTACTGATTGACCATGATCTTAACAAATAATGAAAATAGGCTCAAGTGACTGAGGGACCTCCCCAATCCAAAAACAAAATCCATCAGCCTGAATGCGTACTCCTTCCGATCCCATCATAAAGATCAATGGTGTTTTTCTCAATTCCAGTTTCTGGCATTATTAAATTTATTTATTTATGCTGGTTACAAAACAGATTAGACTCAAGTGAGTACCTGGAAATTTCACTACCAATACTTACAGCCTTAGCAAAAACGCCCATGAGTTCTGGAAACTGATGTGTGAGGAGCGCCAGCATCGCAGTAAACGAACACAGTCCAGCTGTGAACAAGATGAAGAATGGGAGCTCCTTCTTTGGATAAACTGACACTTCATGGAAAGCTAGACAAGAACAAAGCATAGCCCTTCATTTTAAAAAGTGCCTTACAACTTGATCAATAGCATAGACTTTGTTCACATATCACAAGTAACATTGACATGGCTACGTTTATTGCCGGTTATCTTTATGAGGAAAATGTGAACATGGTGGTCCTTTATTTCAATCGAGGGTTTAGAATGAGAGGTAATCTTATTGAAACATATAAGATCTTGAGGGGGCTTGACAGGGTTGATGCTGCAAGAATGTTTCCTCGTGGGAGAGTCCAAAACTAAATAATGGATACAGTTTAAAAGATCAAGGACTTCGCACTTAAGTTGGAGATGAGGAAGATTTTTTTTTCTTCTGACAGGGTCATAAGTCTTTGGAACTCTCTTCCAAAGAGCAGTGAAAGCAGGATTATTGAACATCTTTAAGGAAGAGGTAGGTGGAATCTTAACTGAGGCAGTCAATGGTTATCGGAGACAGCCAGAAATGTGGAATAAAAACCATCTAGTTGAACAGTGAAGTTTGTGGGAGAGGGGTCTCCAAATGGCTACATCCTTCATCTAATTCATCTATTCATATATGGATCCATTTGGATAACATTCGCCTACACAGCCCATTTAGTCCCTCTTTCATAGTTGATCGGTGTTTGAACTCTAAAAGCCTAACATCATTTTTTTTTTAACATCTTTTGTCTGGTGAAAATTTATGTGAGACTGAAAATCTTAAGTCAGGTTGCATCCACAGCTTGTTATAGCACAGAGTTTCACACTTCTGGAATTATTTGACAGTTTTCAAAATCCCTCCAAAATGGCCTGGTTTTGAAATTAAGGTTTTGAAATTCTGTTGTCCACATGGGAAAAAAGTCATCTTCCTGTTCTATTAATTGCTTTCAAAATTCTAAAAATCTCAATTAAACCACTCCATGGCTTCTAACTTAACCTTCTATTTCAGGGAATTTGTGTAATCACTCCACATAACCTAATACTTGGGAGACCTGGTAACATACTGGTGAATCCACAGCACACTCCTTTTCAAGCCAATTATATTCCAAGGGACAGTAGTCAGAACTGGTCACATATCATGTCTAAACATGGGTTTTGTAAAGCTGTAGGTAAACTTCCTGCCCTTTAAAGTGCTTAACATTCTGGTAGCTTTTTGATTTTTTTCTGTTCTTGTTTATTATTAAGCATATTTATATTTCTTGTGCCTTTGACCAAGAGCTAGCTGGTTCAAATTGCTAACTGCTTGCAATGTTGAGTTTAAGCAGATAACCCGGTACCTCAGTCTCAGCCCAGTGAAGTTTTAAATGATTCTTAATGATTTAGCAGGCAGACTAAAGTCTTAATCCTTGTTATTTTGACCTCCCTAAATTGTAAAACAGTTCCATACAATGTAGTCAGTAATTTGAACCAAAACCATTCTGTTCCATTGCAAGTGCATGTAAGTGCAACATAAGCTTTGTGTTCATCTAAATTGCAACAGTCTTGATCCAAAGGTGTTGCCATTTTTGTAAAAATAATATAGAATTCAGGACAAAACTTAGGTGAAGATTTGCACAAACTAGCAGACAACTGCTACCCTACGATCTCTCAGACACAAGGTCAAGCTGAGTCTAAACAGACAAAGAGAAATCTATTTCTTCTCCAATAGTTGCTGCGTCTCTCAAGAAAGATGAGAAAATCAAAACCAAGGCGCTGCTTGACTGCAGTCATTGCGCCAAAATTCCTGAAACAAGGCATTTTTTTCAGAGAACTTAATTGGTCAAAGAAAGTAAAGGCCTGACTCCTTGTGTGGCTATAGTTGTGTTCTCATCTGGAGTATTACCATATCAAGATCATAATCTCGTTAATCATTTTGGCTGAGAGAACACTCAATCAGGAACAAACAGTTTCCAATCTTTTACCTTCTGTTCTAATAAATGGTTACACCTGAAACTTTAACCTGCAAGTTCTGTTTCAGACACTGATGAACTGATTAATTATTTTCAAGGGTGATTAGTTCTGACTCTCATTTTTCTTGCTTGCTTGTAAACATTGCTCAATAATCTCACATAATATTGCAAATTACTCACAAATTGCTTTCTTTCTCATTTTTCTTTTCAGCCCGATATTTATGGAAAAGTTAGGAAATGCCAAAGTTAACGGCATGATCCATTTAACATTTTTTGCTTCCTGGTCAGCAGCCACTGAGAAGGGTTGACTGACAAACTGCCAGGCAGGAATGACTATTACACCCTTGGCCACAGACGGAAAGTGAGAGGGGGGAGTGGGGCAAGGTGGGGAGGTGAAATTGTACTGAAAGAGAAGGCACTTAGGTAGCTTATAAGTATCTGACTGCAGTGAGTGTCCAACAGGCTTGCTGTGGGCAGGGGTGGGGTGGGGTGGGGTGGGGTGGGGTGGGGTGGGTGCGTGCATTTGTGGGGTGGTGGGAGGAGAGAGTGAGACACCTGCGGGGGTTAACAAGGAAATTCTCCTGCTCCCTCAGGTATTTACAACACTTGGATTCAACTACCTCTCATTTCTTGGTCCTTCAGTTGATGGGTCTCGGTGAATCTGGGAAACCTACCGATAGTCATGGAGCTTCAAACAAAACTGTAGAACAAATAACCTTACAGCACAGGAACAGGCCCTTCAGCCCTCCAAGCCTGCACTGATCCAGATCCTCTATCTAAATCTTCCACCTATTTTCTAAGGATCTGTGTCCCTTTGCTCCCTGCTCATTCGTGTATCTGTCCAGATACATCTTAAATGATGCCACCTCCACTGGTAACACATTCCAGGCACCCACCACCCTCTGCATAAAGAGTTTTCTATGCATATCTCCCCTAAACGTTTCCCCTCTTACTTTAGTAACTGACCCCTAGTAATTGAGCTCTCAACACTAGGAAAAAAAGGTTTCTTGCTATCCACCCTGTCTACACCTCTTCTTATGATTTTGTAGGCTTCATTCAGGCTCCCCCTCAACTTCAGTCTTTCCAATGAAAATAATCCTAAACTACTCAACCTCTCCTCATAGCTAGCACCCTCCATACCAGGTAACATCCTGGTGAACACCCTCTGTACTCTCTCCAAAGCATCCACATCCTTTTGTTAATGTGGCGACAAGAACTGTATGCAGTATTCCAAATGTAGCTGAACCAAAGTTTATACAACTGTAACATGACCTGCCAACTCTTGTACTCAATACCCCATCCGATGAAGGAAAGCATGCCATATGCTTTCATGACCACACTACTGACCTGCATTGCCACTTTCAGGGACCAATGGACCTGAACACCCAGATCTCTTTGTACATCAATTTCCCCCAGGACTTTTCCATTTATGACAGTTTGCTCTGGAACTGTATTTTCCAAAATGCATCACCTCACATTTGTCCAGATTGAACGCCATCTGCCATTTCTCTGCCCAACTCTTTAATCTATCTATATTCTGCTGTATTCTCTGAAGGTGCCCTTCACTATCTGCTACTCCACCAATCTTAGTGTCATCTGCAAACTTGCTTATGAGGCAACCTACACCTTCTTCCAAATCATTTATCATACACACTAGCACGGATTCCTGTGGGACACCACTGGTCACAGGTCTCCATTTTGAGAAGCTCCCTTATACTACTACTGTCTCCTATTGCCCAACCAGTTCTCTATGCATTTAGCTAGAACACCCTGGGCCCCATGCAACTTCACCTTCTTCATCAGCCTACATGGAGAACTTTATCAAATGCCTTACTAAAGTCCATGTATATGACATCTATATCCCTTTCCTCAACAATCAACTTTGTCACCTCTTCAAAGAATTCTATTAGGTTTGTAAGACATGACCTTCCCTGCACAAACCATGCTGCCTATCACTGATAAGCCCATTTTCTTCCAAATGGATATACATCATATCCTTTAGTATCTTCTCCAGTAGCTTCCCTACCAGGATTATCCCTGGTACCCTTCTTAAACAAGGGGACAACATTAGCAATTCTCCAGTGCTCTGAGACCTCCCCCCATGTTCAAAGATGCTGCAAACATATCTGTTAAAGTCCCAATTGTTTCCTCTCTTGCTTCCCTCAGTAACCTGGGATAGATCTCATCCAGACCTGAGGACTTGTCCACGTTAATGTCTTTTTGAATACACAACACTTCCTCCCTCCTTATGCAGACCTCATATAGAATAATTAAAGATCTATCCCTAACCTCAAAGGCTGCTATGTTCCTCTCCTCTGTGAATAACGATGCAAAGTACTCATTAAGAATTTCACCCATTTTCGCTGATTCCATGCAAATCTTCCCTCCTTTGTCCTGGAGTGTGCCAGCCTTTTCCCTAGTTACCTTCTTGCTCCTTATATATGAATAAAAGGCTTTGGGGTTTTCCTTAACCTAGCTTGCTAAGGATATCTCATGACCCCTTTTAGTCCTCTTAATTCCTTGTTTCAGATCGGTCCTACAGTCCTGATATTCTTCCAAGGCTTCAGCTGTCTTCAGTCACCTAGACCTTATTTTTCCTCTTAGCTACTTTCAATTTCACCGGTCATCCTTGGTTCCCTAATCTTGCCTTTTCTATCCCTCATTTTCACAGGAACAGGCCTCTCCTGCATGCTAATCAACCTCTCTTTAAAAGCCTCCCACATATCCAATGTGGATTTCCCTAAAAACAGCTGCTCCCAATCTCTATTCCCCAGCTCCTGCTGAATTTTGGTACAGTTGGCCTTCTCCCAATTTAGCACCCTTCCTTTAGGATCATGCTTGTCTTTGTCTGTGAGTATTCTAAAACTTAAGGAATTGTGTAGCTGTAATGTGGAGGTGTACAGCTTCATTAAAATCTGTATCAGAAATCCACCTATGCAGAGAGCAAGTTAGTCACCACCACCAACCCTAATAAAAGACCATAAGGTACAGCAGAATGAGGTCATTCGACCCCTCCATTAGATCTGCCATTTGATCATGACTGACCTATTTCGTAATCCCATTCTCCTGCCTTTTCCCTGTAACCCTTCATCGCCTTACTAATCAAAAATCTATCTTAAATACAGTAAATAACTTGACCTCCACAGCCTGCTGTGGCAGTGAATTCCACGGACTAACCATGCTCTGGCTGAAGAAATTCCTCCTCATCTCAGTTCTATAGGGTCATGCCTTCACTCAGAATATGTCCTCAGGTCCTAGTCTCTCCAACTACTAGAAACATCTTGACCACATCCACTCTACCTGGGCCCCTCAGTATTCGGAAAGTTTCAAGCAGATTCTCCCTCCATTTTTCTAAACTCCACGAGTACAGACCCAGAATCTTCAACCATCCTCAGATGTCAAGTCTGTCACCCCTGAGATCATTTTTATAAACCTCCTCTGGATTCCCTCCAAGGCCAGCTCATCGTTTCTTAGATATGGAGCTCAAATTGCTCCCAATACTCCAAATGCTGTCTGACCAGAGCCTTATACAGCCTCCACAGTACACCTCTGCTCTTGATTTCTAGTTCTCTTGGAAGGAATGCAAACATTGCATTTGCTTTCGTAATGGTCAGTTGAACCTGCATGTTAACCTTAAGAAAATCCTGAGGACTCTCAAATCTCTTTGTGCTTCAGATTTCTGAAGCCCTTCCTAGTTCAGAAAACAGTCTACACCTTTATTCTTCCTAATAAAGAGCATTACCTTCCACTTTCCCCACAATGTATTCCATCTGTCATTCCTTTGCCCGTTCTCCTAGCCTACAAGTCCTTCTGCAGCTTCCCTGTTTCCCCAACACTACCTGCCCATCCACCTATTATTGTGCTATTGGTCGATAATGAAGGGCTTTGATAAGATGAATAGGGATAATTTCCTCTCGTCAGTAGCTATATCACATAAATTTAAGATAAATCAACAAAGGTCGTGCATATTTTGTTTAATATAGTTATTTTGGCATGAATAGAAACTTGGTCAGAATAACAATGGAGGTTAAAAAAAAAGGAAATGGATTAATTATCTGGAATTTACGATACAGAACCTACTTAACTTCCTCTCACCCTATTCTATTCACTTCCCCAACATGTAGAATTGGGCTTTCCATTTAATGCACTAACCTAACAATTACACATGGTAA
This sequence comes from Chiloscyllium punctatum, assembly GCF_047496795.1. Taxonomy (NCBI): domain Eukaryota; kingdom Metazoa; phylum Chordata; class Chondrichthyes; order Orectolobiformes; family Hemiscylliidae; genus Chiloscyllium; species Chiloscyllium punctatum. Next base: position 60,919,985 of record NC_092783.1, read on the forward strand.
CAAGTTTCACATTCTCACCATTCCTCAAATAAAGAATTGCTCTTAAATTCCTGGTTTGATTTATTACTAATTGTTTTATATTTACTACTACTAATTCTGAACTCCTTGAAGTGGAAAGATCACCTCAATGCCAAACTTATCAAGCACAGTCTTAACATTAGTGACTTCTACCAGGTTATCGAGATCTGATTTTTTTTTAAAAAGAGAGAAGAGCAAAAACCCAAGCTTGAATAGTTTACTTGTTTTTTTTTCCAAGAAGCGAGTGGTCAAACTCTTCAATGAGCAGACACAGGCACCGTAACTGGTCCCATTCTGTGATAGGGCATCCTATCTTCCTAAGCAATTGGGGAAACTTAGACAGAAGACAGTGGTGTTCAGATCCATCAAGAAGAAACTGAAATGTTTTACTGTCATTTCCCCATCCATTCAATCAAAAGTGGCACGGTGGCTCAGTGGTTAGCACTGCTGCCTCACAGCACCAGGGTCCCATGTTCAATTCCAGCCTCGGGAGACTGTCTGTGTGGAGTTTGCACATTGTCCCCGTGTCTGTGTGGGTTTCCTCTGGGTGCTCCAGTTTCCTCCCACAGTCCAAAGATGTGCAGGTCAGGTGAATTGGCCATGCTAAACTGCAAATAGTGATAGGTACATTAGTCAGAGAGGGATGGGTCCCTCTTCGGAGGGTCGGTGTGGAATTGTTGGGCTGAAGGGCCAGTTTCCACACTGTAGGTAATCTAACCTAAAAAAGGTTGGACACTTCCCTTTCAGTTCTTTTAAGTGTTGTTCTTATGTTGAAAATAACAGGATGAAGTGATCTACATTATAATTTCAAATTTTCAACCCAGCTTATGACTGTAATTGTGTACAGAAGAGCAGGAGGAAGCAATACAGCTGCCAGAATTGTTGGTATTTTTTTTAAACTGGGTGGTAGCCTGCCACATTTCCAATTTTCTTCACTCAGGCTGTGGTTAAAATATGGAACTCTGTTTCGTATGGATATAGGAGAAAGTGAGGACTGCAGATGCTGGAGATCAGAGCTGAAAATGTGTTGCTGTGAACCTAGCTTATGACTGAGTTCAGTCCCAACCCTCTAACTCAGCACCACCTTCCTAACCTGCAATCTTCTTCCTGACCTCTCCGCCCCCACCCTCACTTCGGCCTATCACCCTCACCTTAACCTCCCTCCACCTATCGCATTTGCAACGCCCCTCCCCACCTTTCATTTTAACCTGCTTGGCACACTTTCCTCATTCCTGAAGAAGGGCTCATGCCAGAAACGTCGATTCTCCTGCTCCTTGGATGCTGCCTGACCTGCTGCGCTTTTCCAGCAACGCATTTTCAGCTTCGTACTCAAGTCAGATAGGGATGCATTTAAGGGGGGCTTTAAAACTTCGACATGGGCACATGTGCATTATCCATCCCTAAAGGCCCTTGAACTGAGGGGCTTACTGGGCCATTTCAGATGACAGTTCAGAGTTAATCACACTGCTGTCATTAGGTAAGGATAGAAGATTTCCCTCCCTAAAGGGCATCAGTGAGTGAACAAGACAAGTTCTCACAATTACTGATAATAGCTGTTGCGGTCATCATTACTGAAACTACCTTTGTATTCCAGATTTTATTTCTTAACTTGAACTTTCATTAGCATCTGTGGTGGGATTTGAACTCATAACCCCAGAGCATTAACCTGAGCTTCTTGTTAACTCATTGTGACATAGGAACTACACCACCATCTGCCCCCGGAAGGAAAGAGTAGGGTGTCATGCTGATTGTAAAAAGTGAGGTAGGGTGAGAGGAGCTGTGCATGGAGCAGAAACACCAGTAGAGCAGAACTGCTGCAGAGCTGTAAATCGGACGCAATTCCCACATGCTGGGCAGAATTGACAAGCTGAGAAGCAATGCTCCTTTATGGAATTAATTAAACTGTAAAGAGCTGGGGCGGTTCTTTTCTAAAGCAATCAGCCCCCTTGGGGTGCTTCATCTGAGCAATGAGATCATCTTAATCGAGTGACCGTTTGACCCAAATGTCTCAGGTAGGAATTTACTTCTCCCTGAAGCATCAACTGCTCAGAAATGGGAAATCACAATCCCATGATGCACTTCTGTAGATGCCTGCAAGGATCACCCTCAGACACATCAAACCACTTCAACAGACAAACACATGCATTCTTCCAACCATCATACACAAACAGGGGGAAAACAGACCTTAACTAGGATTACGACATACAAGTAAAACCAAATAGAAACCTTGTATGCCGAGCTGGAGAGTTAAGCAAATTCAGCAAACTGAATACCAAGGCCTCCTGGTCTCTGTTGGAATTTGTACCTGTGCCCTGAAGCAATTCCTTTCCAAGCTGAAGCACAGAACCAAAGCTCCCACACTGATAAGGCACAGATTTTAAGCTTCATAATAATACAATAAGCCATTAAAATAACTTAAGTATTATGAAGGGCACCTGAATCTTACCTTACTCAATGAGTGATTAAAATTATCACTTAGCTTGACTGATTGTAATTTTAAATTTATTTGCACAACAGTAAAACTGTGAACCATTTTACTCTGCAGTATGCCAGGAATTTTCAATGGGAATTGTCTGCACATTTTTGACCTAATTACAGGAGAAAAGTTCAAAGCTAAAACCTGCAAAAGTAAACCATTTTTCTTTGCCTTTCAGTCATTTCTTCAGGAAATTATGAGCCTATAATCCTAATTTTAAATTTTAATCAAAACAATTTTATATTTCAATATTACAAAATTGTAGAGTGAGTGTGTCTCTCTAATGGAGGGGCAGGGGTTGGAGTGGAAAGGTTGTAGCAAAGACTCAAATACTGAGCTGGAAAAGACTTGTAAAAGCAAAAAGAAAGGTGGCAAAGCTAGGGGGAGTAAATAATAAAGTATCAGAGGACAGGGATGCCATGTTTAACAATGTAGACTGCCAGTGATGCAACTCAGGAGACAAGGCATTTATTCATGAGTTACTGGGGGACAAAAATCATCAGAAAAGAAAAGTGCAACTCACAAACACAAAGAATTTTCATTTACAGAACTCTATTCGTATCCACAGATTTCCTTTGCAGCTAACTAATTACTATCAAAAAGTGTAGTTTTTAATGTTAGGCAAGCAAACACAGCAGTCAATTTGCACTCAAGATACCACAAATAACCAAGAGATGAATGACCAGCTAATTTGCATTTAGTTTTTGGTGCTGGTTTAGGGGAAGATGCCATTTGAAAGAATGGTGAACTTTCCTGCTTTTTCTCCGAACCAGCACCATTGGATTGAAAAAGGCAGAGAGAGAGAGAGAGAGAGAAAAAAAGAGAGAAAGAGTCTTCAACATTTAATTCAAAAGCTAGCACCTTCAACAGTGTACCATTCACTTAGTATCACACTGGAAGCACTGACCAGGATTACATACACATTCTGCACATGTGGCAGTGGGAAGGATGAGTGATAGGACAGTTGGGCATTTCAGAGATGAGAAAAAAAAGAGAGTTTGGAGCATTCTGGATGAGCAGCAGCTTGCAGAAGTGGAAGTAGCTGGGGAATATTTGATAAATTGAGCCTTGAGATTATACAAGCATGAATCACGTTTAGTAGGGCAGAAGCAGAGGTAACAGCAGGTGGAGTAGAAACATAACATCTTCTAAGAAAGCATGTCAGTTACTTTTTACAAACTTTATTCAAGGTTTAATTTAACGGAATAGAAAAGAAACATTTGTCATCAAGGTAAAAAAGATTGGATCATGGAACATACATGGTAGTAATTCTCGATCTGCTGTTTCTGTGCAGCTGGGATATGGATAGAAAAGATGACCTTTCTCCAAGGGATAGGGGATCATTCGAAAAGCTGAAAGGAGAACAGTAACACAGATAAGATACACGGTATTCACTGTAATAAACCACAGATGTTCCAGCAATGCAGAGGTCTCCACAGTGAATGGTTCACTCCATGTGAGATCCTACATACTAGCAATTATAGCCAAATAAATGGTTCTAGCTTTAAATAACTGACCGTCAGACAATGTAAGCTGTGTAAGTGCTACATATGTCTGAGAGGTGCTGAAGGAATAGCATCTACATATCTGGGTGAAATTGGACAGTCATAGAGATGTATAGTATGGACATTGACCTTTTGTGGCATCCATGCCGATCAGGTATCCTAAATTAATCCAGTCCCATTTGCCAGCATTTGGGCCATATCCCTCTAAATCGTTCTCATTCATCTACCCATCCAGATGTATTTTAAATATTGTAACTGTACCTCCCTAGGCAGTTCTTCCATGTACGCACCATCCTCTGTGAAAAAGTTGCCCCTTTGGTCCCTTTTAAATCTTTTCCCACTCCTCTTAAAACCTCTAGTTTTAGATTTCCCTACCTTACGAAAAAAACCTTGTCCATTCACCCTATCCATGCCCCTCATGATTTTATAAACTTCTATAAAGTCACCCCTCAGCCTCTGATGCTCCAGAGAAAATAGCCCCAGCCTATTCAGCCTCCCCCTATGGCTCAAACGCTCTAACCCTAAATCTTTTCTGAACCCTTTCAGGTTTCACATCTTTCCTATAGTAGGGAGACCAGAACTGAACACAGTATTCCAAAAGTAGCCTAACCAAAACCTCCCAATGCCTATAGTTAAATGCACTGACCAATAAAGGCAAGCGTACCAAACGCCTTCTTCACCTTCCTGTCTACTTGCAACTACACTTGCAAGGAACTATGAACCTGCACCCCAAGGTCACTTTGTTTGGCAACACTCCCCAGGACCTTAACTCAACGTTAAAATCAATTATAAATCTTGTTAATTTTATCACTGCCCGAAATTGTTTTGCAGCTTCTCTATGTCTACTCCAATTTTATGTGACCTATGTATACACTGCCCAAGCCCCAGCTGCTTCCTTTACTTCATACCTAAAGGACCATTCGGCAGCTCATTCAAGGTAGGCCCATCGACAGAAACCATCATAACAATGACCTTACTTCCAAAGTTGTTATTTTCCAAACAGCAAGATCCCACAGTCTGGTTTATTAGGTGACATTTGTTGAGGAATGGTTTTAGCCAGGGCAGAAGAACCTATCCTCTTCTTGTCAAATGATGAGTTTATTTAACATTACCCATGTAATTTAGTCAAATGATACAGCCAAAGAATGCCCCCCCTCCCCCACCCTCTCTGAATTCCATCAGACAGGTGTTAACACGAGCTGTTCTTGCTTGGGAATGTTTGAGGGGCCACATTAGAAAAGCACACAAACCCCTAGCACTAATGATCTCACTTAATAAACAGAACAATTGAACTAATGGGTACAAACTGTGCAGAGGAAGCATAAACTTCTCTCCTTTCACACATTAACTTAAGCAGTTCTACAACCAGATGCAACTAGCAACTTCCAATCCTACAATCTCAGCAGACACAAGCGAATACTGCCACTGGCGAGATGCCCTTCAAAATCACACACAGTCCACACTGGGAACCTGATATCATCAATCCCAAGTCCTGGAACACTCTCCTTACCAATAATGCAAACGTTAGGAGGGGGGGTTATGGGGGTTGGAGGAAGGAAAAACCTTGGAGGGCTTTAAAAATAAGGTCAAGAAGTTTGAGGCACTCGGATAAAAGGAGCCAATGTTGAACACAAATTAAACAGAAAGGTTTCCTCAGTCAAAATAGTTTCTTCTTCTTTCAGGCTGACTTGCTGCATATTTTCAGTTATCTTTCTTTTCTCTGTACATCTGTTAAGAGTCTACTTTGCACTGTTCAGAATATACTGTAAAGAAACTGAAGAAATTGTTTTAAATTTCCAAGTCTCTGTATCCCAAATAAAACCCAGCTAATACATCATCTGCAGATTACAATGACCGATATTTATGGAAACAGGTTTTACCCTGAGCAAGTATTTAGTGGTTTCTCAGTAGAGGAAAAATCTGGACTCAATTGCTTGGTTATGTTTTAGATCAATCAGAATGCAAAACACACCTTTCTAATTTATTCACTGAACATGTATTGACTGAAATAAATTTATGCGATTATAACAAAATGGCAACAAATGCACATCAGACAAAATGCATCTGTAGCATGTACTAAATACCACCCAATAAACCTAATCTATCCTAAAGAAATCCCTCCAGCTTTTACAGCGCCTGATTACCAGTCATTAAGATTGAGAAGAAACGGCAATGAAATTCGCATTCTAAAACAACTCACCATCCTCCAAGACACAATTATGCACCCTCCCATCACCCAGCCAGCTGAAACTGCCTTTAATGAAATTTCTGAGGCCCATGTTTACAGTGCCCTTGGGCTTTGTGTACAGGAAGGAAACAGAGTGTGTTTATGTGAAGAAGAGTGGTAAAAGAATGTTGAGGTGCTGATGGGACCAAATAACCAACACTGGTTTACGATGATTTATTTGCAATGAAGAAAGGGGAGAGCTAAGTAATTGGAGAGATTGTGAAACCAGCTTTTAAGTATTGTATTGTCACAGTTTTTCCATCCTGCTAATGCCATCAGATCACACTTTAAAAAGAGGGTTCATTCAACATTGAGTAAAGTAGGATTCAGTTGAAATTCACTTCCTATCTGATGACATAAGTCGTCACAGGCTGAGAAAACACGTAGTGTGACGTCCAATTTCACCTCCAATGATTCATGCTATTCAAAAAGAAAAAAAAGCAGGGAAGTTGCGCCAGCCAGTAATTTTGTTAAAATTAACATCTCTGAAACAGTTTCATCTGCTCATTATTGTCACTGGGACCTTTTGGTGTGCAAATTAGCAGACATGTTTCACTGCAATTCTGAATTACTTCATTTGTTGTAAAGTCTGCTGAGGCCCAAAATCATTATATAAATTCGAGTTCTTTCTTTTTAAATTCTGGTCCTATGCATGTACTCTAAAAATTTCAGATAGCAAAATGTCAACCACACTAATTTCGAACGACATTCATATATAGGCAAGTCTAACTAAGGAAGACAGCTTTGTTATCTTTATATATGTAGAAAACCATGGGTCTTATAACAATCACAGTCACTTTTACATTTCAAACCCTGGGCAGGGAAAATAAGTAAAATTGAAATTCTCAGACTGGAATAGGTTTTGAACTCAAAACATCCAGATTATTAGTCCTATTAATTCAGTAATGTAACTAATACATTACAATACCCATACATTCATCCTCGTAACAAAGATTTATTACCAAGAATCACTGGACAAGAGGTTCACACATTCCTCACCCACTCCTCTCCCAAATCCTAGCAAAGACTTCACTGGATATTATTTGTACTTCTCGAAGCAGCTAAATGACAGGGTGGGATCTCAGTGTATTTGACAATTCTATCACCTTCTGGGTAACAGTAGGTTAATGGTTATTCTACTAGATTTGCAAACTAGAGACTGAGAGTACAACACGGAAAGCAGGGCTGAAGTTAGTAACGTTCAACATGGAACGACCACTGGCAAAGGCATAATTGACCAAACATTTCTATCAAGACACTATGTTGATTTTATCTATGCTTTTATTCCTAGCTCAAAGACAGCATATACAAATCCTCAGATCAACTGCAACCTCATAAATATTGCCATTAAAATGTAAACAACCAACAAGAGCAGTGTGAAAAGTAAAATGCTGCTCAATACTTTCTTTTAAGACAAATAAAGATCTCAGAAGCCTTGATCCAAGATTATTCTCAACAAATCTCCCAATAAAGAATCACATGCTAGAAAATAATCACATCAGCTAGAGGTCTAAAACTCAGGGAAACCCTTCACATTCTTGTTAATCTTCATTACAAAAACAGCATGAGACTCAGAGTGTTCAGACCATCCAATTAAACAAGATCACTCGAAAATCACTTTGAATTAGGTTAGTGAGCTTTGACATGAACAGCAAAAGGATACTTACTGCCTTCCCACGTACAGTGCAATAGGTTAAGGGCCCCCTCTACCCTCTTCCAGTGTTGAAGGTGAAAGAAAGCATATGCTATTGCTTCACTGTCTCCCCGCTTCAGAATGTGTTCTGGTGGTAAAATTAAACTTTTCATTTCTAGTAAATACTGAAGGAAAAAAAATGGGAAAAGATTTTTAAAAACTGATTAGTTGTTGAGAAGAACAAAAGATAGATAATATAAATGAGTACGACAAGTTTTACAAATTTGGGGACAGCAGAATTATTTTTCCAAACAGGAAGCAGCGTAATTTCAGGTGTCAAAGAGCATTAAGGTTAAAAGTTTACTTTTTCTAATTTCTCACACCATGCCGGTGTGCAATGACCAACTTGCACACAAATTAGTTATTTATTATATGATCAGAAATGTCGTGCAATACAAAATCAATTTTGTAGTTGCGAAACTCTCACCCTTTTGCCTTTGGACCTCTCCCATTCATGACCCATTATTCCTCCCTCCTCTTGTATTCTTCGATCTATCCCATTTCTCCTGCTTCGCTTGTTTTAGAAGCTCTTGCTCTTCCCTCCAAAGGTGCTCTGGAATGCCAGCTAGAACTGGTAATTTTCACAATGAATGTCTCTGGCCTCATGAAACAACACAGCACCAACAAGAAGAGCTATAAAGCCCTGCAAACTTGATTTTCGCTGCACAACCCAGATTTTCTTGTTCACAAGTAATTATTAAGTTAAATTTCTATCACAAAAGAACTACAAGACAGTGGATCTACATTTGACTAATCCTATAACCTTTGGATACAAGTTAAAAAACAGGTAACAAGGTATGGGCAACGATCCCAAACCTAAATATTTAAGAGATTGCAAATGCGTTGCCAATTTCCACACTGGAGCGAAGACCTCAAGGCTTATAAACTTTACAAATTATATACATGTGGGAATGCAGAGTAGTGCAATGTGTTTAGGGTATGATATATATACATGCAAGTTCATGTATTTAAAAAAGCTTGCATTTACACTGCGCTTTTCACAACTTTGGATATCTCGATTCTTTAAAACCAATACTTTCAAAAAGTGCAGTCACTGTTGTAATGTCAGAAACAACAGTCAATTTGTGCACAGCAAGCTCCCAGTCTATCTGACAATGATCAGGTAATCTGTATTTATGACGTTGCTGAGGGATAACAATTAGGAGAAAGTGAGGACTGCAGATGCTGGAGATCAGAGCTTAAAAATGTGTTGCTGGAAAAACGCAGGTCAGACAGCATCAAAGGAGCAGGAGAATCGACGTTTTGGGCAAAAGCCCTTTATCAGGAATGAGGAAGGTGTGTTTTTGACCTGGGGGGTGCAGTGAGAGGGGGACTCACTGAGATCCTTGTAGAGGGAGGAGGAGAGCTTCTTCAAGGAAGGCATCCGTGCAAGAGGATTCGCAGTAGGTTAAAATCAACTAGGAGGAAGAGAGGACTGCAGATGCTGGAGATCAGAGCTTAAAAATGTATTGCTGGGTGTCCCTCCTCATTCCTGAAGAAGGGCTTATGCCCGAAACGTCAATTCTCCTGCTCCTTTGATGCTGCCTGACCTGCTGCGCTTTTCTAGCAACACATTTTTAAGCTAAGAGGGATAACAATTGTCTAGCACTCATGATAATTCCTCTGCTCTTGAAAACAGTGCTAAGGAATCTTTTGCATCCATTGTAGCAGGCACATGGTGCTTCTGCTCATTTGAAAAACGACCCTTCAGACTGTGCAGAACTCCCTCAATACAGCACAGGGAGCATTAGCCTTGATTTCTGTCCTGCAGGGAGGCTTGAATCAGAGTCATACAGCACAGAAACAGACCCTTTGGCCCAACTCGGCCAAGTTTCTTGATCTAGTCCCATTTGCGCGCATTTGGCCTATATCTCTCTTAATGTTTCCTATCCACGTACCAGCCCAAAGATTTTTTAAATGCTGTAATTGTACTCACTGTTATCACTTCCTTCAGCTGCCTGTTATATGCACCACCTTCTGTGTGAAAAGGTTGTCCCTCAGTCCTTTTTAAACATGCTCCCTCTCACCTGAAACCTATGCCCTCTAGATTTGGACTCCCCCATCCTGGGAAAAAGATTTTGCCTATTTACCTTATCTATGTCCCTCATGATTTTACAAGCCTCTACAAGGTCACTCATCAGCCACCTATGATCCAGGGAATAATGTCCCAGCCTATCCAGTCTTGCATTATAACTTACACACTCCTGTCTTGGTCACATCGTTGTAAATCTTCTGTGTACTCTTTCCAGTTTAATAACATCCTTACTATAGCAGAGCGACCAGAAGAATTGTACACAGTACTCCAAATGTCGTCTACTGCTACAACATGTCCCAACTCCTGCACTCAATGCTCTGACTGATGAAGCCAAGCGTACTAAATGCTTTCTTCACCATTTTGCTGCCTGTGATGCTGCTTCCAAGGAACTACATACCTGCAGCCCTAAATCTTGTGGCTCGACAACACACTCAGGGGCACTACCTGTCTAAGTCTTGTCCCTGGTTCGTCTTACCGAAATGTAGCATTTTGCATTTATCCGAATTAATCTCCATCTGCCATTCTTCGGCCCACTTGATCAGAAACTGAAGGCTTAGAGATGAGAGCACTACCATCTAAATCACCGCAAACACTATAAATATCCTTACTGTGCTTTAAATGACAGTAATGTACCAGCAATTTAATTTTTGCAGTTAAACATTGAATGCTCTGATGCGGTCCTTCTGTCGGCCAAGTCTGTATCAGAATGTCAGGCAGATTTTTCTTTTTGGGGTAATCTCTCCATCTTGCACTCCCTTTGTCAAGAAAGGTTCTAAACTTGTAGAATATACACAGCATTTTTCTGACCTCAATTCCATACTCTCAGGAAACATTTTAATTTGACTCCCACGTTATCAATAATTCTACAAGTTGAAGATAACTTCTCCTTGTTGATACCATCAAATGTCATCACAAAATCTGATTCAGAGAGTCATAGAGATGTACAGCATGGAAACAGACTCTTCAGTCCAACTTGTCCATGCCGACCAAATATCCCTACCCAATCTAGTCCCACCTGCCAGCACCCGGCCCATATCCCTCTAAACCCTTCCTATTCATATACTCATCCAGATGCCTTTTAAATTATGCAATTGTACTAGTCTCCACCACTTTCTCTGGCAGCTCATTCCATACACGTACCATCCTCTGTGTGAAAAAGATGCCCCTTAGGTCTCTAATTCTAATTAGAAAATATCTTTCCCCTCTCACCTTAAACCTATGCTCTCTAGTTCTGGATGCCCCCACCACACCCCTCATGATTTTACAAACCTTTAGGTCAATCCTCAGCCTCCAACTCTCCAGGGAAAACAGCCCCAGCCTGTTCAACCTCTCCCTATAGTTCAAGTTTCACAACATCTTTCTGATAGGAAGGAGACCAGAAAATTATACTCTCTGTCCCAAAACTGTTACAATAATCTAAACGGAATAATAAAACTGACAAAGTTGCAAATCTGTAACATGAACAGATTATTAGTCAGCTTCAGTGAAGAGAAAAAAAAAGGTTATTGATCTGGGTGTTCTTTATTTTTGTAAGTGAAACAATACAAACTTCCTTTCAACATGCTGCAGAGGTTCTGCAGAGCGACAATTTCAAAGGAGGTACAGAAGAAATACTGCAGGTCAAACCAGGAGGATTGAGACAGTAAACATGCATTTAGAGAATACTGTGCAAGCCCCAAATCACTTCACAATAAATGAGCCACGCTTGAACTCTTGCCTCAGTTGTAATTTAGGAAACACACAAGCTAACAGTTGCAGAAGTGTTTCACCAAGATAAATGAGAAAATAATTTCTTTTACTGATATCAGTAAAGGATTAAAAGTTGACCAGGACATTAGGAGAACTCTCCAGCTTTTCTTTAAATAGCAGTGACATGGGAGAATTGGAAGGATGGCCCTCTGAGTGCACAACTCCCGCAGTACTGCCCTCAAGTGTCAGGCCAGATTATGTCCTCAAGACTGTGGCTTGAATCCACACCCTTCTGACAACTAAGCAATTGTTAATATTATGTTGCTGTTGCACAGTACAACCTTGATTATCCAAACATCAATTATCCAAACAAGATCTCAAGGTCCCGTAAAAACGGCATTAGGCAACTCAGCATTCAGTTATCAATTAAAATGCATTGTGGCTTGCATTGATTAGATTAGATTAGGTTCCCTTCGGCCCAGCAAGTCCACACTGATCCTCCAAAGAGTAACCCACCCAGACCCTTTTTCCCTCTGACTAACACACCTAACCTATGGCAATTTAGCATGGCCGATTCACCTGACCTGTACGTCTTTGGACTGTGGGAGGAAACCAGTGCACCTGGAGAAAACCCATACAGACACGGAGAGAATGTGCAAACTCCACACAGACAGTTGCCCAAGGCTGGAATTGAACCTGGGACCTTGGTGCCCTGAGGCAGCAGTGCTAACCACTGAACCACCATGCCGCCCCTTTTAAAGCCAAGAATCGGATAACTGACAAATGTTCGGATAACCGGCACACAAACTACTGCTCGTTTACGATCAGATCAGTTACCCGAACCAGTTATTCAAATAAAACACACCCCACCCATCTCATTCAGATACTCGAGGTTCCACTATATTAGGTTCCAATCAGAGTGTAGGGTCTGTGAAAAGGACAACCCTCTCACCAACTGCACTTTGGAAGTTGCTGAAAGATTTCAGCTGTGCAGGAATACCAATGGGCAAACACAGGCCTGATGTCAAATCCACACCAGCAACTGCCTCATTAAAAAGGGGTCCATGCAGAAGGCAAACTCCAAGGATACCATGACATCATTAGTTTGGAGGCCACTATTAAAGTTACAAGATACCTGCAGCATTGTCTGATACAATGTTTCCTTCAAAACCATCAATAGTTTGAGATAGGGAGGACAGTAGTCACTAAGATAATTTTGCTGCCTTCATAGAGATATTGAAAATTGGAGCAGAAGGCAACCATTTACCCCTTCAAGCCTGGTCTGCAATTCAATATCCTACAGCTCATTACTGGATTACATTTACAAAGAAAGCACAGTACAGAAAAAGGGTCATTCACCTTAACCACAATATATTATTGATTTATCGTCCCAAAGAGCCTTTGTCTTTTTTGACAGGCATCCTCCAAACTGCACCAATCTTCTCCTTTAATGCATGCAATGAAATGCTTCTTCACCCAATCAAACCCTTCCATAATTTTGAAGGCTTCTGTCAAGTCTCTTTTTACATCACCAGGTCATGAACAATCCATACATCAACGTATTCCCAATCTGGCCTACCTTGCCTTATGCAGATTTCACACAACATTGTCAGAAATGAGGAACAAATTGAACCCTTAGCAAATTCACATATTTCCAAACCAAAGGAACACAAAGAGCCTGAAAGGCAGTTGGTACCCAAACTCTCAGAAGAAACCGACAAAGCAGGGTCAACAAAATTCTTCCACAATAAGAACACTAAACACAGACAAATTTTAACAGTGATGGGCAATGCTGGAAATAGCAACTGTGAAGAACTATTCACTACCTACAAGTTCCAAATCATTATATGTACAGTTGTACTCAGGATAGGGTAACATCAGCAAGGCTGGGATTTATTGCTCACCCACAGTTGCCCCAAGATGATCTTCTTTGGGCCTGCTCCTTACATCAGATGTTATTCTTTGGAGAAGTTTTAACACTGGATTAGAGTCCACCTGCAGGGCAGACCAGGTAAGGACACCAGGTTTCAATCTCTAATGGATATTAGAGAGCTTCTGTAGCAATTTAACAGACTCTATTTAAGAGACCAGTTTTTATTGCACGTATCATTTAATTATTTTTAAACCAAATTCAAATTCTTACACTGCCATGGAGCCTAATACAGTAGCAAATTGAACTGTCGTCCTCTGGATTATTGGTGTTAATGGTATTTGGTCATGCTTCATCAGGTTTCTTGGGATGATGAACCAAATTAAGGGTGCAACTTCGACTATATTAAAAGGTGCTATATAAGGAATGGTCAACATTGAAATTGAGTCAATGTAAAGTTCAAGTCACATGATGAAATGCTGGACCAGTTAAACAAACATTTTGCCAAAAGGTAGGTTCTAAAAGGAAAGAGAGAGCAGGGGAGGATTTCCAGAGTTGATGACTGAGGTATAGTCCTGACCGACACAGCAGATTCAATGTGCAATGTTGCTCAATCCTGTTCTCCTGATTCTCCTTAGGTTGGAAGGCATTGGGATTGGTGGTCAGAGGTTGGTTTTAGAGGGGGGTGGGAGGGAGACAGAAGTTTTGGGAGGAATTCCACTGTTCATCATATAACTAACTTATTTTAAGAATAAAATTCTACCCTGATCCTTTCAAGAAGCCTTTCATTCCCATAAAAGGATATTAGTTGCACAGGATGGCACAACAAAGCACCACATTTCAGGCTTAATTCCGATAATTAGCTGTTTCAATTTGCAAAGTTTCTTGATACCAACTCCAAACATGGTAGAGATGCAGCTGAGTTAGAGGGATGCTCACCTGAACACATTTGTCAAATAGTTGCTCCAGGGAATGGGGGAGGCAAGGGGGAACAGATACTTCAGCTCTGAGCCATACGTCTTGTTTTGGGAAATGTCACAAACGATAGGATTATTTACTAATCCGTTTTTCACACTGAGAAGTTTTCAGATTCATTTTCTGAAGGAATGCACTCAAGGTTTCTTAGATCCCCTTTAGATAAAGTAGATTTACTGCCTCAGTAGGTTCCCTTGGAGCATTAAGACCTACACTCTGGTGGCTAATACTGACACTAATCCTGGCTAATCCCCCTTCAGTCTGTTTTACAGAGCAAGGATCACTGGCGGACATTAAGTTGTTGTGGGAAAGCTCTCCTGAATGCCTGACCTCTGGTCTGACTCCTCACCTGCTCTCCAGTGCTTGTGGCTTTGACTGTATTATGCCATTTTCTTGTGAACGGAAGCCAAAGAAAACTCAGATTTGGTTAATTAGGCACAATTGTGCAAAAAGAAAATACAGCACCCGAGTGAGGCAATTTTGGAACTTATTTCCAAAATACTAGTTCTCCCTCAAGAGTCCTTTCATAGGAGAAAGATGTACTTCAATCTCGGAATTTGTAATACTACAAAAATGTCAATTTTACAGTGACCAATTTGATTAGAAGCAAAAGAAAACACATTCACTGAGATCATTTGACAAAAGGGGTTTCAACTGGAAACACTTATAAGTCTTACAATATTGTGTATACACATGTATATGCAAGAAATATTTTTTCTTAAAAAGCAAGCAATTTAAAACATCTCCCTCACATAAGCTCCTTTTCCCCTAAAGGCGCAGAGAGGTGGGACACTGTCTGAGCCTGTTTTTGGCTAAAGACGTGCAGTGCTTGATCAGTCATGCACACAGAAATTCTGCTCTGCAATTAGCTTTCTCTGCTTACACTGTAATTGAGAGAGACGAGCACACACAGTACAACATTGGTATAAACATAGATCCTTCAAGGTTACAGTCATTCATATCTACTTAATGAAACAGCTGTATTTGTTAAAGATTAGAGACACTCAAATCCTCACTGACTCTCAAGGCTGCTGCTTCCATTATTTTATGCCTTATTACCACAGATGGCTAAAGCCACTAAATGAGGCTTCTAAAGGCCACTTCTTCTGACCTCCTACAGACAGTGTTATTTTCACATCCTTGAAAAGTCAGGAATAAACAGACATTTACTTTAGGAGGAGAAAAAACTGAAGGAACACCAGGCAAGATAGTGTTTGACTAAGTAGTATTCTTCTGCTGCCTGTGAGCAGTAGGGTGTATCATTACGCGTCCCTTCATAGCTGACTTTCATTCCATTAAAAAGGGTACAGTGACAGGTAATATATAATATGTGCAAGGCGGGGTAGGGATCATGAAACTGATATTTTTCCAGTTGCACAAAACATACTCTGACCCACATCCAATCGGACCAAATTTCCCGACCCACTGAAATACTGACTTGCACTCTATGGTGGATTAAACTGGTTCAAACACACATTATTGCAACTTGCAAGGGCTCAAGTACAAACTGATCACACTGATTTGTGGTAAGGAGCAAGGCACTATTTTATAGAAAGGATACTGAATCATTACAGAAGGTGCAAAACGAATTTCAAGGATGGTATCAGAGCTGAAAGGATACATGCATGAGCAAAGACCAGCAGGCTGGAGTTCTTTCCTCTCAAAAAGAGAGGGTTGAGGGATGACCTGATGGAGAACTTTCAGAAATTTTGATGGGGTAAACGTAGAGAAATGTTTGCTCTTGCGGGGAAGAATAGAACTAGAGCTCATAGTTACTAATAAATCCAACAGGGAATTGAGTGGTGGAAAGTGCTACCACATGGAGTAATGGAGACAAATAACTCCATTTGTTAGTTAATGCATCTCAGGGAAAACTAATTACACACATGAGGAAGAATGGAGAAATACACTGTTTAGATGAAGAGGAATGGGAGATGGCTCATGTGGAACGAAACACCAGGATTGAGTGGATGGGTTGAATGGCATGTTTACATGCTGCACATTCTATGCAATGAGTCCTGAAAGCAAATCCCAACATGTAAGAAGAGTACAATACTAGAAAAAAAATTGAAAAAAGTAAAAGACACAAAAACACATAACAGCTTGGGTCAATGTTCTAACAGATATTAATTAAAATTCAAAAATAAACAGCTACTGCATTGCTGCCATGTTAAAGGAATTAAACTGAGTGCATCTTACTTTATAAAAGGAGACCTTGCTTAAGACAACGCTAGTGAAATATGATTTCTAAAATTAGTAAATATCAACGATAGCCCTGATCCCAGCCTTCAAGTTACAGTAGTAACTTTAGGTACAAGTTTTATGATGAACATAAAATAGACTCTCTGGAGCCTCTTTCTCTGCTTTAATCCCTAGGATATGAAAAATAAGGCAAGTTAATCAGTAGAATAATATATTCATGAACTCTTTCAGAAGTGATGCCAGGAAAAATATGGATGCTGTAAATCTGACATAAAATATTACAGGTTGTTAATATTAGATTTCCGAAAAAGACAGGTGAAGATTGAACATATTAACAGAACTAATACAGAAAAAACACACCATCTATTTCCAGGTTTTGCTGCTCTCTAAACACACCTGAACATGTCAAATCCCTTCAATCTGCCAAACTAATGCTGTAAGAATTCCTCTAACAACACGGACTGACACTTGGAGGATTCCTCTAACAGTATATATAGACTAGCCAGAAATGCAGACCAATCCAGGTAAAGACAATGGATTTCCTATTAGTGAACAATCGTGACAGTTTCATAATACTCGCCGCTGTGATTGTTTTCAATATACCTGTCATCTTATATAATCCTCAGTGGCAAGTACAGCGTGAGGATTTCTCTACAGTACCAAGAATGCATAGAAGAGTATAGACAGATAAATACACTGTGGGCTTGGATGGAGTTTAAAAATCAGCCCAGAGCCCCATTCTTAATGACTACCTCAGGGCTACCCAGGTAAACACTAGATGAGGACAGAACAGGTACCATGGCAGTGGCTACGTTGCTGGACAATCCAGAGAAAGTGAGTTCAAATCCCAATATGGCAACCTGAGAATATGGATTCAGCTCAAAAAGAACTAGTGTCACACAAGGCTGGAATTCTCTGTCCTGACCAAGACTGGCCTACATGCAAGTCCAGATATCAATCGACACAAAATCAGCACAATTAGTGATACGCAATAATCGCTGGTCCTGATGTCCACACTCCCAAAATTTTAAAAATTGGTCTCTGTTAGCTTCTCTTACAACTGGGTAAAAACAAGGACTGCAGATGCTGGAAACCAGAGTCTAGATTAGAGTGGTGCCGGAAAAGCACAGCTCAGGCAGCATCCGAGGAGCAGGAAAATCAACGTTTCGGGCAAAAGCCCTTCATCAGGAGTAGAGGCAGGGTGCCTGCAGAGTGGAGAGATAAAGGAGAGGGGGGTGGGGGTGGGGAGAAAGTAGCATAGAGTACAATAGGTGAGTGGGGGTGGGGATGGAGGTGATAGGTCAGAAAGGAGGGTGGGGGAAGGTAGCAAAGAGTAAGATGGGTGAATGGAGGTGGGGATGAAGGGAATAGGTCAGAGAGGAGGGTGGTGTGAATAGGTGGAAAGAAAGATAGACAGGTAGGACAAGTCATGAGGGTGGTGCTGAGCTGGAAGGTTGGAGTTGGGGTGAGGTGGGGGAACAGGAAAAGGAGGAAAGTGGTGAAGTCCACATTGATGCCATGGGGTTGAAGTTTTCAGAAGCAGAAGATGAGGCATTCCTCCTCCAGAGCATCGGGTGGTGAGGGAGCAGCAATGGAGGAGGCCCAGGACCTGCATGTCCTCGGCAGAATGGGAGGGGGAGTTGAAATGTTGGGCCACAGAGCGGTGGGATTGATTGGTGCGGGTGTCCCAGAGATGTTCCCTAAAGCGCTCTGCTAGGAAGCGTCCAGTCTCCCCAATGTAGAGGGGACCGCATCAGGAGCAACAGATACAATAAGTAATATTGGTCGATGTGCAGGTAAAACTTTGATCAACCTGCCAACGCATGCTCATCCAGGCTTGCACAAGAGCTGCCCTAAGCATAAACGGCAGTAAAGGAAAAAAAGAAAGAGAGAGAATATATTTCTTACCCTTCTGCCATAACTACAGAAAGTGACAGAAATAGTAGGAACACTGGAAACACCTCACATTTAATTCTTTCTACATGACCTTCGATTAAAATGCATTCAAATTTTATGCAATTGTTGAGGTTTTTAAGTCAGGCGAGAGATCAAAGCATCCACAACTATCATCTACAAAGCAATCAATACTAGTGCAATGCACAGCAGCAAATTGACAGCCTAAAGAGAATTATTTGATCTTTATCCATCCAGTCACTAATAGCTTCCAGCTTTGGCTATAGAGGCAAGGGCTATGATCCATCAGCTTTGATGGTCCACTGCGAAAACGCAGTGAACATACTTACAGTGCACAGATCGAAACAATTGCAGCTCATGCAGAATTTTACAAACACAGATGTTTTCGCAAAGTGTAAAAAATAATTAATATCCAAACACATTAGGAGGGAATTGAGTTTTACAAGCCTGGACCTTTTGTTTTCTACTTGGCTTAGTGTTCTTACTTAGCCACAGGAACGCTGGGAAAAAGGACCCCTTGAATGTCAATTAGAATCAGCTGCTGTTCTGATGCAGAAATTGGAGACATAATTCAATAACTGAACTGGACTTTGTTGCAATCTCTTGGCTTACTATTTGGAATCTAATGATGGTCAAAATCTGTCCATTCTGCAGTGTGGTTTGAATCAAATCCTTTCTTAAAAACTGATAACCCACACCAGGAGGTCATGGTGTCAGCAGAACAGTTATCTTCAACTAATAGAGACTTTTCCTTCCCACTCTTCACAGTAATGCAGGCTTCCATTACTTCCCAACCCTGGTTCCTCCATGGGACTGTTTGCGAGAGAGCAAGAGAGACATAACCCTGGGGAACAGTTTACCTCCTGTTTTTCCTTTTTGTCATTATGAACATAACCAAAATCCATAATTTCTCAAACAGTATGTGATGCTGAATTGATGTTAGAATCATAGCATCTGACAGCATTCGGCCATCAGGCCTGTGTTAGTTCAATAAAGACCTGTGCCACACTGTTATTTCCTTGTAGACCTTCATGTTTTTAATTCCAATTGCTCTTTGAAAGTTCCTGTTGAATCCATTTCCACACTGTGTTTCAGTTATAACAACTCACTGTATTTGAAAAAATTATCTCCTCCTATCTTTGGGCAATTATGACTTTTGAGCATTAAATGTTCATTTTATCAACCGGACGGAAAGCAGGAGACCAACTTTGCAGTTAATTCTGCAGACAGCACTGTGAGACACAAATTAACCAATCTTTGTTATTATTTACTCGGCAGAATTTTAAGTCAGGCGGGATGACGTCCTAAACTAACTGCTGCAGAAAATGCTCTGTTCACATTAAGCTGACAAACACACTTTGGTGCCCTGCAAGTAAGTCTACATATTTTACCATAGGACATGTAGCTTGCAAGACCAGAGGGCCTACCAAAAAGTTGAGGCTTGTAAAATTAAATCTTTCCTGATGTGTTCAGATATTGCCCATGTTTCCCCCAAGTTTTGCAATGCACAAAAATAACCAAACATATTATTGCACAAGGCGGAATAGGTTAATGAAATCCCTAAAGATTAATTCAGCTGGCTTTTTCATGGTGTAACTTGAAAGCTGATGGATGATTCAGTGCTTGCTTGCGTAGCACAGACTAAAGCTGGAAGCTATTTGTGGCTGGATGGATAAAGATCAAATAATTCTCTTCAGACTATCAATTTGCTGATGGTCACTGCACTAGCTGTGGAGGGGCAGAGACCAGCTTAATCTGACGCACAGGTGCTGGCAACCCTATTGATGCTGAGCCCCAACTCCTGCTGTGACCACCACATAGCGGATTACTCCACCCACTTCAAAAATAAGGCACATCATGCAAAGGATTTGTCATTCACAACGAATGGAAGAAAAACCATCACCACGGAATGAATACCTGCCACCAGCAGTATCATGAAAGCAGCACTGCTTTCCCCAAACCGTTTCACAGCTGGATTAACTAAAGCACCTTGGAACCACGTGGAGACAAAATCCTTTTCATCAAAAACAGTTGCGGTGATGGTATTTTGCTGTTAAGTTACTGAGCAACTCTTTGCAAATGTCCAGCTGCATTCATTCCTGCCTATTCCACAGAAGCTATTCCAAGAAACCAAGTGGCGAGGCAGTTACAGGAACAAATGACTGGGGGGGGGGGGGGGGGGGGAGAGGAGGACTCAAATCAGCTTTGCAAAGGCAGCTACTGCAGAATTTTCGAAACTAAGAAAAGGGTTAAGGGATTGTGCAAATGTCAGCCTTGATAAAAATTAAGGAGGTTTATAGCACAGGAGACCATTCAGCCCGCTGTTCCTGGGCTTGCTGTCAGAGTTATCCACTTTCTTCAAGTCTATTCTCATTCAATTATAATCTTGTCATTTTTTTTTCTTGCTTAAGTATTCACATACTTCCTTTTAAAAAGATAATGCATTTCCACTCCATGCCTATAAATTGTTTTAGTTTCTAAATTCAAACAGGATGTGCTTGCATTGGAGATGGTACAGTGAATGTTCATTAAATGGGTCCTTGGGCCAGGGGTTATCCTAGGATGCATCAACTGGCTCTGTGTTCTCTGGGCTTGAAAGAATGAGAGATGATCTCACTAGAACATAAACAATTCTGTCGGGGCTTAAAAAGTATGACACAATAATTGTTTCTGCTGGTTGGGGCAGAGTGTCTCAGGATAAGGGGACGAATATTTAGGAGGGGCATGAGAAAGAATTACTTCTAAGAAATGGAGTCTCTTTGGAATTTTCCACCCAAGTTGTGAATACTCCAACATTGACTACACTTGATGTTGAAATAAGTAGATGTTTGTTCCAAATTTCCCAATCAATATCAGATTACTTATTTCCTAGATTACAGTCAATTCTACAGTTGGGAGTGAGTACAAGGGAGCTGTTGGATTGATTTGTGGGGTGATGAGGTTGTCAAGAGGTATGAGTGGGTAAACCAGCAGGGGTGGATGAGTGGATCAGTTGCAGAGCTAACCAAGAGTAGGAGTAGGATTTTTTACTCAACATTTCCAGCGTAACTATCCAATTAAGTTAGTCAGAACTCTCAAGTCTCCAACCCGAAATCAGAGTCAGACTCTTTCTGAGATAGTTCCAGACACACATTATCATGGAAGGTTCAGACTTCCCAGTAAATCTGTGCGCCAGGACATTGGAGGGGTCCGGATGCACATCTTTCAGGGCATGCCCCATCTCTAACCATCAGGAAAGCAGACTTGCTGGATCCTGGAGTCTAAGGAAATAGAAAAGATATGTCAAGTGAATGGAAAAGTGGAGCTGAAGCCACAGATCAGCTATTATAACTTTAACGATAGTGCTGGCTTGAACTTCCACATGATCTACTCCTAATGATCTTTCTAATAACTGAGGAAATGTAGGTTTTTCTGTTTCTTAGTTTGTCATTTGCCTGAATACTTTTACTGAATTTATAGACTCATGGATCTGTGGAAAGTATTTTGAGAAATTTGCTTTATCCAAGCCCCTCAATTTTAATACCTTAAAAATACCTTTTGTTAACTTTCACTCTTCCAAAAGAAAGTGGATCCAGTTTCTCTCATTTCTCCCAAGAACAAAGCATTTATCCTTGGCATAGTCACTTCTTCACCATCTTCATGCTTGCCACAAGTAGGATACTCATAATTGTTCCATTATTCCAAGTGTGGCCTAAGATCTCACAGTCACTGCATCACCACCTTCTAATGCAGACAAAAAAAACAGGTCTTCTACTTCTTACCAGGTACAATTGAAGATACTTGTCCATAGGAAAGCAGTAAGAAATGCAGATGCTGGAGATCAGGGTCGAGAATGTGGTGCTGGAAAAGCACATCAAGTCGGGCAGCATCTAAGGAGCAGGAGAATCGACATTTCGGGCATGGGGGGGGGGGGGGGGGGAGGTGGTGTGAGGGGGTGGAGGAAGGTTGAGAGATAAATGGGAGGGGGGCAGGGTGTGGTGGGGGGGGGGGGCAGGTAGCTGAGAAAACAATAGGTAGGTAAAGGTGAGAGAGCCCCTCGCTTCCTCACATTCTCCTGCTCCTCAGATGCTGCCTGACCTGCTGTGCTTTTCCAGTGGCGCACTTTCGACATAGGAACAGCAGCACACCATTCGGCCCCCCGAACTTGCTCCACGATTCAATCAGGCCACAGAACAGCCACGGTCTAACTCCATATTACCAGCCTTGGACCCGTATCCCTTAATGCCATTGCTTAACATAAATCACACACTCTCAGGTTTAAGACTAACAACTCATTAAGCATCACCTACCAGTTGGAGAGGAGAGCTCCAAATCTCTACCACGCTATGTGCGTAGAAGTGCTGCATAATATCTTTCCTGAATGGTCTGATCCTAATGTTTAGGGTGTGTTCCCTGGTTCTAGAATCACCAGCAGAAGTACAGAGTCTTCTGCACATGAAGCGATCCTAATGTGGGGTACTCAATTCCTTCATTTATTGTCAGGTTGTATCAACTGGAATTGATATCTATGGCAGAACAGAACTTTTAATACTAACCTTTTGGTCAAACAAGCTATATACATTGTGTATTTGTGACAGTCAGTGCAGACAGTGGTTGAATTGATGTAGATACATCTAGTGACTGTAGAAAACATTCCCAAAGAGCCATGTAGTTCAATCATGCCAGCTCATGGTCAGTCCAAAACTACTCCGACTGTCCTATTCACTCAAGAGGTCTGTACCTTCCTCTGGATTAAAACCTGAGCTAGAGTACCATAGGATGGCACATGGCACTGCAGTCTTCCTTATTATAATTGGGAGAAATCTTTAAAAAACATTTCAAATTCTTAAAAGGTCCAAGAAGTAAAAATCACCACTCAGCTCAATGCAATGTAACAAAGCAGCAATAATTTACAGAGGACAGGCTATCATTTGCAGTTAAAACATTGCTGAGTATGATGAACTTTGTGTGTTGAATTTATTCCAATTGCCTCAACTTACATTACTTAATATATGCAGATGAGGCCATTTCCTCCATCTCAACTTAGTTGACTTTCAATGGGGATGCATGCAATCTCACACACACAAAACATCGACAGGTCAGTTTCTGGATTGTTCAGCTAGGCTTTAACAACCAGATTTACAACTTTTAAATAACAGAAATGTTTATGCTGACTATAACATCAGTAGAGTGTTACATGCAATTACGAGTGTAGCAAAGTGTTGCAACCACGGTACAGAAAAATATCTTGCACTACACCAGTATATCTTTCCTTCACTGCAGTCTGAGCGAGACTTTCTCTTGAACCAATGCCAACAGTAAGACTGAGAGGCCGTTCAGCTGGCGTCCAGTCTAATGAACCACTGTCGCCAAAAAGAAAGAATGTAAAATTAAGACAACATAATTAAACAACAAAAGCTGTGACAGAGTGACTTTAGACCAATAATCCAAGGGAGGGGATCAAGTGGCCGTTCATGACAACATCGAAATGGCTTGATTAGATTATGTAGCAGCAATCATTCCCATGTATCCTGCGATTGTATATTTAATTTCCCAAAGGAATGTGTATCTTGAGCACTTTATACACAATGCCAATAATACTATGAATAATTATCATTTCTATAAATTCCATTTTAGGAATGGATTCCTAACATGCAGATGCAATTTTATGGAAAACAGGTTGAAGTTATAATGGGAAGTTCATAGAGAGTTCACATTCCCATCCTTTTGTACATTGAGGATGTCCCAAATTCAAAGTAAAGGTGAATCCCATTCTATTGATCTGGTGTTAAAGTTGAGCTGAATTTTCAGTTACAAAGCTTCTCTGACCCTACATTCATACCTTCCAAATAGGGAACTCTGATTGGATTTGACTACATTACAATATTTTTAATAATACTAAAGATGATTTTATCATATTGTGGACAGTCCCCAAGACAGTCCTTGGCCCACTATAACTAACTCAAAACCTGCCTCAGCAAACTGTGCTAATAGGAGCAACTGGCTTTCCAGCATGCCTTGAAAATGTGCCCTGTAAAGCATTGCATAACCCAAGAATACATGGAATTTTTATTTGTTTCGATAAAAATCTTTGCACGGAAAAAAATATTTAAAAACTACCCTGACTCTATGGCCTCTGTATGCTGGATGCCCTGAAACTGGCCCCTGCAGAGTTCTGCCTGAACAGATCTTTTTAAAAAAAATCCCACACATACCGGCAATTAAAAGATATTTTTCTCTAAAAGTAGGAAAAAGTATCAGAGTGCGTTGCAACGGTTAAAAGCTTTCATAAATCTTGACCTGACTTTCCCCGCTGACACTGTGGAGGTTCAAGTACTAAATGATATGTCAGTCTAGTTAATACCTTAGTTTTAATTCACTTGAACAGCTCAAGACTGACATCTGCTGGACTGTGAATACACTTACCAATGTTGCCCTTGAGAAGAGATTTTGCACACATCTAGAAAACCTTCTAGGAACTAATTTTCTGCTTTATTTTATTTTATGCATACACTTAATCTATGCACTGTAACTAGCTGTTTTTAATGAAATCACCTAGAGGGCAAGTTTATGCCTGAAGCAAAGAAGTTAAATTATTAGGACAGATTATATGTTAAATAGCTGTAGATCTGTTGGACTGTAGCTCCATGCTCTCATTAGAGAGACAACTGTGAGTTTTATCCAGAGGGTCACCATGCCTCAGACAAGGGGAAAATATGAGAAGAGGAATCCTTCATGGTAACCGCAGCTGGTGCGGGAAGTGAACCCACTCTGGTGCTATCACTTTGCATTGCAAACCAGCTATCCAGCCAACTGTGCTAACCAACTCATCCAATTATGATTAGGTTTTACTACCTTAAAGCTGAAAGTTAAAGGATGATCGAATTGACAGTGTTTAAAATATTTAGAAAACAGATCTTTGTCTTGGTAGTCCCTCGACGCAAGCATTTGCATGGAGTACAGCCTGTAAAAAGAGTCCTTCTTTAATGGTGGTGGTAGTTACTGCACTTCAGTTCCCACACAGTTCTGGCTGACCAGGTTCTCTTGCTCTTACCATCAGAACAATTTACAGATAAATCAAACTGCTTGGCTATGTCAAGAATAGCCCTTTGCTGGCCAAGCATTCTGATATAGTAAGACTTCAACTTGAAGCTCCTGGTTTCGAGGCATAGATGCTATTGCATGTGTTGCAAGACTACCACAGCGTAGACAGAGAGAGAAATTATGGTGGTAGTGGTCCACATGGGAGGACCCTAAATTAAAAATACAGCTGGGTTACAAAGCTCATGCCAGGGCATTTGTCTTCAAAAGGGTAGTGGAAAACCAGAACAGTCTCTTAAAAAGCTACTAAGGCAAAGTATCAGAAATACTCAAAATGGAAACTGATAATACCCTTGTTGAACAAAAATCTTAACTGTTGTACAAAGGTACCAGGTGAATAAAATTGAGATTCCAATTAGCTTTGATGTAATTGAATGATGGAAGAAGCTCCAAATGGCTGAATGGTCCCCAAATGGACAAGACTTCTCATTGGCACGGTCCATTCCGGGAAATCAGTTTAAGAGCCTCAGAACTGAGTTTCAACTTGGGCACGATCATTATATTCAAATTTTAATGTTGCCATGGTCTTACCAGACCATATGGACAGAGACACGCAACTGGAGGTGGTTTAACCAGAGGGTCACCATGCCTCAGGGAAGGGGAGGGGATGAGGGGAGAGTCCTTCATCTTCAAAGAAGAGAGCTATTAAAAATCTTATTCCCACAATGTAGCAACGTAGCCCAGTGTTAAGAACCTCGTTT
The DNA here is from genome assembly GCF_047496795.1 of Chiloscyllium punctatum. Classification (NCBI taxonomy): domain Eukaryota; kingdom Metazoa; phylum Chordata; class Chondrichthyes; order Orectolobiformes; family Hemiscylliidae; genus Chiloscyllium; species Chiloscyllium punctatum. Next base: position 60,946,370 of record NC_092783.1, read on the forward strand.
ATTGTGCTGAAACAGCATGGTTAAATCCATACTTTGATTAATTTTTTCAAAACATCTTTGAAAATGATCTAGCTTGTCAAATGAGGGGTGCGGGTCCAAGTTCACCAGTTTCACAAGGGGAAATTGGAAAATGAAATCAGGTGAAAGCATCAGACCTTTGATTCTAAACAGTGCAGTGAGTTTGTCATTTAAATAAACGATTGGGTGATAATATAGAAAGCATGGTTAATAAGTTTGCAGATGACATTAAAATTTGTGGTAGACAGTACAAAAGGTTGTCTAAGATTACAAAGGGATCTTGATGAATTGAGCCAATGGGCTGAGGGGTGGCAGACAAAGTTTAATTCAGATGAAAACCTGATGTTACATTTGGGCAAGACCAACCATGGAAGGCCTTACACAATTAACGGGAGGGCTGTGGGGAGTGTTGTCCAACAGGTGCATAATTCCTTGTAAGTTACATCACAAATAGACAGGGCGCTAAAGAGGCATTTGGCATGCTTGCCTCCATTGCTCAGATCATAGAGTAAAGGAGTTGGGAAATCATGTTGAGGTTGTACAGAACATTGATGAGGCTTCTTCTGAAGTACTATGTACAGTTCTGGTCACCCTACTATAGGAAGGCTATTATTAAATTGGAGAGGGTGGAAAAAAAATTTACAAGGATGTTACCAGGATTAAAGTTAATCAAGAAGTTTATAACCACAAAGAGACAGGATGAAACTGCATCATTAAGTTTGTAAGTGATAGCCAGGGAAGTGAAAACAGTCATAACGGAACGAGTCATAACCTCCATTAGTGGGATCATTCAATATTTCCACCTCGGGTGCCAAATGGTCCTGAACAAGACACCTCGTTTTTCATCTTAGTTTCGCTAATTGTGCCAAGGATGGATGTGCGTGTGCGTGTGCACAAGAGAAAGAGCGAGAGCGAGAGCGCGCAAGAGAGAGCAAGCGAGAGCGAGAGCGCGCGCAAGAGAGAGCAAGCGAGAGAGCGAGCGCGCACATGCTTTAAAGGTGCCAACTGTCAAACTAGGGCAATCTGAGACACTTGCAGATATGGTAGACTAAGAAATCTAAACACACCACAGCAAACAGAGAAATCAATCCATGCTGCTATAAATGCATAATTGGAATGTATGTAACAATGAGGCATATCACCCAAACAAAAAGAGCGGTGAGGAAAGAGGATGGACAAAACCAAGGGCTGCCAAGAAGATAGTGATTTTTTTTTAAAGTGGGTGAGATCTAAACCTGAGACCCTACACCATAGGGTCTCCCTCCCATCCATCTCCTCTAACCTTAAGAGTCTGTAAACTCAGTAAGTTCAGGATTTCTTTTTTTCTTTTTGTTGTTCAGTCTTGTGTGGGCTTTCAGAGTAGTGGGTTATGGCTGATAGGACAGTTGCATGTCCCTCCTGCAGAATGTAGCAGGCGAGAGAGACTTCACATGTCTCTGCTGGCCACATCCGTGGGAAGTGCACCCAACTCCAACGCCTTAAAAACCTGAGTTAGGGAACTGGAGCTGGATGAACTGCGGATTATCTGGGAGGCTGAGGGAGAAATTGAGGGGATGTACAGGGAGGTGGTCACTCCTCAGACACAGGATAAGGACAGCTGGGTTACAGTCAGGGGGAGGAAAGGGAACAGATGGTCAGAGCAGGGATCCCTTATGGCCATTCTCCTCAGCAATAAGTATACCATTTTGGATACTGCTGGTGGGGACAGCCTACCAGGGGAAGCCATAGTTATCAGGTCTCTGGCATTGAGCCCAGCACTGTGGCACAGGAGGGGGGGGGGGGCGCGAGAAACTGTTTAAGGAGTAGATGTTGTGAATGATGCTTAAATTTGTTCCTCAGAGACAAGCAAGGGGTAACATTAAGGAGCCTTGGATGAGGAGAACAGAGGAGCTTCTCATCAAAAGGAGGAAGGCAGCTTACGTAAGGTGGTGAAAGCAAGGATCTAGCACAGCTTTAGAGGATTACAGGCTTACTAGAAAGGAGCTCAAAAATGGACTGAGGAGAGCCAGGAGGGAGCTTAAAAAGGGCTTGGCAGGAAGAATTAGGGAGAACCCAAAAAGCATTTTACTCATACATGAGGATTAAGAGAATGAGCAGGGAGAAGGTAAGGCTGATCGGGGATAGCATAAGGAACTTGTGCGTGGAGTCTGAGCAGATACAGGAAGCCCTAAATGAGACCTTTTGCTTCGGTTTTCATTCAGGAAAGGGACCTTGTTGTGATTAGAGAACTTTGAGGAGCAGGGAAAAGGCTTGAACAGATCAAGATTAAGGAAGTTGATGTGCTGGAAATTTTGGCAAACGTTAAGATTGATAAGGCCACAGGGCCAGAACAGGTTTATCCTAGGTTGCTCTGGGAAGTGAGAAAGGAGATTGCTAAGCCGCTGGTGTAGATCTTTGCTTCCTCACTCTCCAAGGGAGTTGTACCAGAGGATGGGAGGGAGGTACATATTGTTCCTCTTTGCAAGAAGGATAATAAACTTAAAAATGTGTTGCTGGAAAAGCGCAGGTCAGTCAACATCAAAGGGACAGGAGAATCAACGTTTCAGGCATGCTTATGCCCATGCCCGAAACATCGATTCTCCTGCTCCTTTGATGCTGCCTGACCTGCTGCGCTTTTCCAGCAACACATTTTTAAGCTCTGATCTCCAGCATCTGCAGTCCTCACTTCCTCCAAGAAGGATAATAAGGAAATCTCTGGCAATTACAAACCAGTCAACCTTACATTTATGGTCAGCAAGGTTTTGAAAAGAATTCTGAGGGATAGGATTTATGATTATTTGGTAAAGCATAGCATGATTAAAAGCAGTCAACATGGCTTTGAGAGGGGCAGGTCATGCTTCACAAATCTTATTCAGTTCTTTGAGGAAGTGTCAAGACAGGTCGACGAAAGTCGAGCACTGGATGTGGTGTATATGGACTTCAGGAAGGCATTTGATAAGGTTCCCCATGGTAGGCTCATTCATAAAGTCAGGAGGTATGGGATACAGGGAGGTTTGGCTCTCTGGATTCAGAATTGGCTGGCTGACAGAAGGCAGAATGGTTGTAGATGGGAAATATTCTGCCTGGAGGTCAGTGGTGAGTGGTGTCCCGCAGGGTTCTGTTCTTGGGCCTTTGCTCTTTGTAGGTTTCATGAATGACTTGGATGAGGAGGTTGAGGGGTGGGTTAGTTAGTTTACCGCTGATAGTATCAAGGGCTATTGCAAGCCGCAGGGCGACATTGACAGGATGCAGAGCTGGGCTGAGAAATAGCAGATGGAGGAGTTCAATCTGGATAAATGCAGTGTGGTGGAACAGAGGGATCTTGGTGTTCAAGTACACAGATGCCTCAAAAGTTGCCACCCAAGTGGATAGGGTTGTTAAGAAAGCATATGGTGTTTTGACTTTCATTAACAGGGGGATCGAGTTTAAGAGCTACGAGGTTTTGCTGCAGCTCTACAAAAGTGAGACCACACTTGGAATATTGTGTCCAGTTCTGATCACCCTATTGTAGGAAAGATGCAGAAATTTTGGAGGGTGCAAAGAAGGTTTACCAGGATGCTGCCTGGACTGGAGGACTTCCCTTATGAAGAGAGGTTGACTAAGCTCAGACTTTTCTCTCTGGAGAGGAGGAGGAAAAGAGGTGGCCTGATCGAGGTGTACAAGGTAATGAGAGGCATGGATAGAGTCAATAGTCAGAGACTTTTCTCCAAGGCAGGAGTGATTGCCACAAGAAGTCATAGTTTTAAGGTGCTAGGAGGAAGGTATGGAGGAGAAAACAGAGGTAGGTTCTTTATGCAGAGAGTTGTGAACGCATGGAATGCGTTGCCAGCAGTGGTGGTGGAAGCAGAGTCATTGGGGACATTTAAGTGACTGCTGGACATGCACATGGACAACAGCGAATTGAGGGGCGCATAGGTTTGGTTATTTTATATTAGGATTAACCCTCAGCACAACATAGTGGGCCGAAGGGCTTGTTCTGTGCTATACTTTTCTATGTTCTGTGTTCTAATATGGAGGATAACAGAAATGGAAAAGATACAAGGTCCACTCTTACATCCAGTTTCCCCAAGGACAATGAATATGTCAACCATCGTCCGTTCAATGACAATCACCCAAATTCCTACTCCTAAAATTGGATCATGTAGATTCAAAAGTCAATGTCACAAATGACAGAAGGCAGAATATTTCCACCAATATTATTCCAGTGTAAAGCCAGAGAATGTTATTTCTATCTTGTTTAAAATGTTTTTACACTTGATAAATGATTCATATCTGTACCATTAAATGTTTATCAGCTTTCAAGTTTGAACTTAATCAATTTGCAATGCTTGGTTATTTGAATTATAATAAGGAACAAAAGCACATGGATTCCCATGTGACACTATATTTAAACCACAAGTGAACTGGACAACATAACAAGCAATCAATAAAGCTACAAGTTGTTTCATGTTCTTACAAATGGTCTAAACATGTTTGCACGCCAGGAAACACATGCTTTCTAAAATTACTTATCAGATCAACAAATATCTTTAAATTTGAAAAATCACGTTGAAGGCACAGCTTGCAGTAATCAGGGAACGGGGCAGTATTTGAGGCACTGGATTTCCTGATCTGGTTGTGACTGGAATGTAGAAATCTATCAAAGTCATGTTTTAGTTTATCTGAGCTTTTTTCCACTGACTTTCATTTCAACCTTTTTCCAAAATTTTAATGCAATGTCATTCAGTGCAAATTCCATCACCCATTTCACCAGTGTTTGTGACCTCCTGAAATCTTTTATTATTCTCGTTGTTCACTACAATTCCCAGTTTTGTCAAATTTTGAAATGCCATCCCCGGGAGAACCCACAATATACTTTCTGTTGTGTGAAGTCATGATTCTGAGGGGGTCAATGTTGCATTACGTTCCATTCAATTTGATAATGTCACACAAGCTTTAGTGGAAGTGAGGGCTAATCTGATGAATTATTTCTCCATGGGTCTCCTCATAGTCTTAGTAACTATGATTAGTTCAATGATGTTAACTTGTACCCGATTGCTATCATGCAACAAACAAATCAAAGTCTTCGTCTTGTTAAGACTCCCTTACTAGCAACAAAGTACCTCAATGCCCATGGCTGGTACCCCAAAACTAGATACTTTCCTTTAGTCTACAGACCAAATGTTCCCTACTACTTTGTTTTCTAAGCCTTAGCTTAGAATTTTGAATCTGGGCTGTCATAGTGTATAATCTAAAATTACACTTATGTAGCACTGTGAATATTAAAAAAACCTTTACTGTGTTTCACAGAGATGTATTCTTACAAAAGATGGACACTCAGTCAAAGGGGTATTGGAAGGGATGACTAAAGATTTAGTCATACAGGTGCATTCTTGAAAATTATTTCACAAAAGGAGGAAGAACCACAGAGAATGCTGGAGAAAATAATCAAGTCTGACAGCATCTGTAGAGAGACAGCAAGAGCCACAGAATCTGCTGGACCTGCTGAGTTTCTCCAGCATTCTGTAAGTTTCAGATTTCCAGCATCTGCAGTATTTTGCTTTTATGAGGAAGAGGAGGAGTTTAGGCAGGGAATTCCATGTCAAAAGTTCCATATTTTATTCCCATACTTTCATTTTAATGAATGAAAAGGGTTCAAAAATTCATTTTAATATTTCCTCTCAATTTGGTAAAAGCCAGAGAATGGATAAACTGGAACTTGACCGAAAATTAGGATTTAGCATTCTGTCTCAATTTTGCCACAGAGTCCACAAAACCAGGACCACTGTTTCAGTTCAAAATGTCATTTCAGTTTAAACCTGGTCCTCCTAAAATTAAAAAGAGATTGACATTCCAGTTTGAATTTAGCAGATGACAACTTGGGTCAACAATTACATAATTCTTCATTTTAGTCTTTTCTCTTACAGGACGTATTGTTCTTGGAGGTGAAAGCCTCAGTTAAAAACACCCTGTTCTTTCCTTGAGGCAGCAGGTTTTAAACTATGCACAAGCATGATTGAAAATGAAGCACAATGCCTGCATGAACCACAGAGAAACAGTTGAGGTGCCAGCTCATCCAGTTTCCCTGGGTGCACACCACACACACTTAACGTTATTGCTGAAATACCTGCACTGAATAATTTTCAGTCAGTCAGCTTCGCAATTCAAAACAGCAGCAATGTTTGTTACTATCAACAGGGTCTGTAAAAGGGGTGGCACCATATCAGCTAATAATTTGATTTGCATTTTGTGGATTTTTCAATTGTGAAATTTCATTTGTCCATTATTGCGTAATAAACCCGAGGGAATAGGAAAAACAGAGAAAGATGGAAAGCATAGACAGTGACCATAAATGTCAGTTTAATTGAAATACATTGGTCAGAGCTTTACCAATAATGTGGAATAAGATATTGTGAACGCTGACAAAAATGTTTTTGCGAGTATTCAAGTTTATACAAAATAAAGTAATAAAAACTCCTAACAGTCAAAAAGTCAAAGAATGAATGAGAATATTCACCTTCGACAGAAAGAGACTTGCATTTCCAAAGTGCCTTCAACCTCAGCATACAATAGCACTCTACAACCCATTTTGAAGTGTAAGCTTTCTTGCAATATAGGAAATGCAACAGCTAATTTTCACACCGCAAGATCCCACAATCAGCAACATGATAGTGATCATATAACCAGTATCAGTGATATTGATTGAGGGAGTAATGTTGGCCAGGACATATAGGGAAACAGCATGTGTGGTCTTCGAGTGAAGTGAGTTTTACTGCAAAGGGGATAACATGGAACCAAGCCTGAAAGTAAATCAGTGAACTCTCTCTCTTTATTGTTGTACCTCTCTGTTAACTTGTATCCACATTTATAATACAGGAGCAAAATTCGGCCATTCAGCTTATCCAGTCTGCTCCACCATTTGATCATGGCTGATATGTTTCTCAAAACGATTCTCCTGCTTCCTTCCTGTAAACTCTGATCTGTTTACCAATCAAAACTCCATCTAGCTCTGTCTTAAATGTGCTCAATGACTTGGCCTCCACAGCCCTCTTTGGCACTGAGTTCCACAGGTTTAACCACTCTTTAGCTGAAGAAATTCTTCCTCATTTCATTATAGGGTTGTCCCTTCACTCAGAGGTTATGCCCTCAGGTTCTAGTCTCTCCTATTAGTGGAAACATCTTCTCTATGTCCACCCTAGTCTAGATTAGAGTGGTGCTGGAAAAGCACAGCAGGTTTTTACCTCTATGTCCACCCTATCCAGGCCTCTCAGAATTCTGTATGCTTTCATTAAAAGACCCCCCTCATCCTTTGAACTCAATCAAATACGGACCCATAGTCCTGAACGGATCCTCATGTGACCAACTCTTCACCCAGTGACCTCTCTTATAAACTACACAAACTTGTTGTTAAGCTGTCAAACTAATGTATTATTTAGGCAAGTCAAAGTAAGTGTATATCATTCAGCACTTGTCTTTTCCCTTATTTAATTTGATCATGTCTCATCTGAACTCCACTTGCTGACACTAATTCCTTTACGTTTAAAACCTTTGCTAGATTTCTGGTAGGCAGCTTTTTCCCCACCCTCTCTGGTTTTTGGGGAAGTTCCAGCCTACCTCTATTATTTGTGTGAGCACACTTAGACAAGCAGTTTGTTTTTAAATGTGCATATAAAGTAATACAGTACAGAAGGATGTTATGAGACTGGTGATGATTATATTATCAGGTCTTCATTGATAAAGTTTTTCCATGCACTCGTGTTTTGTATGGATTGCAATTAAAGCAGTTTATTCCCCCAGGTAACCAAGTAGCTACATGGATCAAAATTACCCAATCCACACTAAGAATCTGACAGTCAATAGCAACAAGTAGTCAAAGAAATACAAGGAGCCACTACACTGGAGCATTTACGTCATGCAGTAGCTGTACTTTGCCAGAAAGTACACACTCAGAGCCTACTGTCAATATTACTGAAGATGGGTCATTGGACTTGAAATATTAGCTCAGTTTTCTTTCCATAGAGCTTACCAGACTACCGGAGTTTCTTCTGCAATTTCAGTTCCAGCAGCATTCTTCATTTATTTTACGTCAATTCTACTTGTCAATTTATTGTCTCTCCAAGTTTGACTCCCATTTCTAGGCTGTCCTTCAGCAGTATATGACAAAGAGGACGGTTCCTCCTTCACTCCAGTCGGCACTATTGTGCTCCACTCTCACAATTTGCGCATAAACCAACATATACCACATGAAAAGGATAGCTGAATTCAACTATTTGTCTAATACAGGATTTGAACTTGGGACTATCCAATGGAAAATGGAAAATAATCCCTTGCTCTCAGTGGGACTCCAGCTCTTTAATCCTTGAGTACCTGTCTACTAACACAGAGAACAAACTATGGCAGATGCAAATGATTAAAGATGACAGTAATCTCATGAAGTTGCACAATTTAATACATCACTAAATTCAGAGATTATATTACAACCATATAATCTCTTCTGGATATCCGTCATTCTTGGCATCATTTTTTAAAAGTCAAATCATCTGATATTTAAACTTCTTAACACCACATCCCTTCGTGTTATTTTATGCATATTGTTTAATCCAAATTTTTTGATCAATCCATTTTTTTATTCACAAGCTAATTTATCAGGAAAGGAGTGCATACACCGTGGAGGTTAGAGGTAGTTTTATTTGACTTATGGTCCAGTTTTTCCCAGCACTGATGTTTAAGATGGTAGGAGGAGACAATGTAACCCACCAACTGATGTGTAATGATCTTGACAGTTTTTTTTCTGACTGCACCACAGGATTTTTTTTTAGCAAATCTCAATAGGCAGACAGGGCTAAAATTTCATGTCTCAGTTACATAAATAGTACCTCTACAATGCTGCACTCCCACCGCAGTTAAAACTGTGCACTCATATCTCTAGAAATGATCTTGAACCCACAATGCTCTGGATGTGAGGGTGCTATAAAACTAAATAATTTAAATTTGAACTAACTACATTTGAGACACTTACCTTTGGCACATGTGGATTGAACTCTACTGCTCTGTGTATTGCTTCCACAGCATTCATTTCTGCTGTACTGAGCCCTCGCCGGGAGGCTGCCTCTGGGGAGAACCTACATTCAGGCAAAAACAAATAAGAACTTTAACGGAAAGGCCACTCCTCTTGATGGTGACCAAGGTTGTACAACTCAAAATGCCGCCCTCATAAATGAACATTCCTCTCCCTTCCCATGTCCATGACTGACTGAACAGGTTGGGGCAGTTTTCTTTAGAAAAAGAAGTGAAGGCTGAACAATGAACCAACGTCTTTAAAGTTTGAAGGACGAGGTTGCCACTAAAACCAGAGACTACAAATAAAGCATTGGAAATACTCAGCAGGTATAGCAGCATCTGTGGAGACAGAAACAGTTAGTGCTTCAAGTCAAATATGACTCCTCCTCACAACACCAGAAAACATAAATAAAATATTGCCATTGATAAACCCAACAGAATTTAAAAGAAATTTCATATACAAAAGGACAATTGTGAACACGATGCCACATGTTAAGATGAATAACAGAAATGAATTTAAGGGAACCCAAGGTACAGGGTAGAAAGAAATAAAAGTATTGCCATAGAATTAGATGATGTATGGTAGAAAGAGGATCATGTGCAGCATAACAAAAGGTGCCACAGTGGCTAGCACTGCTGCCTTACAGCGCCAGGAACTCAGGTTCGATTCCAGTTTCAGGTGACTGTCTGTGTGGAGTTTGCACATACTCCCCATGTCTGTGTGGGTTTACTCCGGTTTCCCCCCTTCAGTCTAAAGGCGTGCATGTCAGGTGAATTGGCCATGCTAAATTGCCCATGTATTCAGTGCATTAGACAGAGGGAAATGGGTCTGCGTGGGTTACTCATCAGGAGGGTCAGTGTGGACTTAGAACATAGATAAATACAGCGCAGTACAGGCCCTTTGGCCCTCGATGTTGCACCGATCCAAGCCCACCTAACCTACACTAGCCCACTATCCTCCAAATGCCTATCCAATGCCCGTTTAAATGCCCATAAAGAGGGAGAGTCCACTACAGCTACTGGCAGGGCATTCCATGAACTCACGACTCGCTGAGTAAAGAATCTACCCCTAACATCTGTCCTATACCTACCACCCCTTAATTTAAAGCTATGCCCCCTCGTAATAGCTGACTCCATACGTGGACTTGCTGGGCCAAAAAGGTCTGTTTCTACACTGTAGGGAATCTAATCTAATCAAACATGAACCTGTGGGCCAAATGGCCAGTTTTCTCCATCATAAAACTGAATGCAAGTCTATTATCACTTCAACAGATGTGCAGACAAGAGTAAGCCTAAAACCAAGGCCTCATGCCATGAAGTTGGAGAGTGTAATTGCACAACATCCCATTACACCAAGAGAAAGAATCTTATATTAAAAACAGAAGTTAACACTTGAAAAAGAGGAAGCAGGAGAGAACACAAGGAAACACCATATTGACTAACAAATAGCTGTTCTTGCTGATGTCAAATTGACTTAGCAGCTTCATCACAATGTCGCAAATCACAGCACTTCATAGTGTCGCACAAAACACTTTCAATGTTCCATATCTTGTTTTGTTGGGTTTTCTTGGCCTTCATAAAATCTTTCCCACAGATATTTGCTAAGATTGCTGATTAAAGTCTTCTCCAGTAATGTTAATTGTTCTTCGGATATGGGTAAGACTAGTGAAGGAGTGTTCAACCATCCTAGTTACTCTGAAGATAATGCAATAAATTTATTTGAGATGGGACAGATTTATGTTACATTCGTGTATTGGTCTCCACAGACACTGACACAAAAGACCAATTCTGCCACAAGGACCACGTACGAGATGGTTATCAGAAATTGTTTTCGGATGGTGTTTTTGGTGTTGGCCAAATCACTGCAACCATTGATTATCATTGGAGCTCATGCCAATGCCACAGGCTCAGTGGTATTTCGTTCAGTTCTAATTTACCTCATCACCGAATCTAGGACCTTGGATTTTTGCAATCATTTCAGTCAAAGAACATCATTACAAGAGTTCCTCAGGGGAGTGTCCGAGGTCAAAACATCTTCAGCTGCTTCAAAGACTTTGTTATAAAGGTCAGAAGTGGGGATGCTTGCTGATAATTGCACTATGTTCAGCAGCATTCATTTACCTTCAGATACTGAAACAGCATACGTCCAAACATAGCAAGACCTGGATAATATTCAGACTTGAACTGATCAGTAGCAACAAACAAAGTCATGGGACACAAATGCAGACTAATGACAATCTCCAAAAACAGGAAAACTAATCCTTGTCCCTTGACATTAAATAGCATTACCATTCTCAAAAGCATAAGTTATTGATATTCTGGGGGCTTGCATTGATCAGAAGCAGAACTTGACAAGTCATATATATATATAACAGGAAATCAAGAGGCTAAGAATTAGGAGGACCTCTTAACTGGCCAACCGTTGCCCACCAACTACAAGGCACAAGTCAGAAGAATGATGGAATACTCTCCACTTGCCTGAATGAACAATGTTTCAACAGTATCCAAGAAGCCCAACAGCATTCAAAAAAATGCAACCCACATGACTGACACCGATACACTATCAACACTCACCTCCTCCACCAGTGATGCAGTGGCAATGTGAACCCTCAGGGCTCTTTGAATAGCATTTTCTCAGCAAATTACCTCTCCCAGTCAGAAGGCCAAGGGCAACAGCTACATAGGAATTCAACCAACTGCAGGTTCCCGTCCAAATCACACACCACCCTGACTACGGAACAAATCAACATAACTGGGGCAAATCATGTAACTTTCTGCCCATTAGCACTGTGGGTGTACCAACACCACATGAACTGCAATGGCTCAAGATGGCAGCTCACCACCAAGGACAACTAGGGACGGGCAAAAAAAATGTTGGCAAGATTACGAAACCCACATTGGATAAAAGACAAGTTCTCTCTTTCCCTTCAAAGTATGTTTCATCATCTTGATCATAATTTCAGTCATCGCATCCTAAATGATCCTCCATGGTTAATGGCTTTTGTGTGACATGTAAAATGGTGGAATTTGGACAGGTCACATAAAGATAATGGATGCCTGGAATGAAATTACACAGCAATAATTTAACTAGGGACTCAGTACACAATAAGAGAGTTGAACCCAAGTGATTTTGAACATTGTCCAAATCTGACAGATAGCAACTTACTGTCACAAAGCAGGACATTGTCTTTCACACATGTAGCAGATGACCATCTCTGACTTAATTATTCTTTATTCTTCTTTTGTTTTCACTCCTCCCATTACACTAGATTACTCATCAAGCATTCAAAGGGTCCTGTACAAAGTACACAGCTGAGGCAGCTACACAGATGGGAAAGTCATGACCAGAACTACTTTGCCATTTCTTCAAAAAGAGTCGCCAGATAACAGTTCTGGAACATCCCCCACACCATTTCCAACAAGATGACACATACGCGTACATCCAAAGGAGAGCAGCAGTGCTTCTCAATGGCAATTAGGGATGGGCAATAAATGCTGGACTGGCCACTGATGCCACATTGTTTGAATTATGCCTTTTTGAATTAAAGGTGCTACATAAATGGAAATTATTGTTGTCATATGACCATCTGTACCATCATTAACAGTGTTATAATAATATGGAAAATATAGGTAGCTTAAGATACTCCAAACTATCCAGAGCATTCAGCTGAGGTCAGAAACTGAGAAAGTGAGCTCCAGTTATTTATAACCAGCATTTGAAGGCCAGGAATGTGCATCAGCCTTGAACTGGCTCCAAGCCATTTACACTGCACAGCTAACATTTGCATTCTGAAACCCAGACAGGGCAAATGGTTTCTCAACTTTATATTCCTATGTTAATTCTTCCAGTATCAGTCAGATAACATACACAGTATAATTTGTATGAAACCAGTGGCAGACATTACAATACATAACGTATAGAGAGGTTTTAAAAGATTGGATCAGTAAATATGAATTAAAATAGTAGGTTGAGACAGAAGCCATGCAGTCCCTTGCCTCCATGTCTTTAAATCCTTACTAAAAACGTAATGCCCTTAGTTTTGAAAGGTCGAACAATACCTCAGTTTCCCCCATCGACCCAACAATTGCTGTTCCAACCCAGGATCCATTGTTTTATCTGCAGGGGAGTGGGAGAAGGAACACTTCTTCCCCCCCTATTGTTTTGAAAAGGGTTCTTGATCATATTTCTGAACTGCTCTAATTTTATTATGTTCTCTGGATTCTTGATTTCACTGGACGAAGTTTTATTCTGTATATACCCTACTGAATCCTTGATTCAGAACTCCTTTTTCTTCCAACATCAAGGATGTATAAAATCAAATCTATAAGTGCTGTCTTCATGGTTTTGCCACAGAAGTCAACTCAGAGTAATACATTGAACATTATTGTCTGTAACACATATCCCTAAGTCTACACCATTGTTTGAAAATTGCCTGTGGTGCTTCTTTGATTAAAGTTATGTTGCTTTTGACTAGTGAGTAATAGTATAACCTGCAAAACACTGTTTATGCCCTGTTTATTATTATTCCAGTTTTTCATCAGGAATGACTTTTGCCAAAACGTCTATTTTCCTGCTCCTCGGAATGCTGCCTGACCTGCTGTGCTTTTCCAGCACCACTCTAATCTAGACTAGAAAAGGAAGTCGCATGGCAAGGAACTATAGGATCACTGCAAGTTTACAACACAGAAAGTCAACATTTCAGTCCAGAATTTCTGCATGGCAGTAAAAGAAAAAACATTTAAAAATTAGTCACTAATTCTTGTTCCACTTTCGAGCAATTCATCTTCAAGGAAAAAATAAATTCTGATGCCCAGTGAGAACACTGGCACATGGAGTATGAGGTATACGGAATAGTCTTTGGTGCCAAAACATGAATTCTGTTTCGCTTCCACAGATACTGCCAGACCTGCTGAGCTTCTCCAACATTTCCTCTTTTTATTAAGAAATAAAATCACATGATAATAAGGAGAGATGAATACATGCAGGGAAAGACTCAAATTATAAACACACACAAGTCTTAGGCCCTTTGGACTATTCATGTTGTGACTAACTTGCAACACTCCACAAGATCAGCAGAATAAACCATTCAAAAATAATTCTTATCAGTTCAAAAAGCTTTGTTCGTTTCTGAGCCAGTACATAATCAGAATGAACAAAATTTAATATCATAAATCACCTATGCATTTCATATTAAAATACCCTCAAATGTTTCAGGGTGAAGGACTGTGAAATATTAGAATAAATTAACATTAAGAGATAATAAAGAGGACTTGAAAGTGGATAAATCTGCAAACTTGAATAAGATGCTTCCTAGGCTGTTGAGAGGGGCAAAGGTGGTGGTATCAGGGGCTTATAGCAGTAATTTTCAAATCCTCTCTAGCCACAGGTGATCTGCCAGAGGACTGCTAACATCGTCACATTATTTAAAAAGGGAAATTACAGACCAGTCTAACCTCAGTAGTGAGTAAAAATTAGAAAGAATGTTGTCGGATAGAATCAAATCACAATTAATCAGAACCTCTCTTTCTGGTATGTCCTTTTCCATGACTACAAGTAACTAATAATATAATCCAGTCTCAATGACTGAAATGTTCTCCTAGTAACACTTCTACTACTTGCTCAGTTATTTTCTCTAGTATTAGGTCCAATTTCTTGTATTTGGAGGGGCCGGTGTTGGACTGGGGTGGACAAAGTTAACAATCACGCAGCACCAGGTTATAGTCCAACAGGTTTATTTGGCCAAATAAACCTGTTGGACTCTAACCTGGTGTTGCGTGATTGTTAACTTTGTCTACCTCTTGTACAATATCACATGTGCTGTCTTAAAAAGCTCTTCTGGATATATTAAGAATTCTGCTTCGTCTAAGCCTTTCCCGCTTTTGTCTATCATAATTAATATTCAAGAAATTGAAATCCTCAGTTAGCCAACAAACTTACCCTTCTGTCTGCTTCTGACAGTTTGGCAGTCAATAGTACATTCCCAACAATACTACTGCCCCCCTTTTTTTCTATTTTTAAGTTCTGCTCATACGGGCTTAATTGAGAAGTCTGCTAGGATATCATCCCTTCTTACAGTTGTAATTGGCTCGTTGATTATCTCTTTTACATCCCTTCCCACTGCACTTGAAGATTTGATAGCCCAGATCACCAAGCTGCAATTCCTGACCCTCGCTTAACCATACCTCAATGGCAGTTATGCTGTCATATCCCAATGCATTAAACAACATCCTCAATTCATCTGCAAGACTACACGCACTAAACTGTCATCCAACTGTGCCGAGCTCCCTTGTATAGATACCTCAAGGTACTGGAGCAGTGTCACCAATACTGCCTGCACAAGATGCTGGGAAAACAAATGCACCAACACCCACGTCCTCGACCAGAACAACATCCCTAGCATTGAAGCACTGCCCCCCTCCTTGATCATCTGCAATGGCCAAGGCACAGTGTCCCCATGACCGATACTTTACTCCCAGCTTCGAAACACCAGGTAAGTCCCAGGTGAACAGAGGAAACACTTCAGGAATATCGTCAAGGCCTCACTGGTGAAGTGCAGCATTCCTACTGACACCTGAAAATCACTGGCCCAAGACGGTCTAAAGTGGAGGAACAGCATCTGAGAAAGCATAGAGTATCTCAAGACCTGCTATCAGGAAAAAGTGGAAGCCAGGAGAAAACAGTACAAGGAATCCGTTGGCACACCAACCCAACCCTCCAGACGACCACCTTCTGCCCCATGTATCGCAGAGTCTGCAGAAGCTTTAGACCAGACAGTGACCTATGGACTCGCCCTGAGAGTGGAAGCGAGTCGTCGTTGTCTGCGAGGGACCATAGACGACGATGATGCCTTGATTCCATCTTTCCCAAAGTGGACCCAGCAACTCAGGAATGTAAAGCCATCCCTCCTTCATCAATTCTTCAGCCTCGTATTCATCTGCTCAACTCACCTATTTCTACACTCATCACTATGCATCCAGAGATCCTTTTTTTCAATGAGCTATCTATTTGTCTAAATTCTTGTCACAGGATTCTACCCAATGCCGTAAGTACCAGTGTGAATCACAACCGCTGATCATTCCAGTTCAGAGGACCCTGTGGCCAGTGATATCCGTGGCCCTGGCCCCACAGAGTCACTTCTGGGGCACCAGAAACACCTGTGTGACCTCCTCATTAAGTGTTCCACCACTACACTTTCTGTTCCTTTCAGTGCATGAACCATCACTCTCATTGCTTTCTAAGGCAGAAAACCTGCTGTCAAGTGAGATGAACTGTAAGGCTTTCCTGATCACCTACCTACCTCCCTTTGTTCCTCCCATGGCAGCCCTTCCTGAAGCTGCAAGCTGATCAATGGTCACACAGCTTTTCAGAGGTCCAGTGCATACCAATCAGCATGCCAATACACTGAATTCTGCGTGCAGAAGTCAGAAGCCCACACAGTGGAATAAAGATGAGAAGAGGAGGGGTCACCACGTCTAAAAATGTACTATCCACATAACACCCAGCCTCAAAGATGCACTGTAGTACCACCTACCAATCCTCTGCAAGTTTCCTTAGTTTGCCTTTCATTGTCACAGAGCACAGAGATTGGAGGTCAAGTCCTTGTTTGAACTTACAGGTGCACAGATGCATATGGGTGCCTGCATTTTCCTTTTGGACTGAGCACCCACCCTACACAACACTCTAAATTGCGTATCCACAGCCTCCAACTATGCTCCCAGGGATGAATGACAGCACTTCACACTGTTGGACATGTCAGCTTTTAGAGAGGACAACGAACCAAAGTCTGTCTGCTCCAAGGTGGACCGAAAAAAGCTCTTCCTGCATTATTTCAAACATCAGAATTGCCCCTGGTGCCTAAGCCATTATTCATCCCTCACACACAGAACACAGATTACCTGGCTACAAGTTCTTTGGTGAACATGGTGGGGGTGCCTGTTAGGCACATTTTCAGCATCCTGAGAAACACAAACGTAGGAACTAGGAAGAGAAGTAGGCATTTCAGCTCTTTTGAGCCTGCCCTGCCATTTAATATGATCATGGCTGATCATCCAACTTAGTAACCTGCTCATGCTTTCTCCCCCATACCCTTTTATTCTTCTTACCCTAAGAACCATATCTAACATCATCCTGAAAACATTCAATGTTTTGGCCCCAACCACTTTATGGCAGAGAATTCCACACGATCACCATCTCCAGGTGGCAATTTTTCTCTCGAGGTAGACCAAAGTCACAAAGCAAGTTCTCCCACAGCTAAACTGTTTAATAATTTATCTTTTCCTATCAAGAATATTAGCTGTGCCTGATTGGTAGCAATCACATCTCAAATCAGAAGTGGATTTGAGTAGTACTTCAGAAATGCAAGCATTTAATCAAGTCTGACCCTACAGTGCAATAATGAGTGAGTGATGTTGGATAAAACATTAAAACAAGGCAGCAGCTAAACGGTCTAGTATCTCACTAGTATCCTCACATATGGATGAAGAATGACACCACTTCGACTGGGACAATACATCCATCCTAGGACAAGCCAAACAAAGACACGCATGAGAATTCCTAGACGCATGGCATTCCAACCAGAACTCTATCAACAAACATCAGGTTAGACCCCATCTACCACCCCCTGAGAAAAGGAGCAGGAAGTCACTTCACCACAGGAAATAACATCACCACCCCAAAGAAACCCAAACATATAAATAGAAAGCAGGAATTTTTCAGCATTGCTTCGCATGAGGCCCACTGAAGATGTTATCTAGTAAGATAATGAAACGTCTGGAAATGAACCTTTCAGCCCAGCGAGCAAACCTATATCCAAAACTTCAACTTGAGCTACAAAACTTGCTAGCACCAGCTAAATCTTTTGAGTGGTGTAAAAGTTACCACGACAATAAAATGTCCTAGGCACCTCAAACAATCTCAGTGAGCATAGATACTCTAGTCAATTTCTAATTGCAGTTCATGGGACCTTGCTGTGCACAAATTGATTACTTTTTCCCTACAGGAAGCAATACAATAACTTCAAAAAGCAGGTAATTGGCTGTGAAGTACTTTCAATATTTTTGAGGTTCCTCAGGGTGTGGTTAGTACAGTGGTTATGTCACTGGACTTGTGATCCAGAACTCTCAGGATAATGTCCTGCAGACACCGAGTTCTCATTTGCTTT
Source organism: Chiloscyllium punctatum (assembly GCF_047496795.1). Lineage (NCBI taxonomy): Eukaryota > Metazoa > Chordata > Chondrichthyes > Orectolobiformes > Hemiscylliidae > Chiloscyllium > Chiloscyllium punctatum. The sequence continues at coordinate 60,964,567 of NC_092783.1, forward strand.
TTCCAATTTTGATGGTGTTCATTCCTACAAATGGTCTTCATTTGAACTTTTTCCAAAACAAGGTAGGCTACTTTTTTCTTAAAATTCCAAGTCCCAACAGTAGCAACATTATATTCGGACAGCATTAGAGTAGCAAACATCTCATTTGCTATCATAACGTGACTGTAAAATGCATTCTGAAACTGAGGCACATAAGGAGTTGTTAGGACAAATAAACAAATGGTCAGTCACAAAAGTAATTTTAAGGAACATGTTAAAAGATAAGAGAGACGTTGAACTGCAGACAGATGGGAAATTCCAAAAAGTAAGAGCCAGGGAGCTTAAGGTACCAGAACTAAAAGAGAAACTATGAAATCTAGGATGCAGAAGCAGCCATATTGTAGGTGCAGAGATATCAGGCATATTACAAGGAGGGAGGGCTGAAGGAGATTATGGCAGGAAGGAGGGATGAGGTGCTTACTTGTCTGATACAGCACGCGCTTTCAGCAATGCAGCTGTGTAGCATATCGTCGCTGATTTTGGCAAGCTGATATCTGTAATCAAAAAGCACGATAGATTAGGGTATACATTCTAATGAATACTTAACAGGAAAATGATCAGCAGCATCCCAAATACACCCCGCCACCCAAGCAGATTTATGCTGTTAGTCACATTAAAAAGGATATGGAGGCAGTGCCATTATGACCAGCCATAACCAAAAGGCTGAATGGCCTATTTTAGTATTTATATTCTCAGAATCATACAGTAGAATCCCTTGAGTCCATTGAGGCTGCACCGATTAAAATCTGCTCTAAAGCTACACCAGTCCCACTTACCAGCATGTGGCCTATGGATGTGAATGTTATGACCTTTCAAGTGCTCATCCAAGTTTTTTTTCATAAAAGATTATTGATTTCCTGCCTCAACTACCTTTCAGCATTCCAGAATCCCACCAACCTCTGTGTGGGGGGGAAAGATTTTCTCCAATCCTCTCTAAACCTCCAACCTTTCAACTGAAATAATGCCCTTTACGACTTTTCAATTAAGGGGAACAGCTATTTTCTATCCACCAGGTCCATGCCCTTCATAACCTTATACACTTCAATCAGGTTTCCTCTAAGCCTTTTAAAAAAAAAACCCAAGCTTACCCAACTTCTCTTCATAGTTAAACTGCTCCATCCCAGGCAACATCCTGATGAACCCCTCTGCATCCCCTGCAATAACCAAGCATGCACACATTTGTCCAGCTGTGGCTGAAGCAAAATGCATACAACTACAAAATAACCACCCTGCTCTTGTAATCCATGTCACGGCTGATAAAGCCAAAATGTCCCATATACTTTAACTACCCTATTAACTTGTCCTGCCAGCTTCAGGAATCGGTGGACAGGCACCCCAAGATCCTGCTGTCCCTTTCAGCTCTCTACTGTCCTGCCATCAAGTACTCTTCCCCTGGATACAGAATATCTGGATTGTCCCAAATCTTACCTGTCAGGATTTTGTCATGTCCCTCTTTGCTCTCCTATACATTCTTAAGTCAACCCCGACACTCCATTAGGGCCTCTGTTGATTTGCTTCCTTTGTTAAAAGTCACTCTTTCTCTTTTTAGTCAGTCCTGAATGCTCCTAAACATCCAGGGTTCTCTGGGCTTGGTGCTCCTACATTGCATTCTAAAGGATGTTGGGCCTCTACTCTTGCCAATTCCATTTTGAATGCTATGCCACTGTACTACTGTTGATTTCCACAGAAGTAGCTGTTCGCAATCTACATTAGCCAGATCCAGCTTTATTTTTGATAAAATCCACCTTCCCCCAATCCAAAACCCTACCCGTTTTTGCAGACTATCTTTTTCCTTTCCACAACAAACTTAAAACTACTGATGTTACCATCAGTAAATTACACTGCCACCTCGAACACCTTCCACAATGAGGTGCAGCATCACACCAGCCCTTGTTGGTTTTGCTATATGGAAGAACTCTCCTGAATACAAAGAAACCTCCTTCCTCTAAACCTTTTACACCATGACTATCATAATTAATGCTGGGGAAGTTGAAATTCCTTAACGTAATTACCCTATTATTGTTTTTACATAACTGAGTGAATTGTCTACATACCTGCTCCTCTACTGCCCACTATTTGAGGTTTGATAATACACTCCCAGCAGTATGACTGCCTTCTGTTTACAAAGCCTCATTTGAAGATCCTTTCAAGACAGCATCCATCATTATTGCTGACTCACTAATCCAGTCACTGAGTTCGTAAACAATGAGACACTACCTACTCTTTATACACTCCCCTCCTGCCTGGAGGGTGCTCTACCTTGGAATGTTGATTGGCCCGGCCTGGTCTCCTCTCATCATGTCTATTAGAGCAATATCATCACAATTTCATTTGTCCTTAACTCATCTGTCTTACTAATAATCCTCATAGGTAGAGGCTATCCAATCTTGTCATTCTCCTTTGAAACTGAACATGGATAAACTCCCATCTGCCTTGGTTCCTTTGATGAAGTATGCGGTGGCCCTACTGCACTAACATTGTGTCCCCTCCCCATACTGAGTTGGTTTAAATCCCTCCCAACAGAACCAGAAAAATCCACCTGCAAGGATATTGGTGCCATTCTGGTTCAGGTGCAGATCATCACGCTGGACCAGATCCCATCTTCCCCCGAAATGGTCTCAGTGACCCAGGAATCTAAAACTGTCCGTCCTGAAGCAACCCTAACCACTTATTCGATTCTTATTCTCCTATTTCTGTACACATTAGCACGCAGCATGGAAAGTAATCCGAAGATTACAACCTTTCAGATCCTGCTCTTTTGTCTCCCATCTGGCTCCCTAAATTCTTGGATGCAAGACCTCATCCCTATATCACTGGTACCAATATGTACCATGGCCCTGTCTTGACATCCTCCCCCTTCAATCCCAACAACTGCTCAGTGAAACCCTGACGCTGGAAGCAAGGAGGCAACACTCCATCTTGCAGTCATGTATACAGCTGCTGAAATGCTTGTTTGCCAAAAAAACTGAATCCACCATCACTATCACTCTTGCTTTCTTAGTCCTCCCCTCCTGTAAAGTCAGGCTACTTGTGGTGCCAGAAGCCTGGCTCTGTCTGCACTTCCTTGAGGAACCAATGCCCTCTTCAGCTTCTAAAATGGAAAACTGATTGGTGTGCAGGACCCCAGGAGATTCCTGCCTCATTTTCTTTGATCAGGAGAAAGTGAAGACTGCAGATGCCTGGTGGTCACATAGTCCCTTCTATCTTCTAGTTCCTTGAGCCGTTATCCATGAAACTCTCAGCAGTGTGTCCACGCCAGAGTGTCTCTGGCCACTGCTTAAGATCAGTAACGCGAAATTCAAGTTGGGAGCACTTTGTGCACAGGTGGTCATCTAAGATGCTGGTAGTGACCATAACTCCCCACATATAACAGGTCATATATTCACCTGGCTGACTACATCTGCCATGACTTGAACTTAGTCTTATTTGCTAACTTTTCTGATTACTCAAAGATACTCCCTTCACCTTAACAGTATTTGCCTTCTCTTGTTCGGTTTTTTATTTATTCCTGGTGCTTCTCATTTACCTCTTAATAATCTCCCCGTTCTAATTGAAGGGTTCGTGTCTTTATTTTCATTGCACTGTATGGAGCTATTTTCTCTCTGGCCAAAAAAATCTTGGAAATATATCCAAAAGGATTTAGCTTCATACAGCAGCACTCTAATTCACAATATCAAATATTACGCTGGCATAGTCAGTGTCTGAAAAACAATGTACAGAGACTACCCAAAGCCCTAACTATAAACTTCAAATGGGTCAGGGAAGACTGCCACCGAATAATACCTTAAAGAAATTAAAAAGCAATTGAAACAATACCTTGTTGGAAAAAAAAACTGCACACAACACATGAATGTGCTCCCTGCGGTTCTAAGTTTTTAAATTAAAACAATAAAGCCAACACTTCGGAAAAAGCTGTTAAGCATGAATTCTCTTCAGAGCTTTGGAAGTTCGAGACAAAGTGGGGATAAAGGATAGAGTGTCTAAATAGTAAAGACTATTGTTTCCCAAGTACCTGAACTGGGAAGCTCAGCTCTTCTTCATACCTATTTCGGTATTTCTGTTTGGAATGTCAGTATCACTGGGTAATTTCCATTCCTAATTGCCTTTGAGAAGGTGGTGATGAGCTGCCTTCTTGAACTGCTGCAGATCCAGAACTTAAGGGTCATCTACAATGCTGTGAAAGAACTTCCAGGATTTTGACAAAATGACTGAGCAAATAGCCAATATAGTCCCTAGTCAGGATGGTGTGGGGCTCAAGGAGAAATCTATAGACAATGGATACCCATGAGCCCTTGCTCTTCTACATGGTAGATGTTGGGTTGATGCTGGGGGAGTTACTGCCGTTTATCTTGTGGATAGTACACACTGCAAACTTTGTGCATCAGTTGTGAAAGGAGTGAATGCTAAAGTTGGTGGATGGGGTGTTAATCAAGCAGGATGCTTTGGCCCAGATAAAAAAGGTACAGAGGAACCTTGATTACCCAGCATTAGATGAACCGAATTTCGGATTATCCAAACAAGATCGCAAGGTTCTGATACTTGATTAACTATGTAATCCGGCATTCCATTACCTGACATTCAATAAACCGACCGAAATGCTACCCACCCACGTCCTTTGGATAATTGAGGTTCATCTGTACATAATTGGTAGTTTTATATTTGCAGGTGGAAAACAAAAAGTTACATGGAGTTGGAGGGGGCAAAAGTTTGTATGGGAATGTAGACAAAACTCTCCATGCCAGTTTTTGTGCATTTGCTTAGAATGGGCAAGTCTTAGAAGTATAGGCAAGATTAAGTCTTTGGTATATCACCAGGAATGATCTATTACAATTTTCTGTTAGACTGTAGGTTGAACCTTCCAGACGATCCAACATACAAAATAGATTACAATAAAAATCACATTTTAAGGACTGAACAACTCATCCTATGATAGATCCCATCCCTTGGTAGAAACCTTGTAATTATAGTGCTAATATTAACAAGCACACTAACCATCATATTTGGCCAAGACCACTTGTACATCAGCATAAGCTTGTAACTCCAAAAGAGCCTCTAACAAATTTTCATGTATATTCAGCATACTAAGGAGTGGAAACTCTTTCATCAACTGAGAAAGAAAAGACATTCAGTTTAAAGATTTTATCGAACGTGAAGTGCTGAAAATACAAAATAAAACTTACATCGTTTATCACAGCTTCTACAGAAACATCATTTAATTCTGTACTGAACAGTAACCATAATTCTAAAAATTTCAAAAACTACCAAAAGGAAAATCCAACAGCCACGGTCACACTCCGATCATAAAAATCTTCTAAGTTTTCCTTCCACCTAAGGGTCAGTTGTGGGGAAGTAGAATCCAAGCAGTTCTAACCCCTACAAAAAGTCTGTAAACAATCAGTATGAAAAATGTTACCCAAGAATTTCAGATTGCAAACTGTTTTCTTCTCCTAGTAGTTATATCTTTTCTTTTAAAAAAATAGACTGGATAGGTAGAGATAACACCAGTTTACATTTAAATCCCAACATGCTAATTTCCAAAGATATGATATGATGTTGCAGTTATCTCCATATATAAAGTTAGTAAATACAAGCATTTATATTTCACATCTTCAGGTTATCCCAAAGCTTTCCAGCCAATGAAAGACTTTTGAACTGTTATCATTCAGTTTGAATGTTAATTTGCACATTCCAAGATCCCACAAACAATGATAGGACAATGACCAGGTAGCTAATTTGAGAGCTCATACCCGCACTGGTATTGATGCAGGACATCTAAAAGAACTCCCTTATCTTTTGAAACAGTAAATTGGATATCTTATGTGTATCTGATCAGAGAGACTATTGGTTTAACATCTCATCCAAAAGGAGGCAGCAGAATACCACCCCATGTATTGGGAATATCAGATGAAATTTTGTGCTGAAGTGGAAACACACAGTCAAACTCGAAAACTTGCTTTATTTAATTATAATTCAGATTATGACCAACGATTATGGGTAGGAAAGAACAAATTAGTCAAAATATAAAGGTGACGCAGTCTCTCCAGCTGCAGCTGAAGTCTAACTGGCACCTTTTTACTCACATCTCTCATCAGTTTTACTGCTTCTCGTATTCGCCCCAGTTTTCTTGCACACATTGCAAGCCTTCGTTTTATATAAACTAATACGTTTGTGTCTCGTCCTGTCAAGAGAAAATAGATCAAGTGGAAATTCAAAACACTCTCAAAAGCATGCATGATAAAGGATGTCAGGCACACAGGTGAAAAATTCAGCTTCAGTATTCAAAACATGATAAGTAAATGGCTATACAGCAAATCACTCAAAATTGTCACTCTCAGTTTTCAAATTCTTCCAAGCTTCATCCCAGCTCCATACCTGCAACCTCCTCCAGCTCCATCAGTCCTAGAATTTTGCAAACCCCAGTTTCCATCAATCCATCCCTTGGTGCCAGGGCCTTAAACTCGAGAGTTTTCTCCATAACCCTCTCCAACTCTCTATCCTCAAGATGGATACCACTTGGAAGAGTAGTTGCTGCAGGCAAACTCCACAGCCAAATTATGTGCAGCAAGTTCCAAAACTAGCAGGTAGATAAATTTTCTTTTATTTGGTTTTTGGGGTGGCTAAGAAATAAACATTCATCAGGACATCTCTGAAACAGAACAATAGGATTTAACACACTCTTTGAAAGAGTACATCGAATCTTGGACAAAAGACAGTGAACTCAACAGTGCTGCACGGAGTGTGCCAGTCTGGATTGTATGTTGGGTCCCTGGAGTGGAACTTAAATCTTCAAACATCTGACTCGGACAAGCATGGAGTCACTGATGCAAGGTTGAAACTAGTGTACGGAAAGAGTCAACCCAATCAACTAGATTACTATAGTCTTGTGCTTTGCTTGGGTAAGTCTTACACAGAAAAGCAGCTTACCCCCTTGGTTTGTATCTTTCCCAAATCATCACTGGATTCAAGGCAGGATTTTACAATTTGTAAACCACTGCTCTCAAAATTTTAATGGAGTGTCTGATCAAGATAATTTCCACATTTCTAATAATCACCCCTCCTCTGAAATACAACCTTCAGATAACTTGCCCTGGTGATCATTTCTTGCAAGTCCAGATAATGAATTTCTTTAAGCTGTTCAAGATGGGAGGGAAAACAGTCAAGGTTCCTGCTGCTAGTTACTGTCAATCCTAACCTCACCTGCTATAAATAGGTGTTACCACACAGAGGTGAACTCCTCTGTTGATTAAACCAAACAACCAAAAAACCTTGCATCGCCGCATAATGTTAAAATATGAAGAACAGAACTGCCAAATTCCACTATTTAAAAATATCAACTTATTTTTAACTCGAAAACATTAAATCACAATTCACAACTCTAAGCTCCCCCCTTCTCTTAACTGCTTACTATCTGCCTCCAACTCTAAAACAATATGCTGTTCTAATAAGACACTTATTAAAATTACATCAACTTAATTTCAAAACCACACAGTCACTGTCTTCACTCTGCCGGGTACTGATGTCCTTGGGTCGTCTTCACTCTTTTTACTATGAGTATGTTTCATATGAAAAAGGTACCATTGCTGGTGAGCGTTTTTTCTAATTTTGAGAGCAAGATGTTAGATGGGCAATTAGCTCTCTGGCTCTACGGCAGTTGCTTTCTCTCAAAGGTATAGTACACACCTTAAACTTCATAACACAGGGATCACTTAACAGTAACTAGCAGCAGGAACCTTGACTGACTTTCCCTTGCCTCTCAGCAATACAAGGCAGTAAAGCCAACTTAGATAGCCAAAAGAGAGCGTGAGAAAACCTGCACAGTTACTGCCTTTGCTGTTTTTGAATTCATGTTTCGCTGGACATCGGAGTGCATCTGGGAAAATTAACAAACAGTGAATTTCATGACTAATCTTGGAGGAACCGGTTTGAGCGAAGTTCACAACATAGAATCAGATAAGTTAATTGTTGTTTTAAGTCTGTCCAAGAGAAATGCTGTATTAGTGAGTACAGTGGGTTCTTTCTTGACTGTGTGTTTTTGGAGATAAGTCTCTTGATTAAACTTAAAATATAAGCCATAGCTCTTAATTTAACCTGGTGCAGTGTTTGGTAGAGGAATAAGAGTGTTATTTTCTGGGTCTGTAGATTGTGAAGGAGCAAAAATGGCCTTTGCAGTGATATGTACTTTAGATTAGATTAGATTAGATTACATTACACTGTGGGTGGCACAGTGGCAAGCACTTCTGCCTCACAGCGCCAGAGACTCCGAGTTGAATTCCCACCTCAGGCGACTGACTGTGTGGAGTTTGCACGTTCTCCCTGTGTCTGTGTGGGTTTCCTCTGGGTGCTCCGGTTTCCTCCCACAGTCCAAAGATGTGTAGGTCAGGTGAATTGGCCATGCTAAATTGCCAAGGAGGTAAAAACAATGACTGCAGATGCTGGAAACCAGATTCTGGATTAGTGGTGCTGGAAGAACACAGCAGTTCAGGCAGGATCCAAGTAGCTTCGAAATCGACGTTTTGGGCAAAAGCCCTTCATCAGGAATAAAGGCAGTGAGCCTGAAGCATGGAGAGATAAGCTAGAGGGTGGTGGGGGTGGGGAGAAAGTAGCATAGAGTAGGCTTCAGGCTCACTGCCTTTACTCCTGATGAAGGGCTTTTGCCCGAAACGTCGATTTCGAAGCTACTTGGATGCTGCCTGAACTGCTGTGCTCTTCCAGCACCACTAATCCATACTAAATTGCCAGTAGTGTTAGGGGCAGGGGTAAATGTAGGGGTATGGGTGGGTTGCGTTTCGGCGGGTCGGTGTGGACTTGTTGGGCCGAAGGTCCTGTTTCCACACTGTAATGTCATCTAATGTACTTCTTGTCAGACGTGGGAGATTAAAAGAGAGTTTAAGGGTTACTGCGGATTATATTTGCCATAAGTGCTGTTGGATGCGAATCTGATCAGATCGAGTGGATCAGTTGGAAAGACAGATAGACGTGATGAGGAATTTGCAACAGCAACAGTATGTGATGGATGGCAGTTATAGGAAGGGGGAAAATCTCAGATACAGTCACATAGATGATGTTAACTCCATGAAGGGTAAGAGAGGTAGGCAGCTAGTGCAGAAGTCTTTTGTGGATATACCCATTTCAAACATGTATGCTGTTTTGGAAAATGTAGGGGGTGATGGATTCCCAGGGGAACATAGCACGAACAGCCAAGTTTCTAGTATTGAGACTGGCTCTAATGCAACGAGGGGTACATCGGCTTCCAAGAGATCAATTGTGTTAGGGGATTCTGTAGTCCAAGGTACAGACAGATATTTCTGTGGCCAGCAGAGAAAAAGCAGAATGGTGGGTTGTTTCCCTGGTGCCAGGATCAAGGATGTCTCAGAGAGGGTGCAGAATGTTCTCACAGGGGAGAGGGGCCAGCAAGAGATCATTGTCCACATTGAAACCAACGATATAGGAAGGGAAAAGGTTGAGATTCTGAAGGGAGATTACAGAGAGTTAGGCAAAAATTTAAAAAGGAGGTCCTCAAGCGTAGCAATATCTGGATTACTCCCAGTGCTACGAGCTAGTGAGGGCAGGAATAGGAGGATAGAGCAGATTAATGCATGGCTGAGGAGCTAGTGTATGGGAGAGGGATTCACATTTTTGGATCACTGGAATCTCTTTTGGGGTAGAAGTGACCTGTACAAGAAGGACAGGTTACACCTAAATTGGAAGGGGACTAATATACTGGCAGGGAAATTTGCTAGAACTGCTTGGGAGGATTTAAACTAGTAAGGTGTGTGAGAGTCAAACACAGTCAGGGCAGGCAGGAACAAGGTAGAACTAATAAATTAAGCTACATTTATTTCAATGCAAGGGGCCTAACAGGGAAGGCAGATGAACTCAGGGCATGGTTAGGAACATGGGACTGGGATATCAAAGCGATTACAGAAATATGGGCAGGACTGGCAGCTTAATGTTCCAGGATACAAATGCTACAGGAAGGATAGAAAGGAAGGCAAGAGAGGAGGGGTGTGGCGTTTTTGATCAGGGATAGCATTAGAGCTGTGCTGAGGGAGGATATTCCCGGAAATACATCAAGGGAAATTATTTGGGTGGAACTGAGAAATAAGAAAGAGATGATCACCTTATTGGGATTGTATTATAGACCCCCGAATAGTCAGAGGGAAATTGAGAAACAAACTTATAGGGAGATGTCAGCTATCTGTAAGAATAATAGGGTAGTTATGGTAGGGGATTTTAACTTTCCAAACATCGACTGGGACTGCCATAGTGTTAAAGGTTTAGATGGAGAGGAATTTGTTAAGTGTGTACAAGACAATTTTCTGATTCAGTATGTGGATGTACCTACTGGAATAGGTCAAATTTTGCACCTTCTCTTGGGAAATAAGGCAGGGCAGGTGACTGAGGTGTCAGTGGGGGAGCACTTTGGGGCCAGCGACCATAATTCTATTCGTTTTAAAATAGTGATGGAAAAGGATAGACCCAATCTAAAAGTTGAAGTTCTAAATTGGAGAAAGGTCAATTTTGACGTATTAGGCAAGAACTTTTGAAAGCTGATTGGAGGCAGATGTTCACAGGTAAAGGGATGGCTAGAAAATGGGAAGCCTTCAGAAATGAGATAACAAGAATCCAGAGAAAGTATATTCCTGTCAGGGTGAAAGGGAAGGCTGGTAGGTATAGGGAACGCTGGATGACTAAAGAAATTGAGGGTTTGGTTAAGAAAAAGAAGGAAGCATATGTCAGGTACAGACTGGATAGATTGAGTGAATCCTTAGAAGAGTATAAAGGAAGGAGGAGTATACTTAAGAGGGAAATCAGGAGGCCAAAAAAAAAGGGGACATGAGATAGCTTCGGCAAATAGAATTAAGGAGAATCCAAAGAGTTTTTACAAATACATTGAAGACAAAAGGGAAACTAGGGAGAGGATAGGGCCCCTCAAAGATCAGCAAGGCAGCCTTTGTGTGGAGCCACAGAAATGGGGAAGATGCAAAATATTCATTTAGTATCAGTATTTACTGTGGAAAAGGATATGGAAGATATAGACTGTAGGGAAATAGATGTTGACATCTTGCAAAATGTCCAGGTTACAGAGGAGGAAGTGCTGGATGTCTTGAAATGGTTAAAGGTGGATAAATCCCCAGGACCTGATCAGGTGTACCCCAGAACTCGGTGGGAAGCTAGAGAAGTGATTGCTGGGCCTCTTGCTGAGATATTTGTATCATTGATAGTCACAGGTGAGGTGCCGGAAGACTGGAGGTTGGCAAATGTGGAGTCACTGTTTAAGAAGGGCGATAAAGACAAGCCAAGGAACTATAGACCAGTGAGCCTGACCTCGGTGGTGGGCAGGTTGTTGGAGGGAATCAAGGGACAGGATGTACGTGTACTTGGAAAGGCAAGGACTGATTAGGGATAGTCAACATGGCTTTGTGCGTGGGAAATCATGTCTCACAAACTTGAATGAGTTTTTTGAGGAAGTAACAAAGAAGATTGATGAGGACAGAACAGTAGATGTGATCTATATGGACTTCAGTAAGGCGTTCGACAAGGTTCCCCATGGGAGACTGATTAGCAAGGTTAGATCTTATGGAATACAGGGAGAACTAGCCATTTGGATACAGAATTGGCTCAAAGGTAGAAGACAGAGGGTGGTGGTGGAGGATTGCTTTTCAGACTGGAGGCCTATGACCAGTGGAGTGCCACAAGGATCGGTGCTGGGCCCTCTACTTTTTGTCATTTACATAAATGATTTGGATGCGAGCATAAGAGGTATAGTTAGTAAGTTTGCAGATGACACCAAAATCGGAGGTGTAGTGGACAACGAAGAGGGTTACCTCAGATTACAACAGGATCTGGACCAGATGGGCCAATGGGCTGAGAAGTGGCAGATGGAGTTTAATTCAGATAAATGAGGGGTGCTGCATTTTGGGAAAGCAAATCTTAGCAGGACTTATACACTTAATGGTCAGGTCCTAGGGAGTGTTACTGAACAAAGAGACCTTGGAGTACAGGTTCGTAGCTCCTTGAAAGTGGAGTCGCAGGTAGATAGGATAGTGAAGGCGGCGTTTGGTATGCTTTTCTTTATTGGTCAGAGTATTGAGTACAGGAATTGGGAGGTCATGTTGCAGCTGTACAGGACATTGGTTAGACCACTGTCGGAATATTGCGTGCAATTCTGGTCTCCTTCCTATTGGCAAGATGTTGTGAAACTTGAAAGGGTTCACAAAAGATTTACAAGGATGTTGCCAGGGTTGGAGGATTTGAGCTATAGGGAGAGGCTGAACAGGCTGGGGCTGTTTTCCCTGGAGTGTCGGAAGCTGAGGGGTGACCTTATAGAGGTTTACAAAATTATGAGGGGCATGGATAGGGTAAGTCGGCAAAGCCTCTTCCCTAGGGTGGGGGAGTCCAGAACTAGAGGGCATAGGTTTAGGGTGAGAGGGGAAAGATATAAAAAAAAGAGACCTACGGGGCAACTTTTACATGCAGAGGGTGGTACGTGTATGGAATGAGCTGCCAGAGGATGTGGTGGAAGCTGGTACAATTGCAACATTTAAGAGGCATTTGGATAGGTATATGAATAGGAAGCGTTTGGAGGGATATGGGCCAGGTGCTGGCAGGTGGGACTAGATCATGTTGGGATATCTGGTCGGCATGGACAGGTTGGACTGAAGGGTCTGTTTCCTTGCTGTACATCCCGATGACTATGTCAAGCAAAGGGCACCACCAATGAAATCAAGCTAATAAAAGATTATTGCTAAAACTCAACACAAAGGGTCCTGTATAAAAAGGTAAGAAAAACACATCCTAAAGTGACTAACAGCCAAATAAGTTATTTTAAAATGCAATCAATGATGTGATGTCGGAAAGGTAGCAGCCAGTGTGTAGACAAAAAGGTCATACAAACAGCAATGTGATAATGACCACATAATCTGTTAATTTAAAAAGGTGGTTGAGTAATCAAGATCATCCAGGCATTTGGGAAGAGTTTCCCTTCTTTTCTTCGAAGTGCACTATGGGATCTTTGATCTCCACTCAAGAGTGCAGCAGTCAAACAGTTTAATATTTTGAGAGAAAGAAACTGGAAGACACCACTCAAAACTGTAAACCTGCCCTTCCTAAATCAGCTGTGATTCCACCACTTGCAGTTTTAATTCTTATCCAACAATTAAATTAAATTCCTTTGATAAATGTGGTGACTCCCTGCAAAACAATTCGCAAAAGGTTCGTTATTAAAAGGCTGACCCAAGGAGCCAAGAGTTGCATACTTTCCCCTTAATCTTTTGAGCAGAAGATACATCAATATTCACATTAGTTACGTGACTTACTGTGCTGTGCTTCCTGTTGTGGACTGTGGTGCTGAAGCTGCTGACTCCTCCTATAGCACAACTCGCCTGCTTTCAGTGCCTGTTTAAATAACTTCTCAGCTTCGAGAATTGTGGTGGTCTCTTCCTCGGCTAAGAGGACGTATGCCGTTGCACACCTTAAAGATTACAAAGAAAACAAGATGCTGCTATGCACCAAATCAGTTGGCAAGCTGCACAGAGAATGAGGTTAGTAAACTGTACTTTTAAAAATATTCTTACGTCCAACTCTTTAGGCATTGTAACATTCTGACCTATGCTGGACTTGAGTGAGAAAGAAGTGACTGTCGACATCATGATGCCTCCTTGTGTTCTTCTGTAGAACATCAGTGGAGGGATTTAAGGTGCCATCCAAAGGGACATGCCTATTAGTATAACCTCCACCAATTTGCTCAGCTCTCTAAGTCCCAACACTCCTCTCATTTGGGACCATAGATATTTTCCTTAACAAAATAACCTCAAAATCATATAACATGAGATAAGGCTATTCAGCACATCGCACCTTCGCTGGCCATTTGAAAGATCTGCCTGAATTGTTCCTCTCCCCATTCTTTCCCACAGCCTTACAAATGTTTTCTCTTGAATTTCCTTTTCAAGGTTATGACTGATTCTGCTCCCCTGTTAAATATCAGACCTTTAAAAATATTACACTACCACAAAAGAACAGCAAACAATTCATTTCTGCATACAGTTTAAGTAAACAAAATACTCTTACAATTTATAATTTCTTGCTGGGATATGCTAAAGCTGAGCACATCAAAGCAATACTTAACTATAAGCTTCAGTGAAAACAAACACATACTGGCATCCCCAAGTTGGTGATGAGCAACTTTCATGACCTATGTGGTGACGGTACTCTATGTTGGTCAGAGACAATTGCAGGATCTGGACTCAATTGACTATGAAGGATGAGGAAATAAATTCCCAAGTTCAGACTGTTGTGATCTGGCGAAGTCACAGTGGTTAACACTGCTGCCTCACAGCGCCAGAGACCTGGGTTCAATTCCCGCCTCAGGCGACTGACTGTGTGGAGTTTGCACATTCTCCCAGTGTCTGCGTGGGTTTCCTCCGGGTGCTCCGGTTTCCTCCCACAGTCCAAAGATGTGCAGGCCGGGTGAATTGGATATGCCAAATTGCACGTAGTGTTAGGTAAGGGGTAAATGTTGGGGTATGGGTGGGTTGCGCTTCGGCGGGTCGGTGAGGACTTGTTGGGCTGAAGGGCCTGTTTCCACACTGTAATGTAATCTAATCTAGGAGGGTGTCTCCTGTCCTTGCCCTTCTAACTGCCAGTTTTGGGAAATACTCACAAAGAAACCTTGGTTATATGCAATGATGCATCTTGTGACAGACAAAATGTGTGTTAAAATCTGTTCAGGAGTTTGCCTCGAAGTTGCACATATAATCACAGATAAGATAATTCATGAAATCTGTAAAACTTTCCTCTAATCCAGATCAGGTAGCAATCCTATGTCCCTAAATACAGGGAGCACTTTCTGATTTTTAAGTCAGAAGTAAATATCAATACAGCACACAAATTTTTTCCAGCTGAATACGGCAGGTTGTTAGGAATAGCAACTTAAATACCAATCCAACTACTATTCAAACAGTCATGCACAATAAACCACATATTCATTGCACTCTGAAAAAGCCAAGCCTTGGACAATGAACTAACATTTTTCCACCAGTCCCAACCTGCAGAAATTGCAGTACAATTACCCTGCTTTCTGCACCTGTTTGTCAATTTAAGCCAAATACTTAATACACCTGGACAAATGGTTGTAATGAGATACCACATTAAAGTTTTGATCATAAGTGACAGTAAGATGGGTTCGGGCACAAACAGGCTCTACTGCATTTATACAGTGCCTTTCATATGTCAAGCTGCTTTCTACAAGATCCTGAAGTCACCAACCCATCAGAGATTGCCAGAGTAAATACAATTTGGGGTAGATACAGTAAAGCTTTCTTGAAAGCATCTCCAGCAAACACACTCAAGACAGGTACAGCACATGGTCAGTTATATGGTGTGAAGCTCTCTCTGCACTGCCCTGGTCAAACACAGAGCAAAGGACAGAGTAAAGTTCCCTTCACACTATTGTCCTTTCTATTGCAGATAAACATGAGAAATAACTGAAAGCAAATCAAGTAGTTTTAATAACAGGAGGGATGAGCTCAGCTGTCCTTGCACAGACCTAGCATGGAAATGATGGGCAAATGTCCTCCTCCTCTACAAATATTTTATGATCCTTTAAATTCAACTATTGAATTCAATAGGTCACAACTCGGAAGTTTCAAAAGCCTCTCAAATTGAAGTTTCATCTCTTAACCTTCTTTTATTTGTGCTAAGTATTTCTTTTCCTCTCCTGAAGTTAGATTCTTTAAATTATACCCTATAGATACTGCAAATCCTCTCTGCTGCTTTGTCAAAATGCCATCCTCCATACATCAGCAGGTGCTACCATTGGTATAACAGAGGGACATGGAGCCAAGGTCCAGCAACTAGTACTGGATTGTGATCCAGAATAGTAAGGTTGACAGATACTGTCTGCACCAACTCATCCCACATATGAAGACAGAAGATCTACTTTAACAGCCCAAATGAGATTGTCGATGCAGATTTAAGATGAAAGCCTGCAGTCAAAAATCAACAGGTGCATTTAAATTGCTTCACCATAAATGGAAAGGCAGGCTTGGGCAGATGCACTTGATAAATAGTACCAAGGCATACAGCACAGGGAGATGCTACTTGGCCACTGTGCCTGTGGTATCACCCTGAAAGGACTACCCAATGAATCGCACAACCCTGTTAATCGTCCCCTTTCAAACAGGCATCCTTCGAATCATGTTAAAGATTCCAACTTGGCAAAAATGTTATTTGAGAAGCAGAATGCCCAGTAAAGCCAGTAATAAAATAATTGTAATCAAGAAAAATCAACATTTTAACACATCAAAATAATAACGTATCCTGGACTATTTTTGTTAGCCTGTTCAATACTTTGACATTAAAACATGCTAGAAATACACAAAACAGGAGATCTAGCACTAGGAAGTTTCAAAAGGCACAAAATGGTCAAGCAATGAGTGTGTCAGAAACCTTCAGGCTGATGTAGAAGACAGTGGAGCAAGCACGGGTTTGTTACACAGAATCTCAAATCAGCAGAACAGAACATACTCATTGTTTAATTCTAAAGCTTGGTATGCTGCCTTCATTCTTGCTTGAGCATGCCTCTCCCGCCAGGCTTTCTGCATCACTGTTAAGAGAACAAAAAAAAAGTGACAGCAGGTGTTTATATCTGACATACCCCAGCATAGCAGCAGAAATGCTAGTCAGAGAAAAAGGAGTCATGATATTCAAATCCACATTTAGCTAAAAAGCCATTAAACTTGTCCAGCTATAAAAAATGGCAGATGAGTTATAATAGCACATCTGCTGTCAACAGACAGAGCGTAATGTGAATATTAAACACAGCAATAAAAACAATACTGCTGTGCCAAAGCCTTCTGCATTCCAATATCACAGTGCTGGGTCATGGGTCAAGGGTCAAACCTACAATTCTACATGTGGTGCTGTGAAAAGCTCAACCAAAACGTCACTGAATAAGTGAGAGCCTCAAACTTCCTCTGACAAAAGGTACGGCAGGGTTGCAAACAGATTTAAAGAGTGCTAGCTATTGTATCATCCCTACTGGCTCTTCTCGCTCCTAATACAGTCTAGTGCAGTAAAACGCCTTGCAAACCAGGAAGTTTCTCAACTCCAAACTCCTGCTCCGAATCTGTAAAACTCCACCACAGGAGTAGCACGCATACTTCAAGCTGCCTTCCAAGTCCCATGGATGCTAGAGAGAACAAAATCTGGTCAGCTTGTGGCTCCTGATTTGGATTTTCTTATCACAGAATCCCTACAGTGCGTAAGTAGGTTATTTCGCCAAACTTCCTCTTGGCCAGCACATTCCTGATGAAGGTCTCATGCCCGAAACATAGATTCTCCTGTCCTATGTGCTGCCTGGCCTGCTATGCCTTTCCAGCACCACTTTTTTTGACTCTGATCTCCAGCATCTGCAGTCTTCATTTTCTCCTATTTGGCTAATCGAGTCCACACTGACCTTCCAAAGAGCATCCCACCCAAACCCCCTCCTGCCTTATCCTTGTAACCCCATATTTACCTAGCTAATCCTTGGACTGGGGGAGGAAACCGACTCAGACATGGGGAGAATGTGCAAACTCCACACAGACAGTCATCTGAGGGTGGAATTGAAGCTGGGTTCCTGGTGCTGAGGTAGCAATGGTAACCACTGAGCCAGTGTGCTACCTTATAGCGGCTATACATGGATGCACACAGTCTTCACCTGAAACAGCATCTTGTATAATTTCCTTAGGATGTGCAAACATAATTGAACTATTTTAATTGCCACTTGCGGATTTATTTTTTATTTTCGTTTGTATTCTCATATTTCAGAGCTGTGCATCATCAAACCACATCAACATTCTCCTGCTGATTCCTTGACAGACAGGTATAGTTATATTGTGACATATTTACAAACAGTTTCCATTTCAAGTGTAGGCATAGGAATTTCTAACAGAATAGCAGGCTGTGCATGCAGATGCAAGATTGTTAATATACTGTAGATGTAATGAACATTAAATTCAATTTTGCTTTCACTCTTCAAAGGCTCAGGTGATCCCAGCTTTGCAAGTCTCCCAAAATACGACACTTTGCTGTATCTGGCCTCTTGTACAATCCCCAGTTCCCTTACCTCCTGTCAACCGTATCTTTCACCATAACGATGCTAAGGTCCAGAATTCCTTTACAACTCCTCCTCTGTCTTCTTTAGTACAATGTGTAAAACCACTTCTTTGACTAAGTAATTGGTTACCTGTCCCAACGTCTCCCTTTTTGGCTTGATAGCAATTTCTCTGACATACCTTTGAGACATTTAATTATATTAAACTTTGCTATACAAATGCAAGGTTGTGTTGTTATTTTTCTCCAACACCTATAATTCAGATCGATGAAAACGTGAATCTTGCATGCAACTCCAGCAATTGAGGATCTCTCCATCTTTGGGATCAGAAATGGATGTACCATTCAAAATATAATGGGAGTAAAGCAGCATGGAGTTTGATTGGTACCACCTCAAACAAAATTTCAGGATTCAATGAGTTCAATATTCAACTAGCAATGTTGCTTGCCTATTTAATATTGCATTTGTAAGACATGTTTAGTATTGAGGCCACTAGGATTGTCAGGTCTCATGCTATTCATTCTTGGCTACTTCAAAAGCAGAGTCATGGAGTGAACAGGGGCCTATACTTCTTTCCTATGAGCAGCATGTCATATTTGTCTACATTGTTTAGCTGACACTTTTTACCCCACTTTCATATTTTGTCCAACTCATTCAATCCAGCCCTTTCCACCAAGACTCACATTCAACCTTAGCAGTAGAACTGCTGGAAAGTGGTAGGAAACAGTATCAAGCTGTGGCTGATTTTCAACTCTTGAACTAGGTTGCTAAGGTCCTGAGCAGTACATAAAAGGTAATGCAACAAACTGCAAGAATTAAGCAACTTCTGTGAATTTGTATTGTACAAGGCAAAAAGATAATTTGTCTGGTTGCCAGTTCATATAATGGGTCTAATCCACTATTTGATTAAGTACAGTCTCCAATTCATATTGGAAAAAGCCTCAGTGAATACAACACTATGAGACAGACAAGCTGAAGTGTGTTATGCAGAGGACAGTGTATAAAAGTTAATGATATAAATGTCAAACAAAACAGTCAAAGAAAGGGTGTAAATTTCACTCCACCTCAAAGTAGATGAATTAAACTACAAATGAGAAAAAGAGCAATGTAAAGCCCAGAGCTTTCCCTCAGGGTGAACAGTGATCTAGCTTGACACTGTATCTCCAAAGTTGTGATAACTGACACCATACTCCTGGTTAGAAGTGTGTTGAGAAATGATACTTATGTAATAAAGAAATGGACTAAATACCTTTCAAATTTCGTCTGACAGTTTTACTTTTTCTCCAGTAAAACATATAAATATGTTCAAATCATAAAGCTTCAAATGAACTGTGTATAATTGCAATGGGGATATTAACACAAGAATGCAATAACAAGTTAATCCAACAGGAACGAAGCCTGGTAATTACATACCTGAAAGCCTTGGTAACCTCTGCATTGTAATACTCCAACAGCACTTTCATACTGTAGCTATCGGAGATCAGCAGTCTGACTTGCAACCAAATTTTCATGCGAAAGGTAAGCCTGCACAGGTGTGCAGAGCTAGTCTCGCATTTGTTAAGCTTTTAAAGTTCTCAGACGCAAATATTTTAATCATTACCTCTCAGATGACACATCCCATTCAATTTTTTTTAAAAAATTACATCTGCATCAACAAACCACAAAGGAAGTGTTTCGCAACTGTAATATAATTTCATCACAATTCCCAACAGATTTCTCTAGGATTCCAAGTTTGAACTTACCAGCATCTGCAGGTCTGACATGATCTGTGTCACATGTGAAAAATGTTTGATGATCCTGTGCTGACAGATTCATGTCATAATATGTAAGGGGCTCTCTCCCTGTGACCCATGTGTACCTTCAAAAAGTAACAAAATGCACAGTTACACAAACAACAAACCTATTAAATCTGACACGGATTGAGCTGCAGTAAAGATATCTGTGCCATTAATGTATTTGGTTGAAACCCAATTACACCAGACTTCTTTTCTTAAGAAACAATAAAAATACACAGGCATATACTTCTGTCCTGCTTTCTTTGAGTAACTCCTAAGCTTTATCAAACTATTTGTTACAGAAAATCTGAATAACTCTTTTCAGTGAATAACAGCACTACATAATATTTAACATTCAGTATGCTTGATCCTTGTTTTTTCAAGAAAACCATTGAAATTGTATTAGTGCAATGTTTGCATCAATGAAACAAATGTTTTGTTTTGTCATTAATTAATTTTTTACTTATTGAGTTAAAACAGCATTTCTGAGCAAAAGATTCATGCATTTTGAATAACCCACAAAAGCATTTAGTGTTTGCAATATCAAGTACAGGTGCAAACTTAAGCTCCCTCTCTCTACACTGACTCAAACACTCCAAGTGCTGGTACAGTTGGGGTTAATTACACTGTAAAAGTTTCCATACACTGTTCCCATCCAACAATGCCAGGACAGTACAGCACAGGGTTAAACAGTGTAAAGCTGCCTCTACATTGTCCCCATCAATTGGTCACAGGTCAGATTAAACCTTTCATATTTCAGAGTTAACAGAATCACTGAACAGTTTTAAAATTCATGGTTTGATTGCATCTGTTCCACAGTGGGTTGCTGGTCGATTCATGGTCAAAGCTCTTACAAGTGCAACGCGAGGAATTGTTAGGAATAGGGGAAGGCTCACCTTCCTGTTTACAATCAAGAAACAGGAGTAGGCTATCAGCCTTCGATCTGCTAATTAATCAGGCCATGACTGATCGGATTGTAACCTCAAATGGACATTCCTACTTTCCCATGGTAACCTTTCACTCTGTTGCTTAACAAAAGTCCATCTACCTTAAAATTCTTCAAAGGATGTGCTTCTACTTCCTTTTCAGGATTAGTTCCAAAGACATGGCCCTCAGAGAAACAATTTCAACTCATGTCTGTTTTAA
Source organism: Chiloscyllium punctatum (assembly GCF_047496795.1). Lineage (NCBI taxonomy): Eukaryota > Metazoa > Chordata > Chondrichthyes > Orectolobiformes > Hemiscylliidae > Chiloscyllium > Chiloscyllium punctatum. The sequence goes on from NC_092783.1 coordinate 60,985,624, forward strand.
ATGTGTGACTCCTTATTTACAAACAGCAACCCTTAGTTGCGGATTCTCTGAAAAAGAAAACATCTTCGCCCCATGCAACCTGTCAAGATACCTCAGGATCTTGTAAGGTGCAATTAATCTGCCTTACTCATCTCGGCTCTGTGGGATACAAACCTAGGCTGTGTAACTTTTGTCATAAGACAACATGCCCATTCCATATGAATCTTGCAAACCTTCTCTGAGCTGTTGCCAATACATTTACTTCCTTAAAGAAAATGACCAATAGTATTCCGGATGTTACGCTGTTACAGGAAGGTGGATATGAGCAATGTCAGATCCCATGATCCTACTGAATGGTGGAGCTGGCTCGAGGGGCCGAATGGCTTACCCGCTCCTATTCCCTCTGATTTGATCACTGAAGCATATTTTCGTATTAAATTTCTCTTGCAAATAAATTATAACATTTTAATAGTTTTTCTAATTACTTGTTCCAGCATAATAGACTTTTGTGACTAATGCACAGGGAGACCTGGATCCCTCTGCACCAAAGAGCCCTGCAACCTCTCACCTTCTATATAATATGCTTTTAATTTGTCATGCCAAAGTGGACGGTTTCGTTTTTTCATACGAAGCTTCTCAAGCAAAATTTAGTGGCCTCTAGCACAGCATATTTTCTGGTGAACGGTCAATTAATTGAGTCAGAGGGTAGTTACTTGGCCCCTGCTGCTTCCCAAACTCCTTTCCATTGGTCTGTAGCAGGAAAGTTCTTTGACTGCATCTGAAATTCAGGCCCTTAGGTTAACAATTAATGCCCACTTAAAGGCCTCACCCTGCTCCCAACCGCAATTTGGGTAAAGCCCGAGTAGCAGGTTGGGCATTTGCCATGCAACAAATCTGGAAAGCAAATCTTGTTGGGGTTGCTCACAGGCTTCTACAGGAAGGCCATCATTCAAAGGCACTCAATAACTGATTCCCCAGGTTGGGTATGGAAAAAGGGTTGCTGAGAATCACACCCTTCCTCTACAATCTGCATCTCACTAACCTTTTCCCAAACCCACATCATTGATTGGAGGCTTGGATCCCTCAGCAATATCTTGAATTTTGAGTGGTTGCAAGAGTCACTGCTGCCCTAATGCCACTGGCTACCAGCTTCAGCAGCGAGGGTGAGGACTCCTGATTCCGGGTTCCTTCATTCCAGGGAAAACATGCTGCTGCACAGTTCAACCCATGACAACGGGTTCTACTGGAAAATGCATGATCCTTTGAATCTAGGAATTGGGAGGTTATGCGGTTATGCTACAACTGTACAGGATATTGATTAAGCCACTTTTAGAATACTACATTCAACGCTAGTCACCCTTCTATAGGAAAGATGTGAAAAGGTGCAGAAAAGATTTACAAGGATGTTGCCAGGGTTGGAGGGTTTAAGCTATAGGGAGAGGCTGAATAGGCTGGTGCTATTTTCCCTGGAGCATCAGTGGCTGAGAGGTGACCTTATAGAGGTTTATAAAATCATGAGCGGTATGGATGGGATGGATAGCCAAGATCTTTCTCCCCAGGGGAGAGCAGTCCAAAACGAGAGGGCATAGTTTTAAGGTGAGAGGGGAAAGACTTAAAAGGACCAAAGGGGCAACGATTTCACACAGAGGGTGGTGAGTGTATGGAATAAACTGCCAAAGGAAGGGGAGGAGGCTGGTATGATTACAACATCTAAAAGGCATCTGGATTGGTACATGAATAGGAAGGATTGAGAGAGATATGGGCCAAATGCTGGAAGTGGGACTACCTTAATTCAGGACATCTGGTTAGCATGGACGAGTTGGGCCAAAAAGGGTCTGTTTCTGTGCTGTACAACTATCTGGCAAGAATCCCATTACTGACATTAAATTGTGCAGTTATGCTCTTTCAATATTTGCAATAGGCTGGATACCGTGAGCCACCACGTCCACATTAACTTGCATTGTTAAATAAACAAAACAACAACCTTCCTTTTTGTACACAATCCAAACTTGGAACTGAACTCCAATTAACTCTTTGGGAATGTTTTAACAGCTTGAAGTTATGGTGATTTAAACCTCTTTTTCTCATCATGCTTCCCCGACTCAACACCTGTGCAGGCTTAATTTACTTGGACATAATTACCAGAACACATACCTGCTGTACTCTGCTCCCCTGAAGAGATTCAGTGGGTTTCGCCACACCTTACATTCTGCCAATACAAATTTTGAGATGATGCATGATAAAAGAATCAAATGTTGAGCTAGAAATTAGTCCAAGGTGCTTATAATTGTAATTCTTAAAAATATTCTCCAGCCGTGATTGGCCAGAGCAGCAGATGAACTTTCCATCACTAAAATTTGAGTTGAAATCCAGCTCCTATCAGATGAAAACCTAATTTCTCTGATGACTGCAAGGGCCCAATGTGACTAGAATTTGGTCAAATGTAGTCCAATGTCTAAATGGACTGAAGTGCCTTAGTCATAAAAACAATTTCTATAGCACCTTTAATGTCACTAAATATTCACAAAAGCACAATGACAAAAACAGACAAAATGCATAAACGAGGTTTTAGAATGCTAATGATCACTGTATCTTGGTCAGATTGGTATTCATCAAGTGTCAAAGTAAGCACAGTACAGGTGTACATTCAATGGACAAACAATTCAACCTCAGTTCTATTAATTTGTTAGAAAACTTTAAAGGTTCCTTATTCTAGCAACTATTAGAAAAAATGCAGTGAGCATCTTAAAAAGGACAACAGCCACAAAACTGAGCTTCTCATCTCATCTCCATGAGAAGAGGTCAATTTCTCAAGGCTTCGTCATTTCTTTCAAACAGGAAGAGGAGGTAAAAGTGATGGTACTGATTGAGAGCTGCCTGATTGCCACTCTGCACTCAGAGAAGATTAACAAATGAGGACAGAAAATGTACTTAAGGCCATAAGTGAGGGCAGGCAGATTGATTCAACAGCTTAAAAGCTACAGCTTGGCCATTCAATCGATTTTTCAAACTCCAAGCAGTTTATTTTATGCCAGTAGATCCATAATCAATCATATCTTTCAGAAGCTTTGACACTTTGCTTGCTGAGTGTCCTTGTTCAATAAGTCTCATCCGAGTACTTAAACTAATGCTTGCTAAGGTTGTTCTCTGGATTGATGCCAAAAACCAACAAGTAATGTGACATCAACAATTGTTTTAGGAACAGAATGTCTCCCCCAGTACTCTTGTTCAAGAGCTGCAATATACACTGCACAAACAGCTAAGTGCATGTTAGCTCCCCTATTCACATCTTATTCATGGTTAAAAGCAGTTTATAATGACAGAAACCTCATATCTTTTTCAATGGTAAAATTCACACCAGAGTACATTATCCGATTCTGTGACCGGAATCCCAGTATACAGATATAATTTCACACAATTCGTGCATTATTTGTTTTGAAAGGGGCAGAAACAAAGATAAAAGCAAAAGTAAAAGTTCATCTAACAGTGTATCAGTCCTTTGATGGACAGAGTTAACAAATAGTTGTGAATAACAGAGAAACTGGCCATTCAGCCTATCAAGACTGTAGTAATAGGATGCTCCATAAACTCTATTTACATACCCTTCTCTTAATTGCCCTTAAATATTAATTACCATCTCTCTAAAAGCAAGCTTTGAAAATAATTTTCTGTTTCAATAGTCAATGCTAAATTAAAATAAACCAGGACTTTTCCAATTTCCCACACGTCCTTAGGGATTAAAAAAAACTGCAGATGCTGGAATCCAAAGTAGACAAACGGGAGGTTGGAAGAACACAGCAAGCCAGGCAGCATCAGGAGGTGGAGAAGTTGACTTGGTGCCTGATTTGCCTTGTTCTTCCAGTCTCTTGTTTGTCTAACCACACCTCCTTGTCCTTCCAGGTAGAGGAACAGGGCAGGGAATCAGGGCCAAGGCAGAGTGGGAGCCAGGTGTAACCACCTCACGAAAGGGACTAAACCATGGAATAATTCAATGTGAAGTCCACTGGAGCAAAACATCTGAAATGAACTGGACAGATAGATCTGGTAATAAAAGGCATTTTGGGTATAACGGCATATTTAATTTCAATAACAGAATAGATGAAGTAACATTACTTCACCTTCAGTTATCTCTAATCCAGGTATATGGTTACATACTATTCAAAGTTTGCTATTTCTAAATTTAACTAAAAGTAGTTGCCATCAAAAATGTTCTCTTTAAGTGCAGAATTCAAAACAAACTGCGAGAGAAATTCAGGTTTGACTGTGTTTGTGGAGACATTTAGCCTTTTTTGAGTGAGATGTGACTGTTCTTCAGAACTCCATTTATTTCACACACACATGCAAAGGCATCAGTGGTAGCTTTATCAAATCCAGATTCAGAAAGATAAGGGTTCAAGCCAGTCCACAGACTTGAGTACTTAATCCAGACTGAAAATTGTATGGAGTCTGGGTTAAGCAGCAAATCGGTTTCTCTCTTCACAGGTGTTGCAGACCTGCTGAGTTTCTCCAGCATTCTATTTTTGTTTCAGATTTCCAGCATCTGCAGTATGTTGTTTTTAATTATGAGAATGAGAATCCACCTGAATATGGTTTATAACTTTGGTACACAAAATTTGGGAAGATATCACTAACTCACATTTGCAAATTGGAAGTCATAATAGATAGAGCATGCTAGATCAACATGATCAAGAATATCAACAGAAGGGATTACCTGACACATTTTGCCTGTTCGATTCAGCTTCTCCATTGCTGGCAGTAAAATTAACCGAAGGCAGATTATTATCCACCGCGCCAAGCAGTGGCCGCAAGTGGCTCACGGAGACTTGCTCAATGAATGATGTGCCGTACTTTCGAAAATACCACCACTCAAATATCTGAAACAGGAAAGCAGATATACAGGGTCCGAAAAATATTACTGGAAATGATTATCCTTCCTCCATACGACAACAAAACAGACTCATTCTGCACAGTAAATGCAAATTTATCAGTTCTGGCTCTGTCACCTCAGATGCAGAACAGAATTCAAACGATACTCCAGAGCACTTAACCCAGATTGCAACTGTATGGAACAGTGGTGAAATCTCATCTGGCATACTGTATTCAATTTTGGTCTCCTTATTCAAGGAAGGATGCACATGCCACAAAGAAATCAATGACAGTTCATCAAGCTGGATCTAGAGATGGTGGAATTGCCCTTTGTTCTCAAAGGTCTAGGTGATCTCACGGAAGCGTACAGAATTCTTACAGGGCTCCACTGGATGGATGGTGGATATTTCCCCAGCTGGAGTGGGTCTAGAACCAGGGAACTATGAAGTAGGTCATTTCAGATGGAGATAAACAGGGATTTCTTTACTCAACAGGATGAAATCTCTACCTCTAGGAGGGAATTTGGATATTCACAACAGAGATTGACAGAGTCCTAGAAAAAGGTATCAGAGGATTTGGGAATAATGCAGGAAAATAGCACGGCGGTAGAAGATTAGGCATCATCTGGTTAAATGGTGGAGTAGTTTGAGGGCTTTTTTAAAAATTAATTCAAGGGATATTGGTTTCAGTGGTTGAACCAGCATTTACTGTCCATCTCTATTTGCCCTTGAAAAGGTAGCAGTGAGCTACCTCCTTAAACCACTGCAATCTGTTAGTTGTAGGTAGACCCACAATGCTGTTAGAGACTGGGCTCCAGGATTTTGACCCAGCAACACTAAAAGGAATGGTATTTCTTTCCAACTCAGGATGGTGAGTGGCTTTGAGAGGAACTTGCAAATGATGGTATTCCCATGTATCTGCTGCACTTGTCCTTTTAGACATAAGGGATCACAGGTTTGGAAGGTACTGTCGTAGGAACCTTGGTGTATTTCAGCAATGCATGTCTATGGGAGATGCTGTTGCCATTGAGTTGTGGCATAAGGAGTGGTTGTTTGTGGGTGTAGGGCCATTCAAGTCGGCTTTGTCCTAGATGGTGTCAATCTTCTTGACTGCAGTTGCAACTGCATCCATCCAGACCAATGAATATTCCATTCCATTCTGACTTGAGTTTTGTAGGTGGTAGACAAGCTTTGAAGATACTGGAGGTGAGTTTCTCACAGCAAGATTTCCTAGCCTCTGACATGCTCTTGTTGCCACAGTATTTCGATGGTTAGTCCAGTTCAGTTTCTGATCGATGATAAGCCCCAGGACATTGATCTTGGGAGAATTCAACAGAAGCAATGGCACTGAATGTCAAAAGATAATGGTTCAATTCTCTCTTGTTGGAGACGGTCATTACGTAGCAGTTGTACGGAACTAATGTCACTTGCTAATTGTCAGCTCAAGCCTTGGCATTGTTCAGGTCTTGCTGCGTTTGGACATGAACTTTTCAGTACCTCAAGAGTCACAAATGGTGCTGAACATAGTGTAAACAGGAAGCATACTCATTGCTGATCTTATAATGGAGAGGTGGTCACTAAATGAAACACTTTAAAATGCCAGAGTCGAGGACACTATCTTGAAGAACTCCTGCAGACACATCCTGGAGCTGAAATTACTGATCTTCAACAATCACAACCATCTTGCGTGTAAAGTAATGACACTGACCAGCAGGGAGGCTTCCTCTCTTGAATGTCTCTGGTCTTGCTAAGTTTCCTTGATGCCAGATTCTGTTAAATGTAACCTTGATGTCAAGGGCATTCACTTGCACCTCACCTCTGGTATTTAGCTCTTTAGTACACATTTGAACCAAGGCTGTAACGAGCCCTATGAAGAGTTGAGTGGTCCTGACAGAAGACCAGGGGAATGTCAGTGAGCAGACTGCTGCTAAGCAAGTTCTATTAAACGATGAAGGGCTTATGCCTGAAACATCGCTCGCCTGCTCCTCAGATACTGCCTGACCTGTGCTTTCCCAGCAACACACTCTTCACTCTGATCTCCAGCATCTGCAATCCTCGCTTTCTCCTGCTATTAAATAGCAGTCTTGATGATCCCTTCAATCACTTTACTGAAGATAAAGAGTCATCCAAATGGGATGGTAATTGACTGGGTTGAATTTGTTCTGCATTTTGTGTGCAGGACATACCTGGGCAGTTTTACACGGTATTAGATGATACCAGTGTTATAGCTGTGCTAGAACAGCCTGACTGGGGCTTTACTCCTTCTCCTATTTCCTACATTCATCTGACACTCCCAGTGTAGCACTGAGGGGCTGGACTTTTTTTAGGTGCGGTCTTTTAATCAGATGTTAAAACTGAAGCCAATACTTGCCCTCTCAAAGCACAAAGATCAGTCTTAAACAGCACCTGGTATGAGGGCATTCTCGCTAACAATTATCCCTTCACCAACAGCCCTGTTACAAACTGTTATTAAGAGGTAGATGTGCTTAGATTGGTCACAACATTTCCTACAACAATGACTAAACTTTAATAATTTCTTACTGATTGCATAGAGCTTTGGAGATGTTTTGAGGTTAGGTCACTCTGGAAATACAAATTTCTGTTGCTTTTTTAAAAAAAAGATGAAATCCAGTTTGCATCCTCATTTGGTCACAGAATTAAGCATTATATTTCCATTACTTTTATCAATGTCAGAAAACAGTAAGCAGTGGTTTGTATTTAACCTCCTTGCATCAATTTACGAGTGAACAAAACCTTCTTTTTGCCGCTGCTGCCTTTTTCATTCACCGGACTCCACCACTTCAACAACCCACAGCACTGCTGAAAAGTGGGCTCACAAGCCACCAACCACATACTTCAAACTCATTCACATTAATTTGTAAATCCATGGAATTAGGCACACAGTGTAGCTTTAGAGAGGGACAGGGCATCACAGCTGTGACCAGCGCTGTTACACCCCACATTCCTCACGCTTGGCATTGATTCACCGGCTGAACTTTCAGCTTCTTGTGACTTTTGCAGTGAATCTGTACATCATCATCACTGAAATAAAATGCATCTGGCATGGTTTAAAAAGAGTGAATTTTTTAAAATAGCTGTGGAAGATTATATAAATTATGAGGTAATATGCTCCAGCTAATGCGCATGGGAACAATTAGCCTATGATTGCTTTCAGAAGAATTTAAGTAGATAATTTGAAAACATGACTCCAATGAATCTGTTTGAGCAGTCAGCGTGCTACATGGTGGGGAAGGGAGCAGCCAGTGCTTCTGAAGAGTTGTGTTCTCTGCCTCAATCTACAGGCAACAGGCGCCACTTCCTGGCTGGTTTGAAATTTGCAATGATTACCAGGCCTGAGGAGAAGAATTGTGTTTAAACTTCTCTGACAATGTATTTGGAGTACCTAACATCTCTAACTAGATAGGTTACTTCATCTGCCTGAATCTAACCCCTCACTGACAGCAGACAGAACTTTCCAATTAGTTTCAACCTGAAATGAAAGAATGGCTGTGGTGGCTTGCACCTCATTGAAGTGAGACCAATTGAGTCGTGGTAATATCTGGACTGGTAATCCAGAAGCCCAAGCTAATGCTCCAGGGACATGATTCAAAGCACACTACACCAGATGGTGAAATTTGAATTCAACAAAAACCTGGAATAAAAAGCTGGCCAAATGACGACCATGTTTCGCTGACTCTGTCAATTGGCATTGAAAACCTATCTGACTTACCAACGTCCTTTCAGGAAGGAAATCTGTCACCCTTACCCTATAACTACCAATATTTAAGTTTTGGATGACCAAGAGACTAATCACATTTACAGATATCTTTAATTAATGCTCAGTGGTTAGCACTGCTGCCTCTCAGCACTAGGGTACCAGTTTCGATTCCAGCCTCGGGCGACAGTCTGTGTGGAGTTTGCACGTTCTCCCCATGTCTGCGTGGGTTTCCTCCGGGTGCTCCAGTTTCCTCCCACAGTCTAAAGATGTGCGCGTCAGGTGAATTGGCCGTGCTAAATCGCCCATAGTGTTCGGTGCATTAGTCAAAGGGAAATGGGACTGGGTGGGTTACTCTTCGGAGGGTCAGTGTGGACTTGTTGGGCTGAAGGGTCTGTTTCCACACTGTAGGGAATCTAATCTAATCTAATCATCAATCTGTTGATGCATGTTATGATACACCTCTGGAGCAGATGGGACTTGAAACCTGGCCTCCCGGTAGAGAGGTAGTGTCCTTATGACACCACAATAGTAAGACTAATAATTATGAACTTAGTAATCATTAAAAATCTATTCAACAATAAGCAATCTTGCAAGGGTTTTCATAGCAATATGAAGAGCATAAACAGCTCGTCAGTTTAATAATTTCTAAACAATTACATTTGTATCACTGACATGGAAATCAGAGATTGATGTTGAACTGTGCACATGTCAATCCCTCAAGTTGCACTCCAATTTAGAGGAATAATGACAGCAGGCCTTGATGTTTTCACTGATACGATTTCTGCAAAATCTGGTCCTTCAAGTCATGGATCAGCCACAGCTCCTGCCAAAATTTTTTTACCAGAGCTAGAAACATCCATGAATTTTTGCACACCCTAGTTTTAATGTGGGAGGTGTGTGAGTGCGCATTGTAACGGGTGGGGGGGGAAGCTGCCTTCATTTGTCCAGCCCCTATACTCCATAGAATTTCCGCCCAAAATCTCTTGTGCCTCTCTATTCTTTGTCCTCTTCTGGTGCTCTTGAAATCCAAGCTCTTGGTTTACATTTTTATCCTCACATGACTTGGAGCCAAAGTCTGTTTGATAATGTTCCTGCAAAGCACCAGGTTCTATATAAATGACACTGTCAATGTTTTCTTGGCAGTAAACAACATACAGAATGTAAAGCTCAATACAACACTCGGATATTGCACGTGGTGAGTAATCAGGGACAGTGGGTTTGAGACGATATTGGGAAAGGAGGGGAGTTTTTGGCAGGTTCCAAAAATCATAGAACCCCAACAGTGTGGAAACAGGCCCGTCGGCCCAACAAATCCACACTGACCTTTGCTGTTAATGCAGTGAAATAGTCCCCACCAAGGGTATTAAATACCTCATTTAGATGGATATAAAACAAACTTCATACATACCATAGCCACACTCTGAATTCAAAAATGAAATTTAAACTACATTCTTCCCTGAATACACAAAATAAAAATAATGAATTGTTCCTCCACTTTAGAACTCAAGCTTCCAAATATTATAAATGTTCATAGTTGTACAGACAAGTCTGTTAGGGTGGGAGTTCATTACTTTGACCCAGTGACACTGCAGGAACAGCAATTTGTACCAAGTCAGGACGGTGATTAGCTCGGAGGGGAATTTACAGATGATAGTGTTCCCATTCACCTACTGTCCTTGTCCTACTAGTTAGTAGAAGTTGTGGGTTTGGAAAATGCCATACTGACTTAGACCCATAAGACCATGTCTGACAGAAATTTACCAATCTCAGTTTTGGAAAAACCAAAGTGACACCTTTCATTCACAATCTATTGGAGGATAGTGTAGTAAGCTTCAGTGAGAAATGCTTCCTACTTTTATTTTACTTCTCCCATCTCAATTTTGTCACTAGATGAAATATAATCTGCCCATCAACTCCAACCCAAAACTACACCTCAATCAAATTTAATCTAGGAGATAAGCTAATGAGTTAGCAGAATTAGAAATAAAATAAATCATGTATGATTACCGTTTTCAGCAAAATGGGAAACACATTTGAAAAGAACAAGTTTTTTTGGAGAAATTGCTAAGGGAATCACTCCTTGCTGGAGACTACAGCCAACAGGGAATAGTGTAAAGTAACCAGGTGCAGAATTCTAGAATTCAATGAAAAAAACATTTTTCCAAATACAGAGGAATAATACTTACTAATATGAGTCCTGATATGAGAGAAGACGTTCCTGTTAATGCCACATAGAACTTTGGAGTCAATGTGTTCAGAAACGCAGTTACTAAAGGAAGAGAAAATATTCACATGTAACCAAGGAAACAGACAGCCACACAAGCGCACACATAAAAAAAAATCAAAGGAAATAGACTTGCAGCTTTTTTGGGTCACTGTTGTAAAACTAAACTGGATGAAATAAAAATCACTTTCATATCAGCTAACAATTACATTTTTTTTCATCATTCTCTGAATGTCAGTTAGAACTCTCATTTCAGAGTCAGATAATTGTGCATTCATAGTCCATTCCAGAAATCTGAGCCCATGACAGAGGCTGGCAGTGTTACATGGAGGCAGTGCAGTACTGTCTGAAGAGATGTCTCAGATGAAATATTATTAAGCCAGGTTGATGCTGAAGGATCCCGTGGCACTGTTCACAAATCAATAGGGCAATTTCTCGGTCTCGGACATTTGACCCACAAGCATGGAAGAAGCGAATCAACTGAATTTTTATTATAAAGCTGTTGGCGGAACCTTGCTATCGGTAGCTATACTTTGTGAGAAAGCAGTGACTACACTCCAGAAATAAAGCATTGTTTCTGAAGCACTTTGGGATGTGCAGAAGATGTCAAAAGGCATAAATTGTTTCTGAACTAACTTAAAGTATCTTTAAAAAAATGCAACTGCAATCCTCAATAACATTAGAATATCAGAAGGTGGCAGTAGAGATCCTTCAATAGGCTTTTTAGTGTCCTTATAAATTTTAAAACTCAGTCAGCAATCCAGGATACTTTGCAAACATATATGATCAACTGACTGACATTGAACCACGGAATATGGATTTAGTGTACATATAACTAATTGGGGGTAATCTCAGTAAACACTTCAAAAGTAAGGTATTAATCTCAAACCTCAATCCAAGCAGATTAAGGATCAGAAATGTGCTGAATACAATGCACAGTGAAAGGAATGACAGACTGATTCCTGCAGTATCTTTCACAACCTCCGATGTCCCAACTGCTTCACAGCTAGGCAAGTACTTCTGAAGTGGAGTCACTATTATAATAAAGCTAAAACTGCCATAATTCATAGCATAAAGCTGCTCTCTCATTAGCGAGACTCAACTGGTAGTGATTTAACCTGAAGATCACCATATCTCAGGCAAAGGAAGTAGTTAAGGAGGAGAGTCCTTCATGGTAACCTCAGCTGGTGCAGGAATTGACACCACAATGTTGGCATTACTCTGCCAGCTGTCTAGCCAACTGAGCTTAACCACCCCCATCCGACCAAGTGTGAATATAGCATCTATTTGCACCTCAGCAAGCTCTCGCAAAGAAGCACTGAGATATTGACCAAGACGATTTGTTTTTGCTGGTTAGTTGCCAGGTAAATACAGGGCAGGAGAATAGAGAGAAACCCCACTCCCCGCACCTTTTTTGAAAGAGAGTGCCATGGGATCTTGCACATCCAAATGGTGTCTAATATTAGCGACCACATTCCTAACAGTGTGGAACACACTCAGTACTACTGGATGACATTACTCTAGATTTCTTGCTCAAGTCTCTCAAGGAGGACTTCAACCCATAATCTATCTGACTGCAAAAGGTTAGTGTTACCCACTGAATTACAGTAATACACTGGAGTAGCTTAAGTTTGCTAGATTCTGCTAAGTATGTTGAAGTCAGAAGTCATACAACACCAGGTTACAGTCCAAAAAGTTTAGCTGAAATCACAAGGTTTTGGAGTGCTCTTCCCCCATCAAATGAAATGACTTCATCTGGTGGAAGAGGAGTGCTCTGAAACCTTAGGATTTCAAATAAACTTGCTGGACTATAATCGATAAAAAATGGAGCAGGAAAAGGCACAGCTGTTCAGGCAGCATCGGAGGAGCAGGAAAGTCGATGTTTCAGATCGGGACCATTCAGTCAACTTTCCTGTTCCCCTGATGCTGCCTGACCCGCTGTACCTTTCCAGATTCACTTCTAATCAACTTCGACGTCCAGCATCTGCAGTCCTTACTATCTCCAAATCTGTTGGTCTATAACCTGTTGTGATGAAACTTCTGATTTTTTTCCACCCCAGTCCAACAAAAGCACCTCCACATCAGGAAGTCTGCTGATAGTTCTTATGGTCCTAAGAAGTCACGGATTCTGTCATTGCACAAGATACTGTAGAGGAAGCAGCCTGGAGCAGCAAGCTGGATTTATTTAATCTCTATCTATCAAGACCAGAAACATTTGTGTTTTCCTACAACATGAGTACAGTGAGGTATTAGTTGAATGATTTGCAATTTTGAAAGTAAATACATTTAAAAAGACATAAATTTAAATCAAGACAAGGCTTAAACTTTCTCATTCAAAATCTGCAACCTAACCTACCTATAATTTTCACTAAATGCACTTGTACCCAAATGTATCCTTTTCTGTATTATAATCGGTGGGTACCTGCAGCCACCAGCGCTGAACTCTTAATGCTAGCCAGGAACAAGCTAGTACCCCAATGTTATACATGTACAGAATTTTCTCCACTAGTGTATGAGTGACATATCTGTCCCCAGTTGCCTTAAAATTCACACTACACCTCAGCTCCAAGAATGGAGAATCTTGAGAGAACTGGTCAGAGAACAGAAGTTTTATGTGTGCGCAGATTAAAATACTGTTTTCAGAGTGGAACTATAAACAAAGAATGCAGAACAAGAACTACCCTAATAACTCAGTCTTCTCGCATGCCCTTTCTCCAAACACATTTCTCTAATGTTGTGCAAATCACTCCCTTCAGGGTGTTGGCTGAGTGTCAAACAGTCTGGAGTATTTTCAGAATGTCAACACTCTAATAAGTGAGTCTATTCCCTTCAGGCTGCGTATTATGGAAATGCTGATGAAAACCTGGGTAACAAAGTGGCCATTTATTTGCGCACTTATCATAAAGGTTTAATTTATGCCAAAGTGGAAGCAAGGAGAAGGCTGGTGTTCCTCTCCATCTGGAATGGACACACTGGTAGTTGGAACTGAACAGAAGAAATCAGAACAAACAGAGAAGGCTGAAGAAACTGAGCAGGTCTGGCAGCATCTGTGGGGACAGAAACTCTGTTGACGTTTGGAGTCAAAACGCCTACAGGAACAGCCATTTATTGCCTCAAATCTGGTCCATATTCAACAAGACCATGGCTGAACCTGGTGATAGTATAACAGCTGAAAATGTGTTGCTGGAAAAGCGCAGCAGGTCAGGCAGCATCCAAGGAGGAGAATCGACGTTTCGGGCATGAGCCCTTCTTCAGGAACCGAAACGTCATGCCCGAAACATCGATTCTCCTGCTCCTTGGATGCTGCTTGACCTGCTGCACTTTTCCAGCAACACATTTTCAGCTCTGATCTCCAGCATCTGCAGTCCTCACTTTCTCCTATAGTATAACAGGTTTAATTGGAAGCTTTTGGAGCGCAGCTCCTTCATCAGGTGGTTGTGGGTACTGTTGGACTATAACCTGGCGTTGTGTGATTTTTTAAACTTTGTACACCCTAGTCCAACACTGGCATCTCCAAATCATGGCTGAACTTCTATCTCAATATCACTTTGAAACTTGACTCTCCAGGAATGCAAACATCTAGCGATGTCAGCCCTGAATATGCCCAATGACGAGGCATCTATAGCCCTTTGGAGGTAAAATATTCCAATTCAGACGGTTTCAATTCAGTCAGCTGAGCACTATTCTGTGAGAGAGCAGGTAGCACTGCAGCCTCACAGCACCAGGAATCCAGGTTCAATTCCAGCCTTGGGTGACAATCTGTGTGGAATGTGCACATTCCCCCACTGTCTGCGTGGGTTTCTTCTGGGTACTCTGGTTTTCTCCCCCAATCCAACATTTGCAGGTCAGGTGATTTGGTCATGCTAAATTGCCCATAGTGTTCAGGAATGTGTAGGTTAGGGTGCATTAGTCAGGGGTAAATATAGAGTAATACACTAGGGGAATGGGTCTGGATGGGTTACTCTTCGAGGTCAGTGTGGACTTCTTCGGTCAAATGGCCTGTTTCCACATTGTAGCTTTCTAGGATTCTACGAAGACCCAAAGCAAAATTACTTCTTATCAAAGAACGAGGAACGAAATGAAAGGGTGTCCAATGCCAACAGCCAGTACAGGTTCTTTTCTCCTGTGAGACCACAGCCAACGTCTCCTGTATACTTACTGCTCAAATAGATCCTGAGTGAAATATAAACTGTTCATTCACTAAAAAGCGGTGTGAAACAGCTGTGGTTTAAGAACAGAGATTTACAATCAATAACTCAAAAAGAACATACTAAGAACCCAACAGTTTGGAACAGGAGTAAGCCATACAATCCTTTAACTTGTTCTGTCATTCAAAAAGATTGTGAAAGATCTTCAATACCAGGTCAATTTTACTGCCTATTCACACATGACTTAATTCCGTGGTACCCAAAAAACTCTCAGCTGACATTACATTCAATACAGATAGTATTTACAGCTCTCGGAGTAAAGAAATAGAATCACTCTAGCTTGGTGAAAACATTCTCATCTTAGTACCAAATAGTTCCAGTTTTTACCTTGAGATTATTGCTTAATGCTAGACCTCCCAGCACTGGAAACCATCAAGCCTGTGTAGCTCTGTAAAAAAGGTGATTCACTTCAGTGAGATCACTTTGCATGCTTCTCAACTCCCAAGAATGTACAAGCTCTCTCTCTCATTATAGAACAAACCTTGCATCCCAGATATCAATCCAGTTTTAACTTGGTTGCATTTCCTCGACACAAAGTGCAAACTTTTTTTTAAGTTGAGCGGACTAACTGTATGCAGTAAATAAGGTGCAAACACAGCAAGCCTTACTTGTAAACATGTTGTAGTGGTAGCATTAGCCACAGATGCAGCCAATATTAAAAAAACCTCTAAACTTCCACAACTCTCACAAGTGATTGCATATTTTCTTTTTATGGAACAATAAAATGAGAATGAAAGCTAAACATGTATACAGAATACCAGGAAAGCTTCGTAAATTGGAAATAAAAGTGTGGCACATTATTGAGCTGTGTAAAACGCGGCGTTTTGGAAGCACTAAGACTGAGGAATCAAGATTTAACAGCACAAACGAACTTTTCAAGTTAAGGAAATATTGCCTGACAACTGCCCGATTGGTTGTGTCACAATATAAGACACTGTAATAACCAAGCATTGAAATGAGAAGAAACATCTAGAGCCTGCAGACAGGAAGCATGCATTTCTCATGTGGAATAAAAGCAGAAAGACCAAGAAAGCACGAACGAACTCACAGAAGACCCAAGGTGACCTAATCGACCATCGACTTAAAATAACGTTCACTCCCCTACAGAGGGTAGCATAGTAAAAATCAAAAAAGGGCCTAGCGTTATGCAGCTCAGAACTAGGGCACATATTTTTAAGATGAGGGGAGAAAGATTTAAAGGGACCCGAGGGGCAACATTTTCACACAGAGTGGAATGAACTGCCAAAGGAAGTGGGTAGATGCAGGTACAGTTACAACATTTAAAAGATATTTGGATACATGAATAAAAAAGATGGAGAGCGATATCGGCCAAACGAAGGCAAGTGGGACTAGTTTAGTATGGGACACTTGGTCCGCATGGATGAATTGGACTCAAAGGGTCAGTTCCCATGCTGCGACGACTCTGATGATAAAATAAACTTTCCACCTAATGGTTTGGATTTTTGATCCTCAGAATTTTGTCTACCCTGCCGGTGATCTTTCACGATTCATAGTGCATTGGTAAATTGTTTGACATCTGTCTTCATCATGACTTTTCATGTACATGCTGGAGTAGGATGGAGTACTTGAAGGGTGGGGTGGGTGCAGTTTAAGTTACGTAAACTGCATATCCTCTATTTTCATGGCTCTTGTTCAAGTGTCTGACAATTGATCAGATGGGCCAATGGGCTGAGAAGTGGCAGATGGAGTTTAATTCAGATAAATGCGAGGTGCTGCATTTTGGGAAAGCAAACCTTAGCAGGACTTATACACTTAATGGTAAGGTCCTAGGGAGTGTTGCTGAACAAATAGACCTTAGAGAGCAGGTTCATAGCTCCTTGAAAGCAGAGTCGCAGGTAGATAGGATAGTGAAGGCAGCATTTGGTATGCTATCCTCTATTGATCAGAGTATTGGTTACAGGAGTTAGGAGGTCATGTTGCAGCTGTACAGAACGTTGGTTAGGCCACTTTTGGAATATTGCAATTCTGGTCTCCGATGCTGTGAAACTTGAAAGAGTTCAAAAACCGATTTACAAGGATGTTGTCAGTGAAAATGTGTATAGAATAGATGCAGGCAGGGAAAGAATCAAATTCTGAGTTTTGTGAAACAAAAGGTTCAGCTGAGCATGACTCAGATCAGATAAGAACTTACAGTTAACAATGGGGTGGTGGAGGCAAGGGTAATGGATTAACAAGGTGGAAAAGCAGTCACTACGTGAAGCCATTCAACAGGATGAGATAGCATTCAGCTTGTAACGTCAGTTAACAAGGTGGAAAGGATTCATGTGAAGCCAGTTATTCATTGTCTAACAGCAGATGGCTTCATCTTTACTACTGGCACACGCCGATTGTAAACGGTCACCCAATCAATATATATGTTGCCTGGACACTCATCCCTGTAAAATTATTATATAGTTCATTGA
The DNA here is from genome assembly GCF_047496795.1 of Chiloscyllium punctatum. NCBI lineage: Eukaryota > Metazoa > Chordata > Chondrichthyes > Orectolobiformes > Hemiscylliidae > Chiloscyllium > Chiloscyllium punctatum. The sequence goes on from NC_092783.1 coordinate 61,003,041, forward strand.
GAAACTACTGTTCTAGAGAAGACCATGAACTCATGTCTCTGTGCAAGTGGGCGATTGTTTTCTCTCCCTCCAGGGCCAGGAATAAAAGGTGAAGCAGGTAAAACTATACTATATCGGAGTGCTTTGCCTTGTTGGAGGTGCGTTTGCGTGTGTATGTGGGTTGACAGGGTGGGTGGGGAGGAGCAGGACAACCCCAGTGTTGGAGGTTTTGAGCTGTAAGGAGAGGCTGAATGGACTAGGGCTTTTTTCCCTGGAGCGAAGGCGACCTCAGAGGTTTATGAGGGGCATGGATAGGGTAAACAGAAAGTCTTTTTCCTGAGGTCAGGGAACCCAGAACTGGAGGGCATAGGTTGAGGGTGAGAAGTGAAAGATATAAAAAGGGAGCTAAGGGGCAACGCTTTCATGCAGAGGGTGATGAGTCATGGAATGAGCTGCCAGAGGAAGTGGAGGAGGCTGGTACAATCACAACATTTAAAAAAGGTATCTGGATGGATATATGAATATAAAGGGTTTAGAGGGATATGGGCCAACTGATGGCAAATGGAACTAGATTAATTTAGGATATCTAGTCTGTATGGACAGGTTGGACCAAAGGGTCTGTTTCTATGCTGGACATCTTTATGACTATTTGTTTTACTGTTTTGATAAACCCTGTTGTGAATTGCTTTGTGTTCCTCTGGACAAGTCAGGAAAGTTGGTCATTCTGGTGATCTCATTTCGATTTTATACATTTTGTGAAGGAGGAGATTTTTAAGAAGATTTGTAGCTCAGGTTGACGATAAGTATGTAAGTTAGCTCGCTGAGCTTGAAGGTTTGTTTCTAGATGTTTAGTCACCATACTAGGTAACATTATCAGTGAGTGTCTCTGGTGAAGCATCGGTGGTATATCCTGCCTCTCTAACCAGAAATGACATCACCCACCTTAAGAAACTAAGATCTATAAACAGAGGCGGGACGTACCACCAACGCTTCACCAGAGACTCGCACTGATACTACCCAGAATGGTGACAAATCATCTGAAAGCAAACCTTCAAACTCAGTGAACTAACTTACACACTTATTTTGTGAAGGACTGTGCATTCCTCGTTCAGTCGTGACATTAGGTCCTTGCTTCCCCACAATTTCAAGTATGTTCGGTGTCTCATACTGTGGGGACTGATACAAAACATTGAGTGTCTGCCGTTTATTTCATTCTCAATTGCAATTTGTCTTGTCTGTCTCTAAGTGATCAAATGTACACTTTTAGAAATCTCTTAGCTTACACATTTGTGAAAGCTTTTAAGATCTGTTTTAGATATTGTTTCCTCCTTTTACCAATATTTTAGTCAGCTTTGCTAATACCAAAATTCGCTCCATCAAGCTTACAGCTGCTTTGGCACTGTAACCCCTTTCTTTTAAGCTGATACTATTTTTAATTCCTTGAAGTTATCGCTGTTTATACTTACCTGGATGAGTTCAGGTCTCCAAAAACTCACGAAGCTTGACACCATCCAGGACCAAGCAGCCCGTTTGATTGGCACCACATTTGCCAACATCCACTCCCTCCATCACCAATGGTCAGAAGCAGCAGTATGTATTATCTACAAGATGCACTGCAAAAATTCAAAGATCCTCAGACAGTATTTTCCAAACCCATGACTACTTCCATCTAGAAGGACAAGAGTAGTAGATACATGGGAACACCACACCCTCCAAGTTGCCATCCAAGCCACTCACCATCCTAACTTGGAAATGTATTTCCACTCAAATGCAATAAATATCAGAAATAAGGATGATGAATTTAGAGCATGGATCAGTACTTAGAACAAGATGTTGGGGCCATTATGGAGACTTGGACATCACAGGGGCAGGAGAGATTGTTGGATACTGATTGGGGATAGTATTACAGCTGCAGAAATGGAAGTCGTCAAGGAAGGTTTGTCTACACACAGTCGTCAGTATGAGTGGAAGTCAGAAATAGGCAAGGAACACAGTCAATATACTGGGGAGTTTTCTACAGATCCTCCAAAAGCAACAAAGACATGGAGGAGTGGATTGGGAGGCAGAGTTTGGAAAGGTGCAGAAGTAATAGGGTTGTTGTCATGGGTTACTTTAACTTTCCAAATATTAACTGAAACCTACTTCGTTCAAATAGTTTGGATGGAACAATTTTTGTCAGGTGTGTCCAAGGGTTTCTGACTCAATATGTCAATAGGCTGACTCGAGGGGAAGCCATATTGGATTTGGTAATTGGCAACGAACCATGCCAGGTGTCAGATCTCAGTGGGAGAGCATTTTGGTGATATTGATCACAACTCCCTAACCTTTATTATATTCATGGGGAGGGAAAGGAGCAGAGAGTATGGGGAAGTATTTAAATGGAGGGGGGGGGGGGGGGGGGGGGTGGAATTACAATGCTATTAGGCAGGAACTAGGGAACCTAAATTGGGAACAGATGTTCTCACAGAAATGCACGACAGCAATGTGGAGGTTGTTTAGGAAGCAGTTGACGATAATGCTGGACAGGTTTGTCACACGGAGGCAAGGAAGGGATGATAGGGTGAAGGAACCTTGGGTAACTGAGATGTGGAACATCTGGTCAAGAGGAAGAAGGAAGGTAACTTAAGGCTGAGAGAGCAAGGATCAGACAGGACTGGAGGGTTACAAGGTAGCCAGGAAGGAACTGAAGGATGGACTTAGGAGAGCTAGAAGGGGGCATGAGAAAGCTTTAGCGGGTAGGATTTAGGCATTTTGTTCCTCACCAAAGTGCACAAGGATGGCAGGAGTGAGGGTAGGACCAATCAAGGATAGTGGAGAGAACTTGTGCCTCAAGTCGGAGGAGGTCCTTCATGAATATTTTGCTTCAGTTTTCACTTTAACCCTGTATTAGTGGGCGGCACGGTGGTATAGTGGTTAGCACTGCTTCCTCACAGCGCTGGAGACCCGGGTTCAATTCCCACCTCAGGCAACTGTCTGTGTGGAGTTTGCACATTCTCCCAGTGTCTGCGTGGGTTTCCTCCGGGTGCTCCGGTTTCCTCCCACAGGTGAATTGGCCATGCTAAATTGCCCGTAGTGTTAGGTAAGGGGTAGATGTAGGGGTATGGATGGGTTGCGCTTCGGCGGGTCGGTGTGGACTTGTTGGGCCGAAGGGCCTGTTTCCACACTGTAAGTAATCTAGTAATCTAACTATGCACTCAAATTCAGCCTTCCAAAGAGAATTGCTTCACACTTGCCAGGTTCAACTCCATCTTCCACCTCTCAGCCCAGTTCTGCATCTTGTCATAGTTCCATTACAACTTACAACAGCCCTCCAACAACCTTCATGCCCTTGGCAAACTTAATAAGTAAGGTAAAAACAATGACTGCAGATGCTGAAAACCAAATACTGGATTAGTGGTGCTGGAAGAGCACAGCAGTTCAGGCAGCATCCAACGAGCAGCGAAATCGACGTTTCGGACAAAAGCCCTTCTTTTGTCCGAAACGTCGATTTCGCTGCTCGTTGGATGCTGCCTGAACTGCTGTGCTCTTCCAGCACCACTAATCCAAACTTAGCAAGTAGCCAGTTCCTTCCTGGTTACCTTGTAACCCTCTAGAGCCCTGACTGATATTGCCTCCTCAACCTTTGGGGTCCTTAACATTTCTGAGGGCAGCATGAAACAGACTGATATGCTCGAACAGGTTGATGTGAGGAAGGAGGGTATGCTGAAAATTTTGAACAATGTAACAATAGATAAATCCCCTGGGCCAGACAGGATATACCCTAGGTTACTACAGGATGCGAAGGAAGATGATGATCTTTGCATCCTCACTTTCCATTGAAGTAATGCCAGACAATTGGAGGGTAGCAAAGGTTATTCAAGGGAACATGGATAATCCAAGGAATTACGGACCAGTCAGTCTTATGTCTGTGGTGGTCAAAGTATTGTAGAGGATTCTGAGAAACAGGAAATATGATTACTTGGAAAACCATAGCTTGATTACAGATAGTCAGCATGGCATTGAGAGGGGCAGGCCATACCCCACAAGCCTTGCTGAATACTTTGAGGATGTGACAAAACACATTGAAAGTAGGAGCAGTAGATGCAGTGTACATGAATTTTAACAAGGTGTTTCAAAAGGTTCCCCACGAAAGGCTTATTCAAAAAAGGAAGGAAGCATGGAACAAAGGGAAATGTGGCTGTCTGGAACACAGAATTGACGGGCCCATAGAAGACAGAAGTGGTGTTAGATGTAAATTATTCAGCCTGGAGCTTGCGAACAGTGGTGTTCCACAAGAAACTGTTCTGGGACATCTGCTCTGTGATTTTTATAAATGATTTGGATGAGGAAATGGAAGAGTGGGTTCACAAGTTTGCCGATGAGACAAAGGTTGGAGGAGTTGTGGATAGTGTGGGGGGTTGTTGTAGGTTGCAACGGGACATTGACAGGATGCAGAACTGGGCTGAGAAGTGGCAGATGGAGGTGAACCTGGCAAGCATGAAGTGGGAGAAAGTGAGGACTGCAGATGTTGGAGATCAGAGCTGAAAGATGTGTTTCTGGAAAAGCGCAGCAGGTCAGGCAGTATCAAAGGAGCAAGAGAATCAATGTTTCGGGCATAAGCCCTTCTTCAGGAATAAGGAGGGTGTGCCAAGCAGGATAAGATAAAAGGTAGGGAGGAGGGACTTGGGGGAGGGGCGTTGGGAATGCGATAGATAGGTGGAAGGAGGTTAAGGTGAGGGTGATCGGCCGGAGAGGGGGTGGGGGCGGAGAGGTCGGGAAGATGATTGCATGTCAAGAAGGTGGTACTGAGTCAGAGGGTTGGGACTGAGAAAAGGTGGGGGGAGGGAAAAAGAAGAAACTGGAGAAATCTGCATTCATCCCTAGTAGTTGGAGGGTTCCTAAGCGGAAGATGAGGCGCTCTTCTTCCAGGCGTCATGTTGCCATGGTCTGGCGATGGAAGAGGCCAAAGATCTGCATGTCGTTGGCCGAGTGGGAAGGGGAGCTAAAGTGTTCAGCCACGAGGCGGTTGGGTTGGTTGGTCCGGGTGACCCAGAGGTGTTCTCTGAAACGTTCCGCAAGTAGGCGACCTGTCTCCCCAATGCATAGGAGGCCACATCGGGTGCAGCGGATGATGTGTGTGGAGGTTCAGGTGAATTTGTGGCAGATATGGAAGGATCCCTTGGGGCCTTGGAGGGAAGTGAGGGGGGAGGTATGGGCGCAAGTTTTGCATTTCTTGCGGTTGCAGGGGAAGGTGCCAGGAGTGGAGGTTGGGTTGGTGGGTGGTGTGGACCTGACTCCACTTCCCGCTCCTCCGCCCTTGATAATGTCCTCCACTTCCCGCTCCTAGGCCCTTGAACTCCGCCCCTCCAATCGCCACCAGGACAGAACCCCACTGGTCCTCACCTACCACCCCACCAACCTCTAGATACATCATATCATCCTTCGTCATTTCTGCCACCTCCAAACAGACCCCACCACCAAGGATATAATTTCCCTCCCCTCCCCTATCAGCGTTCCGGAAAGACCACTCCCTCCGCGACTCCCTCGTCAGGTCCACACCCCCCACCAACCCAACCTCCACTCCCGGCACCTTCCCTTGCAACCACAAGAAATGCAAAACTTGCACCTACACCTCCCCCCTCACTTCCCTCCAAGGCCCCGCGGGATCCTTCTATATCCATCACAAATTCACCTGCACATCCACACACATCATTTACTGCATCCGCTGCATCCAATGTGGCCTCCTATGCATTGGGGAGACAGGCCGCCTACTTGCGGAACGTTTCAGAGACCACCTCTGGGACACCCGCACGAACCAACCCAACCACCCCGTGGCTGAACACTAACTCCCCCTCCGCCAAGGACATGCAGGTCCTTGGCCTCCTCCATTGCCAGACCATGGCAACATGACGCCTGGAGGAACAGTGCCTCATCTTCTACCTAGGTACCCTCCAATCACAAGGGATAAATGCAGATTTCTCCATCTTCCTCATTCCCCCTCCCCCCACCTTTTCTCAGACCCAAGCCTCGGACTCAGCACCGCCGTTTGACCTGCAATCTTCTTCCCGACCTCTCCGCCCCCAGCCCCCAGCCCCCAGCCCCCAGCCCCCAACCCCCTCCCCCCAAGTCCCTCCTCCCTTTTATCTTCTCCTGCTTGGCACACCCTCCTCATTCCTGAAGAAGGGGGGTTATGCCCGAAACGTCGATTCTCCTGCTCCTTTGATGCTGCCTGACCTGCTGAGTCTTTCCAGCAACACATTTTTCAAGCATGAAGTGATTCACTTTGGAAGAGAATTTGGAATTTGAATACAGGGTTAAAGACAGGATTCTTGGCAGTGTGGAAGAACGGAGGGGTCTTGGGGTCCATGTACATAAATCCCTCAAAGCTGCCACCCAAGTTGATAGGGTTGTTAAGAAGGCGTATGCTAATCCCCATTAGCAGGGGGATTGAGTTTAAGAGCCACGAGGTTATGCTGCAGCTCTATAAAGCCCTGGTTAGGCCACCCTTGGAATATTGTACTCAGTTCTGGTTGCCTCATTATAGGAAGGATGTGGAAGCTTTAGAGAGGGTGCAGAGGAGATTTACCAAAATGCTGCCCGGACTGGAGGGCATATCTTATGAAGAAAGGTTGAGGAAGCTCGGGCTTTTCTCATTAGAGTGAAGGAGGATGAGAGGTGACTTGAGAGAGGTGTACCTGATGAAGGGCATAGATAGACTGAATAGCCAGAGGCTACTTTTCCCCATGGCCGAGATGTCTATCACGAGGGGACATAATTTTTAAAAGTGATTGGAGGAAGGTTTAGACATGTCAGAGGTAGGTTGTTTACACAGGGAATGGTGGGTGTGTGGAATGCAGTGCCAGCAGTAGTAGTAGAGTCAGATACATTACAAACATTTAAATGACTCTTGGATAAGTACATGGAAAGTAGTACAATGAAAGGCACGTAGGTTAGTTGGATCTTCGAGTAGGATAAAAGGTCTGCACAACATCGGGGGCCTGAAGGGCCTGTACTGTGCTGTACTGTTCCATGTTCTATTCCTTCAGTGGCATTGGGTCAAAATCCTGGAATTCCTTCCTAATGGCATTGTGGATCTACCTACAGCACATAGGTTACAACAGTTCAAGGAAACAGCTCACGACCACCTTCTCAAGGACAACTAGAGACAAATGTTAAGTGCTGGCCAGCCAACAATGCCAGTGTCCTACAACTCAAAAAAAAGTTTTCCAGTGGAATGTTTTTATTATTCAAGGTAATGCATATTTGTTGAGAACTGTGAATTTAATAAAATGTTTATGATTGCTTATCTGCAGTCATATCTTTGAATCTAACTGTTATTGGAGATAACTCCTCCCTCCAAATCCTGCAATTGGCTTTGTTAGATGTAAGACCCTAGCTTCAGACTGACCCACACCCACTTGAACTTGAAATTCCACATTATGATCAGTCTTCCCTCAAGGATATTTAACTATAAAAAGAACACTAATGAACTGCATCTTATTACACGTAACTTGATCTAAATTAGTCTAGGTTCTCAACATATTGATCTATAAAAAACTGTCCTAACTGTGATGTATACATTACCAAAAATGCTTGATTTGCCCACAGATTAATAACTTCTGCAACTGCATGTCTTTACAACAAGTTGCTTTAATTTCCTAATTTATGCACAATTATTCCATCCTGATTTACGAAGTTAACTTCCCACCTCACTCTTATTAAAACTCTTACTCAAATTAAAAATATTATATATGAATGCACGAAGCATTAGAAATAATATGGATGAGCTTCAGGCTCATTTGGAAATTGGCAGTTACGATGATGTTGTGGGGATAACAGAGACATGGCTTCAAGTGGACAGGAAATGAATATTCAAAGCTATACATGCTATCGTAAGGACAGACTGACGGGCAGAGGGGGTGGGGTGGCCCTGTCGGTAAGGAATGATATTCAGTCCCTTGCTCAGGGGGACCTAGAATCAGGAGATGTAGAGTCAGTATGGATAGAGCTGAGAAATTCTAAGGGTAGAAAGACCCTAATGGGAGTTATCTACAGGCCCCCAAACAGTAGTCTGGATGTAGGGTGTAAGTTGAATAAGGATTTGAAACTGGCCTGTCGCAAAGATATTACTACAGTTGTTATGGGGGATTTCAACATGCACGTAGACTGGAAGAATCAGGATGGTACTGGACCCCAAGAAAGGGAGTCTGTGGATTCTTAGAACAGCTGGTGCTGGAGCCTACCAGGGAGAAGGCAATTCTAGATCTGGTGTTGTGCAACGAACTGGATTTGATCAGGGACCTCGAAGTGAAGGAGCCATTAGGAAGTAGTGACCATAATACAATAAGCTTCAATCTGCAATTTGAGACGGAGAGGGTACAATCGGAAGTGACAATATTTCTGTTGAATAAAGGGAACGATGGAGCTATGAGGGAGGAGCTGGCCAAAGTTCAATGGTGCAGTACCCTAGCAGGGATGGCAGTGGAGCAACAATGGCAGGATCAGTTCATTCCAAAAAGGAAGAAAGATCCTAAGAGGAGGCAGGGGTGGCCGTGGCTGACAAGGGAAGTTAAGTCAAAAGAGAAAAAGTATAACATAGCAAAGAGGGGTGGGAAAACAGCAGACTGGGAAGCTTTTAAAGAACAGAGGATAACTAAGAAGGAAATACGCAGAGGAATAAAAAAAAGAGGTATGAAGGTAAACTGGCCAAAAATATAAAAGGAGGATAGTAAAAGCTTTTTTAGGTATGTGAAAGGAAAAAAAATGGTTAAGACTAAAATTGGGCCCTTGAAGACAGAAGCAGGTGAATATATTACGGGGAACCAAGAAATGGCAGAAGAGTTGAATTGGTACTTCAGATCTGTGTTCACTGGGGAAAATACAAGCAATCTCCCAGAGGTAATAGTGGCTGAAGGACCTGAACTGATGGGAATTTATTTTGCCCGGAAATGGTGTTAGGTCTGAAGGTTGATAAGTCCCCAGGACCTGATGTTCTGCATCCCAGGGTATTGAAGGAGGTGGCTCTAGAAATCGTGGATGCATTGGTGATCATTTTCCAGTGTTCTATAGATTCAGGATCAGTTCCTGCAGATCGGAGGGTGGCTAATGTTGTCCCACTTTTTAAGAAAGGTGTGAGAGAAAGCAGGGAATTATAGACCAGTTAGTCTGACCTCAGTGGTGGGAAAGATGCTGGAGTCAATTATAAAGAATGAAATTACGACACATCTGGATAGTAGTAATAGGATAGGTCAGAGTCAGCATGGATTTATGAAGGGGAAATCATGCTTGACTAATCTTCTGGAATTTTTTGAGGATATAACTCTGAAGATGAACAAGGGAAAACCAGTGGATGTAGTGTACCTGGACCTTCAGAAAGCTTTTGATAAAGTCCCACACAGGGGGTTAGTGATTAGGGCACATGGCATTGGGGGCAAAGTACTGACTTGGATTGAAAATTGGTTAGCTGACAGGAAACAAAGAGTAGTGATAAACGGCTCCCTTTTGGAATGGCAGGCGGTGACCAGTGGGTTACCGCAGGGATCAGTGCTGGGACCGCAGCTTTTTAAGATATACATTAATGATATAGATGATGGTATTAAAAGTAATATTAGCAAATTTGCTGATGATACAAAGCTGGATGGCAGGGTGAAATGTGAGGAGGATGTTAGGAGATTACAGGGTGACCTGGACAGGCTAGGTGAGTGGACAGACGCATGGCAGATGCAGTTTAATGTGGATAAATGTGCTGTTATCCACTTTGGTGGCAAGAACAGGAAGGCAGATTATTATTTAAATGGAGACAAGTTAGGTAATGGGGAAGTACAATAAGATCTAGGTGTTCTTGTCATCAGTCAATGAAAGCAAGCATGCAGGTACAGCAGGCTGTGAAGAAAGCTAATGGCATGCTGGCCTTCATAACAAGAGGAATTGAGTTTAGGAGCAAAGAGGTTCTTCTGCAGCTGTACAGGGTCCTGGTGAGACCGCACATGGAATATTGTACACAGTTTTGGTCTCCAAATTTGAGGAAAGACATTCTGGCTATTGAGGGAGTGCAGCGTAGGTTCACGAGGTCAATTCTCGGAATGGCGGGACTATCTTATGTTGAAAGACTGGAGCGACTGGGCTTGTATACACTTGAATTTAGAAGACTGAGAGGGGATCTGATTGAGACATATAAGATTATTAAAGGATTGGACACTCTGGAGGCAGGAAACATGTTTCCGCTAATGGGTGAGTCCCATACCAGAGGACACAGTTTAAAAATAAGGGGTAGGCCATTTAGAACAGAGTTGAGGAGAAACTTCTTCACCCAGGGAGTGGTGTGTGTGTGTGTGGAATGCTCTGCCCCAGAAAGTTGTGGAGGCCAAGTCTCTGGATACTTGCAAGAAAGAGTTGGATAGAGCTCTCAAGGATAGTGGGATCAAGGGTTATGGAGATAAGGCAGGAACAGGATACTGATTGTGGATGATCAGCCATGATCATAATGAATGGTGGTGCTAGCTCAAAGGGCAGAATGGCCTACTCCTGCACCTATTGTCTATTACCTTTATCTCATTTGTTTACTTCAGAGTTACGTTACCTCCTTTTCCATTTGACCTATAATTCTTAAAAGGTCAGCGCTCCTGGAATACTTAGTTCACAATCTTAGTTTCCTTGCAATTACATAACGAACAAAGTAGTGACTAGATCAACCCATTTATCGCTACCTGCGTCAGTAATTGATTCAATCTTATAGTGAAGATTTGTATTTAATGTGTTAACTGGTCAGTCTTAAATTTATAAGCTAGAATGACATGTAAGTTTCTAGCTAAGGGTTGCTCTCCCAATGGTTCATCCATTAGCACTGACCAGGAAATTGCTGTTGATTGTTGAAAAAAAAAACATTTGGTTCATTAATATCCTTTGGGAAGAAAAAGGCCAACTTCACCTGGTCTACCGACATGTGACTCCAGACCCACTGCAAGGTGGGTGGCTGTTATCTGCCTTCTAGACAATCAGGGATGGGCAGTAAATGCTGGTCCTAGTCTGTGATGCCAATATCCGTGAATGAATCAAAAAAAAACTCCATCAGAACTGGACTCAATTTATCACCAACACACTCCAGATCTTACTACATGCCTCCACATAATTGTATTTGTTAGTAAATTACCTTCGCTAAGGTATATTACTGAGTCAATTTCCCAATATAAACTCTTAATAACTAAACGAATGATACATGTACAATATCTGCATTTTTGAATTGCCAGAGTGCCCACTACAAACTGAACATATCACTATAATTCCACACACATCACTGTTGTGCACCAAGTGTTTAAGGTTGAGAATGCATGACCCGAGTGTGTGGGAAGCCCAGTTCAAAAATGAATTCAACAATTATCTAAAAAGATATGCAGGGCTACAGGGGAAGACAGGAAAAAGGCACTAAGGGAATTTGGCAAGCCTGTCCAGACACACAGGCCAAATTCCCTCCTCCTGTGCCCCAAAAGTTCTTTGGTAATTTTACACAGTTGGATAGAAAAACTAAGTTCAAATTTGTACAATGTATTTCACAATTGAGATATCATAAAGCACCACACAGCTAATTAAATACTTTTCAGCTGTAAATACAAGTAAGATGGCAAGGGAAGACTACACATTGCAGACATGTGGGAAGGTTTTGCAATATATTCCATAACATTAATTAGATCCCTTTTTTGGAAACAGAAACAGGCTGTCCAACTTAACATGCTATATTGGGGTTTATGAGCCACACAAGTTTATGGCCCAGCTGAACAATTCCAGTTTGACCAACCTCCAATTATTACCACCAACATGGAGACTGCACAGAAATCTGCTCTGGCAAGAAAGGAACTGGTTTAGTCACTCAGGAAAACACCCCAACACATCTATGTTAGAACATCAGGCTTAAGAAAAAAATTCTGTTCAGGGAATTCCCTGCAAATATGGTGCATTCGCCATGATCCTGTCCAAGTTTGAAAATGACAATGTTGGCTACTCAAAGAAAACCACAAGATGCTATGAGAAAAACAAGCACAGAATGCTATTGGTGGGAGAACATTTCTGTGATAGTGATCACAACTCCCTGTATGATATTAAAGAGTTAACTTGCTCTGTTGACCTGCAGGAAATTGAATATCCTGTGGCTAGGGTGGCATGCCTCTGACTTACAGGTAGATTGTAAGAAATTTGCATTATCTCTTACTATTCAGACCCATTTACAATGCCATTTCCTTGCCATTGAAAAGCAGATTTACATTTTCATCCCCTATTCAGAAATCAATAAGAACATTACAGTTGGAATTTGACTACTCCCTGTAATTAAAAAAAATACAATTCACACCAGATCTGGCCATTAAGGATGATTTGCATTACACTGCCCCTGGAGGGGAGGTGGTCACTGCATTGTCTTGAGTGGCAGGTGACTCTGAGGGCTGTCTTGTGAGTATTACTGACTAATGTAAAGATTTTGTAGAAAGGAAGGACTGTTTCCTTTGTTTGGGGAGCTTCCCTGGACACGGCTCACAAGCATGGCGAAGGGTGTTCAGGGTTTCTCGAAAGCTTGTATTGTACTGTGCTTAATAAAATATTGCTTGTTCACAAAAGTTGCAGTTGCATCAAGTGTGTAAGAACCTCAAAAAAGAACATCTAAACTTTACTATAGTCAAGGAGAAGGATAGGAGCAGACCGTTTGGCAAAGTATTTAATTGGGGGAGGGGGAATTACAATGCTACGAGGAAGGAACTGTGGAATATAAATTGCAAACTAGTATTCTCAGGGAAATGCACAACAGAAATGCGGAGGTTGTTGTGAGAGCACTAGCTGCAAGTGCTGGATAGATTTGTTCCATTAAGGCAAGGAAGGGATGGTAGGGTGAAGGAACCTCGGGATGAAAAGGGATGCAAAATATCTAGTCAAGGGGAAGAAGGAAGCCTACTGAAGGTTGAGGAGGCAAGGATCAGACAGGGCTCTAGAGGGTTACAAGGTAGCCAGGAAGGAACTGAAGAATGGACTTCGAGCTAGTAAGAGGCATGAAAAAGCCTTGGCGGGTAGGATTAAGGAAAACCCCAAGACATTCTATATTTATCTAAGGAACAAGAGGATGGTCAGAGGGCTGGGCCCCGATCAGGGATAGTGGAGGGAACTTGTGCCTGGGGATAAGGGAAGGTAGAGAAGGTCTTTAAATGAATACTTTGCTTCAGTTTTCACTACTGAGAGGGACCTTGTAGTTTGTGAGGACAGCATGAAACAAACAGTCTGACGTGCTCAAACAGGTTGACGTTGAGAAGGAGGATGTGCTGGAAATTTTGAACAACATCAGGATAGATAGGTCCCCTGAGCAAGACAGGATATACCATAGGTTCGTACAGGAAGCAAGGGAAGATATTGTTACCCTTTGGCAATGATCTTTGCGCTTTCACTACCCACTGTAGTACCAGATGATTGGAGGGTGGAAAATGTCATCCCATTGCTCAAAGGGAATAGAGATAATCCTGGGAATTATAGAGCAGTCAGTTGTACGTGTGTGGTGGGCAAATTATTGGAGAAGATTCTAATAGACAGAATTGATGATTATTTGGAAAAACAGAGCTGATTAGAGATAGCCAGCGTGGCTTTGTGAGGGGCAAGTCATGCCTCACAAGCCTTATTGAATTCTTTGAGAATGTGACATAGAGCAGTGGGTGTGGTGTACATGGATTTTAGCAAGGCTTTTGAAAAGGTTCCCCATGAAAGGCTCATTCAGAAAGGAAGGAAGCATGGAACAAAGGGAAATTTGGCTGTCTGAATACAGAATTGCCTAGCCCATAGGAAACATAGGACAAGTGGTAGATGTAAAGTATTCAGCCTGAAACTTGCAAGCAGTGGCATGCCACAGGGGACCTCTGCTCTGTGATTTTTATAGATGATTCGGATGAGGAAGTGGAAAGGTGGGTTAGCAAGTTTGCCGATGACACAAAGGTTGGAGTGGTTGTGGATAATGTGGAGGGTTGTTGTAGGTTGCAACTGGACATTGACAGGATGCAGAACTGGGCTCAGAAATGGCAGATTTAGTTCAACCTGGAAAAAATGTAAAGTGATTTACTTTGGAAGTGAATTTTGAATTTGAAAACAGGGTTAAAGGCTGGATTCTTGGCAGTGTGGAAGAACTGAGGGACCTTGGGGTCCATGTACATAGATCCCTCAAAGCTGCCATCCAAGTTGATAGGGTTGTTAAGAAGACATATGCTAATTCCCATTAGCAGGGGGATTGAGTTTAAAAGCCACGAGGTTATGCTGCAGCTCTATAAAGCCCTGGTTAGACCACACTTGGAATGCTGTACTCAGTTCTGGTCGCCTTATTATAGGAAAGATGTGGAAGTTTTAGAGAGGTGCAGAGGAGATTTACCAGGATGCTGCCTGGACCGGAGGGCATATCTTATGAAGAAAGGTTGAGAGAGCTAGGGCTTTTTTCATTGGAGTGAAGGAGGATGAGAGGTGACTTGATAGAGGACGTACAAGATGATGAGAAGTATAGATAGAGTGGATAGCCAGAGACTTTTTCCCATGGCAGAGATGTCTATCACAAAGGGGCAAAATTTTAAACAAATTATTTGGATGAAAATGTAGGGAAGATGTCAGAGGTAGGTTCTTTACAGAGAGTGGTGGGTGGGAGGAATGCACTGCTAGCAGTGAAAGTAGAGTCATGTACGTTAGGGACATTTAAGTGATTCTTGGACAGGCACATGGATCACATTAAAATGTACATTATGTAGGTTAGTTTGATCTTAGAGCAGGATCTTCGAGGGCCAGGACTGTTCTACATTCTAAGTGTCGAGAACTCTGTGTTCCTGGCATAAGGCATGATCTAATGCACATCTAGTGATTGCAAGGACACTATAGGATTATGCCAAAGAAAATAACCTTTGAGGCGTGGTCATCATTGCAATGTAGGAAATGTGGCACTCAAACTCCAACTACTGCAATGTAATAATGGTGAAGACAGTCACTGGTTGAAGTACAAATGTTGAATATAACTCAGGAAAAACATCTCCTATTCTCTGAAACAGTCCCTAAACGCAGGGCAGAGGGGATTTAGACTTCATGTCTAAAGTCAAAGACTTGGAACAGTGCCATACTGAAATCCTCTGGAATAAGATTTGAAATGCAAACCCGGGACTCAAAAGAGAATACTGCTGCTGACCCACTGCTCTGATTTATGATTAAACATCTATGCCTTGGTACCAGTTTGCAAAGCTCCTGAATAGTCCACACCCAATTTACAATGCACTTATTTATACGAGCAAATGTAATGTTATGTAAAGTGGCAATTATGTGGGGCTGAACAGGATGGATACAGCTCTTTGCACCCCTTGTTTCTAGGAATACTGTTGACAGGATGGACATACAAGAAGAAAAGCTCCTTGTCTAAGTTATGAAGGAAGAATTGAAGCAACATTCATTTCTACTGGGCTACACTTCCATGTGCTAGACTTCAGAAGTAGACGCAAGTAACTTGGCAGAAGGCAAGATGATGAGTGCAAGTAGGTTGCCTAGTCATGAGAAGGACCTCAGTTGAGCACCTTATTTTATATATGCATTCAGTACCAAAAAATAAATTTAACCTAATTCCGGGTATGGGACATCATAAATGCCATCAGTTAAGACAATTGAGTATGGAGCTACCTTCACACATGCCCTGTTCCATATTCATTACATTCTGCACCAACTTCTGTTCCATTTTATTTTAAACTAAAATTGTTATTTTATGCAAGGCTTTCAATCACTTTGATCTACTAAAGGAGCAAATACTAGACTGATCTGAGGAATTTCTTCAGGGTTGTTAATATTAAGAATGAACAGTTCACCCCACGTCCCATCCAACCCATCACAAACTAATAGAACAATGGAGGGGACTACTACGGAATCATTCTAAAACAAATAAACAAAGCAACTGAATTTTAGGATCCCGTCCAGATGGGCGAGTTGAACAAATGACCCTCATCTGCAACTGCCTTGTGACTTACACACTATAGAAATTACTTAACAAGTAGTTTGCCTTCTATCATCAGCTTGTCGCATGATATCTTGATAATGAGCTTGTTGACTGATGAACAATCTATTCCATTATGTTAGGATTCTGTGATGCAAAAACAAATTTTAACAAAGTAATTTTAATGAAATCTCATGAGTCAAACACTCTTTTAACCCAATGTAATTGCTAAATCAGTGCCATTACTAATCTTCCTGTACGATACATTATTCTCTCACTATGACCTTTAAATAGTTCTCCACCCTCCAACACAAATTTTGCATAACTATTTTACAAATTTAACTGCTATTCTCTTAAACGTTTTCCTCACAATCTTACAGCACATTAAGGAAGTCTATTTACCTAATCAAGCCCGTGCTAACTGTTGGAAACTATCCATTGCTCTTTCTCTTTGGGCCTACTAAAGTTCCTATTATCACACTCATCCAAATTCCTGTTCTAAATCAGTATTCAATCTACCTCCACCACTGCTTCAGATAATACAGTTTTATCTTTATATCATCAGTGTCTACAGGAATAGTGCCACAAGACTGGAGGACAGCTAATGTTGTTCCCTTGTTCAAGAAGGTAAGTAGAGACAACCCTGGACATTATAGGTCTGTGAGCCTTACTTCGGTTGTGGTTAAAGTGTTGGAAAAGGTTATGAGAGATAGGATTTATAATCATTGAGAGGAATAAATTGATTAGGGATAGTTACTCACAAACCTCATGGAGTTCTTTTGAGAAGGTGACCAAACAGGTGGACGAGGGTAAAGCGGTTGATGTGGTGTATATGGATTTCAGTAAAGCATTTGATTAGGTTTCCCACTATAGGCTATTGCACAAAATACGGAGGTACACGATTGAGGGCGATTTAGCGGTTTGTATCAGAAATTGGCTAGCTGAAAGAAAACAGAGGATGGTGAATGATGGGAAATATTCATCCCGGAGTTCGGTTATTAGCAGTGTACCACAAGGATCAGTTTAGGGTCCACTGTTGTTTGCCATTTATATAAATGACCTGAAGGAGGGCAGAGAAGGATGGGTTAGTAAATTTGCGGATTACAGCAAGGTCGGTGGAGCTGTGGCTAGTGACGAAGGATGTTATAGGTTACAGAGAGACATAGATAGGATGGACAGTGAGAGCCCTTTTCCCTCGGATAGTAATGGCTAGCACATGGGGACAGCTTTAAATTGAGGGGCGATAGATATAGGACAGATGTCAGAGGTAGTTACTTTACTCAGAGTAGTAGGGGCGTAGAAAGCACTGCCTGCAACAGTAAGAGACTCGCCATCATTAAGGGCATTTAAATGGTCATTGGATAGGCATATGGACAAGAATGGAATAGGGTAGGTCAGATGGGCTTCAGAGTGCTTCCACAAATCGGTGCAACATCGAGGGCCAAAAGGCTCATACTGCGCTGTAATGTTCTACATTTTACATAGAAAGTGCATCAAAAACAAAAGACTGCTCTTCATCCTTGGATTCTCATTAAATTTACTCTTCAGTTACGCTGTGTCAGCCCATGGCTTATTTGATAAAATTCCCAACTCCAAGTTACAAGTCACCACATTCAAGTCCCATTCCAGAGAAACAGAGGTCAAGGGTGACACTAGTTCAATACAGATGTGCTGTCCTGTAGAAAGTAGTCTTTTTGATAAGTGAAACTAAGTTCCTTGTCTGCCCTCGGAGGTCAATGTAAAAATCCTCCGAACCAATCTTGAAATAAAACAAGAGAAAGTATTCACTATCCCAAACAATACTTACCCCTCAATTAACACCCCGACTACATATTATTTCTTCATTATCACAATGCCTTTTGTAGGACCTTGTTGTTGATAGGTTAAATACCACACTTCCAACACCACAACACTGATTAGGTCTCCAAAGCATTTTATTAGTTATGGAATCAGATGTACAGTACGGAAACAGCCCCTTCAATCCAACCTGTCCATGCCGACCAGATATCCCGACCCAATCTAGTCCCACCTGCCAGCAGCTAGCCCATGCCCCTCCAAACCCTTCCTATTCATATACCCATCCAGAGGCCTCTTAAATGCTGCAATTGTATCGGCCTCCACCACATCTTCTGGCAGCTCATTCCAAACACGTACCCACCCTCTGCTTGAAAATGTTGCCCCTTAGGTCTCTTTTATATCTTTCCCCTCTTCCCCCTAAACTTATGCCCTCTAGTTCTGGATTCCCCTACCCCGGAGAAAAGAATTTGTCTATTTATTCTATCCAAGCCCCTCATCACTTTATAAACCTCTTTAATGTCACCCCTCAGCCTCCGGCTCTCCAGGGAAAAACAGACCAAGCCCATTCAACCTCTCCCTCTAGCTCAAATTCTCCAATCCTGGTAACATCCTTGTAAATCTTTTTGGAACCCTTTCAAGTTTCACAACATCTTTCCGATAGGAAGGAGACCAGAATTGCACACAATATTCCAACAGTGGCCTAACCAATGTCCTGTACAGCCGCAACATGACCTTCCAACTCCTGTACTCAATACTCTGACCAATAAAGAAAAGCATACCAAACACCTTCTTCACTATCCTATCTATCTGCGACTCCACTTTCAAGGAGCTATGAACCTGTGCTCCAAGGTCTCTTTGTTCAGCAACACTCCCTAAGACCTTACCATTAAGGTGTATAAGTCCCGCTAAGATTTGCTTTCCCAAAATACAGTACCTCACATTTATCTGAATTAAACTCCATCTGCCACTTCTCAGCCCATTGGCCCATCTGATAAAGATCCTGTTGTAATCTGAGGTAACCTTCTTCGCTGTCCACTACACCTCCAATTTTGGTGTCATCTGCAAACTTACTAACTGTACCTCTTATGCTCGCATCCAAATCATTTATGTAAATGACAAAAAGTAGTGGACCCAGCACCGATCCTTGTGTCACTCCACTGGTCACAGGCCTCCAGTCTGAAAAACAACCCTCTATCACCACCCTCTGTCTTCTACCTTGAGCCAGTTCAGTATCCAAACGGCTAGTTCTCCCTTTATTCCATGAGATCTAACCTTGCTAATCAGTCTCCCATGGGGAACCTTGTCATATACCTTACTGAAGTCAATGTAGATCTCATCTACTGCTCTGCCCTCAATCTTCTTTGTTACTTCTTCAAAAAACTCAATCAAGTTTGTGAGACATGAATTCCCACGCACAGCGCCATACTGACTATCCCTAATCAGTCCTCACCTTTCCAAATAAAGGTACATCCTGTCCCTCAGGATTCCCTCCAACAACTTGCCCATCACCAATATCAGGCTCACTGGTCTATAGTTCCCTGGCTGGTCCTTACCGCCCTTCTTAAACAGTGGCACCACGTTAGGTAACCTCCAGTCTTCTAGCACATCACCTGTGGCTATCGATGTTACAAATATCTCAGCAAGAGGCCCAGCAATCACTTCCCTAGCTTCCCACAGAGTTCTATGTACACCTGATCAGGTCATGCAAAGCATTTTGGAACATCTGGAGACTGTGCAAGGCTTTAAGAACAAAGAACATTACAACACAGGAACAAGCCCTTCAGCCCTCCAAGCCTGCACCACTCCACATCCTCTATCTAAACCTGTTGCCTATTTTCTAAGGATCGGTATTCCTTTATTCCCTGCCCATTCATGTACCTGTCTAGATAGATCTTTAATGACGCTATCGTTCCCACCCCATTCCAGGCACTCACCACCCTCTGCATGAGGAGGTTTCCAAGCATATCTCCCCTAAACTTTTCACCTCTCACTTTGAATTCGTGACTCCTAGTAATTGAGCCCTCCACTCTGGGAAAAAGTTCCTTCCTATCCACCCTGTCTACACCTCGCATGATTTTGTCAACTTAAATCAGGTTTCCTCCTCAAACTGCTCCTCTCCTCATAGCTAGCACCCTCCATTCCAGGCAACATCCTGGGGAACATCCTATGCACCCTCTCAAAAGCCACACTTTTGGTAGTGTAGCCATCAGAACTGTACACAGTATTCCAAAAGGCGGCCAAACCAAAGCCTTGTGCAACCATAACATGACCTGCCAACTCTTGTACTCAATACCCCGTCCAATGGAAAGAAAACATGCATATGCCTTCTTGACCACTCTATTGGACCTGCGTTGCCACTTTCAGGGACCAATGGACCACCCAGATCTCTCTGTACATCAATTTTCCCCAGGACTTTTCCATTTACTGTCTAGTTCACTCTGGAATTGCATCTTCCAAAATGCATTACCTCACATTTGTCCGGATTGAACGCCACCTGCCATTTCTCTGCTCAACTCTTGAATCTATGTTCTGCTGTATTCTCGGACAGTCCCCTTCACTATCTACTACTCCACCTATCTTAGTGTCATCTGCAAACTTACGCATGAGGCAATCTACACCTTCTTCCAAATCATTTATGGATATCACAAACAATAAAATGGTCCCAACATGAATCCCTGTGGGACACCACTGGTCACAGTGCCTATTTAGAGAAGCTCCCTTCCACCACTACTCTGTCTCCTGTTGCCGAACCAGTTCTCTATCAATCGAGCTAGAACACCCCGGACCCCATGTGACTTCAACTTCTTCATCAGCCTACCATGGGGAACCTTATCAAACACCTTTACTAAAATCCTTACGAAATCTGCTTCCTCTGCATACTTGATTCGTTGACGTCAAGACCACTGCAATGATTCTACCGAAATCCAGAAGATAGTAACTCAGTGAAGTTGTCACGAGTCAAATTCGGATGACCCAAAATCCCTGTTCAGGTCATTCTGGTATAACACGCATTTCATCAATGCGAATTAACTAACACGATTTGATGAATTGTGGACGCTGTTTGGGTAACATTAACTTTCTATTAAACGGGTATAGCGACTTTCTACAGCAATTTTCTACAAGGCCATTTTCCATAGTGCAATTTTCTATCTGACAAGGCTGCAGAGGAACTCACTTTTGAGTTACAGCAGGACGACCTGTCTTGCAAAGATGTTAGCCGCTCCCAGGGACAGAACAGGAAATCCAATACATGGATATCTATGGTATGCCAACCAATCAGAGCAGAGTTCAGCCATGCTCAAGCCCGAAATCACAAGCAACCCTGCAGTACTGCTACAAGGTAGACTTACCCATCTCCTTAGGAACACAGACATTTTAACACAAAAGAAATTAGATTACTTTATTGTCGTTTATAAGATTGTTCTTTATAACTGAAAGCAAAACAAGAAATGCACCACTCTTATGGTAAGCATCAATGGACAGCACCTAAAAGCTGCCCGTTCTTGTGGTAGCAAAGTACAAGAAGCCACACTGCTTTGTGAATATCAAGACATGACTCCTGATGCGTGAGACTGACAAAGCTACTTGATGGCTTCCAGTATTTTGAGGCAAGGATCAGAAAAAGTGGTCAAAATATATTCACTGAAGAAAACTGTTTTCATCCTTATGACCCTGAAGATTTAATGAATGCAGCATGCTGGTTCGTTGTTTGGCTAGCTGAATTGTAATAATACTCCCAAGAATTTCACACTGCAACATGGAAGAACGAAAACATATTCAACTACATCGAGAACATGGCAAACCCACCAAGCAGAAAAACAGCACTGAATTTTTCCAGAGCTCAGTCTCAACATTTCTCAATGCCTTTTATTCCACAATGTCAGCAATTGTGAAGTGTGAACAAATTTTGAAGTAGGAGTCATTCAGCCTGTTCCATTAGTCAATGCAATCATGGCTGATCATCCATACATCCCTTTATCTTTGGTAGTTTGATTTCTATTTTAAACATAGTCAATGACTGAGCGTACACTGTCTTCTCGGGGTAGGTTTACAACCTTTGGAATAGGAGAAAATTCTCATTAGGGTCATAAGTGACTTACCTATTATTTTGCATTTATATCTGCTTGTTCTAGACTTCTAAGCAGGAGAAATATCTTAACTGCATTTACCTTTCCTCCTCTTTTACGTATTTTAGAAGTTTCAATGAAATCATCTGTTCCTCAGAACGCTAGAAAAACAGGCCCAGTTTCCCCACTGTCTCTTCAGAGGATAGGTCTACCATCTCAGGAAGAAATCTAGTGAACTTGCATTATATTTTTCCACAACAATAATTTTCTTCAGAAAAGGAGGTACAAACTGCACACCAAACTCTAAACAGTCTAAACAAAGTTATATTGAGTCTATAATTTAAGCAAGAATTCACTAATCATGGACTCAAACCCTCTTGCAATAAAGGCCAAGCTTAGGTCTTTTAATGCAGTTTACTTGCATGTTTGCTTTCCTGATGAGGACACCCAGTACACATTTAGACTTTCAAACCACTTACTACGAAACACTCTGCACCTTTGTCTCTCTCTGAACAAAGTGGAGATCGTCATTTTTCTGCATGATATTCCATGTTGTACATCTGTCATGTTCTTACTCACCAAGTCAGTCAAAAGCCTCTCGAACCCAATTTGCATCTTCCCCGCAGCACCATTCTGCAAATATTACACACGGGCTCCGATTCCATAACATTGATATATCAAAGGCATCCTCCATATGAACCCGAAGGAGTGGCGCTCCGAAAGCTCGTGCTTCCAATTAAACCTGTTGGACTATAACCTGGTGCTGTGTGATTTTTAACAATGTACACCCCAGTCCAACACCAGCATCTCCAAATCATCCTCCATATGCGCAAGGGTGCCATTCCTGAAAACTCTCTTGAATGATGAAATTCGTGAGTGCGGAGCTCGTTAGATTAGATTCCCTACAGTGCGGAAACAGGCCCTTCGGCCCAACAAGTCCACATCGACCCTCCGAAGAGTAACCCACCCAGATCCATTTCCCTCCGTCTAATGCACCTAACACTATGGGCAACTTACCACAGCCAATTCACCTGACCTGCACATCTTTGGACTGTGGGAGGAAACCGGAGCACCCAGAGGAAACCCACACAGGCAGACAGTCACCCAAGTCTGAGAATCAAACCGGAGACCCTGGTACTGAGAGGCAGCAGTACTGAGCCACCGTGCCACACCATTAAAGATACAGGTTAAAAATAGATTACAAATAGTGTGTGAATTCTGTTGCAACTACCTTTTTGACATGGATAATGTGAATACAGAGAATTGTGTTGTGAACAGCTGGAACCAAAGCACTGACCTTTGCTGTATCCCAATAGTCAGAGCTTGCCACCACAAGAGGTTCTTTAAAAAACAAGAAATATTCAGCATTTATTACCCTTCCCAAAGTGCCATTAGAAGATAGTGGCAAGTTGCCTTCTTAAACTGTTGCTGTCCATTTGGTGTTGACACACCCAAACTGCTGTTCACAATATGGAGGAACCATGATATATTTCCAAGACAGGATGGTGCAAAGCTTGGAGAGGTGGTAGTGTTCTCATGCATTCACAGCCTTTGTCCTACTCGATGGTGTTGGCCATGGGTTTGGAAGTGCAGTCACAGGAGCCTTTGACCTGTTTATTCCTCCTGTTTTCTGCCTGTTAGGCCATTCCTTAATCCATGCCAGCATGTTATCTCCAGCCCACGTGCTTTTTATTTTGCTAACATCACCGGAGAACCTTTATCAAAATTCCGAATACCTAATGTCTACTAACACTTATCAATTCTGTAACTAACACCCTCGGAAGGCTCAAATCTGTTCATCAAATATCATTCATTTCCAGTTCACAAATCCATGCTGATGACGCTTAATCACATTTATACACAAACATTTTCACACCTGCAACATAAAAGTAATAGGTATACAGTACCAGTTTTATCTCTCCTTCCTTTTTTAAAGGTGTAGTGACATTATGTACCTTCTAATCTGAAAGAACTATTCCAAAATCAATAGAATTTTCTAAGACAGATAGAAATATTCCAAAGCGCTCTCTTTCAACACTGTGGGATGCCAGATTGTGAGGACTTGTTGACTTTTATTCCCATTTATTTCTCCAACAAAACAATACCAATTTACTTCAATTCCTGATTCTACCAAGTCCCTTTTATCTCCAAATCTAGGAGATTTCTTATACCTTCCATACACAAGACAGATACAAAACTAATAACTTAACTCCTCTGCTATTTCTCTTTTTCTCTCCATAGGTGTTCCCAACACTGCCTGTTGGCGACCACATTTGTCTTAGCCAAACTTACTGTTGAAATACTTATTGATGCTTTTAAAGTCTATTATTTTCTTTGCTAGTCTCCACATGTATCCTGTTCTCACACTCCGATTATTTTTCCTCCTTTGCTGTATTTTAAAATCCTCCCAAATCTCAGGTTTGGGACTATTAGTGGCAAATGTATACACCTCTTCTTTCAATCATAGTCGATTCTGAACTTCCTTCATTAGTTATGGTTGACTTGCTTGGGTTGTTGTGCCTTGAAGGAGTGTATACTTGCTGGAAATAAGTATTATCCTTTGTTTGTGTACTGCCATCGCCTGATGTACTTTTCCAATCAGTTACTCACATTCTGCTCTAGAAAACCCTTCTTAACACTTTCGAAAGGACAAGTGCTCATTCAGTTTAACTAAATTGTCTGCAGATTGAAATAACCCATCATTACTGCAGCATCCATGCTGCACATTTCTTTAATCTCCTCAGTGACACCACACTCAATATATCATGATTGTTGGTAACCTATAACCAACTCCAACCAACATTTGCTGTCCCTAGCTATTTCTCAGCTCCACCCAGACTACACAGTTTTACATCAAATCCAAAATTCTCCCTTCCCAATGGGCATATTCCATCCTTTACCATCAAGCAACACCACATACATTTCATTTTCTCCTGTCCTTTGTGATGTCAAATATCCTTTAATATTCGATTTCTAGTCTTGGTCGCACTGTGGCACTGTTTCTGCAATATTCAAAATACCACTAAGGCAGAAAACGAAATGTTTCTGTTTAAGATGTCATCTGAAAGAAAGCATGATCGAGTTCTGACACCGCAATGTTATCTTTGTGCACAGAGATTGTCAGTCTAGATTTTGGGCTAGGTCTTTGGAGGGGGCCTTGAATTCACAACCTTTGACTTGACAACTACTCCATTAGCCACAGCTGATCAACTCAGCCTTTCTAAGGACTTCAAAACTATCATTTTACCCCCATGTTCTTAACCTCAAAAAGGAAGGTGTGCTTGGAGTTAGTCAAGCTGTTTCATTTGTTTTTAAACATCAGTGATTCAGAAAGCCAGTGTGTATGGTGACAGTGATGATATAAATACATACATAAATAATTGACTACACAGTATAAGCAGCAGCAGTAAACTAATCTTGAAGGAGGAGGTGGCTGCTATCAAAGACATGAGACTTCCTGGCCCAGAAGAAATGGTCTGATCTCTCCAATGAGATTTTTACCCAATAACTGTTCAAGCTCAACTTCAAAGTGGCCATTTAATGAAGGATAAATTTGAGAAGTTAAGTGGTCACTAGTGCTCAGAAAGTCAATCAAATTTACATGGCAGAATGTAGTACATTGGCAACACAAGATCAGTGCACAGATACAACTCCAAGGTCATGATCATCTCTTTCATTTTTCCTGAATGGGGAGAAATTGGAGATATCTGCACAAGTTCTCTAAAAGCAGACAAGAGGAGAGGGGTAAAGAGAGATTAATGAGCATCAAGATCCACCTGACAACAGCAATTGTGACTTGTAGATGCATGTCATTGGGTGGAGTTATTCATACTCAGCCCCTGCAGTTGAGTCTTAACAGTGTGTAGAATCTGATTTCCAGCATCTGCAGTCATTGTTTTTACCTTGTAGAAGAACCATGTCCA
This sequence comes from Chiloscyllium punctatum, assembly GCF_047496795.1. NCBI lineage: Eukaryota > Metazoa > Chordata > Chondrichthyes > Orectolobiformes > Hemiscylliidae > Chiloscyllium > Chiloscyllium punctatum. The sequence continues at coordinate 61,028,753 of NC_092783.1, forward strand.
AGTGATAACCTCAATACTGCCTTATTTATATTAAAGCAATGCTGACAATAAAGTCTTAATTTTCTTTCCAAAAATGCCAATTTTAATGTGCTTCAGAAGCTAAAGAAATAGATATTAACTTCATCATGACAAATGAGTTGGGTCAGTTTTTGGGATTAAATACAGTGGTAAACGAACCCAGGTTCTGCACTTGATGACCTTTAAAAAACAAAACCTTTGAACAACTCAGTGTCCTAACAGTTTGTCCTCCACTCATGACAAATGAGAACACAAGGTAATTTTATGACAAAGACAGCATTGAGACAGGATGCATTCAAGTACATGAATAGGAAAGGTTGGGAGGGAAATGGGCCAAATGCAGTCAAATTGGACTAGTTTAGTTTGGGAACATTGGTCTAACTCATCCATGCTGACAAAGGGTCCGTTTCCATGCTCTATGACTATCAAAAGTGCAAATAACTCAGGATGTGCTGCTGGCAGTGGTGAGATATGACAGAGGACCCACAAACAGTGGCAATTTTGATCAGTATTTTCAACTACTAACAGGCAAACTGCAGAAAATATATTTGCTCCCTCCGATTATAAGACTGATCATTCTACTATCAATAACAATACCTGCATACTACTCTATCAAAATCCTTCATAACTTTGAACGATTTTTAAATCTTTTCTTTGTCTGTTCTATGGAGAATAATGTCAAATTCTCTCATTGCTCCAACGAAATGAAATCCTGTATCCCTAGTGCAACAATCCAAGGACAGCAAGCACACACCTCCTATCCCATATATACATAATGCAACACAGATCCACATGTATATTCCCAAAGAAAAAAAACTTTCAGAGAATACACTATCATATCGCAGGTAGAGAGAGAGAGAGAGAGAGAGAGAGAGAGAGAGAGAGAGAGAGAGAGAGAGAGAGAGAGAGAGAGAGAGAGAGAGAGAGAGAGAGAGAGAGAGAGAGAGAGAGAGAGAGAGAGAGAGAGAGAGAGAGAGAGAGAGAGAGCGCAAGACAGCAAAGTAGGATACAAACAGATATATCTTTACACACACAATCTCCAAGTTTACATTTGATATTTAGCTGAGTGAGAGGGTGAACCATGAGCAGAATGCTGAGATGGCTCAGTGTGATTTGGACAAGTCGAGAGAGTGGGCAAATGCATGGCAAATGAAGCATAAATGTGAATAAAAGAGAGGTCATCCACTTTGGCAGCAAAAGAGGTAGGTAGATTATTGTTTGAATGGCGACAGATTGGGAAAAGAGCATGTGTAATGGGATCTGCACCAATCACTGAAAGTAAGCATGCAGATAGACAGCGAAGACAACGCAGACGACAAATGGTATGTTGGCCAATAGTGCAGTTAGCAAGGCAGCTCCAGGATTTATGTACAGATACAATATAGGAATGGCAACAGTTGCAAGATTCAACAATAGATGGCTTGGAGGGAAATGGGAGGCAGTAGTATTTCATCCATTTTCTGCCCTTGTCCATCTAGATGGATTATAATCATCAAGTCCTTTATCTCATTTAAGAAACCCTCACACATTTAATGGAAAAACAATGTTCTGCAATACTGTATATAGATTCAAAAGACAAACAAATCTGGAAAATCTACATGTCCAATGGTACTCCATCCAAATACTTATAATTTCCTAGCAAAGAGGAATTCCAATTATCAGTTGTAGACCCTGCTATCTCAAGCTGCACTAATTTACCTTCACTGAAAATACTCAATCGTAGAACTGTGGGGAGAATAGACAAGTTTTAAATTCCACACTTTTGTTGAAATGTCAAGCTATTCAAGGGATCTGCACCACAGTTACGATACACAGTAAAATTTAAATTTCCCACAACATAACAGCTCCAAAACTCAAAATAGCACCATCCATTCCACTGATATAACACTTCCAAACTCTTAAGCAATAGTGTTAAGATAGCACCAAGTTGGGGATAATTCATTGACAATGAATCTTGTTCAGATTGTCCAACCTAATTCAGTCACCTAAGAAAAAGGAATTTTTATGCTATTTCTTGCCATCCTTTAAAACCTTATGAGATAAAGGAAAATAGTTCCCAGATTATCTATATCAAAGTATTAGAAAGCCCATGTCTCCATATAAATGAAGATTCCCATTATAAATTACAGCTATATTTATTATGGGCACGTCCGAAGTAAATGTGTCACACTGGAAATACACACTGCATTCCTCGGAGAGATTTCACAATGCTGCCACAATGCAGCTGTATTTAAACAAGTTCACATAGATCATAACATAAAAAGTATAATGTGGATGTTCAAAATTATAATAGAAACTTAAAGATTCAAATGGAGAAAGAAGGAAACAGAAACAAAGTGCCGTAGAAACTGAGCAGGTTTAACAATTTGCAGAGAGAAACAGTGTTAACACTGGGAGTCAGAACAGAGAGAAAATGATATCTGCATTCTAAGATTACATTTGAACTGAACTCCCAAACATTACGGGAGGTCCATCACACAAAATAACAGAGTACCCATGCAAAACTAGTGTCATCCGCTCTTTTTCATCTCTATGTAGCATACCCAAAAATCTTTTGGCATTTGAAGTTCAGTTGTCCTAATCTACAACTACACAACTTTTGCTCTAAATTTTTCAACACCTCAAATCAAAGCACACCTCCAACCCACCTCACTTTGGCCAAGATTCTGGTCAGTGTCCAAATACCTATACAGCATCAAAACGTATTGGATAATATTCCTGTGAAGGGCGAAGGAATATTTCACTGCAAAGTCTACATACATGCAAGTCCTTATAGAAGCAAGCAATCAGAATTTGAGAAAATCAGCAAGTAGGTCTGACTCTTCAGTTCAGTTCTAAAGTAGGTCACTGAACTTCATTCTGTTTCTCTCTCCACAGATGCAGCCATGCAACCTGCCAGGATTCTCAGTTTGTTTCACATTTCCAGCAGTATTTGCCTTTTATTACCCAGATGCACTATGCTATCTACAGATCCAGTGCCTGTACAGAGGCTGAGTTCACCATTTAGAAGAATTCCTTTCAAACTCATTTATGTATTAGTTGGCTAGCCATAAAGAAGTTGTCAAGTCAATTCAACCGAAATCCTCCTCTGGCTTAAAAGACTTTTTTTCCAAGTAGCGACTCAATGCAGATTTCTTCCAGCACTTGTTCCAAACCCACACAATTCCATTACTCAAATTGATTTCAATGCTTCACATTCTAGTAATTTAAAAAAAAATCTACCAGCACTCTTCTAAAACTGAAACATGCTGACAATTTGTCTCAAAGTAAGCCCTTCGTTGTGCTGGAGAGCGTAGCCATACAGGCATATTGCAGCCTGTCATTGACACGGCAAAGTTTTGACAAGATTCTCACAAACAGGGTCACAAGATCGAACAGTCTAACCATAACCATTAGTTCTGCCCAGGATTGTGGGGAGAGATTGTTCATCCTAATACCAGAGGAACATGAGATACTTTAGCCACATGCTGAAGTACTGATGATTGATGAGTGTGATAATATCTGGTAGCAGGCTTATAATCCACTAGACATGATATTCTGAAGATCTCAGTGAGCAAGGGGCAGCAAGTCAACATTGAAAAGCTGTACTACAAAAGAACAAAGTATGGGATAAGTCGTGGTAAAGGAGGAGTAGGAGGCACCCTTGATCTACCAAGAGTTAGCTCTCAGAACTAATTCTTCACCCTACTCATACTTTCTGCAATCCCAAGAAGAGAGAGATGGGAACATTGTTCAGAATAAAACAATGGAGCTAGCTAATAATAAATAAAAGTAATGAAAATGTTGGTGCTCACAATGCAATATGCTTCCCAGCTTAGGCAAGCACCTTGTGAAACAATATCATGTTGTAACGATCAAATGCAATAGGCAAATTACTAACAGCAAACTTCTCACTTCTTTCTTCAAATACAATTTAGAAATTGCCTGTTTGACAGTTAATCAAAATATAGGAAACCAATTATGTTTTCAATTAGCTTAGTAAAATGCGAATTGCAACAACTGCCTAAATAATCTGCGAATATTTAGTCTTGCACGCGTTGTGGTGCAGTAACTGTGCCCCTGTCTCAAAGCCAGAAGCTCTGCATTCAAGTCTTACTTCAAGCCTTGATAGTCACAAGTCGCATTCATAATGCTTTCAAGCAGGTTGATGATCAACCTGGCAAGCCTTTCTGAAACGTCAATGGCAGGCTGTAAGAGAGGGAAATGACGTCTGTTTAGCCACAGTTGATGCAGTGATACATCTCAAGGGACAGCCTCTAACAACAGGCTAGTCATCTGTCCCAAGAATATCATGGCCATGGAAACGGACACTTGCATGTGCTTTGTAAATCTCATATACCTTAAGGCATGAAAGAGAAGAATATTTAGTCTAACACCAACTGCTCTGTTCTTTCAGTGATTGAGGAATACTGATATAATCTATTCACTGACACTTATTCAATGACAATATATGCTGTTTCCTATGACAGTGTCAGACTACAAAAGCACCTGCAGCACTGTCATACCATAAACATTAACAGGTACAACATAGAAATTCACAAGCCACTAATATATCCTGAGGGACAGCAGAACAGAAAAGAATTCCCAAATGCATAAAACACAAAATTCCAAGAGTTGCACACGTGCATCACAAGTCCCAGATGTGTCTCAAATAAGAATATACAGAAAGGCAGTGAGCAAACTATAAGGCAAAGTTCAAATAATCTAGATTTTTGAATCATTGATAGTCACAGCTGAAGTGCCGGAAGACTGGAGGTTGGCTAACGTGGTGCCACTGTTTAAGAAAGATGGTTAAGGACAAGCTAGAGAACTATAGACCAGTGAGCCTGACGGAGTGGTGGGCAAGTTGTTTGATGGAATCCTGAGGAACAGGATGCACATGTATTTGGAAAAGCATGGAATGATTAGGAATAGTCAACAAGGCTTTGAGGCATGATATCCCATGCACACAAACTTGATTGGAGTTTTGTGAAGAAGTAACAAGAGGATTGATGAGAGCAGTGCGGTAGACGTGATCTATATGGACTTCAGTAAAAGTGTATGACAAGGTCTCCCATGGGAGGCTGCTTAGCAAGGTTAGAGCTCACGGAATACAGGGAGAACAAGCCATTTGGATACAGAACTGGTTCAAAGGTAGAAGACAGGATGGTGGTGGAGGGTTGTTTTCAGAGTGGAGGCCTGTGACCAGTGGAGTGCCACAAGGATCGGTGCGGGGTCCTCTACTTTTTGTTATTTATATAAAATGATTTGGATATGAACATAGGAGGCATAGTTAGCAAGTTTGCAGATGACACCAAAACTGGAGGTGTAGTGGACAGCAAAGAGGATTACCTCAGACTACAACAGGATCTTGATCAGATGGGCCAAGGGGCTGAGAAGTGGCATGGGAAGTTTAATTTAGATAAATGCGAGGTGCTGTATTTTGGGAAAGAAAATCTTAGCAGGACTTATACACTTAATGATAAGGTCGTAAGAAATGTTGCTGAACAAAGAGACCTTGGAGTGCAGGTTCATAGCTCCTTGAAAGTGGAGTTGCAGGTAGATAGGATAGTGAAGGCGGCGTTTGGTATGCTTTCCTTTATTGGTCAGAATATGGAGTACAGGAGTTGGGAGGTCATGTTGCGGCTGTACAGGACATTGGTTAGGCCACTGTTGGAATATTGCATGCAATTCTGGTCCCCTTCCTATCTGAAAAGACGTTGTGAAACTTGAAAGGGTTCAGAAAAGATTTACAAGGATATTGCCAGGGTCGGAGGGTTTGAGCTATAGGGAGAGGTTGAACAGGCTGGGGCTGTTTTCCCTGGAGCGTCGGAGGTTGAGGGATGACCTTATAGAGGTTTATAAAATCATGAGGAGCATGGATAGGATTAATAGACAAGGTCTTTTCTCCAAGGTGAACGAGTCCAGAACTAGAGGGCATAGGTTTAGGGCGAGAGGAGAAAGATATGTAAAAAAAAAGAGCTAATGGGTAACTTTTTCATGCAGAGAGTGGTGAGTGTATGGAATGGACTGCCAGAGGAAGTGGTAATGGCTTGTACAATTTCAATATTTAAAAGGCATCTGGATGGGTATATGAATAGGAAGGGTTTGGAGGGATACAGGCTGAGTGCTGCCAGGTGAAGCTAGGTTGGTTGAGATGTGGTCAGCATGGATGAGTTAGACCGAACGGTCTGCTTCCATGCTGTACAGCTTGATGACTCTCTGACTCTTAGTGACAAATATTACCTATGAAAGAGACCAAAATTATTCAAGCCACTCTCAAAATAAAATATGATGCTTTGTTGCAGACATCTGTAGCAATCCTACTGATCAATCACAGATTCTGGGGGAAATTAATCTGCAGACATACTCTTCAAATAAACATTCAGGCACATCCTGAACAAGTTAACTCATCACGGGTGCACAACTTCACCAGTTATATTTAATTTTAGCCAATAGAACTAATGACCCAAAAACAAGGAGCATAGCAGGTTAATCAACAATACACAAATACCAGCGAAAAAACACAACAGATTCAAGAATTCACCCTTTAAAAATCCTTGTAGGAAACGGGCTCACATTAGTGCATGAACAGCTGCTTTCTAATTAAACAGTTGCAACATGCAGCAGAACAGAGTTGCAAAAGCCTTGGGGTATGACTACATACAAATTAGCAAAATATTTTGCCAGAAAAATCACAGGGAATGGTAAGCAGAGCATTCCGAAATTACGTGTCTAATATCCATAGCAACTTGTGAAGCACAATTGAGAATGTTCTTTTCTGACCAGTAAGTTAAAAATTCAGAAATAGACTGGTTTTGGGCTTCATGATCTCAATGTTAATAGTTCTGTGACATATCCCATGAGAATAAATTTATTATATACTGGCTGCCTGAAAATGAGCTGATAAGGTGATCGTTGAGAGTTGCTGATAATTCAAACATGCTTCATCTGGTACGATTGGAAGAGGTGGGGTTTCCAGAACCATGAACATTGTCGTCTTCTGAGACAATCACTTAAGACTGAGGGCCAGTCACAAAGTTTTAAAATTCTCTACCCCAAAGAGCTGGGGAAGCTCACAGTTAAAAGTCTGCTCAAGACAGAGAGCAATTGATTTCTAAATAATAATGACTTCAAGGGATATGGAGAAAACTCAGAAACCGGATGTTGAGGAAGATAATCAGCCATGATTCAGAATAGCAGAGTATTGGACGCAGTTTTGGTCTCCTTGTGAAAGAAAAAAATTTACTTCACACAGAGTTCAGCAAAGGTTCACCACACTGATTCCTGAGATGGTAGGTTTGTCATGAAGAAATTGCATTCACTAGTGTTTAGAACAATGAGAGGAGATCACATTGAAATGTATTCAAAATTCTGACAAGACTGAATGGATTCAATGGGGGCATGAAGTCTCCTCTAGGCAAACGTGAGGACTGCAGATGATGGAAACCAGAGTTTAGATTAGAGTGGTACTGGAAAAGCACAGCAGGTCAGGCACCATCCGAGGAGCAAGAAAAATCAACGTTTTGGGCAAAAGCCCTTCATTAAGAATAGAGGCAGGGTGCCTGCAGAGTGGAGAGATAAATGAGAGGGGGGTGGGGGTGGGGAGAAAGTAGCATAGAGTACAATAGGTGAATGGAGGTGATAGAGGGGAGGGTAGCAAAGAGTAAAATGGGTGGGGATGAAGGTGATAGGTCAGAGAGGAAGGTGGAGTGGATAGGTGGAAAGGAAGTAGGCAGGTAGGACAGGGCTGAGCTGGAAGGTTGGAACTGGGGTGAGGTGGGGAAAGGGGAAGGGAGGAAACTGGTCAAGTCCACATTGATGCCCTGGGGTTGAAGTGTTCCAAGGCGGAAGATGAGGCATTCTTCTTCCAGGCGTCGGGTGGTGAGGGAGCAGCGGTGGAGGTGGCCCAGGCCCTGCATGTCCTCGACAGAGTGGGAGGGGGAGTTGAAATGTTGGGTCACAGGGCGGTGGGGTTGATTGTTGTGGGTGTCCCGGAGATGTTCCCTAAAGTGTTCTGCGAGGAGGCGTCCAGTCTCCCCAATGTAGAGGAGACCGCATCGGGAGCAATAGATAGGGTTAAGAAAACAATTGTGATAAGTCAGTAGGATTGAAATGGAGAGAAATCTCTTCACACAGTGTGAATAATCTGTCGAATTCTCTAAAGATGTGGATAGCATCACTGAATAGCCAATAAAAATCTATTTCTTCAATATAAAGGTGTCAAGGGGTATGGGGATATGGGAGCATGGTGTTAAAATACAGGATCAGCTCTGATCATATTGAATGGCCAATTCATCTAATGAATCGTGGTAAATGTTCATTCAGCAACTATACACACTTCAAGTGCAATTCTCTGTCTCTATTGTGATTTCTATTCTATTCTCATAAACAATCATTTGTTTTTCAGAAAGGAAACTGGAATGTAGACACCAAGAGTGATGAAGCTTGTATCTATAAAATGCCTTCCCTGAATTCAGGATATCCCAAAGCACTTCATAGCGCCAAGTACTTCTGAAGAACAGAAAAGGCTGTAAAACCTCTAGCCAGTCAGGCAGCATCTATGGTGAGAGTTATGGGTTCCGTGACCCCTCGACCTGAAACGTTAACTGTTTCTTTCCGAAAGTGCTGCCTGTTCAGACAGTATATTTACTTTTTCCTTTTCATATTTTCATACTGCATCAGCAAATTCTGTTGAAATAGCGTCGTCATGGAAGGGCAACGCTAGAATAGCAGACAGCAATAAAATCAAAATAGAATAATCGCAGTACGTTCAGAAATATGAGCAGCCAACCTTGTGGCTATATATCAACGCTCTTAAAAAGGATTTCCTGTAACTAAGCAAAAGCAGATTCTCGTTCTGCTTTCTCCACTTGTTTTCCAGGAGCAAATCAAAAGCGAACACAGCTTTCTCCCACACTTCTTTTTCACCCCAGTCATTTCTGCCAGCTTTTAGGAAGGAGGCGTGGCGCAGGAACAAAGATCGGCGCCTTCCACAAACGACAACTAGCAACTAAAACTGGCGAGCAATGCACCAAGCCATAATGGCTTGCCACAAAATGGAAGCGTTTCAGTCAGGGACGGGCACGGTTTTAATCCAAGACTCCCAGCCTAAGAGACCTGCAAAAGAGAAGCACATGGCTTGCACATTTCCCTAGCTTTCAGTGAAACCATTTTGAACAGATACGTCATTCTGTGTAAATTAATTATGCGTAACAAAAATGCAGTCCTTCCAATCGATCAGATGACTCTTTTTAAAATTATATTCATGTGTACATATAAAATGTAAAGCCAAGAAACGTTCCGTTTGCCGCGGGGACAATACCTACAGGAAGAGTCGGCGTTGAACATCGTCTGGCGTAGGTGCAAAAACCAAACAAGTCAGAAAATCCAGGCAAAGGGAGAAGATTAGACCTTAGTAGACGCTCTATTTCTGAGCCACTGGAGTCTCCGAACTCTCTCGGGCAGGCACAGAACTGCGGAGGGGTCTATGTCTCTTTTCTGAATGGCGATGGAAATGAAACCGAGTGAGATTGGATAAAGAGAAAGGGAGGGAAGGAAAAGGGGGGCGTTGTTACTTTGCGCTCTTACTTTACAGAAGAAGCAGAGTCACAAACACACAGGAGGTTGAGAGCGAGCTGATGTTGGAGGAAGAGGAGGGTCTGTTCGAGCAGACCGAGGCAATGACACGTACAGACAGCCAAATATCTAAAACTGATAGGAAACACAAACTCTCTGGGCAGCGCATGACGCAAAACGCACAGGAGGGAGGAAGGGAGACTACAGCCACGTTTGCTGTCTGCTTATAGACAAAACACTCTTCCACCAAGCTATCTCAATACAAAAATAAAACGAAACATAGTTGAAAATAACTTTTGTGTTGCTATCCCTAAAGGTTGAAGTGGTCGATGAAATGCGGTACTGAGCCACACGTAGCAAGGTGCTCAAGCTCTTTTGCTTCACAGTCTCTCAGCTGGACGATAGGCAACAGTTAGTTAGCCATTTAGAGTTTGCGGAATCTCGTATTTCAGATCTCTTCCGAGTTTACTGACCTGAATCACATATTCTTACAGCAAAGATAATCAGTCGACTCTTGGTGTCTATGGCCAGCCGATCAATTCATCCCACTGCCCTGCTGTTCTGTTCCTTTTCAACTATTTATCCAATCGAGTTAATATTGAATATGTTTCCATTATCTTGTCAGACAACACGTTTCAGATCTGGTTACCACATTACAGCAGAACATAATTGCTCTAGAGAGTACTGAAGAATGTTGCTTTACAAGAATTGTTTGAATTGCAGTTATGGGGAAAAATGGGATGAGTCGAGGATTATTTTCCTTCGAACAGAGGAAGCCCAGCGGTGATTTAATTGAAGTGCACATGATAATTAAGGTTCGGATCGAGTAAACAGGTCAATTACAAGGGTATAAGGTGATTGGTAGAAAGATGAGCGAGTACATCAGGTAAAAAATGTTTATCTAGAGAATGGGACATGTCTGGAATTTACTGCCAGTTTGGTGTTGAGGCACAAACCAGCACCTCATCTAAAAGAACCTGGATCTGTACCTAAAGCAATGGAACATGCAAGGCTATGAAACAGGAGTTGGAAAGTGAATTACAATGGGCGACTAGTTTATTTAGCTCGTCCAGACACACTCAGCTCAACAGACTTTTTCTATGGTTCTACAATAACGAATTATTGACTTCAAAAACAATTCTCAACTTCCCTTTTTTTAATCTTCAATCTGGCTATCCTAGTTACAAACACTCCCACCAGTGACTCAAATACTAGAAATTTTGAAAATCTCTAAAATCATCCTTGCTCCAAGTAGGACATCAGCTTCGTAGTCTTGAAGTAATTTAATTGAAGTGATAGGACAACTTTCAAAACCAATAATTTGGGACAAAATGAATCATCACTTGGTCAAAAATATTAAATAGTACAGATCGCTGATGGAAAAAAAACTAATTCATTTGATGGAGTTTTTTTGATGAGGTAACAGTTGTTGAGGGTAATGTTGATGTGGTTTACATAGACTTCAAAAAGACAGTTAATACGATGTTGCATAATGGAATTGTGAGCAAAGTTAGAGTTCATGAAATAAAAGGGACAGCAGTCACATGACTACAAAATAGGTTTAATACCAGGAAACAGCAGCAGTTAAAAGGATTTTTTTTCCCACTTTGGAAGAACGTGCATCATGGAGATCCCCATTGTTCGATGTTGAAAACATTGCTGTTCCTGATTCATGAACTACAGCTAGGGGTGCAGGGCACAATTTCAAAATATGCAAAGTATACAAAAGGCAGAAGCATTCTGAACTGTGAGGAGGACAGTATACAACTTTGACAGGGGTTAAGCAAGTTGATCAAATTGGCATGTATGGCAGTTGAGTGGGAAGTGATTATTTTGATAGAAAGAAAATGGAGAGACAATAAAAAGTAAAGGACACAATTCAAAGGAGAAAAGGGTCCTGGGTGTACATTCAAGGTTATTAAAGAGAGTAGAGGAGTTAGTTGAATGGTTAACAAAGCTTCATTAATTCTTAATTCTGAACTTTATTAATTAGGTTAGAGTACAAGACCAAGTTAGTCATGTTGAACTTGTAACACATAATAATCAGCCTCAGCTGGAATGTTACATCCAACTTCTGATGCTGGACTTTAGGGAAGATGTAAAGGCACTGGACAGGATGGAGAAAAGATCCATGAGAATCATTCCAGGGGTGAGGAACTTCAGTTACTAAAATAGGAAAAGTTAAAACTGTTTTGCTTGGAGAAAAAAGAAGCTTAGAACAGATTTCATAGTATGTTTACAAATGCGTGAGGAGTCGAGACAGAGAAGGCCACAGGGAACTGGCTCTTGGTGAACTGTGCATTCAGAGAGCCAGTGCAAATATGACAGGCCAATGGCCTCCTTCTGCACTGCAACATTTGTGTGACTCTGAAGTTTTTCCCTCTCCAAGGGAAGTTGAGGATGCTGATCACAGTTTCAACAGTATAATTTGCACTGAGACCAAAGAGGGAAAATTATCAGTCAACATTTCCAAACCAATCTGCATAAGTGATTCCATGGAAAGTTGATGTGTGAACACTGGCTGATGGTTAGCCCAAACCCTAGTGTGATAGCTCCACAGAGGAACAGGCAGCCAACCTGCCCAACCCTTCAGGGGGAGGCGATGGCTGAGTGGCATTATCACTAGTCTGTTAATCCAGAGACCAGGTAATGTTCTGGGAACCTGGTTTGAATACCACCATGGCAGATGGTGGAATTTGAATTCAATAAATATCTGTAATTAAGATTCTAATGACCACTATAAATTCATTGCCAATTGTCAGAAAAACCCATTTAGTTCACTAAATGTCCTTTAGGGAAGGAAACTGCCATCTTTACGTGGCCTAGTCTACATGTGACTCCAAACCCACAACAAACTGGTTGACTCTCAACTGCCCTCTAGACAATAAATTCTGCCTAGCTAGCGACGCCCACAAGCTGTTAAAGAAACCAGTATAAAGTATACGGAATGAGAAGCCAGACAGGCAATATCTGCAGCACTATTAGCCAATGCGTGACTTGCCATCTCGAGGAACGGGAAAAATTAAACAGGGAAACCAATTTAGTTTGATTCAAAAACAGAAATTGCTGGCAAAACTCAGGTCCGTCAGCATCTGTGGAAAGAAAGAGTTTCTGCTGAGGTTTTCCAGCAATTTTCGTTTTGTTTCTGATTTCCAGCAACCAAAGTTCTTTCATTTTTTTAAGTTAATTTGATACTTTGTTTGAATTATGTACATGCTGGGTGGATGGTGGCAAAGTTACAATCTCTATTGAAATATTAATGTTGCTGGCTTTCATGGTTTCATGGAAGATATTTATGAGCATACCATCTTGTTAGTGCACACAGTAATTGGGACACTGACACGGAGAACCTGTGCCTGTTGATAAATTAGCTAACTACTGAGAATTAGCAAACTGTAGTCTAACTAAGATATACTGACTAGGACAGGATAAGAATTGCAATACACAGAAGTTTCACAATCCGTTTCATCACCAGTTCCTCAATTATTTTGCTTTTTGGACACCTACAGGAAGAGTCGATGTTGAACATCGTCTGGTGTTGTTGCAAGAACCAAATAAGTCGGAAGATCCAGACAAAGGGAGAAAATTAGAGCCACAGGAGCCTCTGCGATCTCTCAGGCAGGCACAGAACCGCGGTCCATGCCTCTCCTCTGAATGGCAATGGAAATGAAACCAAGTGAGATTGGATAAAGAGAAAGGGAGGGAAGGAAAAGGGAGGGAAGGAAAAGGGAGGGAAGGAAAAGGGAGGGAAGGAAAAGGGAGGGAAGGAAAAGGGGCGGGGGGGCGTTGTTACTTTGCGCTCTTACTTTACAGAAGAAGCAGAGTCACAAACACACAGGAGGTTGAGAGCGAGCTGATGTTGGAGAAAGAGGAGGGTCTGTTAGAGCAAAACTGCTAAATTTGGAATCAATAATTTCTCATTTCACCAGCACAGCAAATCTTAGAATTACAAAAGCCCACCACATTCAGCTCACTGTACCTATGCCAACTCTTTGCTCGAGTAAGTTAGCACTAATCTTAACTGCCTTCTCTCTCCAGTCACAGCACCAGAATCTCTCCCTGCTCCAAATATTTATTCAACTTTGTTTGACACTCTGTTAATCATTTTCTGAGGGAAAGCATTTCATGCTTCGGTCATCCTTGTTTCCCAATTCATCCTATCAAAACCCCTTTTGAAATAAAAATGAGCAAAAATCAAAATTCAAATGAAGTGCAGAATGAGCACATCACTGTATTGTGCAGAGTTGACTCCATGATTAATGCAAAGTGGAGTGATTTGAAGTATAGAAATATTCAAGGCTACAAGGCAGGGCACTGAGGTTGATTCTAAAGAGCTAGCACAAACCAAACGGCCAAAAGCTTTCCTTCTCAGTGATACACCTCTATGGTGATTTAGAAGAACCTTTCACACACTAATTTATGAGACATTCTGTGGTTATTAGAATCAGAGATTGTGGCCAGACTACTACACAGACTGACTTCAGTGAGAAAGAGCAAACGCTCCATTAGTTTCAGGACTGAAGCTTCTCAACGAGGCTAAATGAATAAAATGTAGGGGATAAATATTTCCAAAGAAAGATGTTCATGGTTACAGGTTTTATGCATGATCAGCTACATCATAGTCTCTGCGCAATTAATCAATTTGGAACTTAGCTTCCTAGATTACAACATAAAGTGCATTGGCATAAAACAAAGTGCTGGAAAAATGCAGCACATCTGGAGAGGAAAACAGTGAACATTTCAAGTTCAATGACCCTTTCTCAGAACTGACCTGACATGTCCAGCAGTTGTAAAAAATGCTATATATTGGCAATGCTGAACAGATTGGTACGTCAAGGTTCAGAGATGGTTTTCAAAATCAACACATTCCCAATAATAATACACAATGGAACTGCACTCGCCATGAATAACATCAAAGTTGAGTTTAATTCCAATCTCAAGACCAAAATACCTGCACAGGATTTACAAAGGATCAGCTCATTTAGCTCACGTGATCTATGCTGATGATATGTTCCACATATGCCCCCCAATAGCAAATTGGGTCTATACTCTCTGCAATTTAGAAGAATGAAAGGTGATCTCATTGAAATATGTGAGAACTTGAAGTGATTTGGCAGATTTGACACACAGGTTAACTCCCCGGGCTGGAAATCTTACATTATTAATCTGTAAAGTCAATTTTGGTTTTCACTTCACAGATGTTGCCTGACCGGAGTATTTCTAGCATTGTCTGTTTTACTTTCATTTGTCCAACAACCAATGTTTTGTTTTTCTGTCAATGTAACTTTTTATTCCTTTCACCACATACTTATCTAGCTTAAGTGTACAAGAGCCCTATAATTCAGCCACTGCATGGTACAACGTTCCACATTGCCACCACTTTCTGGGTAAAAACATTTCCCTGGAAATTCATTAAACTTATTCCTATCTGTCTTATACACATGATCTCCGGTTTTGGACATTTCTTGATGTAGAAATATCATCCTCTCTGTCTGCATTTTAAAAATTTGTTTGGGGCAGCATGGTGGTTCAGTGGTTAGCATTGCTGCATCACAATACCAGGGACCAGGGTGTGATTCCACCCTTGGGTGTCTGTATATGTGGAGTTTGCGCATTTTCCCCATGTCTATG
Source organism: Chiloscyllium punctatum (assembly GCF_047496795.1). Taxonomy (NCBI): domain Eukaryota; kingdom Metazoa; phylum Chordata; class Chondrichthyes; order Orectolobiformes; family Hemiscylliidae; genus Chiloscyllium; species Chiloscyllium punctatum. Next base: position 61,043,960 of record NC_092783.1, read on the forward strand.
GGGGTTTCCTCCAGGTGCTCCAGTTTCCTCCCAGAGTTCAAAGATGTGAAAGTTGGGTGGACTGGCAGAGGGAAATGCAAGATTACAGGGATAAGGTAGGAGGGTAGGTCTGTATGGACTTGATGGACTGAATGGCCTGCTTCCACATTGTAGGGATGCTATGAATCTTTCGGTCAGCCCTCAGCATTCTTGGTCCTGGTATCACCTTTGTCAATCTTATTTGAATCTATCTTCTCAACTACTGTATATCCTTATGTAATATGGGGACAGGAGAAAGTGAGGACTGCAGATGCTGGAGATCAGAGCTGAAAAATGTGTTGCTGGAAAAGGGCAGCAGGTCAGGCAGCATCCAAGGAGCAGGAGAATCGACGTTTCAGGCATAAACCCTTCTTCAGGAATGAGGAAGGTGTGCCAAGCAGGTTAAGATAAAAGGTAGGGAGGAAGGACTTGGGGGAGGGGTGTTGGGAATGCGATAGGTGGAAGGAGGTTAAGGTGAGGGTGATAGGCCGGAGAGGTCGGGAAGAAGATTGCAGGTCAAGAATGTGGTGCTGAGTCCAATGGTTGGGACTGAGGAAAGGTGGGGGGAGGGGAACTGAGGAAGCTGGAGAAATCTGCATTCATCCCTTGTGGTTGTAATATGGGGACAGAACTGTTCACAATCCCAATTGACAAATTTCTAAGTGTTGATCTAATTGTAGTTTTGTACGAGATTAAGAATTTCTCTGCTTTTCAATTCAACTCCTCAGGAAGTAAGCCCTATACTTGTTGTCATCTGTTCTGATAAAGAATAATTGATCTGAAATGTTAACTGGGTTTCTGTCCAATATTTTCTGTCATCTGTACTGTCTTGTTAATTTGTGTTGCTACTTTTAATGATTGGCAAGTCTGTTGTCCAAGATCCAGTAGCTCCTTGCTTTTCAAAGAAGAATGTCAATTACCTATTGACAACAAAACGCACCCTCCCGTAACCACACTACAGTAGACCTCTGGCTGATATTCTGTGATCACCAGTGCGTGTTTCGTCAGTCTAAAAATAACTTTTTTTGAGGGGAGGTGGTACAGGATAAGTAAATTGCGCAATTATGGACACATGGAATCTTTCTCCCAGCAGGAGAACCGAGAACAAAGAAAAATGAGCCCTCCTGAAGAGGAAAGTGAAAGAAATAAAAAATACTGTGCTCACAGTTGCACTTCCCATCAGAAATGGGAAGTAAATTCAAACATTTCATGCTATTAACACATCTTGTTGAGTTGTGAGACCAGATCTGGCAGGTCACCTTAAGAAGAATACACTTGCCTTGCATGGAGCAGAACAAAAAAATCAGCAGCTAATGTTTAGTTTGAAGAAGTTGACGAATGAGAATTGAAAGAAGATACATACTCTGAAGTTTAGGGTCAAAAGGATGAACTCCCATAAATAACAGGTTCAGTGACCCAAATGAATACTTACTGGAAACAATACATATAAACAGGATTAGGCCATGCCATTCTATTGTGATGATCATCCATTTCAATGCCATTATCTCCCCACTCTATCCACATACTCTTTTGACAGATTCTTAATACCAATTACAATCTCTACTTTAAACAGACTCAGTGACTGAGTCGCCACAGTCCTCTACAGCAGAGAATTCCAAAGATTCAAGACCCTCTGAGTAAACAAACATTCTCATCTTGATCCAGAGTAGGTACCCTTTGATTCTGAAACTGTCTCCCTTGGTTTTATAACCAACAGGGGAAATATTTTTCTTGCATCTACCTTATTTGTACCTTGAAGCAATTTGTCAGTTTCAAATGAGATCATTTCTCATTCTTCAAAACTCTAGAGAATACATGTCCAGTTTCCTCACTCTCACTGTCTGAATAGTCCCTGCCATCCCAGGAACAAGTCTAGTGAAACTTTGTTTCTATACTTTCCACTCATTGAATGTGAAGGACCTTTGGAAAATAGTATACACAAATTCAGACCTGAGCATAGGTCAACGTCATCCACAAAGGAGAGAATCAGAAAATGACTAATAAAAAAACTCTTCAATACAAGTTACATGACATTCAACATGACAGATTTTTTTCATGTTTCAGTTTTTCGAGCCAACAGATTTGAAATAAAACAACATTAGTTCACGAGAAACAACTAAAGTACAAGAATTGCAATAATACATAATTCCACACAGCATCTTCAGGGAAAATGAAAACACAGTGATTGAGTTACTACTCCACTGTGCTCAGTGTTGATCACATAGTTTCATTGGTCAACCTTTTATTGGTAAACTATACGGGCTTGTGAGCTGAGGAGGCCGATGAAAGAACAGCTGATTAAAGACAGCTGTCCCATTTAAAAATTTCAGGCACGTCATTAATTTCAAAGTCAGACAGTTTCATTACGTAACACGTTTCATTTCTTAATATTATAAATATTTCACAACCAAATAATTACTCCTGAGTAAGTATATTCACTATTATTTAGGCCTATGTAATAAGATGAGTTGATCTGTTCTAATGTTGAAGACAGTGGAAGAACGTTCCTGCTCTTCCTCAAATAACACCATTGAATCTTTGATATCCACTCACAGAGAAAGGCAGCATCTTGGATTTAATTCTTCATTCAAAAGACAACACCTCCAACAAAAAGACATTTCCTCCATACTGAACTGAAATGTTCATTCAAAGTATATGCTCAAGTCTCTGGGGAAACATGGCATAATGGACAAGTAATCCAGAGATGGTTGAGAATGCTCAACGAACATGGATTCAAATCCCATCACTGCAGTTGTTAGAAACTGAGTTTAAAAATCTGAAATTAAAAGCTAGTTTCAGTAATGTTGATCGTAAAACTTATCTGGTTCACCAACATCATTCAGGGAAAGAAATCCACTATCATTGTGGTCTGGCCTACATGTTACTCCAGACTCTGAGTAATGCATTTAACTCTTAATTGCTTGCTGAAATGGGGACCATGATAAAAAGTTTCCAATGTTTATGCAATCCCATATTGCTGAGTGTTGTATTTATTCTCCAATGCTGATGAATGTATCACCATGATAGAATGCCTGATCATGTCCTGGATGATGGAGAGTTTTCTAACACACTCCCAGTCACAAAGTGAATGAAGTGAGGCCATGTGTTGGGCTCCTATCCAATTCAGCACAATGCATTTGAGTGGGAGCAGCGGCCGAGGAAAAGCGAACCCGGGAGACTACAGCTAAGGTAAGACAGTTTGTTTCAAAATTACTTACCTGTAGCGGGCAGCGGAAGTGAGGTTGGAGCGCATAGCTGGGCGGGAAGGTAAGTGATTAGTATTTGAGTGGGTGTGTTCTAGGCCCCAGGTCCTACTTTCGTAGGGCCTCCTCTAACCTAACTTTAAAGTCCACAGGTTATTGACTCAGTGTTCTTGTTTTTTGGAGACAAAGTGTACAGTCATGACAGCGCAGGCGGTGGAATGTTCCTCCTGCAGGATGTTTGAGGTAGGGGTGACCACCGATACTCCTGCCGACTTCGTCTGCAGGAAATGCAGTCAGATCCTGATCCTCACCGAACGAGTTAGGGAACTGGAACTGGAGCTGGATGAGCTGAGGATTATTCGAGAGGCTGAGAGGGTGATCGACAGAAGCTACAGGGACATAGTTACGCCGGAGAACAGAGGTAGCTGGGTAACAGTTAGAGGTGGGAAGGGGAAGAAGCAGGCAGTGCAGGGTTCCCCTGTGGTCGTTCCCCTAAACAATAGGTATACAGCTTTGGAAACTGTTGGGGGGGACAGCCTTGCAGGTGTAAGCTGCAGTGAAGGGGTCTGTGGCTCTGAGACTCAGAAGGGAAAGGGGGAGAGGAGGAGAGCGCTAGTTATAGGGGACTCTCTAGTTAGAGGGACGGACAGGCGGTTCTGTGGACATGGGCGAGACTCTCGGATGGTTTGTTGCCTCCCGGGTGCTAGGGTCCGAGACGTCTTGGACCGTGTCTTCAGAATCCTTAAGGGGGAGGGTGTGCAGCCAGAAGTCGTGGTGCACATTGGCACCAACGACATAGGTAGGAAGAGGGGTGGGGAGGTCATTCAAGAGCTCAAGGAGTTAGGCTGGAAGCTAAAAGCTAGGACAGACAGAGTCGTCATCTCTGGGTTGTTGCCGGTGCCACGTGACAGTGAGGCAAAGAATAGGGAGAGAGTGCAGTTGAACACGTGGCTGCAAGGATGGTGTAGGAGGGAGGGCTTCCAATATTTGGACAATTGGACTGCATTCTGGGGAAGGTGGGACCTGTATAAACAGGACGGGTTGCACCTGAACCAGAAGGGCACCAATATCCTGGGGGGTAGGTTTGCTAGCGCTCTTCGGGGGGGTTTAAACTAATTTGGCAGGGGGATGGGATCCGGACTTGTAGTCCAGCAAGTAAGCTAGCTGTGTGTCAGGATGCCCAAGACTGTAGGGAGGCTGTGGAGAAGGTAGCACTGACAGGGACTACTTGCGGACACAGAGATGGGCTCAAGTGCGTATACTTCAACGCAAGGAGTATCAGAAATAAGGTGGGTGAACGTAAGGCGTGGATCGGTACCTGGGACTACGATGTTCTGGCCATCACGGAAACATGGATAGATGAGGGACAGGAATGGCTGTTGGAGGTTCCTGGTTACAGATCTTTCAGTAAGATTAGGGAGGGTGGTAAAAAAGGAGGGGGGGTGGCATTGCTAATTAGAAATGGTATAATGGCTGCAGAAAGGAAGTTTGAGGGGGATCTGCCTCTGGAGGTAGTATGGGCTGAAGTCAGAAATAGGAAAGGTGCAGTCACCTTGTTGGGTGTTTACTATAGGCCCCCCAATAGCAGCAGAGATGTGGAGAAACAGATTGGGAAACAGATTTTGGAAAGGTGCAGAAGCCACAGGGTCGTAGTCATGGGCGACTTCAACTTCCCAAATATTGATTGGAAGCTCTTTAGATCAAGTAGATTGGATGGGGCGGTGTTTGTGCAGTGTGTCCAGGAAGCTTTTCTAACGCAGTATGTAGAGTGTCCAACCAGAGGGGAGGCCATATTGGATTTGGTACTCGGTAATGAACCGGGACAAGTGGTGGGCTTGTTAGTGGGTGAACATTTTGGTGATGGTGACCACAATTCTGTGACTTTCACCTTGGTTATGGAGAGAGATAGGTGCGCACAACAAGGAAGAGTTTACAATTGGGGGAAGGGAAATTACGATGCTGTAAGACAGGATTTGAGGAGCATACGTTGGGAGCATAGGCTGTCAGGGAAGGATGTGGTGGAAATGTGGAACTTTTTCAAGGAGCAGATACGACGTGTCCTTGATATGTATGTACCGATCAGGCAGGAAAGAAATGGTCGTGTGAGGGAGCCTTGGTTGACGAGGGAGGTTGAATGTCTAGTAAAGAGAAAGAAGGAGGCTTACATAAGGTTGAGGAAACAGGGTTCAGACAGAGCAGTGGAGGGATACAGGATAGCCAGAAGGGACCTGAAGAAAGGGATTAGGAGAGCTAAGAGAGGGCATGAAAAATCCTTGGCGGATAGGATCAAGGATAACCCCAAGGCATTCTATGCGTATGTCAGAAACCTGAGAATGACGAGAACGAGGGTAGGTCCGATCAAGGACAGTAGTGGGAGACTGTGTATTGAGTCGGAAGAGATAGGAGAGGTCTTGAACAAGTACTTCTCTTCAGTATTTACGAACGAGAGGGAACGTATTGTTGAAGAGGAGAGTGTGAAACGGACTGATAAGCTAGAAGAGATACCTGTTAGGAAGGAAGATGTGTTGGACATTTTGAACAACTTGAGGATAGACAAGTCCCCCGGGCCTGACGGGATATATCCTAGGATTATGTGGGAAGCAAGAGAGGAAATTGCAGTACCGTTGGCAATGATCTTCTCGTCTTCACTGGCAACGGGGGTGGTACCAGGGGACTGGAGAGTAGCGAATGTTGTGCCCCTGTTCAAAAAAGGGAATAGGGATAACCCCGGGAATTACAGGCCAGTTAGTCTTACTTCTGTGGTAGGCAAAGTAATGGAAAGGGTACTGAGGGATAGGATTTACGAGTATCTGGAAAGACACTGCTTGATTAGGGACAGCCAGCACGGATTTGTGAAGGGTAGGTCTTGCCTTACAAGTCTTATTGAATTCTTCGAGGAGGTGACCAAGCATGTGGATGAGGGTAGAGCAGTGGATGTAGTGTACATGGATTTTAGTAAGGCATTTGATAAGGTTCCCCATGGTAGGCTTATGCAGAAAGTCAGGAGGCATGGGATAGAGGGAAATTTGGCCAATTGGATAGAAAACTGGCTAACCGGTCGAAGGCAGAGAGTGGTGGTAGATGGTAAATATTCAGCCTGGAGCCCAGTTACAAGTGGAGTTCCGCAGGGATCAGTTCTGGGTCCTCTGCTGTTTGTAATTTTTATTAATGACTTAGATGAGGGAGTCGAAGGGTGGGTCAGTAAATTTGCAGATGATACGAAGATAGGTGGAGTTGTGGACAGTGAGGAGGGCTGTTGTCGGCTGCAGAGGGACTTAGATATGATGCAGAGCTGGGCTGAGGAGTGGCAGATGGAGTTCAACCCTGCCAAGTGTGAGGTTGTCCATTTTGGAAGAACAAATAAGAATGCGGAATACAGGGTTAATGGTAGGGTTCTTAGTCAGGCGGAGGAACAGAGGGATCTTGGGGTCTATGTACATAGATCTTTGAAGGTTGCCACTCAGGTGGATAGAGTTTGTAAGAAGGCCTATGGAGTATTATCGTTCATTAGCAGAGGGATTGAATTCAAGAGTCGTGAAGTGATGTTGCAGCTGTACAGGACTTTGGTTAGGCCACAGTTGGAGTACTGTGTGCAGTTCTGGTCGCCTCACTTTAGGAAAGATGTGGAAGCTTTGGAGAGGGTGCAGAGAAGATTTACCAGGATGTTGCCTGGAATGGAGAGTAGGTCGTACGAGGATAGGTTGAGAGTTCTCGGCCTTTTTCTCGTTGGAACGGCGAAGGATGAGGGGTGACTTGATAGAGGTTTATAAGATGATCAGAGGAATAGATAGAGTAGCCAGTCAGAAACTTTTTCCCCGGGTACAACAGAGTGTTACAAGGGGACATAAATTTAAGGTGAAGGGTGGAAGGTATAGGGGAGATGTCAGGGGTGGGTTCTTTACCCAGAGTGTGGTGGGGGCATGGAATGCGCTGCCCGTGGGAGTGGGAGAGGCAGAATCATTGGCGACCTTTAAGCGGCATTTGGATAGGTACATGGATGGGTGCTTAATCTAGGTTAGAAGTTCGGCACAACATCGTGGGCCGAAGGGCCTGTTCTGTGCTGTATTGTTCTATGTTCTATGTTCTATGTAATGTTCTCTGACATACTTTCAAAAGCATTGAGTGGCACCCAGATTAGACGTCCCAGAAATGGCAAAGTCTTCAATGTGAGGAGGCTTCAAGCCAAGGCCATTATGCATGAAACTGTTTTGTGACCTGCTTTTCACCTTTGATCATGTCTTCAATGCCTGTTCAGAACAAGAAATGCAACATAGCATATATTGCTTCTCACCTACATGTGGTAACACCAATCTCATCTTTGAATGGGGCAGGGGTAGCTCATTTAGTTGGACACCTGGTTGGTAATGCAAAGTTTTTTTATTCATTTAGTGGGATGTGAATGTCATTGGCTGGCTGGCCAGAATTTATTGTCCATCCCTCGCTGCCCTTGAGAAGGTGATGGTGAGCTGCTTTCTTGAACTACTGACATCGGTCATGGGCAAGTTGTTGGAGGGAATCCTGAGGGACAGGATGTAGATGTACTTGGAAAGGCAAGGACTGATTAGGGATAGTCAACATGGTTTTGTGCGTGGGAAATCATGTCTCACAAATTTGATTGAGTTTTTTGAAGAAGTAACACAGAGGATTGACGAGGGCAGAGCGGTAGATGTAATCTATATGGACTTCAGTAAGGCGTTCGACAAGGTTCCCCATGGGAGACTGATTAGCAAGGTTAGATCTCACGGAATACAGGGAGAACTAGCCATTTGGATACAGAACTGGCTCAAAGGTAGAAGACAGAGGGTGGTGGTAGAGGGTTGTTTTTCAGACTGGAGGCCTGTGACCAGTGGAGTGCCACAAGGATTGGTGCTTGGTCCACTACTTTTTGTCATTTATATAAATGATTTGGATGTGAGCATAAGAGGTATAGTCAGTAAGTTTGCAGATGACACCAAAATTGGAGGTGTAGTGGACAGTGAAGAAGGTTACCTAGAGTACAACAGGATCTGGACCAGATGAGCCAATAGGCTGAGAAGTGGCAGATGGAGTTTAATTCAGATAAATGCGAGGTGCTGTATTTTCGGAAAGCAAATCTTAGCAGGACTTGTACACTTAATGGTAAGGTCCTAGGGAATGTTGCTGAACAAAGATTTTGGAGTGCAGGTTCATAGCTCCTTGAAAGTGGAGTCGCAGTTAGATAGGATAGTGAAGAAGGCGTTTGGTATGCTTTCCTTTATTGGTCAGAGTATTGAGTACAGGAGTTGAGAGGTCATGTTGCGGCTGTACAGGACATTGGTTAGACCACTGTTGGAATATTGCTTGCACTTTTGGTCTTCTTCCTATTGGCAAGATGTTGTGAAACTTGAAAGGGTTCAGAAAAGATTTACAAGGATGTTGTCAGGGTTGGGGAATTTGAGCTATAGGGAGAGGCTGAACAGGCTGGGGCTGTTTTCCCTGGAGTGTCGGAGGCTTAGGGGTGACCTTATAGAGGTTTACAAAATTATGAGAGGCATGGATAGGATAAATAGGCAAAGTTTTTTCCCTTGGGTTGGGGAGTCCAGAACTAGAGGGCATAGGTTTAGGGTGAGAGGGGAAAGATATAAAAAAGAGACCTAAGGGGCAACTTTTTCACACAGAGGGTGGTACGTATATGGAATGAGCTGCCAGAGGAAGTGCTGAAGTCTGGTACAACTGCAACATTTAAAAAGCATTTGGATGGGTATATGATGGGTATATATAGGGTTTGGAGGGATGTGGGCCGGATGCTGGCAGGTGGGACTAGATTGGGTTGGGATGTCTGGTTAGCATGGAGGGTTGGACCCAAGAGTCTGTTTCCGTGCTGTACATCTCTAACCACTGCAATCCACTTGCTGTAGATAGACCAACAATGTCATTAGGGAGGGAATTCCAGGATTTTGACCCAGCAACAGTGAAAGAACGGCGATATATTTCCAAGTCAGGATGGTGAGTGACTTGGAGGGGAAGTTGAAGGTGGTGGTGGTCTCATATGTCTGCTGCCCTCGTCCTTTTAGATGGAACTGGTCGTGGGTTTGGAAGGTGCTGTCTGAGGATCTTTGGTGAATTTCTGCAGTAGATAGTACACACTGCTGCTACTGAGCGTTGGTGGAGGAGGAAGTGTATGGTGTCAAGCTCCTTGAATGTTGTTGGGGCTGCACTCATCCAGACAAGTGGGGAGTATTCCATCACACTCCTGATTTGTGCCTTATAGATAGTGGACAGGCTTTGAGGAGTCAGGAGGTGAGTTGCTTGTCACAGTATTCCTAGCTTCTGACCTGCTCTCGTAGCTACTTCATTTATGTGGTGAGTCCAGTTGAGTTTCTAGTCAATAATAACCCCAAGGATATTGATGTTGAGGGATTCAGTGATGGTAATACCAGTGATTGCCATGGGGCAGTGGTTAGATTGTCTCCTATTCATGATGATCATAGCCTGGCATTTTTGTGGTGCAAAGGTGTCCAGGTTTGGTGCATTTGAACATGGACTGCTTCAGTATCTGAGGAATCGCAAATTGTGCTGAACGTTGTGCAACCATCAGCGAACATCCCCACTTCTGACCTTATGATCGAGGAAAGGTCATTGATAAAGCAGCTTAAGATAGTTGGGATGAGGACACTACCCTGAGGAACACCTGCAGAGATGACCTGGAGCTGAGATGACTGACCTCTCTATAACAGCAACAGGTTCAAGTCAGAGGTTAGAAATTCTGTAGTAAGTAGCTTACCTACTTCCTCAATGTCTGTCCACCATCTACAAAACACAAATCAGGAATGTAATGGAATATTCTTCATTCAGTAAAATAGGCACAGATCCAGCAACACTTGAAGCTTAACAGCATCCAAAACAAAGCAGCTCACCTAATTAGCTTCATGTTTGCCACCTTCCATATTAATCCCTTTCATCACCAATGCACAATGACAGTATCATGTACCGTCTGCAAGATACACTGCAGAAGCTCACCAAGATTCCTTTGAAAGCACTTTCAAAACGACAACCTCAACATCACCTCCTACAAGTTCCCCTCCAAGTCACACACCATCCTGACTTAGAACCACAGTATGTGATCATTCCCTTACAGTCATTGGCTTAAAAATGTGGAATTCTCTGCCAATTGCACTGTGGGTATCCCGAGATTTCAAAGACTGCAGGAGTTCACAAAGTGGCTCATCACTACCTCAAGATAAATTAGGCACAAACAATCGATGTTAACAAAGTGAATGACAACTGCACCCCTTGAATGAATAAATTTCAAAAAGAAACAAATCCTAAATTATCTTTCTCTTGACTGAGAATCAGAATGTTTGTCTCACTTTTACAAGATACAACCTGCTAGTGCTGCCTTAACTAATCTAACTCAACTAGGGCAACCAATTCAGCACTCTGTTTGACTGAGGTATACACTTGTAACTTACTGACCCGGCTGTATCTCCACCCTAATTCTTGATTTCAGTCCTCAGCTCTTTCATTCCTTCTCACCAAAACACTCTCTTAATTTACTCTTAAATATGGAAAAGAAACAAAACAAAACAATCCTACTTGTAAAAATCTTCAACTCCCGTAATAACATTGGAAATAGTGGGACTTGATTTCCAATGTGTTATTCTAGCCCCTCGCCAGAATAACACATTCAAAATTTGCCTCTCTTTTAGACCGGAATAAAAGAATGCACAGATCAATGGATGGAAATTAAGAAGGGCAGATATTGCATAGTCAAGAATATGGTGCTGGAAAAGCACAGCAGGTCAGGCAGCTTCCGAAGAGCAGGAAAATCAATGTTTCAGGCATAAGCCCTTCATCAGATATTGCATAGTAGTAAACCACCACATAGAAATCAACTGACAATTTCAGGTATTTATGCATCACGTGTGGAGACAAAATAATTGAACACCAAAAGACACAGGGATAGGTTAAGAGCATTCAGGCCATTCCACTCCTATAATCAAGGCAACCTAACTCCACATACCAAATTTTTTTTCCTTATCTTTTAAAAGCTTTCAAAGATATTGGCAAACCTGGTTCAGACTGTAATTAACAGTATTCTGAGCATTAACTACTACTCGTATAAGAGTAGTGAACTTCTACCACAATGCAAGTGCAGTAATAGTTCTGAACAGATAATAGAAGGCCACCAATGCTCAAGAGAGCTTGGCCTTAGCAAACCACTGACAATGATCTCAGCATCGTAGGAACTTGATATCCACATCATGACAGAATATTGGTTGTGTACCAACACACACACACTTTTGTTTGAAACTACATGTCCCAAAACTATGTATATGTAAAAGATCAAGATAATGATTTAAAAATCAACTTTTGACAATTGAGAAAATATATTGCAATACAGTGTCACTGTTTGTACGACTACAGCCTGGCATACAAACAAACAGATATTCAAATCAGGATGAAAAAAAAATCACAAAATAGCAGCAGAAGTGAAACCTAAGTATGTGTGTCAATAATGGGAGGAGATTGTGTAGCAGTATTGTCACTGGATAATCAGAGACTGAGGTAATGCTCTGGGGACCTTTGTATTCAAATCTCACCAAAGTTTAGGGGAAAAAATATCTGGAATTACAGTCTAATGATCATTCGAAATTATTGTCAATTGTCATCAGGTTCATTAATGTCCTTGAGCAAAGGAGACATACATTTAAGGTGAGAGGGAGAAATTTCAAAGGAGATGTGAGGGTCAAGTTTTTTTAAACACAGTGGTAGGAGTCTGGAACAAACTGGGCGGGTGTGGTGGTGAAGGCAGATATGATGGGGGAGCTTAAGGACCTTTTAGATAAACATGGAATGGAGGGATCGGGACAAGGATATGCAGAAGGGATTAGTTTAATTTGACGTGATGTTTGGCACAACATTGTGCTGTTGTTCCTGTGCTGTTCTGTTCTATGTTCTATGAAGTAAATCTGCCTTCCCTACCTGGGTGAGCACAGGAATGTTCTTGATTGAACTTAAGCAATAAATGCTGGTTGAGTCAGCAAAGCCCACACTCCACCAGAGTAAAAACATTCCAACTTGTTCATCACAACCTTTATTGCACACAAATTTCATTAGATGGAGTTCACATCAGGATAATAAGTACTTGATCCAAGTTAACCTTTGTGCTGACTGTACCCATTCCCATCTGCAATGGAGAGGAAACGGTTTCATTTCCATCTGTTCTCAAATCACCTGGGAACTACTGCATGCAATTGGTGGGGAAATTAAATATTAAAAAGCAATTTAGGCACAATACGCAAGAGATGAAAAAACTAGGCAGCACTGTATTAAATGAGTAATGTAACGAGTTATGCATTTATCTGATGAATACTTTATAAGTGCCAGGAGGTATAAAACAATTAGATCCCAAGGTAAATTTTGTATAAAAAATATCCAGCGCTAAAACAAGCAGAGAAATGAGAGCACCCAGGTGGTAATGCCTACCCTCCAGACCACCTTCCAAGAATACCCTTCCTTCATTTCATGTCCATAGTCAGAGGCAGAGCTGAGATCACAAGATAAGGTACTATTTTTCTCACTTTTCCGGACCACAAATAATCTTTTAGTATCAGTAGTGGTGCCTCAACCAGCATTTAATATCACCAGATCACAGTATATATGTGCTCGCAATGAGGACATAGGATGTAGGAACAGAAATAGGGCCTTTGAATCAACTCCAACATTCAATGAGATCATGACTGATGTGATAATCCTCACCTGCTTGACTGCCTTGTACTCAGACTCTATGATTCTCTCACTTATTAAAAATCAGTCTGTCTCAGCCCTGAATACACTTAACGAATGAGCCTCAACAGTCCTTTGCAGTAATGAATCCACAGCCAGGATCAACCGAGTGAATCTTCTCTAACTTGCCTCCAATATAGGTATATCTTTCTTTAGATTAGGAGACCATAACTGTGCACAATTTTCTATATGTAGTCTTACTAATGCCTTGTATGGCTTTAGCAACACTTCCGTATTTTTATACTCCATTCCATTTTAAATTAAACCAACATTACATTTCCCTTCTGGATGCTAGCTTTTTGTGATTTTTTTGTTGTATCAGGTTTTGGAGACTTATTGGCTTTCAGCCCCATTAGTTTCCCCAGCACATTTTCAGGAGTGGTAGTTACTGTATTTATTTCCTCTCCCCCTTTTGCTCATTGATTACATTGCTATTAGCATCTTCAATGCGGAAGACTGATGCAAAGTATTTATTCAATTCATTTGCCATTTCCTGATTCACCATTATTATTTCCCAAGCCTCATTCCCTAAGGGGGTCTATGTTCATTTTTACCTCTCTCTACTTTTTCACACATTTAATAAAGGTTTTGCTATCAATTTTGATATTACTTGGAAGTTCACATACTAAGGTTGGTTTCTCCCATTTCATTATTTTTTGATCATCTCTTGTTGTTTGGCAGAGAAAAGAGAACAAGATGGCAATGCATACCCTTCACTTCACCTTCCCAAAGTACCCCTACTTCATATCACATCCACCGTTACAGGTAGAACTGACAGCACAAGATAAGGCATAATCTTATTATTCTGGACCATAAATAATCTGTCAGCATTAATACTGTTGCCTGAACCAGCATTTAATATGACTTAATCACAATAAGTACTTGTTCGAGACTAAAAAAATGCAGTAGCAGAAACAGGCCCATTGATTCTGCACTCCCATTTTATTTAGTCATCTCATGTTGGTTATTAAAACTTTCTCAATCCTCTGCTTTTCCATTAATCTTTACCATACTGTACATTTGTCTTTCAACTTGAAGCTATCCTTAACTTACGAATCGAAATAACTGCAACTGCTGGAAATCAAAAACGGAAATGGCTGGAAAAGCTTAGCAGATCTGTCAGCTTCTGTGGAGAGAAATCAGAGTTGACACTTTGGGTGCAGTGACTCTTCCACAGAACTGAAGGGTCACTGGACCGGAAATGTTAACTCTGATTTCTCTCCACAGATGCTGCCAGACCTGCTGAGCTTTTCCAATAATTTCTGTTTTTGTTTCAGCTATCCTTCACTTGTTTGATAAACCATCACAGGTTTATCCCCTTCCGAGATTCCTTCTTACTCACTAGGATAGACCTTTGTTGTCAGCCATGTACTATTTTCTTAACGAGGTAAAAACAATAACTGCAGATGCTGGAAACCAAATTCTGGATCAGTGGTGCTGGAAGAACACAGCAATTCAGGCAGCATCCAACGAAGGGCTTTTGCCCGAAACGTCGATTTCGCTGCTCGTTGGATACTGCCTGAATTGCTGTGCTCTTCCAGCACCACTGATCCAGAATCTATTTTCTTAACGGTCTGCCATTGCTCCTCAAACACTTTGTTAATTTCCTCTCCCAGTCCACTTCAGCTAGATCTGCCCTCAGTTCTTTCTAATGCCACTTATTTAAGTTTAGCACAGTTGTTTCCAACCCAAGTTTCTCACTCTCAAACCGAATTCTAAATTCTATCATGTTGTGGTCACAGTTTTGATCAGAAATGATTAATTAAACGTGTCTTGTTACATTCTAGAAGATCAAAATAACCTAAGCCCTGCTTGAAGCCATGGCATATAGTTCTAGGAAATTGTCTCAAATACACAATTAATTCTTCCTTGTTGGCAACCTCTGCAAATTTGATTATTTCAATGTGCATAAAGATGAGAGTCACCCATAATTAATATTTCGCCTTTTTTACATGCCATTATCTTCTTATTTATTCTATATTCCACTGTATAGGCCCTATTAGGGGGTCGTTAGACTACTCCCACCAGCTTCTTCCTTCTCTTGTCATTTCTTACCTCCACTCATATGGATTCTATATCTTCCAAACCAAGATCATTGCTTAATATCATATTTATTCTATCCCTTACTTACAAAACATCTCCATCACCCTTTCTTTCCTGTCTATCATTTCAAAGTCACATAACCCTGAATATTACAATGGGCCAGGAACTGAAGTGTTTGGATGTGTATGCCAGTACCGTTAATCCACTGATTGTGGACAGCAGTGACTGCATCCATCTAATAGTGTGTTTGTGCCAGTATTTATATCCCAGTAAAGATATTCAAAGGATGTGCAACATTGCCACTGTCTATATTCTACTGCGAGGCATTGACTGTATATCAGTCACTCCACACACTGAACAATTTCTCTTTTAACTCCTCTCACTTTCTGCAGATCAAAGCGGTGGCTGTGGGTATCTGCTCAGGCCCCAGTCATGCCTGTATCACTGTGGGATACCTGGAACATTCCATGTTCCAGTCCGATTTCGGGTCCCACATACAATTCTTTCTCCAGTATATTGATGATATCATTGATGCTGCTTCCCTCTCTCATTCAGAATTGGAAACATTTATCATTTCGTTTCTAATTTTGACCCCACTCTCACCTTCACCTGGCCCATCTCTGCCTCCTCCCTTCCTTGACATCTGTTTCCATTTCTGGGGATAGGCTAGCAACCGACATCCACCACAAATCCAGTGACTCCCACAGTTACCTTGACTATTCATTCTCACACTCTGCTTCATAGAGTCATAGAGATGTACAGCACGGAAACAGACCCTTCAGTCCAACTCGTCCATGCCAACCAGATATCCCAACCCAATCTAGTCCCACCTGCCAGCACCCAGCCCATATCCCTCCAAACCCTTCCTATTCATATATCCATCCAAATGCCTCTTAAATGTTGCAATTGTACCAGCCTCCACCACATCCTCTGGCAGCTCATTCCATACACATACTATCCTCTGTGTGAAAAAGTTGCCCCTTAGGTCTCTTTTATATCTTTCCCCTCTCTAGTTCTGGACTCCCCGATCCCAGGGAAAAGACTTTGTCTATTTATCCTATCCATGCCCCTCATAATTTTGTAAACCTCTATAAAGTCATCTCTCAGCCTCCGACGCTCCAGGGAAAACAGCCCCAGCCAGTTCAGCCTCTCCCTGTAGCTCAGATCCTCCAACCCTGGCAACATTCTTGTAAATCTTTTGTGAACCCTTTCAAGTTTCACAACATCTTTCCGATAGGAAGGAGACCAGAACTGCATGCAATATTCCAACAGTCCACTGCAGTGGCCAGTATATTGGGTCCAAGTCGATGTGCTTATTGATTGAATCTGTGGATGAATGCCATGCCTCTAGGAATTCCCTGGCTGTTCTCTGTTTGGCTTGTCCTACGATAGTAGTGTTGTCCCAGTCAAACTCATGTTGCTTGTCATCTGAATGTGTGGCTATATACCGACCACTGCAGCAGACAGCTGGAACTGACAACCGGAAGCAGCAGATACAAATCACTATAAATGCCGGAGGAAACATCACAGAAGCGCTTCACAGGAGGCTCCCAAGCACTGAGGATGTCACCTAGACAGGGGACGAAACGTCTGCAACACAAATTCCCAGCTTGGCGAACAGAACCACAACAATGAACACCCGAGCTACAAATCTTCGCCCAAACTTTGAATACTGATTGTAACTTAGTGTAACCTGTCTCTAGTCTGAGTACATAAGAGATGCTGCCAAATCCAAGTTCCTGAATTACAACAAAACTTCTGATATCCCAATAACTAAATCACAATGCATGAGTGTGTAACTACATCCCAGTGTCAAGTTTGACAGCAATTCTCACACCACGTTGCAAAATTCCACTGTTATCGTCTCCCAGTTATATATAACAGAATGACTAAATCCAAGTCTTTGTATCCCATCAACTATTGTTGTGGTTCTGTTCGCCGAGCTGGGAATTTGTGTTGCAGACGTTTCGTCCCCTGTCTAGGTGACATCCTCAGTGCTTGGGAGCCTCCTGTGAAGCGCTTCTGTGATGTTTCCTCCGGCATTTATAGTGGTTTGTATCTGCTGCTTCCGGTTGTCAGTTCCAGCTGTAGAGGAAGCGGCAGATTCAAACCACTATAAATGCCAGAGGAAACATCACAGAAGCGCTTCACAGGAGGCTCCCAAGCACTGAGGATGTCACCTGGACAGGGGACAAAACGTCTGCAACACAAATTCCCAGCTCGGTCAACAGAACCACAACAACGAGCACCCGAGCTACAAATCTTCTCACAAACTCCCATCAACTATCTCCCACTTCAATGCCTCCCAGCTCAGTCATTTTGTCCATGTGTATATGGGATGAAGAGAAAGCAAGACAGGAGGTATAGTCTCTGTGTCCCAGTGTGACAGAGAGGGGAGATGCCAATAGTGGGCAGAGTTGAGCTCCATATTTAAGGAAGGAAGTGCTGACCTTAGAAAGGGTACAGAGGAGGTTTGCAAAAATGATTCCAGGAATGAAGGGCTCGCCATAAGAGGGGCAGTTGAGGACTCTGAATGTGTACTCAATGGAATTTACAAGGATAAGGGGTGATCTCATTGAAACCTACTGAGAGGCCTGGATAGAGTTGGTGTGGAGAAGATGTTTTCACAAGTAGGAGAGACTAGAACCCAAGGGCACAACCTCAGGGCAAAGGGAAGGCCCTTTTTCCCTAGATGAGGAGGAATTTCTTCAGCCAGAGGGTGGTTGATGTGAGGAACTTACTGCCATAGAAGGACGTGGAGGGCAAGTTATTGAGTGTATTCAAGACAGAGATAGATAGGTTCTTGATTAGTAAGAGGATCAAAGGCTACTGGTAGAAGGCAGGAGAATGACCCCATTCATAAGAGTGGATACTACTCTTAATGTGATCCCAGTCCTACTTGATCCCATTCCTGGTCTGGTCCCACTCCCATTTGATCCCACTCCCTGTGTGGTCCCAGTCCCAGTGGATCCTACCAGTAGTGTTATCCCAGTCCCAATGGATCCCATTCCCTGTGTGGCCGCACTCCCATTGGATTCCATTTCCCCAAGTGGTCCCAGACCTAGTAGATCCCATTCTCTATGTGGTCCCAATCCCAGAGCTCCCCATTCTCTGTGTTCCCACTCCCAGTGGATCCCATTCCCTGTGTGGTCCCAACCCAGTGGATTCCAATGTTATCGTCTAGATAACCAAAAGGTTAGTCAAAGAGACAGATATTTTACGGATTAAAGGAGAAAGAAGGACATGGAAGATATAGAATGTGGGGAAATAGATGGTGACACCATGAAAAATGTCCATATTACAGAGGTGGAGATGCTGGATATAGGACTTGATCAGGTGTGCCTGCTAATGTGATACCACTTTTTAAGAAAGGTGGTAAGAAAAAGCCAGGGAACCATAGACCGGTGAGCCTGACACCTGTGATGGGCAAGTTGTTGGAGGGAATCCTGAGGGACAGGATTTACAAGTATTTGGAAAGGCAAGGACTGATTAGGGATAGTCAGCATGGCTTTGTGGTGGGAAAACAAACTTGATTGAATTTTTTGAAAAAGTAACAAAGAGGATTGATGAAAGCAGAGCAGTGTACGTGACTTATATGGAGTTCAGTAAGGCGTTTGGGAGACTGGTTAGCAAGGTTAGATCTCACAGAATACAGGGAGAACTAGCCATCCGGATACAGAACTGGCTCAAAGGTAGAAGACAGAGGGTGGTGGTGGAGGATTGCTTTTCAGATAGGAGGCCTGAGAACAGTGGTGTGCCACATGCACCAGCGCTGAATCTATTACTTTTTGCCATTTATATAAATGATTTGGATGTGACCATAAGAGGTATAGTTAGTAAGTTTGCAGGTGACACCAAAATGGGAGATGTAGTGGACAGCGAAGAAGGTTACCTCAAACTACAACGGGATCTTGATCAGATGAGCCAATGGGCTGAGCTGTGGCAGATGGAGTTTAATTTAGATAAATGTGAGGTGCTGCATTTTGGAATAGCAAATCAGAACAGGACTTACACACTGAATGGTAAAGTCCTAGGGAATGTTGCTGAACAAAGAGACCTTAGAGTGCAGTTTCATAGTTCCTTGAAAGTGGAGTCGTTGGTGGATAGGATAGTGAAGAAGGCATTTGGTATGCTTTATTTTATTGGGCACAGCATTGAGTATAGGAATTGGGAGGTCATGTTACGGCTGTAGAGGACATTGGTTAGGCCAGTTTGGAATATCGTGTACAGTTCTGGTCTCCTTCTGCTCGGAAGGATGTCGTGAAACGTGAAAGGGTTCAGAAAAGATTTACAAGGATGTTGCCAGTGTTGGAGGATTTGAGCTATGGGGAGAGGCTGAATAGGCCAGGGCTGTTTTCCCTGGAGTATTGGAGGCTAAGGGGTGACTTTATAGAGGTTTTTGAAATCATATGGGGCTTGCATAGGATAAACATACAAAGTCTTTTCACTTGCATGGGAGAGTCCAGAACTATAGTGAATAGGTTTAGACTGAGAGGGGAAAGATGTAAAAGAGACCTAAGGGGCAACTTTTTCACGCAGAGAGTCGTGCATAAATGGAATGAGCTGCCAAAGGAAGTGGTGGAGGCTGATACAATTGCAGCATTTAAAAGGCATCTGGATGAGCTTATGAATAGGAAGGATTTAGAGAGCTATGGGCCAAGTGCTGGCAAATAGGACTAGATTAGGTCCAGATATTTGGTTGGAATGAGTCAAGATTACAGTGGTGCTGGAAAAGCACAGCAGGTCAGGTAGCATCCGAGGAGCAGGAAAATCAATGTTTCGGGCAAAAGCCCTTCATCATTTGGTCGGAATGGACAAGTTCGACTGAAGGGTCTGTTTCAGTGCTGTACATTTCTATGACTCTACGACTCTGTGTCCTAGTCCTACTGGATCCCATTCTCTGTGTGGTCCCAGTCCCAGTGGATCCCATTCCCTGTGTGGTCCCAGACCCAGAGGATCCCATTCTCTGTGCGGTCCCAGTCCCAGTGGATCCCATTCTCTGTGCGGTCCCAGTCCCAGTGGATCCCATTCCCTGTGCAGTCCCAGTGTATCCCATTCCCTGTGTTGTCCCAGTCCCAGTGGATCCCATTCCCTGTGTGGTACCAGTCCCAGTGGATCCCATTATCTGTGTCGACGAGGTCCAAGTGGATCCCATTCCCCGTATGGTCCCAGTGGATCCCATTTCTCATATGGTCCTAGTCCCAATGGATCCCATTCCCCATGTGGTCCCAGTCCCAGTGGGTCCCATTCCCTGTGTGGTCCCAGTCCGAGCGAATTCCATTCCCTGTGTGGGCCCAGAGCCATTGGATCCCATTCCCTGTGTTGTCCCAGTCCCAGTGGATCCCATTCTCTGTGTATGGTCCCAGTCCCAGTGGATCCCATTCCCTTTGTGGTACCAGTCCCAGTGGATCCCATTACCTGTGTCGACCAAGTCCAAGTGGATCCAATTCCCAGTGTGGTCCCAGAGCCAGTGGATCCCATTCCCCGTGTGGTCCCAGTCCCAATGGATTCCATTCCCTGTGTTGTCCTAGTCCCAGTGGATCCCACTCCCAATTGATACCATTCCCTGTGCAGTCCCAGTCCAAGTGGATTCCATTCCCTGTGGTCCTAGACCCAGTGGATCCCATTCCCCGTGTGGTCCCAGTGGATCCCGTTTCCAGTTGATCCCACTCGCAGTGGATCCCATTCCCCATGTGGTCCCAGAGGATCCCATTCCCAGCTGATCCCACTCCCAGTGGATCCCATTCCCTGTGCAATCCCAGTCCCAGTGGATTCCATTCCCTGTGTGATCCTAGACCCAGTGGGTCCCATTCCCAGTGTGGTCCTAGACCCAGTGGGTCCCATTCCCAGTGTGGTCCGAGACCCAGTGGGTCCCATTCCCTGTGTGGTCCCAGAAGTTCCCATTCCCAGCTGATCCCATCCCCTGTGCAGTCCCAGTCCCAGTGGATTCCATTCCCTGTGTGTCCCAGACCAAGTGGATTCCATTCCCTGTGTGTCGCAGTCCCAGTGGATCCCATTCCCCGTGTGTCCCAGTCCCAGTGGATTCCATTCCCCGTGTGTCCCAGATCCCGTGGATCCCATTCCCCATGTGGTCCCAGACCCCGTGGATCCCATTCCCCATGTGGTCCCAGAGGATCCCATTCCCGGCTGATCCCACACCCAGTGGATCCCATTCCCTGTGCAGTCCCAGTCCCAGTGGATTCCATTCCCTGTGTGTCCCAGACCCAGTGGATTCCATTCCGTGTGTGGTCCTACACCCAGTGGGTCCCATTCCCTGTGTGGTCCCAGTGGTTCCCATTCCCAGCTGATCCCACTCCCAGTGGATCCCATTCCCAGCTGATCGCATTCCCTGTGCAGTCCCTGTCCCAGTGGATTCCATTCCCCGTGTGTCCCAGACCCAGTGGATCCCATTCCCCGTGTGTCCCAGTGGATCCCATTCCCCGTGTGTCCCAGACCCAGTGGATCCCATTCCCCGTGTGTCCCAGACCCAGTGGATCCCATTCCCCGTGTGTCCCAGTGGATCCCATTCCCCGTGTGTCCCAGACCCAGTGGATCCCATTCCCCGTGTGTCCCAGACCCAGTGGATCCCATTCCCCGTGTGTCCCAGTGGATCCCATTCCCCGTGTGTCCCAGACCCAGTGGATCCCATTCCCCGTGTGTCCCAGTGGATCCCATTCCCCGTGTGTCCCAGACCCAGTGGATCCCATTCCCTGTGTGTCCCAGACCCAGTGGATCCCATTCCCCGTGTGTCCCAGTGGATCCCATTCCCCGTGTGTCCCAGACCCAGTGGATCCCATTCCCCGTGTGTCCCAGACCCAGTGGATCCCATTCCCCGTGTGTCCCAGTGGATCCCATTCCCCGTGTGTCCCAGACCCAGTGGATCCCATTCCCCGTGTGTCCCAGACCCAGTGGATCCCATTCCCCGTGTGTCCCAGTGGATCCCATTCCCCGTGTGTCCCAGACCCAGTGGATCCCATTCCCCGTGTGTCCCAGACCCAGTGGATCCCATTCCCCGTGTGTCCCAGTGGATCCCATTCCCCGTGTGTCCCAGACCCAGTGGATCCCATTCCCCGTGTGTCCCAGACCCAGTGGTATGGGAAGGGTCTTGCTGACGTCACTGGCCCAGCCAAGATGGCGGTCGGTGAGGCGGGGGGGGGAGGTACGCGGCCGTCCCCCTCAGGAGGTGGTGAACGCGGAGCCCGACACCGGGGGAGGGGGAAGAGGAGAGAGTGGGCGGGGAGAGAGTGACAGTGAGCCGGCAGGGACACTGACCGGGACCCGGGCTGTCCGCTGCCTCTTACCGGCGCTGAGGTTCTCGTGGAGTTTGAGCGGCGCCCGCAGGATGTAGAGGAGGCCCAGCACGAGGACGAACCAGAGCGCCCACAGGTAGGTCCACGACCAACTGACACACCGCTTTAACCGCTCGACAATTCCCGCCGAGCCGCCGTCCGCCATGTTTACCCGGCCGGCCGGTCTGAGGGATTGTGGGATACTGGAGGAGTCCTCCTCCAGGCACAGGGACTGGTGCAGACTCAACCATCAGCCCAGCTGTCAGCACAGAAACTCTCACAGACTTGGAGCCTTTCACACTCACTCATACATACAATCTCTATCACACAGATACTCACAACTCCCCACCTCAGACAAACACACACATATATTTGTGAGGTGAATTTTTACTTTGCCCAAAAACTGCATGAATCCATGTAAGACATTGTTAACTCGTTTTTTTTTAAGATTAGAATCAGTCTAAACAGTATGGAGTTTGCACATTCTTCCCATGTCTGCGCGGGTTTCCCATTCCCAGCTGATCCCACTCCCAGTGCTCCAGTTTCCTCCCACAGTCAAAGATGTGCAGGTCAGGTGAATAGGCCATGCTAAATTGGGTTACTCTTTGGAGGGTCCGTGTGGACTCATTGTGCCGAAGGGCCTGTTTCTACACTGTAGCGAATCTAATCTAATCAAACAGCACACAGGGAGCTAACATATTATCTGGGTTGACACCAATTTAAAAAAAAAGTTTTGTGATTCACATATGAAAGAAAGTAACATGGTCACTAACAGGTGAGAGACTTAACAAACAAAGGTATTTTTCAATGTATAATTTCAGTTACATCACACTGTAAACTTTTGCTATAAATTCTGTCTTATAATGGTGTTCTCCACAACCACCTGATGAAGGAGTGGTGCTCTGAAAGCTAGTGCTTCCAATTAAACCTGTTGGACTATAACCTGGTGTTATGTGATTTTTAACTTTGTATACCCCAGTCCAACACTGGCATTTCCAAATCATGTTCCTCAAACCTGCACTCTCGTGATGTGGTGGTCCCTACCTCTTATCCAGGAGCATGGGTTCAAGTCCCACCTGCTCCAGAGGTGTGTAACAACGTCCCTCTGAACGGGCTGATTAAGAAATTCTGCATTCTTGTGGCAAAATGAACAATTGGATAAAAAGGTATGATGAAAATGTTGCAGTCACTCTTGAGGGAGGAAGGTTAGTCAGCAGAGAGGAGACTGGTCACAGAACTGGAAAGTTAATAGTAGCAAGTTTTTAGAAGATTTGTAGCTCAGGTTGAGGCTTTGGATGTAGGTTTGCTCGCTGAGCTGGAAGGTTCATTCCTAGATATTTTGTTACCTTACTAGGTAACATCTTCAGTGGGCCTCAGATGAAGCAGTGCTGAAAATTCCTGCTTTCTATTTATATGTTTGGGCTTCTTTGGGTTGGTGATGTCATTTCCTGTGGTGAAGTCACTTCCGGTACCTTTTCTCAGGGGGTGGTAGATGGGATCTAACTCGATGTGTTTGTTGATAGAGTTCCGGTTGGAATGCCATGCTTCTAGGAATATCCGTGCATGTCTTTGTTTGGCTTGTCCTAGGATTGGTGTGTTGTCCCAGTCGAAGTAGTGTCCTTCCTCATCCATATGTAAGGATACTAGTGAGAAAGGGTCATGTCTTTTTGTGGCTAGTTGGTGGCTAGTTTTCTGCCTGTTTGTCCAATGTAGTGTTTGTTACAGTCCTTGCACGGTATTTTGTAAATAACATTAGTTTTAATCATTGTCTGTACAGGGTCTTTCAAGTTCATTTGCCGCTGTTTTAGTGTGTTGGTGGACTACCATGATGCCAGGAGTTCAGAGTAGTCTGGTAGTCATTTCAGAGATGCATCAGATTTAGAACACCCACAAACTAAGCTGCATCAGAACATTATTTCAACGAGCCAACACACACTGCAGCACAGAAGAACTACGCAGAGCAGAGGAAAATCACCTATACCATGTATTCAAAAAGAATGGGTACCCAATGAACACAGTCCACTGATTCCTCAGCAACAAACCCAAACAAGTGAACAAAACACGTCCAGAAACCCGAGCCACTCTCCCCTACATCAAAGACATCTCTGAAATGGCTGGCAGACTACTCGTATCCCTTGGCATCATGGTAGCCCACACACCCACCAATACACTAAAACAGCAGCTCATGAACTTGAAAGACCCGATACAGACAACGAGCAAAACTAACATCATTTACAAAATACCGTGCAGGGACTGTAACAAACACTACATTGGAAAAACGGGCAGAAAACTAGCCACCAGGTTACATGAACACCAACTAGCCACAAAAAGACATGACCGTCTCTCACTAGTATCCTCACATACGGATGAGGAAATACACCACTTCAACTGGGACAACGCATCCATCCTAGGACAAGCCAAACAAAGATATGCACGAGAATTCCTAGAGGCACAGCAGTCCAACTGGAACTCTATCAACAAATACATCGAGTTATACCCCATCTACCACCCCCCTGAGAAAAGGAACAGGAAGTGACATCACCACGGGAAATTACATCACCAACCCAAAGAAACCCAAACAAATAAATAGAAAGCAGGAAGTTTCAGCATTGCTTCGCTTCAGGTCTACTGAAGATGTTACCCAATAGGGTAACGAAATGTCTGGAAATGAACCTTCCAGCTCAGTGAGCAAACCTACATCCAAAAGTTAATAGTGTTGCTGGAAATCAGAAATTAGCAGCAAAAGATGTGAAATTTGGTTCTGAAATATATACTCGTACATCTTCTCAAGATACGTTGCACTCCAAATTTGTCGTTGCATAAAAGTTAATTCATCAAAACATTGATCAGGTTTTTAATCAGTAATGGAATCGACTTTCTATGCCCAAAAAGCAAAAATAGTAAAGTTTAGCATTATCAGATCAGCCATTATCTCATTGAATGGGAGAACAGAATCAATATACTGAAAACCTACTTCTGTTGCTATGTCTTTTGTCTAATTATCTTGAAGTGCCTGAAACATCTCAAAATGTTTCATTGAAATATTCCCATTAAAAATATTATTTTTAGAAAATAAATGGAATTTGCATGCCACCTTAGATTTAAAGTGAAAGCCTGCCCTCACTCTCAAGATCGGTCTTGGACTTGTCAACCTGTAGATTGTGTAGCTGTGGCTGTTTCTTCAAGATAAGACTCTGTTTGATTTAGTGTGGCTCCCTTCACGTTGTATATCTCCACAGTAATATGTTGGTTGATGTTTGCTGATCAGTCTGCAAGTTGAATATGTTTAAGTGAGTGAGGATGTTTTGCAAAACCTCTCTCTTTGGTACAATATCGACCATAAATTCAGCAGCTGAAAGGGTGCAGATTTTTACTCTGTTTCTCCTAGATCCACTAGCGCTATGTGTTCTTCCACACTGTCAACCTGCTGTGGGCCATTCATTGGCCAGTGCTAGACAAACTGACAACCAAGGCTAATGAGTTCTATATGTTTGGAGCTGTCTGGTTTGGAGAGGGTAGACATTCTTCACTCCTCTGCTCACAGTTCTAAACAGTGACTGTCACATTAAGTTGGAGTTGATGAGGATGTTTGGATCACTGGGGTATGTTTTGTGTTAAGGATAAATTATACAAGAGGGATGGGTTGCACCTTAATAGGTGGGGGACCAGCATTCTAGCAGGCAGGTTTGCCACTGCAACACAGGTGTGTTTAAGCTAAGTAGTGGCGGGGAGGGAGGGGTCAAACTGGAAATTTAAGAAGGAAGTTAAAGGGAAAGTAAGAATAAGAGAAGTTAAGAAAGACAACAGAATCAATGGAGCAGAAAACTCAAGAAGGGATCAAACCGTATGGCCAAGTAAAATAGGGGTTGATAGGAAAGGTGAGGGGAGTAACAAATTAAGAATATATATGAACAAGAAATAAAGTAATGAGCTTGAAGCTCAGTTGGAAATTGGCAGGTACGATGTTGTGGGGCTAACTGAGACATGGCTTCAAGTGGACAGGGCCTGGGAAATGAATATTCAAGGCTATACATGCTATCGAGAGGATAGACTGACGGGCAGAGGGGGTGGGGTGGCCCTGTTGCTGAGGAATGATATTCAGTCCCTTGCTCGGGGGGACATAGAATCAGGAGATGTAGAGTCAGTATGGATAGAGCTGAGAAATTCTAAGGGTAGAAAGACCCTAATGGGAGTTATCTACAGGCGCCCAAACAGTAGTCTGGATGTAGGGTGTAAGTTGAATAAGGATTTGAAATTGACCTGTCGCAAAGGTATTACTGCAGTTGTTATGGGGGATTTCAACATGCAGGTAGACTGTAAGAATCAGGATGGTACTGGACTCCAGGAAAGGGAGTTTGTGGACTGCCTCAAAGATGGATTCTTAGAGCAGTTTGTACTGGAGCCTATCAGGGAGACGACAATTCTGGATCTGGTGTTGTGCAACGAACCGGATTTGATCAGGGACCTCGAAATAAAGGAGCCATTAGGAGGTAGTGACCATAATATGATCAGTTTTAATCTGCAATTTGAGAAGAAGAAGGGAGAATCGGGAGTGTCAGTATTGCAGTTGAGCAAAGGGAACTATGGAGTTGTGAGGGAGGAGCTGGCCAAAGTTCAATGGTTCAATACCCTAGCAGGGATGGCAGTGGAACAACGATGGCAGGTATTTCTGGATATAATGCAGAAGGTGCAGGATCAGTTCATTCCAAAGAGGAAGAAAGATCCTAAGGGGAGGCAGGGGCGTCCTTGGCTGACGAGGGAAGTTAAGGACTGTATAAAGATAAAAGAGAAGTATGACATAGCAAAGATGAGCGGGGAAGCCAGAGGACTTGGAAAGAGCAACAGTGGATAACTAAAAAGGCAATACTCGGAGAAAGAAAATGAGGTACGAAGGCAAACTGGCCAAAAGTATAAAGGAGGATAGTAAAGGCTTTTTTAGGTATGTGAAAAGAAAAAATAGGCTAAGGCTAAAATTGGGCCCTTGAAGACAGAAATAAGTGAATTTATTATGGGGAACAAGGAAATAGCAGAAGATTTGAATAGGTACTTTGGATCTGACTTCACGGGGAAAGACACAAGCAACCTCCCAGATGTAATAGTGACTGAAGGACCAAGGGTAATGGATGAACTGAAGGGAGTTTATATTAGGCAGGAAATGGTGTTGGAGAGACTGTTAGGTCTGAAGGCTGATAAGTCCCCAGGACCTGATGTTCTGCATCCCAGGGTACTGAAGGAGGTGGCTCTAGAAATCGTGGATGCATTGGTGATCATTTTCCAATGTTCTATAGATTCAGGATCAGTTCCTGTGGATTGGAGGGTGGCTAATGTTGTCCCACTTTTCAAGAAGGGAGGGAGAGAGAAAACAAGGAATTATAGATCAGTTAGCCTGACGTTAATGGTGGGAAAGATGCTGGAGTCAATTATAAAAGATGAAATTACGACACATTTGGATAGCAGTAAAAGGTTAGGTCAGAGTCAGCATGGATTTACAAAGGGAAAATCATGCTTGACTAATCTTCTGGAATTTTTTGATGATGTAACTATGAAGATAGACAAGGGAGAGCCAGTGGATGTAGTGTACTTGGACTTTCAGAAAGCCTTTGATAAGGTTCCACATAGGATATTAGTGAGCAAAATTAGGGCACATGATATTGGGGGCAAAGTTGGGAATGCGATAGGTGGAAGGAGGTTAAGGTGAGGGTGATAGGCCGGAGACGAGGTGGGGGCAGAGAGGTCGGGAAAAAGATTGCAGGTCAAGAAGGCAGTGCTGAGTCCGAGGGTTGGGACTGAGATAAGGTGGGGGGAGGGGAAATGAGGAAGCTGGAGAAATCTGCATTCATCCCTTGTGATTGGAGGGTTCCTAGACGGAAGATGAGACGCTCTTCCTCCAGGCGTCGTGTTGCCATGGTCTGGTGATGGAGGAGGACGAGGACCTGCATGTCCTTGAAGGAGTAGGAGGGGGAGTTAAAGTGTTCAGCCACGGGGCGGTTGGGTTGGTTGGTCCGGGTGTCCCAGAGGTGTTCTCTGAAACATTCCGCAAGTAGGCGGTCTGTCTCCCCAATATAGAGGAGGCCGCATCGGGTACAGCGGATGCAGTAAATGATGTGTGTGGAGGTGCAGGTGAATTTGTGACGGATATGGAAGGATCCCTTGGGGATAATTGAGCTAACTGGCTCACCAAAGAGTACAGTTAGTGTGGCCATATAGACTTTTACTTGTAAGTTGAGTTGTGATTTTCGGCTGCAATTTCTTTCCACTACATGACTACAGAGGATTCTCTCCTGCTCCTACTGCCTGCTATTCAGTGTTTGACTGGGACAAAAAAAATGACAGGCGCCGGCCATTTAGGATTGAGAAAAGAAACACAGGAACAGGAGTAGGCCATCGAGCCTGCCCATCATTCTCAACCATGGCTGATGATCTCCTCAATGCCACTTCCTGAACTATCTTCATATCCCTTAATTTCATTTGTCTCCAATCATGGAGTCATACAGAACACAACAGACCCTTTGGTCCAAACACTCTATGCTAACCATAGTCCCAAACTGTCTGTCTGTACTTGGCCCATATTCTTCCATTTCTTATTCATGTACTTACACACATGTCTTTTAAGCATTGTAACTGTAGCTGCATCCACCACTTCCTCTGGAAGTTCATCCAACAGATGAACTACTCTGTGTAAAAAAAATTGCCCCTCATGTTGTTTTTAAATCTTTCTCCTCTCATCTTAAAAATGTACCCTCTGGTCTTGACATCCCCACCCTTGTGAAAAGACACCCGCCATTCACCTTAACTATCCCCTTCATGATTTTATAAATCTCTATAACATGACCCTTCAACCTCGTATGCTCCACTGAAAAAAGTCCCAGCCTCTCCTTATCACTCAAACTCTCCATTCCCAGCAACATCCTGGTAATTCTTTTCTGGACCCTCTCCAATAATATCTTCCCTGCAACAGGGACCAGAGTTGCACACAGTACTCCAGAAACTAATTAGTCTACCATGCAGAACCTTGTCAAAAACACTATTAAATACGCACATTTGCAGACAAGGTATTCTTCACTCAGGCTGGTGAATCTTGGGAATTCTTTACCTCAGAGGGATGTGGAGGCTCAATTGATGATGATGCTCAAGTCTGAGATCGACAACGTCAAGGGACAGATAGAGAGTGAGTTCAGGAAAATGGCGTTGAAGGAGGAAATCAACCATAATCTCATTAAATGGCAGAGCAGGTTCGAGACTTCACCAGTTTCCTCATTTCCCCTCCCCCCACCTTACCCCAGTTCCAACCTTCCAGCTCAGCACCATCCTCATGACCTGTCCTACCTGCCAATCTCCCTTCCCACCTATCCGCTCCACTGGGCTGGGAAGAAGGTAGCAATATGAAAGTGGGAGAGAACTACAAAAAAATAGCATAATGCACTTCAGAACCACATCGTCATTTTGAAACTGTCCTAGAGTCAGAGTTAAGTCCTGCTCACAGGCTGTATCATTAAATTCAGTTCCCAAGAGGTGATCAAGGGTTGTCCATGGGCTCAACATCCAATGATATTTATTTTACTCTGAAGTGCAGCCATTATTCTCCATGTCCAACACTACATCTCCCAGCCACTAGAGGGCACAATGTTCATATTGTTACAATCTGCACTTGAAAGTCATACAGTCAAAGCTATATGGCATGGAAACAGGCTCTTCAGTCCAACTCATCCATGCTGACCAGATATCCTATATAAATCTAGTCCCATTTGCCAGTATTTGGCCCATATCTCTCTCAACCCTTCCTATTCGTGTACCCATCCAGATGCCTTTTAAATGTTGTAATTGTACCAGCCTCTGGCAGCTCGTTCCATATACACACCATCCTCTGCATGAGAAAGTTGCCCATTAGGTCCCTTTAAATCTTTCCCCTCTCAGCTTAAACCTATGCCCTCTAGCTCTGGATTCACTCACCTAACATTCTTTACACAGTGGAAACAATACGAACAGAGAATCTATGATTAACTGGTTGAAGAGCTCTTGCTGACACTGATCTGATGGGCCGAAGGCTTTATTTCTGATAGAGGGGCACAAAGCCAACCTAACCATGGTATCTCAGCTGACCTGATCCATTTAACCCACCCATTGAATCTGAGGAACCGAATGAGAAAAACACTTGCTGTAACCTTCCTCTGGGCTGTAACATCTCTATAACTCATGGAACTTATCATCCAAGTGCCTTGACAAGTGGCAGCCACAGCCTTCCAATCTCTCCCATCATAGGAACAGCGGTTGTGTTTAGTTGCTTCCTTCACAGTCAACCTCTTGCTCTTCCTCTGTTAGTCTGTCATTCGTTCTTTTCTCCACCCAAATTACCCTTCAGATGCTTTTAAAGCACTACATTTCAAAGCTGCTGATTTTCATTACTCGGTCCTCCCCAGTGCTACAGGTTTCATGTCCACAATTCATTTAGAGCCCAGTGTGTTATCGCAAGACCCAAGCTCCCATCTTTTAATTTGTAAGAACATGTCTGACACATCCAATGTAGTTTTCAGTACTGCTTTTAGCATCTGCTTTTCAGGTCCTCACAGATTTAATTCACCATCTACATTACAATTTTAGCTTTAAGTTGAAAATGAGGGAGGATTCGAGACATAGCAGATCAGCATGGGGAAACGTAGATCATCCAGTCTGAAACTCAAGTTACTTAGTGAGAGACCATGAAACTTATCAACAATTCATGTAAAAACCTGGAGGCTAGTACAATTTCAACAATTAAAAGGCATTTGGATGGATATATGATTAGGAAGGGTTTGGAGGGATATGGGCCAGGTGCTGGCAGGTGGAACTAGATTGGGTTGGGATATCCGATCGGCATGGACGGGTTGGACCGAAGGGTCTGTTTCAGTGGTATACATCTCTATGACGCTAGGGCAGGAAATCAACTGTCCTCACTAGCCTACCCTACATGTGATTCTAGACTTTACCACCGTGGTTAACTGTTAACTAGTCTCAAAACGGCAAGTACTTATTTCAAGGGCAATTCAGGATGGGAAACAAATGTTGTAATTGTACCAGCCTCCACCACTTCCTCTGACAGCTGATACCCATGTCCCATGAGAGGATGCTAAACATACAAGCAAAGGAAGGAGAGGTGAGTTTGCATTTCTTAGTAACCTGGGACATTCCACTCCTTTGTAGTCAAAATACACATTGACCCCCTGACAACATGCAGCACCGTTGACCCCCTGTGACAGGCTGTACTTTTGTTGTGAGAGAGTTTGAAAGTTGATCCTATGAAGTACCTCTAGCACTGCTGACTACGATGACTTAGTGGGAGCAGAGTTTAATAGTTTAAAAGGAGTTTAAAAGGACTGAGACCTAACATCCAGGTCATCCTCATGTTCTCATTAATGATGTCTACCATATCCAGTGTAACCGGTAGTTCCTAACATACATTAAACTATGTTCATATTTAATACAAGAGCTTATTCCCATTAGACTACTAAGTTGTTTTCCCCTACCAAACAGTCTCAGCTCACCCAGTGGAACCCTACATGAAACCTGCAATAGTACAGTCAACCTAACCTATTTTACTAATCAAACTATTCAGAGATGTTGTCACACAACTCTGGAGTAGAACTTGTAGAGTCACAGAGTTATACCGTATAGAAACAGACCCTTAGGTCCATCTCATCTCTGGTCCTCCCATTCCAGCGGCAGGGACATTACTATTATTCCACAAGAGTGATTGGTCGGAGGGGAGGGTGGTGCAGATAGTTGGGAAGGAAGATGGACAGATGGAACAGATCATGAGGATGGTGCTGAGCTGGAAAGTTGGAACTGGAGTATGTTGAGGGAGGGGAAATGAGGAAACTGGTGAAATCCACATTGATGCCCTGGGGTTGGAGGGTCCCAAGGTGGAAGATAAGGCATCCTTTCTCCAGGCGTCAGGTGGTTAGGGAGTGGCGATGGAGGAGGCCTAGGACCTGCATGTCCTTGGCAGAGTGGGAGGAGGAATTGAAATGTTGGGCCACGGGGCGGTGGGGTTGCATGTCCCGGAGATGTTCTCTGAAGTACTCTGCGAGTAGCCCGGTCTCCCCAGTGTAGAGGAGACCGCATCAGAAGCAACAGAGGAGGTGTAGTCCAGGTAGCTGTGGGAGTTGGTGGGTTTGTAGTAGATGTCAGTGTTGAGTTGGTCACCATTGATGGAGATGGAGAGGTCCAGGAAGTGGAGGGAGGTGTCTGAAATGGTCCAGGTGAACATAAGGTCGGGGTGGAATGTGTTGGTGATGTTGATGAACTGTTCAACGTCCTCATGGGAGCATGAGGTGGCGCCGATGCAGTCATCAATCTAGCGGAGGAAAAGGTAGGGAATGGTGTTGGTGTAACTGTGGACGATGGACTGTTCCATGTAACCGACAAAGATACAAGCATAACTGAGGCCCCTGCAGGTGGCTTGGTTACCCCTTTTGTCTGGAGGCAGTGGGAGGATTCAAAGGAGAAATCTTTGAGGGTGAGGACCAGTTCATCCAAACAAATGAGAGTGTCAGTGGAAAGGTACTGGTGGGGATATTGGGAGAGGAAGATTGGCAGGCAGGGCATTCCATGCCCTTCCCACTCTGAGTGAAAAACCTACCTCTAACATCTGTCTTAAATCTATCACCCTTCAATTTGCAGCTATGCCCCCTCATACAAGTGGGTGTCATCATCCTAGGAAAAAGACTCTCACTGTCCATTCTATATTATCCTCTGATCATGTTGTGTGTCTCTATTAAATCGCTTCTTAGTCTTCTTCTTTCTAATGAGAACAGACCCAAGTCCCTCAGCCTTTCCTCATAAGACATTTGCTTCAGACCAGGCAATATCCTGGTAATTCTCCTTTGCACCGTTTCCAATGTTTTCACAGCTTTCCTGTAATGGGGTTGAGGATCTAAATTCTGGATTTAGGCTGTTGTCAGGAGCAACCATTTAATGCATGCTTTTACTAACTACAAAATGGCTTCTTAATGCAAGTAACATAAAATAACATAAGAAAATAGCTTCGAGGAGCAATGGCATCTACTCTGCTGAAAACCGCATCCTTGAACTAATTGAAAGAAATTAGCAAACAATGCCCTGTTCATTGTATAAATTAACTAAGTAAGATATGACATTATTAAAGCATCCTAGACTGGCTTTGGAAGAGAGGTGGCCAGAGATAGGGGCATGCAAAACAAGTCAGCTCCCAGGAAATATCATTGGCTTAACTTTATATCTATTTGTCACTTTATTAGCTTTGAAATTAAGGCTGCTCTGTTTGTTAAGAGACCTCTAAAAGTTGTCTGTGTTTTAAGCTAATTGCAGCAACTTTTCCAGAGTACACAGAGGTGCATAACCCCAGTATTGCTGGATAACCTATGCCCAGCGTCGTAATAAATTGTTAAATCTTGCTGAAATCAGACCAAGCTGCGAGTGTTTATTTGACTGATCACAGAACCGAGAGGCCCCTCCTGGCGGTCTAGATTTACAGGGTGACCAGAATTGCACACAATGCTAGCTGCACTAGTATTTTGTACAGTTGCACCATGATATCTTGGCTCCAGAACTCAATCCCCTTACCAATAAAACCTAACACACTGTATGCCTCCTTAACAGCACTATCAACCTGGATGACAACTTTCAGGGATCTATGTACATGGACACCAAAATCCCTCTGCACATCCATACTACCAAGAATTTTTCCATTGACAAAGTATTCTGCCTTCCTGTTATTCTTCCCAAACTGAATCATCTCACATTTATCTGCATTGAACTCCATTTTCCACCTTTCAGCTCAGTCCTGCAGTTTATCCAAGTCTCCCTGCAACCTGCAAAATTCTTCCACACTGTCCACCACTCCACCGACTTTAGTGTCATCTGCAAACTTACTAACCCATCCACCTATGCCTGCGTCCAAGTAGTTTATAAAAATAACAAACAGCAATGGTCCCAAAACAGATCCTTGTGGCACACTACTAGTAACTGGTTCCAAGCTGAATATTTTCCATCAACTACCATTCATTGCCTTCTTACATAAAGCCAGTTTCTAATCCAAACTGCAAAATCACCTTCAATCCCAGGCCTCCGCATTTTCTCCAGTAGCCTACCATGTGGAACCTTATCAAAGGCTTTGCTGAAGTCCATGGACACCACGTCAACTGCCCTCCCTACCCTCATTCACATGCATGGTCACCTTCTCAAAAACTCAATGGGGTTTGTGAGACACAACCTGCTTTTGATGAATCTATGTTGACTAATTCCAATTAAATTGTTGCTTGCTCAATGATTATAAATCCTATCTCTTATAATTCTTTCCAAAACCTTTCCTACAACAGACGTAAGGCTCACTGGTCTATAATTACCTGGGTTATCTCTATGCCCTTCTTGAACCAGGGCACAACATTTGCAATCCTCCAGTCCTCTGCTCTTACATGGAAAGGCCGAGGGACTTGAGGCTGTTTTTGTTAGAACAAGGTTGAGAGATGACTTAATTGAGACATAAGATAATCAGAGGGTTAGATGGGTTGGACAGTGAGAGCCTTTTTCCTCGGATAGCGATGATTAGCACGAGGGGACATTGCTTTAAATCGAGAGGTGATAGATGTAAGAGGTAGTTTCTTTACTCAGAGAGCAGTAGGGGCGTGGAGCGCACTGTCTGCGATAGTAGTAGACTCGCAAATTTAAGGGCTTTGAAATGGCATTTGGAAAGGCATATGGACGAGAATGGAATAGTGTAGGTTCAGAATGCCTCCACAGGTCAGTGCAACATTAAGGGCCGAAGGGCCTGTTCTATGCTGTAATGTTCTATGAAACATAGAAGATTTTTAGGGGACTTGACGGAATTGATGTGGAGAGGTTCCCTTTGTGGGAAAGTCTAGGACTAGAGGAAAATATCAGAACCCTCATTCTCAGAGTAATGGGTCACCTATTGACAAAGCCATGAGGAGGAATTTTATCTCTCAGAGGGTAGTTCATTCTTGAGCACCGAAGGCTTCGAGATTGAGTCATTAAGTATATTCAAAGCTGAGATTGACAGATTTTTAATCACTGAGGGAATTAAGAAAAAGGCATGAAAATGGAGTTGAGGATTATCGGATCAGCCATGATCTCATTAAATGACAGAGCAGATGCAATGGGCCAAATAGCCTGGGTCTGCACCAATGTCTTTTGGTGTTTATAAATAAATGCAAATTGTGTCATATTCCTGTGGGGATCAAATAGCGTTTTTTCCCCTGGGAAGTAGATCTGTTGCTGAAAACTCTATTGAGATCATGAGCACACATTCCATTGTCATGACACATAACCATAAATACTGCTTTAGATGAATGTTTACTGCAAATATTCCAGTGTCTGGTTATACTTTAAAATTTCAGGCTTATTGAGAGCCGGTGTACCTTCGGTTCCAGGGTGCCAGGACATATATTAATCTTCAATGGAGTCAGAGTGCCTTTTCTACAACGTGACCTTGTACTTAAATCTCCTGTTTGAGAGATTGACCTCACTGATAACATCTGGTTTCAAAAGCAAATCTGTACATAGGGGAACTGGTTAGAGAAACTCTGATTCTCCTCTCTGCAAAGAAATGTCTTCTGTTAATATGTAATTACTGAATCATTTAAACACTGGCATGTATTTGCATCTAACAAGTGGTGAGATTCCAGCTTCCACTCCCTCACTGAGATCGTGGAATGCAAAGACAACCCCTGATTTCTCTGCTTCACTACCAAGATGGCACATTATACTACATCTGCCATGTTCTTACCTACTCAATCTTTTTAATCTTTCTACATCCTCCTCAACAATACTTCCACCTGGTTTTATCATCCACAAAGTTTAAAATATTCCGATCAACCCCAACATCATTGTATATTATAAAAGGCTGGGACCCAAGTACTGATCTTTACTATACCCCACTTGTAACAACCCTTGTCACAACCTGTTTAGGGCCCCTTCCCCTGGCCCTAAACATCCTCTTTTCTACAAGTTGGTATGAGGAGCTTCTGGACTATTTCATGACAAAGATTGACACCATCCATCTAGTTGTACCTGCTGTTTTCCTCTCAGCCTTCTAGCCCACACACTTAAAGTTCATCTTTCCTAACCTCACCCTCGCCCTGAGCTGGCATTTTTCTCTAGTTTCTCTCGAATCACACCAAACCATCCTTTCTCATTTCAACTTGCTTATGTGATCCAGTTCCTGCTCTTTACCTCATTCCCTGCAAACTGCTAATCACCTAGTCACCCTTCCTGACCCCATGCTAATCTGAACTTTCTGTTCAGCTGCAAGTTCCCCCGTATACCCCGGTCAACCTCGGCTAAAACGGGTCACAATTTCCATTAGTTAACCACTGATACCACCTTCAGCTTTTGTCTATCCTGCAAATTCCAATCCCTTCTCTAGCCACTGCCTCTAACTAACCGTGCAGCTGGCATGACCTGCCCTCTCGTTCACACTGTGCACAGTTCTCCATCCTACATGCAGCACAAAGACTGACTACTTCCATCTCTGTAATGACACCCACTTCTTCATCTGTCCCAGTTTATCCATTGCCAATACCACAACCTATGCTTTGTCAACTACAGCTTTGTTGGCCTCTTCAATGTATACTCCTAAAGCCATCCATTTTCCCACCTCTCTCTCTATTCCTTTAGGAAATCCAAGAGGACCCACCTCTTCTTTCAAGCTTTTGACCACTACTCCCAGCATCTCCTTTGAAGTTGGTTTTCAATGGAATCTCATTTAAGGAAAATCTGAGCATTACTGATTTTCCTATCAAATTGGATAACTTCACTTTTTTCCACATTATACTACATCTGCCATGTTCTTACCTACTCAATCTTTTTAATCTTTCTACATCCTCCTCAACAATACTTCCACCTGGTTTTATCATCCACAAAGTTTAAAATATTCCGTTCAACCCCAAGATCATTGTATATTATAAAAGGCAGGGACCCAAGTACTGATCCTTACTATACCCCACTTGTAACAACCCTTGTCACAACCTGCCAATCTGAGAGTAATCAGTTTATATCCACTGTTTTATATCCGTTAACCAATCCTCAATCCATGCCCATATATTGTGCCCCTCCGCCCCCATTTCACGTGTTCTGATTTTGCTTCTTAACCTGCGCAGACCTTGTCAAAAATTTTCTGAAAACCCAAGTACGTTATATCCAGTGTTCCCCCTCCTTACCTAATTGGCTGGTTAAGTCATCAAACTCATTAATGAGTTTTTCAAAATCAGTTTCCTTTTAATTAATTTTTATTTTGCCCAATTCTACTGTTATATTATGACAATTTAATCTCTCCTCGTCTTATATGCCAGCATTTGGCCCATCTCCCTCTAAACCCTTCCTATTCATATACCCAAACAGATGTCTTTTAAATGTGAAGGAGAAAATTTGAGATTCCGTTCTCGGCCTCCCCTCCCCTCTGATCTCTGATTCAAATCTCATTCTTCTCCCAGTTCTAGCATCTTGTACGTTTTCAATTTTATTTTTTCCATTGCTGACAGCAGTTCTCTTGGTTTCAGGCAATAATGTACTTGTGAAGTGTAGCCATTTTAATTATATAGGAAGTGCAGCATGTCTGTCAAAGCAGCAACATGACAATGACTTGCTAACTTGTTTATTTTTGGGGAGTGCTGTATGAGGGATAAATATTAGCCCAGAACACCAGAAATGACTTCCCTGCCCTCCTTCAAAAATATGCCATGAGATTTTATTTATGTTCACCTGAGGAGGTAGAGCGAGACTGCCTCACCTAAAAGACAGCACTTTGAACAATGCAGCACTCCCGCGCTATCGTTCTGTGTCCAGGTCTCTGGTGTGGCATTTGAACTCACGGTCACAGCTAATATCTAAAAATAAATGTAATCTTGGAATTGAGTGAACATAAGAATTCAGTAAGAAACCTTTTTTTTACTTAAACCTCCCACACATTACCTCATGCACTGTTTGGACACATCCTTTCTCCTAGAAAAAAATCAAGGAATCTTGATATGTTTGTTATTTGGGCCCCACCCTTTACCAAGACTGCAAAGTAAAACAGATATTGTGCATTGTGTTTCTAGATATCCCCAGCTGCCTACTGACATAATGATGAATATGTTTCAAAATTCAATTTGAGAAATGGTTTGTTGAGCTCGATTTCATCAGTGCGTCATTGCACATACAACTTGCACAAACACAGCTTCAGTATAAAAAAATCTTTCAGAGTCCCCTTGATTCCCTTGCAAATTGAAAATGTGTCTCTCTCAGCCTTGACTATCCTTAACAACCCAGCTCCTACATCTCCTTGTTGTAAAAAATTCCTCACTGAGAGAAAAAAAATCCTCCTAATTTCTGTCCAGACAGGGATTCTGAGTTGATGCCTTCTGATCCAAGACATCCACAAGGAGGATCGGCCTCTCCACATTCAGCACAAGTGGAAAAAATGACTTAAATGGATGAAGTCTTATTTCTCTGAGTGTTGTTTCTTCCTCTCCCATACAGACAGGCACTGGTTAAAGAAAATGCTTTAACTGCTGGATACTTAGTGAGGCCTGAATAAAACTAAAACTTCACAGAAACAGGCTGTTTGGCCCACCATTGCCAAATCTACTCTCTGTAAGGGTCATTGCCCATACTTTGCCCACTTTGCTCACTCTGCAATGGTTCCCCTTTCAGTATTTGGCCAATTCACTTCTGAAAGTTGTTTCCGTTGCCTTATCAAGCTATATATGATCTCAACAACTTGCTGCATAAAATAAAAACCTCCTTGGATTCTTTTGTCAACAGCTGTTTCTGACACGTGTTCAACTAACATAACTTGAGAATGCTTGAACTAAATGTGTTGTAGAGACTTGCTTCTTTTCTCTCTCCCATCCTCCTCCTGCCTGAGGGGCTCCCAAGCCTCCAAAAGGGAAAACAAAATAATGCTGAGTTCAGCATGATTTATTATTATTGTGTTCCAACACAGAAGTAACAAGGACAGGGAAACAAATGTAAGCAAGAAGTGTGTATGTGTGGGAATGGAATTGTGCTTTCCAACTATCCAGAATTTTCCTGGTGTGTCCAGGAGGTAAAGGTTAATTTCTAACTGATACCTGCAAAAAAGAACCCAGATAACAACATACCAAAAAAAGAGCAGGAGTACATCATTCAGTTCCTTGAACTTGCTCTACCACTTGCTGCTCTGATTGGAACCTCAA
The DNA here is from genome assembly GCF_047496795.1 of Chiloscyllium punctatum. NCBI lineage: Eukaryota > Metazoa > Chordata > Chondrichthyes > Orectolobiformes > Hemiscylliidae > Chiloscyllium > Chiloscyllium punctatum. The sequence continues at coordinate 61,083,449 of NC_092783.1, forward strand.
ATTACATTCCAACACTGAGCCTTCATAAAGGCCAACAATCTTTCACTCCCTTACTTTACAAGAATCTATCTACCTTTTCTTTAAAATATTCCAAGATGTGATTCCACTGCCTTTTTAGAATGAGGGTTCCAAAGATTCACGACCTTTCTTTTATTTTCTTTGAAAGTTTAGATTAGCTTAGCTACCCTACACTTTGGCCCAACCAGTCCACACTGACCTTCCAAAGAATAATCCGCCCAGACCCGTTTCCCTCTGACTAATGCACCTAACACTATGGGCAATTTAGCTTGATCAATCCACCTAAACTGCACATCTTTGGAATGTGGGAGGAAACCGGAGCACCCAGAGGAAATCCACGCAGACACGGGGAGAATGTGCAAACTCCACACAGACAGTCGCCTGAGGCTGGAGTTGAATCCGGATTCCTGGCGCTGTGAAGCAGCAGTGCTAACCACTGAGCCACCGTGCCACCCCTTAATACTGACTTATTAATTATAAGTATAATGTGGAGAAAATGGTCAGAGGGGGCACTGGCATGATGGATTTGTTGGGCAACTGATGGTGGTGAATGTCATTCAGGATATCATGTGATGAAATATCCAACCAAAGTTGGCAATTCCAGACTGCAAAGGTGTAATAACTGAGAGAATAGTCAAACTCTGCCTGTTGAATCTGCCCCCTTTTCATCTGGAGAACAGCAGATAATGCAAAGAAATCTTCATTTAGCTGCTTTCATGCAAATGAATATGATACTTTCCTTATTTCCTTCCTCTGTTCACTGGAGCATAACTTCGGAGCGTGAGCCTTTTCCTTGAATATTCATCACAACAAAACATTTCTATTCAATGTCAGCAGAATATTCAACAGGACCAATGTAGCACCATTGACATATAAATGGATCAAGGAGACAGGCACAGCAAATAAGTCTGAGAGAGGTAGCAGAAGAACTGGACAGATAAAGAAAAGAAAGCTTTCTTTCTATAACATTTCAAGGCATTATAAAATGCTTTACAATCACTGAAGAAGTTCAAGTGTGGCTGCTGCTGAATGGGAAACACAGCAATCAATTCACACACAGTAAGCTCCTTCAAAACACCATCTTTGCGGCATTGATTGAGGGATAAATATTGGGCTCCCCTTTCCTTCAAAATGGTGCGGTGAGATACCTGAGACAGCAGAAGGGACTTTTCTTTATTTCAAAAATTTACTTTATTCATAAAATAATTTGATGGTCTGTACAATTGGTCATGCCATAAATACGTAAACATTTACATACAGAGATCAGAATTTATCATTTTTATATACAGGTCTGTACGTTTTTCAATCATATGCCCATATATTTAGCTGAGGCGTCAGCAGAGCCCAAATGACTGCATGGGCCCCCTGTTCTTCTTTAGGCAGGCAGATGTTACACAGTGGTCTTTCCCCACCGCGCCTTGGCGGCAGCTGCCCCAAGCTTCAGCGCATCCCTCAACACGTAGTCCTGGACCTTGGAATGTGCCAGTCTGCAACACTCAGTCGGGGTCAACTCCTTCAGCTGGAAGATCAACAGGTTTCGGACCACCCAGAGAGCGTCCTTCACCGAGTTGATGATCCTCCAGGCGCAGTTGATGTTCGTCTCGGTGTGCCTCCTGGGGAACAGACCGTAGAGCACGGAGTCCCGCGTCAGGGCGCTGCTCGGGACGAACCGTAACAAACACCACTGCATTCCTCTCCAGACTTCTTGCGTAGGCACATTCCAGAAGGAGGTGTGTGACAGTCTCGTCCCCCCCGCAGCTGCTTCGAGGGCAGCGTGTGGTGCGGCTGAGAGTCCGGGTCTGCATGAAGGATCTCACAGGCAGAGCCCTTCTCACCACCAGCCAAGCCACGTCTTGGTGCTTGTTGGAAAGTTCTGGCGATGAGGCATTCTGCCAAATGGCTTTAACAGTCTGCTCAGGGAACCGCTCGACAGGATCCGCCCTCTCCTTTTCCCGAAGGGTCTCAAGGACACTACGTGCTGACCACTTCCTGATGGACTTGTAGTCAAAGGTGTTTTTCCTCATAAATTTCTCCACGAAGGACAGGTGGTACGGAACAGTCCAACGACTCAGAGCATTCCGTGGCAGCGAGGCCAGGCCCATCCTTCGCAACACCGGGGACAGGTAGAACCTCAGTACATAGTGACACTTGGTGTTTGCGTACTGGGGATCCACGCACAGCTTGATGCAGCCACACACAAAGGTGGCCATCAGGGTGAGGGTGGCATTGGGCGTGTTTTTTCCCCCCATTGCACATTGTACATTGTGTCTCTACGGACCCGGTCCATCTTTGATCTCCACATGAAGTGGAAAATGGCCCGGGTGACTGCGGTGGCACAGGTTCTGGGAATAGGCCAGACCTGTGCCACATATAGTAATACTGAGAGTACCTCACACCTGATGACCAATTTTTTTCCCGCGATGGAGAGCGACCGTTGCCCCCATCTGCCTAGTTTCTGTCTCATCTTCCTGATCCGCTCCTCCCAGGTCTTGGCGCACGCCCCAGCCGCCTCGAACCAAATACCCAGCACCTTCAGGTGGTCAGTCCTGACGGGGATAGAGGATTGGTCGGCCCAGTTCCCGAAGAGCATGGCCTCGCTCTTGCCTCGGTTTACCTTGGCCCCCCGAGGCCCGTTCGAACTGGTCACAGATGCACATGAGTCTGTGCACAGACAGCTGATCCGAACAGAAAAAGGCGACTTCATCCACGTACAGGGAGGCTTTAACCTGTAGGCCCCCGCTGCCAGGAATAGTCACCCCTCTCAGGCTCACATCCTTCCTGATGGACTCGGCAAATGGCTCTATGCAACACACAAACAAGGCGGGTGAGAGAGGGCAGCCCTGCCTGACTCCAGATCTTACAGGGAAGCTATCTGATTCCCACCCATTGATTGAGACTGCACTGACAATGTTGGTGTAGAGCAGTCTGATCCAATTGCCGATTCTCTCCCCAAAGCCCATTTTGGAGAGGACATCCCTCATATATGTATGCGATATCCTGTCAAAGGCTTTCTCCTGGTCCAGGCTGATGAGGCAGGTGTCCACCCCCCTGTCCTGCACGTAGGCGATCGTATCCCTGAGGAGTGCAAGACTCTCAGAGATCTTCCTGCCCGGTACAGCACAGGTTTGGTCAGGGTGGATCACCGATCCCAGAGCAGACCTGACCCGGTTGGCGATGGCCTTTGACAAGATTTTGTAGTCTGTGTTTAACAGTGAAATCGGTCTCCAATTTCTAATTTCCTCCCTCTCCCCCTTCCGCTTGTAGACGAGGGTGATGATGCCTTTCCTCATGGATTCACTCATGGTACCTACCCGAAGCATACTGACATACACCTCCAGCAGGTCCTGGCCGGTCAAGTCCCAAAGAGCGGAATAAATCTCGATCGGTAAGCCGTCGCTTCCGGGAGTTTTATTCTTTTCGAAGAACTCGAGGGCCTTGGTCAGCTCATCCAGAGATAGCGGCTGGTCCAGCCTTTCTCGTGTTCTGTCATCTAGGACCTCCGTGATAGAGGACAGGAACGACTGGGAGACCGCGCTGTACACATTCATTTTTTTTTATTTCAAAATATACTTTATTCATATAAATAAATCTTTGGTACTTGTACAATTTTCCATGTCGTTCATAGTTATATACGTTGCATGTCTTAACATTACAAAGAACAGATTGAATTCATCGAATTTATAGTTATCCTATTAACAGTTACCTTTATTAACTATCCAGTCTCTTGGTATTTGGTTGTGGCTTCAGCGGAACCCACCTACTGAGTGGGTGCCCTGTTATATGAAAGCAAATGAAACTTCTTTAACCCCCAGTTTATGGGGTTACCATTGTCCATTTGACTGTCCTGTCTCTGGGGTGGCTGTCTACATCCCCATGGTAAGCACGAACTGCTGGACCTTCGCTGGGCTGAGGTAGCTATCCAGCTCCTCACTGGGGTCATTTACCCGCTCTGGTGTCATTGAGCCAAGGCAAGGGTCCTCACTGTCCAGTTCTGTGTCTGACAATGGGACTGTCAGAGGATCACAGCTCTCGGTTGCCTGTAGTTGTGGGCCAGTGGGTACCTCCTGGTTCTCACTGGGTGGAGGGTGGACTTCGGGGGGTCCGTTGTTTCCTGGTTGGGAGGAAATGCCCTCCTCTTTACCGACGGCGCTCTGTCTCTTCTTCTGGTGGTGATGACCTTCTCTGCGTCCATCTTCACCCTCCGAAGAGCTGGCCATCCCTCCCTCGTGCAGCTGTCTTTTCCCCTTTTGCTGGGAGGCTTTGGGAGCCTGGCAAGATTTCCTCTTCCTGTTTTTAACAGGTATCCACTCCGCTGCCTGCTCGATTACCTCCTCCTCCATTTCTTCCATCTGCCCGGCTAGAGCTAGGATCAGCTGCTGTGTCTCTCCGCTGGCTGCCGCCTCCTCCACTCCAGCCTGTTATTCTTTCTGGTTGCCACCACATTCTTTTTTTATTTCAAAATATACTTTATTCATGTAAATAAATCTCTGGTACTTGTACAATTTTCCATGTTGTTCATAGTTATATACATTGCATGTCTTAACGTTACAAAGAACATATTGAATTAATCGAATTCACAGTTATCCTATTAACAGTTACCTTTATTAACTATCCAGTCTCTTGGTATTTGGCTGTGACTTCAGCGGAACCCACCTACTGAGTGGGTGCCCTGTTATATGAAAGCAAATGAAACTTCTTTAACCCCCAGTTTATGGGGTTACCATTGTCCATTTGACTGTCCTGTCTCTGGGGTAGCTTGTCTACATCCCCATGGTAAGCACGAACTGCTGGACCTTCGCTGGGCTGAGGTAGCTATCCAGCTCCTCACTGGGGTCATTTACCCACTCTGGTGTCATTGAGCCAAGGCAAGGGTCCTCACTGTCCAGTTCTGGGTGCCACCACATTCTTTTTTTTTTATTTCAAAAATATACTTTATTCATAAAAGGATTTGATGGTCTGTACATTTGATCATGCCATACATATGTCCACATTTCCAAACACAGATTCGAATTTATCAATGTCATTTACAATCCTGTGCATTTTTCAATCTTGTACATATACATCTATTTGGCTGAGGCATCAGCAGAGCCCAAAAAAACGTCCGCATGGGCCCCCTGTTGTTCTTTAGGCAGGCCGATCTTACACGGTGGTCTTTCCCCACCGCGCCTTGGCGGCAGCTGCCCCGAGCTTCAGCGCGTCCCTCAACACGTAGTCTTGGATCTTGGAATGTGCCAGTCTGCAACACTCGGTCGGGGTCAACTCCTTCAGCTGGAAGATCAACAGGTTTCGGACCGCCCAGAGAGCGTCCTTCACCGAGTTGATGATCCTCCAGGCGCAGTTAATGTTCGTCTCGGTGTGAGTCCCGGGGAACAGGCCGTAGAGCACGGAGTCCCGCGTCACGGCGCTGCTCGGGACGAACCTCGACAAGCACCACTGCATTCCTCTCCAGACTTCCTCTGCATAGGCACATTCCAGAAGGAGGTGTGTGACAGTCTCGTCCCCCCCGCAGCCACTTCGAGGGCAGCGTGCGGTGCGGCAGAGAGTCCGGGCGTGCATAAAGGATCTCACAGGCAGAGCCCTTCTCACCACCAGCCAAGCCACGTCTTGGTGCTTGTTGGAAAGTTCTGGCGATGAGGCATTCTGCCAAATGGCTTTGACAGTCTGCTCAGGGAACCGCTCGACAGGATCCGCCCTCTCCTTTTCCCGAAGGGTCTCAAGGACGCTACGTGCTGACCACTTCCTGATGGACTTGTGGTCAAAGGTGTTTTTCCTCATAAATTTCTCCACGAAGGACAGGTGATACGGAACGGTCCAACTACTCGGAGCGTTCCGCGGCAGCGAGGCCAGGCCCATCCTTCGCAACACCGGGGACAGGTAGAACCTCAGTACGTAGTGACACTTGGTGTTTGCGTACCGGGGATCCACGCACAGCTTGATGCAGCAACACACAAAGGTGGCCATCAGGGTGAGGGTGGCATTGGGCGTGTTTTTTCCCCCATTGCACCGGTCTTTGTACATAGAGTCTCTTCGGACCCGGTCCATCTTTGATCTCCAAATGAATTGGAAGATGGCCCGGGTGACTGCGGCGGCACAGGTCCTGGGAATAGGCCAGACCTGTGCCACATATAGCAATACTGAGAGTACCTCACACCTGATGACCAGGTTTTTTCCCGCGATGGAGAGCGACCGTTGCCCCCATCTGCCTAGTTTCTGTCTCATCTTCCTGATCCGCTCCTCCCAGGTCTTGGCGCACGCCCCAGCCCCCCCGAACCAAATACCCAGCACCTTCAGGTGGTCAGTCCTGACGGTGAAGGGGATAGAGGATTGGTCGGCCCAGTTCCCGAAGAGCATGGCCTCGCTCTTGCCTCGGTTTACCTTGGCCCCCGAGGCCCGTTCGAACTGGTCGCAGATGCACACGAGTCTGTGCACGGACAGCGGATCCGAGCAGAAAACAGCGACGTCATCCATGTACAGGGAGGCCTTAACCTGCAGGCCCCCGCTGCCAGGAATAGTCACCCCTCTCAGGCTCGCATCCTTCCTGATGGATTCGGCAAATGGCTCTATGCAACACACAAACAAGGCGGGTGAGAGGGGGCATCCCTGCCTGACTCCAGATCTTACAGGGAAGCTATCTGATTCCCACCCATTGACTGAGACTGCACTGACAATGTTGGTGTAGAGCAGTCTGATCCAATTGCCGATTCCCTCCCCAAAGCCCATTTTGGAGAGGACATCCCTCATATATGTATGCGATATCCTGTCAAAGGCTTTCTCCTGGTCAAGGCTGATGAGGCATGTGTCCACCCCCCTGTCCTGCACGTAGGCGATCGTATCCCTGAGGAGTGCGAGACTCTCAGAGATCTTCCTGCCCGGTACAGCACAGGTTTGGTCCGGGTGGATCACCGATCCCAGAGCAGACCTGACCCGGTTGGCGATGACCTTTGACAAGATTTTGTAGTCTGCATTTAACAGTGAGATCGGTCTCCAATTTCTAATTTCCTCCCTCTCCCCCTTCCGCTTGTAGACGAGGGTGATGATGCCTTTCCTCATGGATTCACTCATGGTACCTGCCCGGAGCATACTGACATACACCTCCAGCAGGTCCTGGCCGATCAAGTCCCAAAGAGCGGAATAAACCTCGACCGGTAAGCCGTCGCTTCCGGGAGTTTTATTCTTTTCGAAGGACTCTAGGGCCTTGGTCAGTTCATCCAGAGATAGCGGCTGGTCCAGCCTCTCTCGTGTTCCGTCATCTAAGACCTCCGTGATAGAGGACAGGAACGACTGGGAGGCCGCGCTGTCGGTCGGCTTCGAGTCATACAGGCTGGCGTAGAAGGATTTGCTGATCCTCATGACGTCAGCCTGAGATGACGTTACCGAGCCATCTTCTTTCTTCAGGCTGCTGAGCACGGAGCTCTCTTTGTGCACCTTCTGGAAGAAGAAACGTGAGCACGTCTCGTCCTGCTCCACCGAGCGGACCCTGGACCGGAAGATTATCCTGGAGGCCTCCGAGGCAAAGAGCGAGGCTTGCTGGCCCTTCACCTCCTTGAGGTCCTCCGTGACATCGACCCCCATCGTCTGCAGCAGGAGCAGGTTCTGCATACTTTCCTGGAGCTGGGACAGTTTTCCCCGCCTCTCTCTCGCCTCCTGGACCCCTTTGAGGATAAAGAACCTCTTGATGTTCCCTTTTACCGTTTCCCACCAGTCCGCTGGAGACTCAAAGAGGGGCTTCACGGTTCTCCAACCTGCGTAATCCCTCTTGAGCTCTTCGATGTTTCCCGGGGTCAACAGCTTAGTGTTCAGTTTCCACGTTCCCTTGCCCGCCCGCTGTTCGTCCTGTAGGTGACAGTCGGCCAGCAGGAGGCAGTGGTCAGAGAAGAACACCGGCTTGACGTCGGTGGATCTGACCGAGAGCGTTCGGGACACAAACAGGTAATCTATCCTTGAGCAGATAGACCCGTCTGCCCGTGACCAGGTGTATCTACGCTGCGCTCCGTCTGCAGGGGCGCTGAAGACGTCGTGCAGCTTGGCGTCTTTGACCGTTTCCATCAGGGCCCTGGACGTAGCGTCCGGTTTACTGTCCCCCCCGCCGGATCGTCCATCAGCATCAATGATGCAGTTGAAGTCTCCAGCCAGAATGACCGGCCTGGACGTAGCCAGCAGCAGTGGAAGCTGTTGCAGGACGGCCAACCGTTCACTCTTACCCACTGGGGCGTACACGTTGATTAGTCTCACGGGAGCGTTTCTGTATTTGACGTCCACGACGAGGAGGCGCCCGCCCACCACCTCCTTAACCTCGGAGATGGTGAAGTTGCCTCCCCGCAACAGGATACCCAGGCCGGAGGCGCGGCTATCGTTGCCCCCCGACCACACTGACGGCCCGTGGGCCCACAAGCTCGACCATCTCCTGTAACTGCTGAGGTGCGGTATCCCACACTCCTGCAGAAACAGGATATCGGCTTTGACGTTGGGCAGGAAGGCCAGCGTTGAAACACATCGCGTAGCCGCTTTAATGCTACGCACATTTATGCTGGCAATTTTAAACCCCATTTTAACAGTTTACGGGGTTACCAGTGTCCATTTTCTTCTGGTCTTGCTCCAGTGGGGTAGCTGCGTGCATCCCCGTGGTGACAGCAAACTGCTGGACCTTCCCAGGGCTGAGGTAGTTGTCCGGCTCCACGCTGGAGTCATTTCCCCGCTCTGGTGTCATCGTGTCAGACCCAGGGTCCGCATCGCCCCGTTCTCCATCTGACAGCAGGGCTGTCACTGGGACACTGCTCCCAGTTCCCTGGAGCTGTGGGCCGGTGGGTACCCCTTGGTTCTCACCGGGTAGGGGGAGGCCTTCACCCATCCCCTCAGAGGGATCGTCTTTTCCTTCTTGGGCGGTGCTGCCCTCCTTTCTCCCCACGGCGCTCTGCCTCTTCCTCCGGAGGCGACCCTTCTTGCGCCCGTCCTCACCCTCGGAGGAGCTGCCTGTATCCTCCTCTTGGAGGTGTCTCTTCCCCCTTCGCTTGGTGGCTTTGGGGCCCTCGAGAGGTTTCCTTTTCCTGTTTTTAACGATAATCCACTGCTCTGCCTCCTTTGATCCCTCCTCTTCCATTTCCTCCGTCTGTCTTGCAGGAGCTTGGGTCGGCTGCTGCATCTCCCCGCTGTCTGCCGCCTGCTCCTCTACAACCTTCCCTTCCTTCTGGGTGCCTCCAGGCACCGTTCCTTTGCTGATTCGCGGTACCTCGTTGGACTTTGTCGGTCCGCGGCTCGTGTTGCCACCTCCGGCCATCTGTGCGTAGGTGGCGGCTCCTCGTCTTGGGCAGGCCTTGTACATGTGGCCCGCCTCCCCGCACAGGTTGCAGCTCTTTTCCTCCCGACAGTCCTTTGTCAAGTGACCCTCCTGTTTGCAGTTCCTGCAGATGGTCACTTTGCAATCCACCGCCACGTGTCCCGACTTCCCGCAGGTTCGGCACACTTTGGGCTGCCCTGCATATGTCAGGTAGCCTCTGCTCCCTCCGATTGCGAAGCTCGAGGGTGGGTGGAGGATGTTCCCACTGTCATCGGCCCTCAGAGTTACCTTGACCTGCCTCTTACTGGTCCAGATCCCAAAGGGGTCGATCACATCAGTGGCTTCTCCCTCGACTTGGACGTACCTTCCCAGGAAGGTCAGGACATCAGCCGCTGGAACGTAGGGGTTGTACATATGGATTGTAACAACCCGGTTCCTCTGTGCAGGAAGCACACACAATGGGGTCGCCGACAAGATGGAAAACAGCGGCTCCCCTTCCTTCTCCTTGAAGACCTTCAGGAGCTGTTCGCACTGCTTCACGCTTCTGAAGGTCACATCGAAGTAGCCTGCCCCAGGGAAATCCTGCAGGCAGTACACGTCTGCGGCTGCAAGGCCGCAACACTCCAGCAGAACTTTCTTCACAAACACCGTCCGATCCACCGGTGTGTGCTCCTCCACCTTCTTCACAGTCACCCTGACTGTGTTCCGAATGCCCTGGCCTGGGCGGCGAGTGGCTGCTGAGGCCATAGCTCTGAGGTTGGCTGGTTCCTGAATTGGCGTTAGGCCGAAGCCAGCATGAAGATCCACCAAGAGCAGGTCAGCACAACCAAACGATCCTCCAACGGCCAATCACGATCCAGCGATGGTCTCCAGCAGCTACGACGCCTCGCAACACGACCCCCGCAGTACTTCCCCCGCCAGCACGCTTCTGCTGCGTCGAACCTCCAACACTCGAGCAGAATCTCTTCTTCTGGTCCTCAGGAACTACACGTATTCCAAGCCAAAAGGCCGAGAAGCGCCGTCTGCTTATTGCTTTGCCCTCTGTACCTCTGGCAGTACAGCATTCTCTCAGTCCTGCATTTAAATGTCAGCCTTCCTGTTTGTGTTCAAATCCCAGCAGTACAACTTTAACTCTGTTTTCTCATTCAAAGACAAGAATGCAACCAACCAATTACAGCTGACATGTCATTGAGTCATACAGCATGGAAACAGACCTCATGATCAGAAGGATTTTCAGGATGGGGCTGAGATCAGCAGTTCAGGAAGCGGATTCATCTATAGCTACTGAGGAGGCAACCCAAGGGAGATGAACTGGGACTGGATTATAGAGGTAGAGGAGATTAGTGAAGGCTGCACATGGAGACACTTTAGATGGATTTATCAATGAGGATGTGTGCTTTGAATTCAATGTAGTGAAGGCATTACTGAGATTTTGATAATAGGTGACTGCGTCTTGGGGGGCTAATTTTAACTCTGTCCGAGTGGGGTGGTTCTATTTGGGTCAAATGGATGATGCAATAGAAGGATTTGCAGCTGAGGATGACATTTGTTGCATTTGCTACACACAGACACACATTCAAACAAGCATACTCCTACATTACAGTAGGTTCTCCACTCCAAAAGTACTGAACTGTCTAGTGAGGTGAGAGAGTGACAGCCTTTGACGTCAAGGCTGTATTCAACCAGCGAGGCATCAAGGGGCCCCAGCAAAACTGGAATCAATGAGTATCGGGGCAAAATCTCCACTGGTTGGAGTCATACCTGGCACATAGGAAGCTGGTCGTGGTTGTCATTAGGTCAGAGTCGAGTGTGTGGTGCTGGAAAAGCAAAGCAGGTCAGGCAACATCCAAGGAGCAGGAGAGTCAATCTTTCGGGCATAAGCCCTTATGTCAACTCTCCTGCTCCTTGGATTCTGCCTGACCTGCTGTGCTTTTTCAGTGCTCAACTTTTCAATTCCGACTCTCCAGCATCTGCAGTCCTTACTTTCTCCGAGTTGTTGTAGGTCAGTCAGCTCAGCTCCAAGAGTCTCTGCAGGTAATGTCCTGGGCCCAACGATCTTGAGCTGCTTCACCAATGGCCTTCCCTCCATCATAACGTCAGAAGTGGATATATTCACCAATGGTTCACAATATTCGGCATCATTTGCAACTCATCAGATGCTGAAGCAGATGATGTTCAAATGCAACAAGGTCTGGATAATATCTAGGCTTGGGCTGACAAGTGGCAAGTAACATTCACGCCACACAAATGCCTGGCTATGAGCATCTCCAATAAGAGACAATCTAATGTCCATCCCTTGACATTCAATGGTGTTACCATCACTGAATCCTCCACTCACAACATCCTAGGGGGTTATCATTGATCAGAAACTCAACTGGACTTGCTACATCAACATAGTGGGTGTAGATGGTAGGAATACTGCAGCAAGTAACTCACCTCCTGATTTCCCAAAGCTTGTCCAACATCTACAAGGCACAAGTCAAGAATGTGATAGAACACTCCCCACTTGCCTGGATGGGTGTGGCTCCAACAACACTCAAGAAGCTTAATACTATCCAGGATAAAGCAGCCCCCACTTGATTGGCAATACATCCACAAGCATCCAGTCCCTTCACAACTGACACTCAGTAACAGCAGTGTGTACTATCAACAAGTTGCACTGCAAACATTCACCAAAGATGCTTAGACAGCACTTTCCAAATCCATGACCACTTCCATCTTGAACAACATGGACAGCAGATGTACGAGAACACCACCACCTTCAAGTTCCCCTCCAAGTCACTCACTATCCTGGCCTGGAAATATATCACTGTCCCTGGATCAAAATCCCGGAATTCTCTCCCTACGGGCATTGTGGGTCAACCCATCACAGGTGGACTGCAATGATTCAAGAAGGCAGCTCACTACCACCACTTAATGGGCAACTAGGGATGGGCAATAAATGCAATCCCAGCCAGCAACACCCACGTCCCACAAATGAATTTAAAAAGACTTTGAAATATTTGTTGGTGATGAAAACAGTGAAATAAATACAAAACACGATTTCTTCCAAACTTTTACACCAACACTGAAATGAGCTGGCTAACCTTTGGAAACTGCCATGTGTCTGAGAGCCTAACTGTGGTGTGGATTAAGGGCTAGGTTAGTTTATGGGATTTTAGGATCGGGACTGAACATCTTCATATTAACTGAGCTATGTGCTTTGAGTGACTGAAATTGAATATATTGGGTTGTGAAGATTGTTGTAGTACCAGGAGGCATGGGTTCAAGGTCACTTGCTTCAGGGATATTATCTCTGAACATCTCTATAATTTGACTAGAAATATCTGTGTTGGGACATGTGGTTTGCCTCCAGGCTGAACTGGGGTTAGGCTCGTTTAGTTGTCTTTCATTGACTGAATTATCACCTTCATGTGTATCTAAACTGTGTGCCTGAAGTTGGGTTGTGCTGTGTAGGAGTTTTGAATACCACTGAATTGGAATGTAATGACTAATTGTTTTCATCGATGTTATGTTTATCACCCAACTGTGTTGTGCTAGGTAATTTGGCTAGGTGACATTGTAAATCTGATAGTTAAGTATAAAATGATTTTTTGCTGTGTAGTTGTGGATTGAGTTGTGATGAACAGTTGACGTTGGTTGGGTCTGGACTGTATTGTGTTGTTAGGGGTATTTGATTTGGATGGGTCTGGTTGGTATGGTTTAACTCTACAGAACTGTGTGTTTCAGGGATAGTATATTGGGCTCAATTAGCATCTGCAGTCATTGTTTTTACCTCACTTATAGAGTCATAGAATCATACATCACAGAAACAGACCTTTTGGTCTAATTTGTCCACACTGACCATGTTCCCCAACTAGTCCCACCTGCCTGTGCTTGGCCCACTTCCTTCCAAACCTTTTCTACTCATGAACTTATCCAAATGTCTTGTAAATATTGGAACTGAACCTGCGTCCACCACTTCCTCTGGCAGTTCATTCCACACACAAACCACTCTCTGTGTGAAATGTTGCCCCACATGTCCTTTTTAAAACTTTCTCCTTTCATCTTAAAATATGCCCCCTTTTTTTATACTCCCCCACCCTAGGGAAAAGACCCTTGTCGTTCACCTTATCTACACACCTCATGATTTTGTATACCTTTATAAGGTTATCTGTCAACCTCCTATGCTCTCGTGAAAACAATCCCAGCCTACTTTTATAACTCAAACTCTCCATTCCCAGCAATATCCTCTAAATCTTTTCTGAGTGTTCTGCAATTTAATAATATCCTTCTTATAACAGGGCAGCCAGAACTGTACACCGTGCTGCAGAACAGGCCTCACCAATATCCTGTACAATCTCAACATGACATCCCAACACCTATACTCAAAGGGCTGAGAGCAATGAAGGTAAGTACTATACTAAATACCTTCTTAACCACCCAGTCTACCTGGGATGTAAATTTCAAAGAATTATATATCTGAACACATAGATCTCTCTGTTCTACCACACTACCCAGGGCTCTATCATTAACTGTATAAGCCCTTCCCTTCTTTGTTTTATCAAAATGCAATATGTCACATTTATCTAAATTAAATTTCACCTGTCACTGCTCAGCCCTTTGACACAATTGATCAAGATTTCTTTGTAATCTTAGATAACCTTCATTGTCCACTATCTCATCAATTATCTGTCTATCCTGATATCTCAGATTGATACTATATTAGAAGACTATTCAGTCTGTCATACTTGTGTTGACCTAATTTATCCGATGTCCCTTCTATTTCCCTATAGTGCTGTAATTATCTTCCCTTCAAGTATTTGGCAAATTCCCTTTTGAATGTAGATATTGGTCCTGCTTCTGCTAACCTTTCAGACAGTGCATCTCAGGTCACAACTCACTGTGCAAAGAATGTTTCCTTGTGTCACATCTTGTTTTTTCTTTGCTAATCCCCTTAAATCTGTATCTCTGCTTTCCAAACCATCTGTCAGTGCAACCGCTTTCTCTTGATTTAGCTCAGATTTTGAACTTCTTAACCTCCTGTGCTCTAAGAAGAGCAGCACCAACTTCCCCAGTCATCTTACGTGATGCAAAATCCCTAATCCTCAGTATGATTCCAATAAATCTCCTCTGCATCCTCTCCAAGGCCTTGACATGCTTCTTGGATTATACACAATACCATAACTGAGGCCAAACCCAGTGTTTTTTTAATGCTTTACCATAACTTCCTTTGTGTTCTATTCCCTGTCAATAAACTTTCTCACTATCCTGCTTTTTCAAAGTTTCAAGTGCATACAGCCTCAGCTCTCTAAACCCCATTTAAAATTCTACCATTTGATTCTTCAAACCAGAACGTACCACTTCACATTTCTCTGCGTTAATTTCCTTTGACAATGTGTCTGGCCATTTTAATTGTTCTTTTCTACAAGCTATAGGGGGAACAATAGTCTAGTGCTGTCATTACTGTTAATGTGGAGACCCAGGAATCCTGCCATGACAAATGGTGGAATTTGAATTCAATAAAAATGTGGAAACAAAGAGTGTAATGATGACTGTGAACCTGTTGTCAACTGTTATAAAAGCCCATTTGATTTGAAGATGTCCTTTAGGGAAGGAAACTGCCATCCTTACCTGGTCTGGCCTACATGTGACTACAGATCCACAGTAATGTGGTTAATTCTCAACTGCTCTTTAGGCAATAAACACTGGCCTTGTCAGTAACGGTCTCATCCTGTGAATAAATTTTTTAAAAACTGTATTTGGTAGGGTCATACTGTTGTACCTTTTCTTTCATAGAATGTGAGATTTGCAGCAAGGTTAACATTGATAGCCATCTCTAACTGTCATTGTGAAAACTTGTACAGCTAGGTATTGTGACAGTTAACTGTGCAGATAGGTTGGTAGAGCTGTCATATAAGATTTCAGGACAATAATGATTCTGTGTCTAAAGCTGACCAAGACCACGGTTAAGGAAATAAAAAGGATAAGTTGCCAAAAAGGGGGCTAAGAAAGCAGTGAAGAGGGCACCAGCAAAAGGGAGCAAATCAGGGAAGAAAGTTACTCCATTGACATTTACAAAGTGATGAAGCAGGTTGGCGCCAACACTGGCATCTCTTCCAAGGTCATAAGTGTCATGAACTCGCTCTTCAGCGATACTTCTGAGCGCATCACAGGGGAGGTTTCCTGCCTGGCCCATTACATATGTACCACCATCAGCTCCAGGGTATCCAGCCCATAGTGCCCCTGCTGCTGCCCGGGGAGCTGGCCAGGCATGCCATGTCCAAGGAAGCTCCAGGTGAAATACATTCTCCTGACAAAAGCATACTGAACTTTGAGGTTGGATTTGATGATTTTGTACTGTGTGTTTGCAGCAGTACTTGTTAGTATATGTTAGTGAAGATTAGAGTAGTCAGTTCTTCAGTAAGTTACTGTCATGCTTTGTTTAAAAAGGATGCTGCTATCTTCAATGGAATGTTTCAGTATTTCCCAGTTCTTGGTTGAATGATGCAGCACTCAGTGATATCCTGCACTTTGTTCTGTCCATGTTTCTGGTTCAACCATTACCACAAAATCATACCATCTGCCATTATCACATGATTTTTGGGGAGAAATTGATTGCCACTTTGCCTATATTGCAGCAGTGATTGCACTTCATAAAATTACTTCATTGGCTGTAATGACCTTTGGCTCATCCGGTGGTCATGAAAAGCTCTTTATAAATGCAACTCCATTCCTTCCTTTACTTAGGAGGTTTTATGGCAGGAGCTGCTGCACTGAATGGTGAACTGCGGTCAGTTTTGGCTGATATCCTGGACAAAAGCAAATTACTGTGGATGCTGGAATCTGAAACCAAAAGAGAAAATGCTGGAAAATCTCAGCAGGTCTGGCAGCATCTGTAAGGAGAGAAAAGAGCTGACATTTCAAGTCTAACTGACCCTTTGTCAAAGCTGCAGGATTTAAATCATAGAATGCTACTGAAGAGCAGGGGCTCTCTGGTCCACTGAGTCTGCATTGAAAATTACTACTCTAAATCTGCACCAGCTTTACTTTCCAGAGGTTGAGAGGTTGCCCAGACTCCCACCACCCTCTAATATTTCTTCAAATCTTGTTTAAACCTCCTATCTTTAACTTTAAAATAGTGCCCACTCGTTATCGACCATTCAAATAAGAGAACCAGCTATTTTTGTATCCACCCAATCCATGCTCCTCAATATTATATGCCTAAATCAGGTCCCCTCTCAGCCTTCTCTGCTCTAAAGAAAACAATCCACAATTATGCAGCCTCTCTTCATAGCTAAACTGCGCTATCCCAGGCAACATCCTGGTGAAGTTCCTTCCACTCCCTTCAGTGCATTCACATCCTTTAGTGTGGTGATGAGATCTGCACTCCAGCTGTGGCTGAACCAAAGATTTAAATAGCTCCTAGAATCTCTACAGTGCAGATAGAGATCATTTGGCCCATCAAATCTGCACTGACCTTCCTCACAGCACCCTTATAACCTTTCATTTACCATGGCTAATTCATCTAACTTGCACATCTTTTGACTGTGGGAGGAAGCATCCAGTAGAAACCCAGGAAGACATCAGAGACCATAGCAAACTCCATATAGATAGTCACCCAATGCTGGAATTGAACCCTGTCATTGTGAGGGAGCAGTGGGAACCACTGTACTGCTCCAACACAACCTCCCTGCTCTTATAATCTCTGTCTTGACTGATAAAGACAAGTATCCCAAATGCCTTGTTAACTACCCTATTAATCTGTCTTGCTGCCTTCATGGATTTGTACTCAAGCATCCCAAGATCCCTTTGTCCTCTGAGCTTCCTGGTGTCCTGTCATCCATTGAATGCATCAGCTTTGATCCAAGCATCTGACCAAACTGTCTATATCTACAGGTAACACAATATCTTCTTCCTCATTGTTAAATTCCTGGCCAACCTTCGTGTCATCTTCAAACCTACTTATTAACTCTCCCTCCAACCTCTCCCACATAACCCACCAACTGGCTTCTCTATCATCTAAAAATATCACAAACAGTCAGGGTCCCAACACTGGTAATTATTAGATATACACAAACCGCCTTCTACCACTACCCTCTGTCTTCTACCTCGAAGTCAATTTTGGATGCAACTTACCAAATTACTCTGGATCCTGTGTGTTTTTGTCTTCTTTATCAGTCTCCCATATGGAAACTTGTCAAAGGCCAATTGAAATCCATATAAATTACATTGGCTTCACTACCCTCACCTACATACCTGGGCACTTGTTTGAAATAGTCAATCAAATTTGTTCGGCATGACTTCCCTCTGTGATTTTGGTCCACTGACTTTCCCTGATTAAATCATGCCTCTGCAGACTCAGTGATCTGTAATTCCTTCATTTACTCCCCTGCCTTCTTGAAATGTGGAACCACACTGGCCATCCCCCAGTCCTCTAGCACCATGGCCAAATATTTGTTATGGAGTCTCTAACTTCCTCCCTCTTCTCTCACAGCAGCCTGGTATACGATTTATCTGGTCCAAGGGATCTGTCCACTCTTAAGCTCACCAAAACACCCAATATCTCCTCCTACCTGATAGTAATCTGCTCAATAATCTCACAGTCCTACTTCCTGAATTCTGTACCAACATTTTCCTCCTCCAAAATGAAGACAGCTGCAAGGTACTTGTTTAATGCCTAAACCATGTCCTGCAGCTCCATGCACAGGTTGTCTCCTTGACCCCTGTTCCCATTGATTGCCGTGGGATTCTACCTTCTGGATTAGTGGTGCTGGAAGAGCACAGCAGTTCAGGCAGCATCCAAGTAGCTTCGAAATCGACGTTTCAGGCAAAAGCCCTTCATCTGTGGGATTCTACCGGCCAATGTTTTCTGATACTTACACTTTGCTCTTTGATTTGCTTTCTTAAGTTTCCCTCTGCACTTTCTATACTTCACAAGGGCATCTGTTAATTTGCTCCTTTTGTGCCTGTAAAAGCCCTTCTTTTCCATAAAGCCATAAGAAATTGGAGCACTCGATGACTCTGACTATTCAGTCCACCAAGTCTGCTCCACCCTTCGATTATGGCAAAATTTTTTTCAACTACATTCTCCTGCCCTGTCCCCATACCCTTGATCCATCTACAAACCAGTCCTGAATATCCTGAGACATCCAGGATTCTCTGGACTTGTCAATGTGGTAGTGTGTTGCTGCACTCAGTGGCCGTTGGACAGTGCTAGTAGGATATGTCAGCAGTTATGTTACCAAGAACGGGGTGGGGGACTTGAAGTGCTCAATAGGCAGTGTTGCAATAGTTTCTGGAATAGTGGTGCTGGAAGAGCACAGCAGTTCAGGCAGCATCCTAGGAGCAGTAAAATCGACGTTTCGGGCAAAAGCCCTTCATCAGGAATATAGGAGAAAGTGAGGACAGCAGATGCCGGAGATCAAAGTCGAGAGTCGGGTACTGGAAAAGCACAGCAGGTCAGGCAATATCCAAGGCCTCATTGAAACATCGATTCTCCTGCTCCTCGCATGCTGCCTGACCTGCTGTGCTTTTCCAGCACCCCACTCTCGACTAGCTATTTATGATATGCTCTGTGTAAGCAATGGGCAAAGCTCACTGGGCAGTGTTTTTTTTTCTTTTTCTTGGAGAGTCCTTGCACGTGTGCCCAACTCCCAAGACAGGCAAAACACCCGAGTGACCAGTGAGTGCACTGTTTATATTTTTTTTTCTTTTTTTTTAACCCCCACACTACTGCCTAACTGCGGTAGTGCTTGTTTTTTCCCCCAGCACCCATGGTGTGTGTGCAGGTGTGAGACACAGTGAAAGACACAAAGTGCATGAATCTTTATTCAACTTCCACCACCGGGAAGATATGAAAAACACCTAGGTGGCCAGTGACAAGCACTGCCCTTCACTGGGCAGTGTTTTCTGGTAGGGGAATTGTTACAATAATCAAATTGGAGTGTTGCAGTGCTCATTGGGGAGTTTCTGAATGATCATTGGGGAGTATTGCAGTGGTCTGGTCACTGGCCAGGGGATTTGTTGCAATGCTCACTGGCTTGGGGAGTTTCTGCAATGATCATTGGGGGTTATTGCGTTGCTCACTGGCCGAGGGAGTTGTTGCAATGGTCACTAGGGAGTATTGGAGTGGTCACTGAGCTGACAGTGGGCAGTGTCCTCCTCCCCGCCTCTGAGAGCCTGGTGCCTGCAGTACCGGTGCTGGGCTGTAGAGCGGCGCATGTGAGCCGGTAGCTCCCATGATGCCGCGAGGCGGGGACGGCGCTCGCTTGAAGATGGCGGCGGCGGAGGAGCAGCTTTCGGACCGCGACAGGGTGAGCGGCCTGGCAGCGGGCATTCACTGACAGGGCGGGCCGTCCGTCCGTCTCACCTCGCCATCACGCGACAGAGTTTCCCCCAAGGCCGGCCCGGGTCTGGAGTTCACGCCTGAATTTGTCAGGGCCGTTGCTGCCAGTTCCGGGGACCGGAGGCGCGGGCTGGGGAAAACATCCCAGGGACAAGCTCACCCCCCCGGGCCTCGGGTAACCGAGAGACTCCCTCCCCCTCTCCCCGCAGAGGAGTGAGGAGAAACCGAGGGACGGCCAGCCCCATGGGAGGGACACAGTGACCCCCCCCCCCCCCCCGGGGCGCGGGCTCTGAAGCCCCCGTCAGCCTGAGGCAATGGGGGGGGGTTGAGCGATCCTCACCCAGCCTCAGGGAATCCGGTGACTGCTCCAGCAGAGTTTACCACCTGTTGTCCCCAACAAGCCTCGGGAGACTGCTGTTCTCACTCACTTCTCAAATATGTCACATCGAATTCTTAATCTTTTGGCGTGTTGTAACGAGTTGGAAGTTAGCCTTTTTGGGATCATGAGAGAGGTCGGCGATGTTAACTGTTGCATCTTATTTCTCTCTCCCCCCCCCCCGACATACAAACCTGTCCACTCCAATTGGAAAGCGTGGAGCCTGATCAAGTTTGTGATTTTACTTATTGGTTGCACATGAAGCTGCAGTTTTGATTTTTTTTTGAGCGTGGAATTCTCTTAATTAACTTCTTCCTTGTTTGCAGTCTGTGAGCAACTTTTTGCAAGACTGGGCTTGCAACCTTATTGACATTTTGAAGGAGTGTTCTATTTGACACTTTGTGATGCAGCCAAACGTGCAGCAAATATAGATGATTAGCTAAGTTTGGTAAATGGACTGGTCATTGCCCTGGAGATTAGCTTTTGGTGCTTGTTTATTTTAATGCCCTCACCTGCTCTGTTAGTTTCTACGAAATTTTGATTTTGTCACTTTTTATGTAACTTGGCAAACTTGGCTTGTGACTTCAAATGACTGTATGAAGGGTTAGAATTCCCAAACAACATTCAAAATGAAATAAAAACAAAGTGCAGGGACAACTCAGCAGGTTTGGCAGTATGTGTGAAGAGAGAAACAGAGCTCATGTTTTGTTTCCAAACTGAAGTTACAGTAGGTGCAGGAGTAGGCTATTCTGCCCTTCAAGCCTGCATCACCATTCAATATGATCATGGCTGATCATCATCCTTTAATCGGTATCCTGTTCCTGCCTTATGTCCATAACCCTTGATTCCACTATCCTTGAGAGCTCTATCCAACTCTTTCTTAAATGAATCCAGAGACTGGGCCTCCACTGCCCTCTGGGGCAGAGCATTACACACACCCACCGCTCTCTGGGTGAAGAAGTTTCTCCTGATCTCTGTCCTAAATGGTCTACCCTGTATTTTTAAGCTGTGTCCTCTGGTTCAGCACTCACCCATCAGCGGAAACATGTTTCCTGCCTCCAGAGTGTCCAATCCTTTAATAATCTTGTATGTCTCAATCATATCCCCTCTCAGTCTTCTAAACTCAAGGGTATACAAGCCCAGTCGCTCCAGTCTTTCAGTGTAAGGTAATCCCGCCATTCCGGGAATTGACCTCGTGAACCTACGCTGCACTCCCTCAATAGCCAGAATGTCTTTCCTCAAATTTGGAGACCAGAACTGCACACAGTACTCCAGGTGTGGTCTCACCAGGGCCCTGTACAGCTGCCAAAGAACCTATTTGCT
This sequence comes from Chiloscyllium punctatum, assembly GCF_047496795.1. NCBI lineage: Eukaryota > Metazoa > Chordata > Chondrichthyes > Orectolobiformes > Hemiscylliidae > Chiloscyllium > Chiloscyllium punctatum. Next base: position 61,104,767 of record NC_092783.1, read on the forward strand.
TCTGTACTCAATCCCTCTTGTTATGAAGGCCAGCATGCTATTAGCTTTCTTCACTACTTGTTGTACCTGCATGCTTACCTTCATTGACTGGTGGACAAGAACTCCCAGATCTCTCTGTACTGCCCCTTTACCTAAATTGATTCCATTTAGGTAGTAATCTGCCTTCCTGTTCTTGCCACCAAAGTGGATGACCATACATTTATCCACATTAAACTGTGTCCTCTGGTTCGGCACTCACCCATCAGCGGAAACATGTTCCAGCGTGTCCAATCCTTTAATAATCTTGTATGTCTCAATCATATCCCCTCTCAGTCTTCTAAACTCAAGGGTATACAAGCCCAGTCGCTCCAGTCTTTCAGTGTAAGGTAATGAAGAAGTGTCATGTCATACTTCCCTTCCAAACTTCAGTTTGGAAACAAATCATGAACTCTTTCATGCCAAAGATTAAGAATCCAATCTGACATATTTGAGAAGAAAGTGAGAACACGAGTCTTCCGAGGCTTGGTGGGGAGGAACAGGTGGTAAACTCCGCTCGAGTAGTAACCAGATTCCCTGAGGCTGGGTGAGGATCGCTTGTCTCCTCTTGCCTCAGGCTGACGGGGGCTTCTCCGGGCTTGTGCCCTGGGGGAAAAGTTTCTCTGCCCCTCCCTTCCTCAAGTGTTATATCATACTTGAAATGTTAACTTTTACTCTCTCTCAGTGGCAAACCTGCGTTTCTCCAGCATTTTGTTTCTACTTGATTTTCAGCAGATACAGTAGTTTCCTTTTCACTTGTAGAGAGCTGTGTTAGTTCCTAGGACCAACAATCACAGTCTTAACCACTTGAGGAGGCTGGAGCAAAACTTGAAAGTTCCATGTAGTGCCACCTTCCAGGTGAACTTTCAATATTACAGTGGCAGTCATTCTACTAAGTCTCTCCTGAGTTTCACATTGTCCATTTACTTGAGCTGTGTGTATATTGTTTACAAACTGATGTTGTTACCTCGAGATTTTCTTGGCTATTCTTGTAGCCACATTGTATGCTTTACATTAAAGGCATGAAGTAAATGCAGGTTATTCAATTCCTGAAGAAGGGCTGATGCCTGAAACGTCGATTTTCCTGTTCCTTGGATGCTGCCTGACCTGCTGCGCTTTTCCAGCAACACATTTTCAGCTCTGATCTCCAGCATCTGCAGTCCTCACTTTCTCCTATTCAATGTTAGTGTAATGAAACGATCCAGATATACACAGCATTTTTTTTTATTGAAACAATAAACAATAGAGGCAAAATGTAATTTTTAAATGGATTGTAGTTCCACAGGTTATAGCTGCTTTGACTCAACACAGTAAACTGTATAGCCAGAGATTGACACAAGTTGTTTGTGATCTGTGGTCTTGTAACTTGTGGGTGGTGGACTTTGAATTATTTTGGAGTTTCATATTCTTAAAATTTAGCACTTGGTTACTTCCTTGTCTTGTAAAATAGAACAATGACACTGAAACTGCAAACAGTAGGTGTGGTGTAGATTGGGGTGCACAGAGGAGGCATGTGAGCATGTCTAATTCATTTGGTTTTTGAAAATGAACAGCAGAAGGTTTGCAAAATCACTTTGAAAACTGAAAAAAATCAAAGTGCAAATGAAATGTTCCAATGCAAGGACCATGGTAGACCGCTAACTCCACACTACTGCAATTAATAGGCCTTCAAAGTAATTTTGAGAATATTATTGAATAGCTGACAATTGAGGTGGAAAGTACATCTTTTTTAAAAGGAAGTCACAACTGTTTGCTTGTTAATGAGAAATGTTTCAGTTATTGTCACAGTCAGTGAATCGGCTTTATTTTTACTGTGGCTGTCGTTACTGTTTTTCAGAGGAAATGATTTCAGTTGTAAAGTGCCCTCATGTTCCATATTCTTTACATCTTGAAAATTTCCAATTTCGATTTGAAAGAGGTCTATGATCAATGATCTCCTGGCTACCCTCCAATCTATTCTCTAATTTAATGTGTTTAACTGATACTCTGCTTGCATTCTAGCTTTGAGCCCATCATCTCTGTATATCTGCATTGGCTCCAACCTCTAGAAACACTTGCATTTAAAAATTTTTGCCCTTTCGTATCCCCCCACTACCTGTATCCTACTCCCCAAAACAAAAAAAAAGTTACTAGCCACTTCCTGCATTACAAGACTTGGTGAGTTCTACAATTCTCCAATTCTAGCCTCATTTCCAGTTTGAATCTCCTCCTGTACCTGCTCCCTTCATGTAGCCCTTTGAAGATCCTTGAATGTTTTTGTTCTACTAAAGGCACTATATTATTGCAGTTTATTGGCTACCAGTGAGCTCCTTTAGCTGAGACTTGATGCTGTCTTGCTAAAGGACATTATGATATCATTGATGGCTGTGATCTGCTAAAGGCATCTCCATGAATACAGCATCTGTTGATCTTGTTTGGTGACCAATTAGCTTACGTTTGTTGATAGCACGTGCACTTTGTATTTCAGCTCAAATATAATTTGCTGGAAATGTTTTAAACCACCTTTTTACTGCTCTCATTTGAAGAGTCTGGTACATATTAAAGCTGGATGTTTATAGCCTTGGTTGCCAGAAGTGATTTCCTTATTTAAGTTTAAGATTAGTTGTATGATATCATAATTACTGTAAGTCACAAAGTGAAGTAGCTGACAATTCTCTAGCTAGCATTTCCCTCTTTTACTCAGGTTTTTACTCCGTTTCCTTTGTACGTACTTCTCCTCAAATGGAATCATAGAGCCCTACAATACAGATAGAGACCATTTGGTCCATCAAGCCTGTGCAGATGGTCCAAACAGCATCCCACCCAGCCCCTGCCCCAGTTATTCTGCATTTTACTGTGTTTAATCTATTTGTCCTGGACATGACAGGGCACCTTAACACAGCCAATCCACCTAACCTGCATGCCTTTGGACTGTAAGAGTAAACTGGAGCACCTGGAGGTGGTCTTGTGCAGATTTGGGGAGAACATGCAAACTCCATGCAGTTACCCAGGCTGGAATTGAACCCACATCTCTGGTTTTGTGAGGCAGCAGTGCTAACACTGACCCACAGTGTTGCCCTCTTTATAAGTTTTGTTCAACTGCCCTAGAATGCCTTCTGGTATTTCAAATGTGAATGTGTGATATGCATACCAGTTGAAAATTGAGTAGTTCTGCATCAATCATTCTGATGTGTACGTTATTATTTCATTCATGAATGTGGTTGCTGCTGGCTGGGCCAAAATTTATTGCTCATCCCAAGTGTTTCAGTCAAGGAACATTTTCTTCAACCACTGCGATCCATTTGGTGTATATAGACCCATAGGGTGGAAATTTGAGGATTTTGACCCAGTGGCACTGAAGGAACAGCTGATATAGTTCTCCGTCAGGATGCTGAGTGGCTTGGAGGGGAACTTGGTGTTCACATGTATTTATGGTCCTTGTCCTCGTAGATGGAAATGGTCATGGGTTTGGAAGATGCTATCTAAGGAGTCTTAGTTAATTTTTGGCGGTATGTCTTGAAGATAACCCACTCAGCAGCTGTGTGTACTGTTTTCTTCTGGAGGATTTCGAGCTTCTTGAGTGTTGGAGATGCTGTCATCCAATTAATTGGGGAGTACTCTTGACTTTAACCTTGTAGATGGTAGTTAGACTGTGGGGAGTCAGGAGGTAACTTACTTGAAAGATTCCTAACCTCTGACCTTGTGCAGTTACGGTATTTATCTGACAATTCAGTTTCTGGTCACTGGTAAACTCTAGACTTTTAGTGGGGGGGAGGTGGCGGTTCACTGATGGATATGCTATCGCGTGTCAAGGGGCAATGGTTAGATCTTCCTGTTTAAAGATGGTTATTGCCTGGCACTTGTGAATGTTACTTGTGACTTGTCAGCCTAAACCTGTATATTGTCTAGTTTTGTTCCATTTAGGCTTGGATTGCTTCAGTATCTGAGGAGTTGTGAATTTATTCAGAAACATCCTCATTCCTGACCAAATGATGAAGGATAGGTCATTAGTGAAGCATCTCAAGATCATGAGGCCAAGGACACAATCCTGAAGCATTTCTCTTAGTGGGCTTTGCATGTCAATTAATTATTTGGAAAATACCAATGATTTACTTGATTTTACTTTTAAAAATCTATAGTGATTTGGTGATGGTGGAAAAAACATGAGTTGAGCTTATGAGCTGTTCTGGATATAAAGAATAATCCTGCAGAAATGTCCTGGATCTCAATTTGAAAAAAAATGAGAGCGTTCATCCCAGTTTCTCTCGTAATGGAAAACTCTTTTTCTGTTATCTGTCTCGTTACTTTGGACTTCATGTAGATATATCAGATGCTTGAGCACTTTTAAAAAAAGAAATGTGGTGATTTATCTCCTCTTTAACATATTACTAAATTTCCCCCATTATTACATGATTCATTACTAGTTACCAGCTACCCTCTATTGCCTAAATCTTAGTTGTCAATGTATGAACTTGAACAGGAATGTCTGCAAGCAGTTGAACTGAGTATCACCTGTCATTTTGTTAAATGTTACAATCTCAGTGTCACCTTTGGCCATTTGGAGTCCAAGCCCAGGCTGACTTGAGTCTGCATGAGTTAGGTACCGAGCAAAGTCCATAGTCGGGTCAAGGGTAGTAATCTCTCTTCTGTGACCTGATTGCAACACCCCTTCCAGTAGATTATGCAGTGTTGGAGGTGCTATCTTTCAGATAAAAGATGAAGCTGTAGATGTTACACATTGCTGCTTTCTCCTGGAGGGTACCAAGTGTCTTGAGTGTTGGAGATGCTGTCATCCAGTTAATTGGGGAATAGTCTTACTTCTACATTGAGATGGTGGTTAGGCTTTGGGGAGTCAGGAGGTGACTTACTCAGGAGATTCTGAACCTCTAACCTGGTGTAATTACAATATTTATCTGACAAGTTCAGTTCTTTAAGTGGAGGTCATGGGACAATATTTTGAGAATTCCAAATGATTACCTGCTTGGGAATCAGAAGGCAAAAGGAAGAGTTTACAGGGATGTGGGCCCAATGCTGGCAAATGGGACTAGATTTATTTGGGATATCTGGTCGCAAGGACGAGTTGGACTGAAGGGTCTCTTTCCGTGCTGAACATCTCTGTGATTCTGTATACTTTGAATTTCAGATGAGAACATGTTGGAGTAGAAGATTTTCCAAAAGGTGTCTTATCTGCAGAATTGCTGTTGTATTTTCTCAAGTTGAGACACATGAACAAACTTGAATAACAATTCTCTGCAAGTAGGCAGGGAATTTCTATTGCACACTCAATTGATTGTACTTGCTCTAAGTCTTCTCTGCAATCATTGTCACTCTATTTTCATAATAAACTACATCATACACTAATAAAGATGCTGCAGTTAAATTGCCTGTATTTTTCCGCTTAGAAAATGGCAATATACTCCAGATCCTCTGTTTCTTTGCACTGAAATTAAATCCGAAATCATCTGATTTTTTTGTGTGGATACTGGTAATGTTGGGGTCACTAGCTGCTGCCAGTAAAAACAAGTATCCCAAAACCTAGAAGGAAGTGCTTCATGATGATCAGATGTCAGATGGTTGGTTAATTGAACAATGTTTTTAAAATAAATTTTGCAAAGAACATGCACTTGTGTGGAAACTTTCACAATTCGTCCCAAAGTTCCTTTCAACTAAATTTTTTTGGAAGTGTAGTCACTGTTCCAGTGTTTGAAGTACAGCAGCCAGTTTGCACTACAGAGGTAGTGACCAAATTCACCCTATCAGTTGATGGATTCATGTGGGCTGTTTGATGTAGCCAAATAGGCCCCTTAGTTTGTCAACTTATTGAAACTGACAGCATTTTCAACATTGCAGCCTCTTGTCAATAGTGTAAAGGTGGTGTCAGCGTAGATTATATGCTTGTCTCTGGAATCAGACTCAAACCCATTACCTTTTGATTTGTCCAAGTGTTGGCTACTGAGTTGTGGCTGACATTCTAAAACTTGTAATCGTTCACCTGGTTTATAGAAGCATTCAATCATTGAAGGGTTTTGAAATAATAATGAAGTAGGAACTTTGAGGTTATCTTTTTTCAGAGCTGTGGGAAAGGAAAACAGGAAATGGACTCATTTGAGAGCTCATTTATAGAGCCAGTGAAGTTATGATGAGCCAAATGGATATTTCCTATGCTGCATCGTTTCATTATTCATTTCAACAGTTGTTGGATGTGGGTTTTTGTAGTGTGTGTATTGTGAATTGCAGTCAAGTAATGCGGATGCTTTAGTGAGTAGCTGCACCAGTGAGCAAGAGGAAGTTGGTTTCTGCTAAATGCAATGTTTTTACCTGAAATGGTAATATTCAAATGCCTCGCTGGCAATAGCAGGAAGTTGAGTACAACCAAAAGTACAGATCGAGAAGTGTTCAAGCAAGAAAAGCTTAGAAGATGTGCTTATTCTGCAATAATGAAAATTGCAACTGCATTTTTCAAACTTTTCTGATCCTGTCCCTTCTGTATGCTCCTCCGAGACCTGCTGAAGGAGCTATGGCATTACCCCTTAGTAGCAGCTGGTTTGTTCTCAGAGGTGCAGAATTCTATAACTAACATTGCAAAGATTATCAAGATGTGATCTGTTTCTATTTTTAATGGACATTAGCGGGTAAATGCTTCATTGCAGACTGCTGACGTAACATCGGCTGCCTCGATTTCTCCACCCCCTCACCCACTCCAACTCACCCCCCTCAGAACATGCAGTGCTTCACTCTCTCCGTACCGACCCCTGGTTCACCATTAAACCCACTGACAGAGGTGGGGCGGTGGTAGTCTGGAGAACAGATCTCTGTCGCAGAGGCCGAATGCCAACTCCCCGACACCACATCCTAGCTCCCACAACCTCACTGCGACCCATCATGCCAAAATCACTTGCACTGTCTGTGCCCTCGTTGCCTCTGGTGATCTCCTCTCCCACTGCCTCTAAACCATGTCATCCAGCCCCACACTGCCTGGTCCTACCTGATCCTCAAGATTTACAAGCCCAACTATCCTGGCCAACCCATCATCTCAGGATGCTCCTGCCCCACTGAACACACCTCAACCAACCTCGACTCCATCCTATCACCCTTGGTTCAGACACTTCCACCTACGTCTGCGACACCAACCATGCCCTCCACCTCTTCAGTAACTTCCAGTTCCCCAGCCCCAAGCGCTTTATCTTCACTATGGACGTGCACAAGGATGACCTCCAGGCCCTCCGCTTCTTCCTCTTCAATAGACCCATCCAGGCCCCCGACACCAATATCCTCCTCACCGAACTGGTCCTCACCCTTCCTTTTAACTCCTCCCATTTCCTTCAAGTCCAGGGGCTGGCCATGGGCACCTGGATGGGCCCCAGCTACATCTGCCTCTTTATTGGCCATGTCGAACAGTTTTGTGCCACAACTGTTCTGCTGTTACATCGATGACTGCATTGGTGCAGCATCCTGCCACCAGGCTGAACTGGAGCAGTTCATCGACTTCGCCCATAACTTCAACTCCACCCTCAAATTCACTTTGTCTATCTCAGATACCCCCCTCTCCTTTTTTGACCTCTCCGTTTCCATCTCCAGTGACAGCCTCCAGATGAATGTTTACTACTTGGACTACACCTAGTACCTTGCAAGAACTCTGTCCCATTTTCCCAATTCCTCCGCCTCCACTGCATCTGCTTGGACGAAGGAACATTCCATTCTCAAGCAGCCCAAATGTTCACCGATTTGGAACAACGTGCTTTCCCTCCGTCTGTCATCCAGCCATTCCTCTACTGCAGCACCTCCATTCCCCGTTCCACTACTCTAAATTCCCCCCCCCTCAAATGCAATAAAGACAGAAGCCCCCTTGTCCTCGCCTACTACCCTGCCAGTCTCTGTGTCCAGCACATCATCCTTAAACATTTTTGCCAACTCCAACTCCAGCTCTACTACCAAGAGCTGCCCCCTGACCCCCACAAGCCCCAGGTACCTTCCCCTGTAACCAGGAAAGATGCAAACCTGCTGGCACACCACGCCCCTCACTTACATCCTGGCCTTCAAACAGTTCACCTGACTCTCCTGCAACCTAGTTTACTGTATCCAGTGCTCCCGATGTGGTCTTCTCTACATTGAGGAGACCAAATGTAAACTCGGGGAACATTTCGCCAAGCATCTCAGCCTGGCCTGCAGAGGCTGACTGGACCTCCCAATCACTGCCCATTTTAATTCCCCTTTCCACTCGCTTTCTGATATGACCATCCTTGGCCGCCTCCATTGCCACAACAAACCAAACTGTAAATTGGAGGAACAGCACGTCATTTACTGCCTGGACAGCCTCCAGCCTAAAGAACTCAACACTGAGTTTTTCAATTTCAAATAACCTCCCTTCCCATCCCCGACTCCCTTCCCGGCCCCACTCCTTTCCTTCCACTCCTCCCTGCCACCAACCAGATTCATATCTCTCATACAGGTCAGACCCTCTACCTGTCTTCACCTCGCCCCACTTCACCACACTGCCCCTGCCACCCCCTTTATCTGCAGCTCCCCCTCCACCCACACTCAGTCCTGAAGAAGGGTTACACCCGAAACATCGACTTCACCACCACCTGTTGCTGTCTGGCTTGCTGTGTCCTTCCAGCCTCTTGCTTGTCTACTATGAGTGAGTACATAGCATCTGTTTCAGAGCTTCCAAAAATGGGAGTCAGAACTTTAAGTGATGTTGCAAACTGAAATTTTGAGATTGTAAGGGCTGAGGCAGCAATGAATGTGAGTGGGCTCTAACAGATTAAAATCTGTACTCCTGCTCTAACAAGCTCGTTCTCTCAGCCCATCCTCACCCTCATCATGAAAAGGTTGGTGTGACAATTTTTAATTCTGTGGGATCACAGTGGAAAGCAGTCTGGGACACAAACTGTGCTGAGCCTCCACCAGAAGGAACAACGTGGCACATTGGTACTGCAATAACAGATTGTACTTATTTATATAACACTTTTCTTGTAGTGATGTTTATGAACGATTAACAAATAAAATTTAGCAGGAAGATGCAAGATATTAAGACCGATATTGAAAAGGTCTGTCAGCTAAGTTTCAAGTGACTTAGAGGAAAGAAGTGGGGTATTTGAAGAAGATAATCCCAGATTCATAGAGTCATACAGCATGGAAACAGATCCTTTGGATTGGGGCCTTGGCAATAATATCTGAATTCCTGCTCCAACAGGCCCCTCGTCCCTCAGCCCCATCATCCCCACTCTTGCAATTGTTACACTTTGGGTTGCCAATGCAAGAGCAGTTTTTAAAAAGTGATGGTCAAGTGGCTAGAATTGGAGAACAGTATTAAGGCTATAGAAGATTAAAGTTAGGTGAAGTCAGACCACAGATGGATTTAAAAACAAGGTTGCACGTTGTAACATTAAGGGATTGGATAGTGTGCATTAAAATTAAAGCTAGGGCTTCAAGAATGGTATCAGAATTGAATTGTTTGTGTCAAAGATATTGAGCCTGAGGCCTTGCCATTGAAAAGCTGTTGGTATTTTGAGTCATTTGTAAAACCTGAGACTTTTGAGACAGGATTACCAATGGCTTCCAAATCAGAGACTGCCAGATTGGTCATGATTCAGTACACTAGCATAACAGGCTCAGGTGGGTGAATAATTTCCTCCTGTTCATCTTGTCCTAGAAGTTCCAAGAGTACTGCAAAGTGGCATAATCAGATAAAAATGGACATAGAATAAAATCAAGATTGAAAGCTAATTTTATGGAGATAGCAGTGGAAAGTTTGAAACACTCGTCCAGGTGTCTGTTGGGGATGAGAAACAGGTGCTTTATTTTGCCCTTGATTGCATCAAGCTTGAGTTACAATTGTACCTTTCCAAAAAGTGGAGACTGCACTGGCACTTTCTCGAACTATGCCAGATTGCCATACTCTGGCTCCCAGAGACTTTCCAATAATTATGAGACTGATCCAGTAAATTTCCTGGTTTGTGATGGCCTTTGGTGGGAATTCAGTGATGCTGGCAATGATGAGCAATTTTTCTTGTTATTTACTGCCTGGCATTTATCTGATTTGAATATCATTCACCACTTTCAGCCCAAATTTGGATGTTGCCCAGGTCGTTACCTTGTGCAAGGTGGACTGCATCATGATCTGTGAAGTGATTGTTGGGCTGTGGGTTGATTGATGGTTTTGAAAATAATGTCATGTAATTTCTGATTTAGCTACAGGAGAACTAGAATCCATGTACCATGAGACATTCTCAGTAATGCAAGGCAGAAGTGTGTCTCACTGAAGTGTTCCCGGAAGTCTGTTCATCGGTGATCTAATCTACCTCAGTATTGATGTAGATTATGTTTGAAATTATGTTAGGCTTTGAGTGAAGTTACGATTGTTGTTGCTCAAACTCATTTGAGTATTGATTCAAGTATTATCTTCCATGAACAAGCATGGCCAGGCAGCCTTGTAGAACAAAGTCGTTTCATGCAGCTGTCCTTGCATTAAAGTATTGCTGTAGTCAAGTTTTATTAATATCGCTGAAAATGATTTTGCTACCAAAGAAATAGTCACGTTGCTGTTCAGTCCACAACTTGAGGAAATAGAAATATCCTGTACAACTACAGTAAAATATCCCAACTATAATATTCCTCTCCCCTTGAATTAAACAATATGCCACTTGCCTTCCTTAAAACCTACTGTACTTGCAAGCTACAATTCTAGATGACATAGAATAATATTAATAAGAGTTATTCTATGCACTGAAGCAAGATTGTTGCTCCATGCTGTATGTTAGTCTGCAATGGAGCAGGGTTATTGCTGCATGCTGTTGTTAGTCAATATTGGAGTGAAGCTGCTGCTCTGTATTGTCCCTTTACTCTAAACTGGAGCATGGGTTTTGCTGCATACTCTTGTTAGTTTGCACTGGGAGACCAAATTCTTGCTGCGTGCTGTCATTTTTTTTGTCGTTTGTAGGATATGGGCATCACTAGTTGAGCCAGCATTTGTTGACCTAAGTTGTCTTTGAGAAGGTGACTAAGGTGGTGAACTGCCGCCTTGAACCACTGCAGTCTACGTGCTGTGTTGATCCACAAAGCTGTTAAGGAATTCCAGCATTTCGACCCAGCAACAGTGAAGGAATGGAAATCTATTTCCAGATCAGGTTGGCAAGTGGTTTCGAGGGGAAATTGAAAGTAGTGGTATTCCCATGTATCTGCTGCCTTTGTTCTTCTAGGTGGAAGTGGTCTTGGATTTGCAAGATGCTTTGTAAGAATCTTTGCATTTTTAAGGTGAGTCTTGTAGGTGGTACACACTAATGCTCCTGATAGTTGGTGATGGATGGCATGAATGTCTGTTGATGTGGTACCAGTCAAGTGGGCTGCTTTGTCCTGGATGGTGTCAAGCTTCTTGCGTGTTGTTGGAGCTGCACCCATCCAGGCAAGTGGGGAATATTCCATCACTCTCCTGACTTGTGCCTTACAAGTCTTAGGCAATCTTTGGAGAGTCAGGAGTTACTTGCTGCAGTATTCCTAGCTTCTGACTTGGTCCTGCAGCCATTCTTTTATGTGGTGAGTCCAGTTAGGTTTCTGGTCAATGGTAACCCCTAGGAAGTAGGGTGGAGGATTCAGTGATGGTAACACCATTGCATGTCAAGGAGTAGTGATTAGATTGTCTTTTATTGAGATGTCATAGTCACAGCACACAAATGCCAGGCAGTTACTTGCCACTTGTCAGCACATTGTCCAGGTTTTGTTGCATTTGAACGTGGGCTAATTGAGTATCTGAAGTTGTGAATGCTTTTTCTATTCGTTCACAGGATGAGGGCATCGCCACGTAAATCAGCATTTATTGCCCTTGCCTAATTGCCTAGGGGGCAATTAAAAGTTGACCACATTGCTGTGGGTCTTGAGTTGCATGTAAGCCAGACCTGGTAAGGTCAGCAGATTTCCTTCCCAAAAGGGTATTAGTGAACCAGATGGGTTTTTCCAGATAATTGACATGGATTCATTGTCATCTTTAGACTCTCCGTTCCACAATTTTACTGAATGCAAATTCCACTACCTGTTATGACCTGGGACCTGGCTTCACATCAGGTCATTACATGACCTCTGGATTAATAGTTCAACAATAATACCACTCAGCTGTTGCCTCCCGAAAATGCCATGTTGTGTGGAGATGCCGGTGTTGGACTGGGCTGGGCAAAGTTAAAAGAATCATACAACACCAGGTCAGAGTCCAGCAAGTTTATTTGGAAGTACTAGCTTTCAGACCGCTGTTCCTTCATCAGTTATAAATTCTGTGTCTTATGATCCTGCTCCATAGCTACCTGATGAAGGAGCAGCGATCTGAAAGTTAGTACTTACAAATAAACCTGTTGAACTATAACCTGTTGTTGTCTGATTTCTAACTTTCCCCAAAGTGCAACATTGCACAAACAGTTGTGGGCATCCCCACTTAGACTTTGATAGAGGGAAGGTCATTGAAGCAGCTCAGGGTGGTTATGCCTAAGACACTACACTAAGAAACTCGTGCAGAGATGTCCTGGAGCTGAGATGACTGACCTGTAACACCCGCAACCTCCTTCCTATATGCCAGGTATGACTACACCCAGTGGAGAGTTTACTCCCTGATATCCATTGATTCCAGTTTTGCAAGGTCTCTTTGCTGCCACACTCGGTCGAGCGCCAAGGGCTGTCACTCTCGCCTCCCCTCTGGAATTCAGTTCTTTTGTCCATGTTTGAACCAAGGCTATAATGAGGTGAGGAACTGAGTAGCTCTCTTGGAACCCGAACTGAGAGTCACTGAGCAGGTTATGCTGAGCAGGTGCTGCTTGATAGCTCTGTAGATGACACTTTACATCACGTTATTGATCTCGAGTAGACTGGGACAGTGTCCTGTTTTGTGTGTACAGGGCATACAAAGAGACCTTGGAGTACAGGTTCATTGTTTCCTAAAAGTGACTCACAGGTAGATAGGATAACAAAGAAGTCGTTTGGTATCCTTGCCTTTAGTGGTCAGTGCATTGAGTAATGGAGTTGGGAAGTCATGTCGTGGCTGCACAAGGCATTGGTTAGGCCACTGTTGGAATACAGCATGCAACTCTGGTCTCCCTGCTGGAGCAAGGATGTTGTGAAACTTGAAAGAATTCAGAAAAGTTTTAGAAGGATGTTGCCAGGGTTGGAGGGTTTGAGCTGTAGAGAGGCTGAATAGATGGGGCTGTTTTTCCTGTAGCACTGGAGGCTGAGGGGTGTGGATAGGGTAAATAGATAAGGTGTTTTCCCTGGGGTGGGGCAGTCCAGAACTAGAGGGCATAGGTTTAGGGTGAGGGGAGAAATTTAACAGGGACCTCGGGGGCAACTTCTTTACGCAGAGGGTGGTGCATGTATGGAATGAGATGCCAGCAGAAGTGGGGAGGCTGGTACAATTACAACATTTAAAAGGCATCTGGATGGATATACAAATATGAAGATTTTAGAGGGATATGGGCCAAGTGCTGGCAAATGGGACTAGATTAATTTAGGATATCTGGTCGGCATGGACGAGTTGGACTGAAGGGTCTTTCCATGATGTACATCTCTATGACCTGAACGTTTTCCCCACCGTTGAGTACTGTAGATGCCAGTGTTGCAAATGTACTGGAACGCTTTGCGTGGAGTGGCAAGTTCCAGAGTGCAAGTCTTCAGTACTATTTCCAGAATTTTCAGAACCCATAATCTTCGCAGTATCCAGTGCCTCCAACCATTTCTTGGTATCACATGGTGTGAATCAAATGGCTGAAGCCTGGTATCTGGAATGCTGAGGACCACTGGAGGAGGCTATGATGGCTCATCCTCTTGACACTTGGCTGAAGATTGCTGCAAATGCTTCAGGCTTATGTTTTGGACTGATGTGTTGGGCTACCATCATTGAAGATGATGGGGATATTTGTGGAGCCATCTCCAATGAATTGCTTAACTGTCCACCACCACTCACAACTGGATGTGGCAGGCTGCAGAGCTCCAATCTGTTGGTTGTGGAATGCTCAGCTCTGTCTATCATTTGCTATTTATGCTATTTGGCATGCGAGTAGTCCTGTTTGGTTTCCAGGTTGACATCTCATTTTTAGGTATTCTTGCTGCTGATTCTGTCATGCCCTCCGGCACTCCATTGAACCAGGATTGATCCCATGACTTGATGGTAATAGTTGAGTGTGGGGTATGCTAGGCCATGAGGTTGCATACTGTGATGGAGTACAAATCTGCTGCTGTTAATGTCCCACAGTGGCTCGTGGATGCAGAGTCTTGAGTTGCCACATCTGTTCAATGCCTGTCCCATTTAGCACAGTGCTAGTGCCACACAGCACGATTGAGGGTGTTCTCAATGTCATGGTGAGACTTCGTCTCCACGTGGGCTGTGCTGTGGTCACTCTTATCGAAGCTGTCATGGGTAGATGTATCTACAGGTGGCAGGTTGCTAACCACGTAGTCAAATATGCTTTATCCTCTTGATTCTCTCACCCCCTGCTGCAGACCCAGTCTAGCAGCAATGTCTTTTACGACCCAACCAGCTCAATCAGTCATGCTGCTGCCAAGCACTCGCTGGTGAATATTAAAGTCCCCAGCCAGAGTGCGTTGTGTGTGTTTGCAATGAATGCTGGCCAAGACAGTGATGTCCACATCCTTTGATTTCTTCAAAAACAATTCCACACCTGGGCAGGGTTGCTGATGAGTACTATGAATTGGGGTGGTTAGTTTTTTTAAAGTACGATTCCTAACTTTCTAAATCCCAAAATTTATTCCTGCTGTCTTAAAAGTTAGCAAGTATTGAACAAAGTTCTTCAAAGGAAGACAAAAAATAGAGACCTTGTTCTGAAGTAAATATACAATATAATCTATAATCCAGTGTGCTGTCACTATGCAGTTAGAAGACTAGGTCAGAAAGAAAAACACAGCGATATAATTTTCACAACATATGCTAGCTGGAAGTTGAACTGCTGATTTTGCATTAGATTATTAAAGGCAATGGTGACAATTTAATTAGAATTGCAGAAATGAGTTTCTATTTTCACCCTCTGCCACTGGGACGTTTTCTGTTCAAGAACTGGTTGGTCTGGCAAGAATGGAGATATCACCATTATGTTGAACAAGCCAAAGGGGTCCATTGCTTCTATGCTGTTTTAGTTTTTACCTTGTCTGTCTCATCCAGATGTTCGTTATTGTAGGGCACATGGTATATCTTCCACCAATATTCTCACCTGATATTTTACAAATTGGATAGTGTTTACATGATATTTAACACAAGGCATCACCTTAAATCATCCAGTGAGATTATTTGAAAGAAGAATAGACAAATTCTATTCTGTTCAAGATGTATCACTCAAAGAATAACCTTTAAACGAATTATCTGATCTAAATCATGTTTATTTGTGAGGTATTGTTATGAGCAGATTGACCTTTACAACATGAACCAAGCTGCAGAAGTATTTTTCTGGCAGTTGAGTCGTAAAATTTCTGTGAAACAAATTTCTTCATCGATCAGACCCTCTAGGAGTGAGTGTATAATTGAAAGGTTTGAAATTGTGTTTACAGCCACTTTGACTTTCAGCATTAGGAGTTGAAGCCTGTGATCAATCAAGTTGAGGCAAGAACAGAAATTGTTGAGCAGAGAACACAGTAAATTCATATTGACTGCTGGCTGTTTTTGGTGACACTGTGTGAAACTTCCTGTGTGAGAAACAAGTGCATTGTGTGTACAGAAGCACTGGAATGTGCCACTTGTACATTTGCACTGGGCTCTTCTTGCCCTCAATGCGATTACCTTCTTTCCCCATATTCTCCCTGCTCTACCCCAACATGCACTCCCATCGTTCAAATAAACAACCATGTTTGCAATGTATTGTAATGACAAGATCTAGCCATCGGGTTGAAGTTGCCTTCAGTGAACCTCAGCATTATGAAATTCACCATTTAGGGAAGCAGCATTGCAGCTGTCAGCAGTATCTGTACTTTCATCTAGTTCAACATTTAAAGTACAAATATGTAGATTGTGGGCAGTGAGTACTTAAATTAGTGGGTTAGTAACTCGGATGTCAGATAAGTATTCCAGACAGTATGCTAATTACCATCATGGCAGTTGACAGTTCCTCTTTGCTGCTCTTGCAGCTCCGCCCTTCATAGATTTTGTATCTTGAGGAGCAGCATGAACAAGAGAGGAGAATATGGGTTTTGAACTGGAGTAGCCTATGCAAGAGAAAGAGAGTTTCTGAAAGGAGCAGCAGTAACTTAGCTGTTCTGCCTTCCACAGATATTAGGTGCGGGAGTGCATTTCTTTGCCTACCTGTGTTTCAGTTTTCATGGGCAATTCTGGCTCTTTTGGAGGCAATCTTCTTCATCCTTTCCTGACCCATGAACTTTGAGTGTAGCTTCGTAAATAGCAGACTGAGAGAATAGACTGTTCACGTTGGTAAATTTTTTAAAAATTCATTCGTGGGTCATGGATGTCGCTGGCTGGCCAGCATTTATTACCCATCCTTAGTTGCCCTTGAAGGTGGTGAGCTCCCTTGGCCTATAGTTGCCATGAGAGAATTCCAGGATTTTTGATCCAATGACAGTAAAGGAATGGCGGTTTCCCTGTCAGGATGGTGAGTAGTTTGGAGGGGACCTTGCAGGCAGTGGTATTCCTTTAGCAATTGAAAGAGAATTGTTTGCACAAGATTATCTGCTCAGCTCCTGTCTGAAATGTGCCTAGACAGCAGGTGGGGTTTTGTTTTGACATGGCACCTCTGACAGTGAAGGACTAAATAACATTTTCACTTGTCAAACTAGATTATGTACTTCAGCCCTTTTTGATTTGAAAGAAGTTTAAAAATATATTAAAAAGCAAATAGTGAGTCAATTTGCTGCTCACATCTCTCTCTGTGGTCTGTATGTGCTGTTAGTTTTGAATGCCTTCAGATACTTCCTGTGCTCAATCTGCTTCAGATTATGTGGCAATGAAAAAATCACCCTCCATTTCCTAACTTTGAGATAAGACTGTTTCTCACTGGCTTCAAACAGTTCAGCTCCAAAGTGGCTGACAGCAACTAAGCAGTGGGCAAGATTCTCAAGTGCAGCACGTGTCCAACTATACCAAGACACTCTACTGTTCACATTATTTTCACAACGTTTCACTTGTCATAAAAGCTGGTCAAAATGGTAATAATGATGAAGTTGATGTTATATTGACTGCCAAATTTATGATGTCTCTGGGCCGCCTGCTGGGTGGCATCCTAGAATATTTAGTGAATTAACTACAAAAACAGTTGTAGTAATCTCTAAGAATGTTCAGATTCTGGCAAAGTTCCAAACAATTAGAAATCTACCATTGTACTTTAAAAGCGAGACAAAAAAAAATAACAGTAGGCCAATTACACAGTAACATAGGAATATGAATTCAGTCCCTCAGAGCCTGTTATGCCATTCTGTGCAATAATGGCTGATCTGTGGCCTAACTCCATGTACCTGCCTTTGGCTCATTTCCCTTACAAAATTATCTTTCTCAGATGTAAAACTAACAATTGATCTAGAATCCACTGTCATTTGTGGAAGAGTTCCAAACCCCTGCCACCTTTCGTGCAGAATTATTTCCTAACATCTCTCCTGAATGGTATGTCCCAAATTCTCAGAATACGCCTCTTAATTTCTGAATTTCCACTGGTTGAGGCGTAGTTTGTCTTCATCTATCCTGTGTGTTCCTGTTATCTTGAAGACTTTGTGTCTGTTATTTGGAAAATGTTGGTATCTATTATAGATTATGTAATAGCCGAGCATTTGGAATTACGTAAATGATCAAGCAGAGTCAGCACAAGGAGAAAATCATGATTGACAAATAAATTAAATTCTTTTAAGGTAAGAACTAGGATAAATAAGTGGGTAGCAGTGGCTGGAATTTAGTAATGTTTCACATTAAGCAACAGAAAAACAGAACCCATGGTGTTGGAGGTAGTGTATCAGCATGGACAGAGCATTAACTACTTAATAGACTCAAAATTGGGATAAGGGGTCATTTTCAGAAAGGTAACCTGTAACTAGTAGACTGCCACAAGGATCAGTGCTGGATCCATAATTCATTAAAGTATGTCTTAATGACTTGGATAAGAAAAGTGTACAATAACCACGTTTGCACATGACACAAATATTTGGAAAGACAAATGGTGAGCATGATGTGAGGAATCTGTCGAGGGATATAGTCAGTTTCCTCATCTCGCCTCCCCTTCCATCCCAGATCCAACCCTCCAACTCAGCACCACCCTCTTCAAATGTCCTACCTGTCCATTTTCCTTCCACTTACCTGCCACCCCCCTCCCCCCAAGGGCTTATGTCTGAAATGTAGATTCTCTTGCTTCTCAGCTGCTGCCTGACCTGCTGTGCTTTTCCAGCACCACATTTTTTTGACTCTGATCTCTGATTTGTAGTCTTCAGTTTCTCTTGACTGTAGAGGGATATAGACAGGTTAAGTAATGCATGAAAACTTGACAATATAATATGGGAAAATGAAGTTATGCATTTTGGCAGGTAGAGTAGAGGAGTTGTTTAAATGGTGAAAGCCTGCACAATGGGATTTGAGACCCCATGTGAGATGTGCATAAGCAAGCAGGGAAAGAGTCAAGTTCTGAGTTTTGTAAAACAAGAGGTTCAGGTGAGCATGACTCAGATCAGATAAGTACTTGTAGTTAACAATAGGGTGCTGGAGGTGAGGGTAATAGGTTAACAAGGTAGAGAAGCAATCATTATGTAGAGCCATTTAACAACTTTGGAAACATTCAGTATGTAAGGTCAGTTTAACAACGTGAGAAGTATTCATTATGTGAAGCCAGTTAAGATTAAAAACATTCATTGTGTAACACAGATGGCTTAATCTTTGCTATTGACACTCGCTGATTGTAACAGCCACAGTATGTTGCCTTATTTGGATGCTCATCCCAGTAAAACGACTATATTATTCATTAAGAAACTGCTCTTCCAGAGAAGACCAAGAAATCATGTTTCTGTGCACATGGGCAATCATTCTCACTCCCTCCAGAGCTCAGAATAAAGATGAAGGAAGTAAAACTACACACTGTCTCTGAGCGTTTTGCTTCAACTGAGGATGTTATCGTCCTGCTTCCCCCCTCATTCGAAGCAAAACGCTCAGAGACATAGTGTAGTTTTACCTCCTTCATCTCTATAACTCTAACTGGCACCATATGAATTTATAGTCAATAAACTGGAAAATATATTCTTCAAATACAGGAAATTTACTGCATTTACTGACAGACTAGTCAGTTGAGGGTCCAAGAGAGAAGATTCTCTACCAGTAACTTTTATTTAAGGCAAAGTTACGTTATTATTTAAGTAATTTATGCATTAAATAAAGTATTATAGTGATGTATAAACTCCTTGCATTATGTTTCTATTACTTAGTGTTTGCGATTTTACATTGATTATGTAGACTTCTTGATCAACCAGAATATTTGATTAGCCCACATCCTCCTGGTCCCATAGGTGCCATTTAATAAAAGGTTTGCTACAAAACTTGCCTGAAATAAGGAGACCAAAGTCTTTCAGTATTCCAGTCATGGTCTGACTTGTGCCTCCATTTTAGTAAGACCTTTTGTGATTTATGCCCGTGACAGCAATGCTGGTGTAATCGGCAGGATCCAAATGGGTAGTTATGATCGGGCAGTGTTAGCGGGTGCTCGGAATATTAGTGTCTTGAGATGGACCGACCCACAAGATAAGGTTTTAAACCTTGATCCCTCTCAATATTCCTGTATGCCGGAGACAGTCCGCTTCTTCAATTGTTCTCTATTCTATGGATTCCTCGATTGGTAATTAGTTCAGTCGAGAGAGACAGTTTTGCAAATGCGCTGGCAGGCAGAAATTTGAATCCTCCGCGCTGCATTGGGGAAGGAGGGGGGAGCGGGTGTGATTGAGGTTCAAGTCCTCTGCACGGTACTGGAGTTTGAGTCCCCTTTGGTGGGGGGGTGGGGCTGCTGATTGAGGTTAGAGTCCTCTATGCGTTACTTGGGTTCAAGCTCTCTGTATTTAAGCGATGTTTGAGCTCTCTGTGTTTAAGTGGGGTTTGAGCCCTAGTGAGGAGTAAAGTGAGAAAGGGATTAAAATCCCCTCGTGACAAAATTTGAGACTCTGCAAGTCTTTGTTCTGAGGGAGGAGAGTGGCTTGGAGTGCACCATGTGGTCCACTGCAAGGGCTTTCTCTTTTTATAAGTGTGGTTTCAGTGAGAAGATGCAAAAAAAAGCTGAAATTAAGGTTGTACTTATACTTGGGTTGAAAAAGGAAAGCTTCAATGTAAATTGTGCCATGCTGAGAGTGTTTGATGTTTAAAAATGTTGGTTTGTTAAAATACTGGTTCAGAAAATCCTTTTAAGTAATTGTTTTGCCTTGTTTGAATCAGGATCTCAATTCAGTGTATTTTGTGGACTGTATAGTGGGACTGATTTTGTTTTCAGATTGAAATTGTACAACATTATGTCCTTTTAAAATTATCAAGCTTGTAACCTTATAACTAATTGATTGAGTGTCTTGAGCCCCTGATTTGTTTGAAATTCTACAATGCCTGTTTGAAAAAAAAACAGCTGGGTCATGCTTTAGCCAGATGAGAGTTTTGTATTAAAATATCTCTGCTGCTGCTGTACAGAGTGTTTACAAAAATAAGGGTCCATTTTGAGTTTGATGTTTTGTTAAGATTTTCTAGAGAATATCAGAACTTTTCCCTGGGGTCGGGGAGTCCAGAACTAGAGGGCATAGGTTTAGGATGAGAGGGGAAAGATATAAAAGAGACCTAAGGGGCAACTTTTTCACGCAGAGGGTGGTACATGTATGGAATGAGCTGCCAGAGGATATGGTAGAGGCTGGTATAATTGCGACATTTAAGAGGCATTTGGATTGGTATATGAATAGGAAGGGTTGGGAGGGATATGGGCCAGGTGCTGGCAGGTGGGACTAGATTGGGTTGGGATATCTGGTTGGCATGGACAGGTTGGACCGAAGGGTCCATTTCCATGCTGTACATCTCTATGACACTATGACTCTATAACTTGAGGCTGAGCTGCTTAAATTCTGTTAATTATTGTTAAGACTTCATTGGCTCCATTCATATTGCAAATTCAAGGAATGTTGATCTCTCCCAAAATTGTCAGCTGCCTCTTCAATTGCTAAAGCATAGGAAAACATTTTGTTGTTTTTCTTGCTGTACCAGACTTTTTAAATACTTTTCCTGACAGTTTTCACATTAGCCTGGTATTCATTTGTCAAAGGAAAATAATTTTTGAATAACCTGAATGGAGGTACCCGAGGGTTTGATTTTAGTACCATTGATTGTTGTTTATAATTGACTGAATTGTTTAGGCAGTACAAGTTAGAAGTTTATGGCCTGTATAAAACTTGATAATGTCATAAATAATGACCAGAGTAACAGACTTTAAGAATTCAAAGAATGTTGAAATAGGCATGCAGAATTTAGTGTAGTTAAATGTGTTACTATCTTCATACTGATAACCACATTGACAAGGAAGGAATGAGAGAGGAAATGCAAAGATACTTTCAGCAGCTAGCATCTTCTCTAGAATTTCTCCATTCACAAGTAAAGCACGCCTTCGGACCACTGCCCATCCCTCCACAACCTGATCCAATGGATTCAATCAGCTCCCCTGTCATGACTATGAAAAGTGAATAAGTTAACAGTGAAGAGGAGGTCAGTATGCTTTCTGTTAGTGGCCTTCCTCTGGACATTAAACCACGTGAGCTTTACCTTGTCTTTCGACCATTGAAGTGATATGAAGGTTCACTGATCAAGTTAACATCACAACAGCCAGTTGGCTTTGTTCAGTTTAACACAGCGCGAGCAGAAGCAGCAAAGAATGCTCCGTTCACCTATGCTGCTGCTGCAGCTACTGCACACTCAGATGTGCTGGTATCCTCCACCTCAAGCATTTCTGGAAGGATGGAAATCTCGTCAGTTTTGAGAAGCATTTAACTGCCCTTATCCAAAAATTCAGATTTCTCTGAAGAGTGATGCAAGGACAGGCTGAATTTAGTTTCCAGGTTGGACTTTACTAAACATTTGGAGAACTGGCTCGTTTCCACTCTGCTTGGAGGGGTTGGAGTGGTCACGAAGGACTGTGGTTTTAAGAACTTTACTGGTAGATTTTTTCCCCCACTTGGAGAGGATTCTTCAAATTCCATTTACTATAACAGACTAGTTTTTTTGTTGTTATAATCATTGTATGCTGTGTATCAATAACTTAAATACTGGCTGTCAGAGTCTTATGAAAGCTGGTAGTGCCGTCCACGTGGTTATCATGAAATGATAAAAGGAGGGAATGAGAATGTGGATAGAGTATAAGCAAGCAGGGAAAGAGTCAAGTTCAGAGTTTTGTGAAACGAGATATTCAGCTGAGCATGTTAAAAACTTAGTTAACAATAGAGTGCTGGAGGCAAGGGTAGTAGGTTAACAAGGTGGAAAAGCATTCATTATGTAGAGCCATTTAACAAGATGAGGTATATTTCAGTGTGTAAGGTCAGTTTAACAAAGTGAAAAGTATTCATTGTGAAGCCAGTTATTCATTGTGTAACAGCAGATGGTCTAACCTTTACTATTCACACACGCTGATTATAACAGTCGTCCAATCAATATGTATGTTACTGTATCTGGATGCTCCTCCCTGTGAAATGACTATATAATTCAGTAGGAAACTGCTCTTCCAGAGAAGACCATGAAGTCATGTCCCTGTGCACATGGGTGATCTTTCTGTCTCCCTCTAGGGTCCAGAATAAAGATGAAGGAGGTAAAACTATTGAGTCTCTGAGCGTTTTGCTTCGAGGAGGGGTGCAATGGGACAACAGTACTTTTACCTCGTACTTTATCCTCTGCATAGTGTAATCCAACTGTATTTGACTGCTCACTGCGCCATTCCTGCACAAACCCACATAGCTCAGATTTCTTCCCAGAAGAACAGCTAATATCAGCACTAAGAACATAGAGTTTGCTTCTATTTCTGTCTTATGTGAACTGACTTCCAATCTCTCACCTTTGAGCTCCTCTGAAGTGACCCATTGAAAGCCCTGTAACTAACTCCACCCTAATCATAAAACAAACCAAGCTCTAGTCTGTTTAGCTCCCAGATGAAACAAGATTGGATGCTTTTACTGGTGTGACAATTTCTAAGCAGAAATGCATTCAATGAACTTGTTTTTGAATATTCAAAAACAATAACCCCTTGGAAATAAAAGAATGCCCTGAATGTTCATCTACACAGAATGCTAGCTGCCTTAGCACAAAGAATGCCACCAAAATGAAGGGTTCATTACAATCCGCCTTAAGCCTAGTAATTGCATTCCCTGACCAGTGTGCTAGTTTTGCACAGCTGAAGATGCCTAATGTTAACTTTGATATTTTGGTATTCTAAACACAAACAGTTAGTGAATCACCCTTCAACATCTCTAATTGAAACTTTCTAACTGAATTTTTATTTGGTAGCAGGGGGGTCTGGATCCTTGTGAAAATGTTTAGCTTGTTTTGTGCTTACTCCAACTTTTGATAGTCTTCTTTTCCTACTGGTTCCACCTCTGCTCAGACTACAGGTGCGTGGATGAAATATGGGAATGGATTTCAATCAAAATGCCACCTTCAGTATTGAAAGATCTGTTTTGGTTTTGAAATAAAGATGTTCACATCGATTAGCATCCTGGGGAGATATGGCAATAGGAATATGGCATCCTATGGCAATAGGAACTGTGTGTGAGACAGAGACTGACAAACAGTTGGGTTATCCAAAGCTTCTCATTCCTGAATGTACTTTGATGGCTGACCTTTTCATCTGCTGAGCTTCCATCCAATGATTATTAACTTCTCTCTATTCATTCACTTCAGTGGGTAGAAAGCCCCAGACGATATTGTTAATTTGACCTCTGTAATTGTTCATTTGTAAATGGTAGAATATTGACCATCTTAATTTACAATTACATCTAATGTTGATTTTCAATAAATTTAGGTATTCTATTGTAAATGGAAGAGTACTTCGTAATTGTTTGACTGATAGAATTCTGTAACTGTGAATGTTCCCCTGCTTTCTGATTCATTGATGGAACATGCACTTTTTTTTAGATTTGGGAATCCAGTATTTTGTTTTGGCTGTGGTCACAATATTGACTGGTATCCCAGTCTGAGTACAGGTAATCTGTTACCAGATTGCTCCATTGTTGGGAAGTCTTTCCAGTTCCTCTCCTATTGGTGGGGGGTGCAGCATCTTGCAGTGAGTCCTTTACCTCAACTGCATTGCATTGTAAGCCTTACTTGGAGGTCTTAACTTTGACTTATTTAGTGGCACACTCCTCTTGTGAGTCAGAAAAACTCAAACAGGAGCTGAGAGTAGGCCATTTGTCGTCTCCAATCTCCATCATTCAATAAAATCAAAATTCAGTTGCACCTTCTCGTTCTATCACTAAATCCATTAGTTTCCTTACTATATAAAAATATATCAATCATTTGAGCATACTAAACAATGACACATCTATAGTCCTTTGGAATAGGAACTCCAAAGGTTTAGGATATGACTTGTATATAAAAAAAAGTCTTCATCTCAAGACTAAATAGCTGTCCCCTGAATCTGATCCCAAATGTTATTGGTTCAAGCCCCACTCCTGTGGCTTTTGTAGTTAGTTTTATTGCAAGAACAGCAAAAATTGTAACTTCTCAATTTTCAGCAAGCCGCTTAATTCAAAGTCTTCACAGCAAGGTACTGTAGTGGAGCCTATTCAAAAAAACTCCCTCGGGACTCGGCAAGTTGGCAGCGATTCTGCAGATCTGCTGTGGACAGCTCTGCCTAACAGCCAAGGCATACCTGCATTTCCTGCCATCCCTGGCCAACTTATGTGGTGGAAATATTAGTTTAAACCCTTACAGAACACATATCTGTTAATATTTGGGAGTGGGAAGGATGCCAAAGGGAAAAGGAGCAAGCAAACAGCAGCAGGGAGGACACTCGCCTGCAGCACCTACAACACCAGAGACTGCAGCCGCAGCAGCCTCTCCTGAACTGCTTGGGGAACTGACCGACTCTCAGAAATTGGCTGCGGCGATGGAGAGACTTATCTAGAAAGTTGCAGCTGCGGAGATCCGTGGGGAGATTCGTGCCCAGGTCCAACCTATCACATCCATGCTACAGAAGCATGAACAGGAGATCCAGGGCCTCAGGGAGAGGCTGGAGGAGGTGGAGGGTCGAAGCTGCAATGCAGTCCTCATCCAGTCGGATCCAGGTGCTGGAGCAAGAGGTGCGGGCCTTGCAAAACCATATCAACGACTTCGGGATAAATCTCTGAATTATCGGGCTCCCTGAAAGTGAGGAAACTGAGCAGCCAGTCAGCTTCTTTGAAAACTGGCTGCCAAAGTTTTTGGGCCTTCACATTGAGTCCAGCAGGCTTCAGATTGAAAGGGCATATCGGGTTACAGTGCACAGGTCAGGGCCGGTGCAGCATCCCCGCTCGGTCCTAGTGCACTTCCACTCATGGAAGGACAAGCAAAAAGTCATAGAAGCTTCCAGATCCCTGGGAAAACATCCGCAGGCGCTGCTGTACAATGAGTCAAAAATCATGTTTTTCCAGGATTTCTCTGCAGCTGTAATCCGAAAGAGGAAGTCCTTTGATGAAGTTAAAAAGAGGCTGAGGAACCTGGGCATCCAGTACTCCATGAGATACCCCACGCCACGAGGACTCAGTTTATACATTTGACTCGGCGGATAAGGCTAAAAACTTTGTGGACACTTTAAAATTGACAGATTGGCCTGAAGAATATGGTTAATGTTTGTACTTTTTTGTATTTTTCCCTATTTCTTCCCTTTTTTTATTCCTTTCTTTCTCCGTAATAATTTCCTTTTTGGAAAGGGAAGAAAAGACTTTGGAATAAGTTGTTCCTTTTTTTTAATAGCTGGATGTTCTGATGGGAAAATTTGTGGATGTTCTTGGTTGTCTCCTTTTTGTTTTTGTTCTGCTCTTTTAGTAACAAGTAGGGGTGTCATGAACCCAGGGATGGGTGGAGTGCTCATCCTGGTTTTGTCTGTTTTTCTGTTGATTTAAGGATCATCTTGTTTTTTTTTGGCCTAAGACTGGGTCACAGTCGAGGTTTCAAGGAGGGGATGGGTAGAGTGAAGAGGTCTCCTATAGGCAGGGGGAAGAGTCTTCCATTCAAAGTTCTATAGTTGGTTTTCTTTGTAGTTTTTTGGTAGTAATAGTTGTTTATAGTTATGATAGAGTAGTTTTTGTATATATAGTTTTTCGATTCTTTGAGTCTTTATTTAATTATGCTTGGCGCTTTGTAAGCAGGGTTCTCCTTCCGAGGGGTTCAAGGGTGTCTGAAAGGGGATATGGCTAAGTGTCTTATTAAATGGTGCACCTGGAACATTGAGGGAAGTCATTCGCCTATTAAAAGGAAAAAAGTGCTTTCTAGCCTTAAGAAGGAAGGGGGTCGATATCACTCTGTTGCAGGAAACCCATCTTGATGATGGGGAACACCTGAAATTACAACAGGGGGGTTATGACTGGGTATTCTTTTCATCCTTTACAACTAATAGTAGGAGAGTGGCGGTACTTTTCCAGAAAAATCTTCCATTCACATTATTAGAGCAGGTAAAAGATGAGCGGGGGCAGTTTGTGATACTTGGGGCCCTGATACATGGGGAGGAATATGGCATTTTAAATGTCTACTGTCCTCCGGCGCATCCCCTCAAATTTTTGATTAGTGTTTTCTCTAAGTTGAGTGCTTTTGGAACACAGCTCATTATTATAGGGGGGGATTTTAATTAACTTTTGCATCCGACAGTGGACAGGATGCCTTGTGGGCCCCCAGCGATTTCTTCGCAGGCCAAGCAGGTGGTTGACTTATGTGAGGAGTTGGGGCTGGTGGATATTTAGAGATTTCTTCACCCTACCGGCAGGGACTTCACCTTTTTTTCAAGCCCACATAAATGTCACATGAGGATTGGCCTCTTTCTGGCTCCCTCTGCCCTTCTGGATTCGATTATGGGTTGTAAAATAGGAAATATAGCTATCTCTGATCACGCCGCAGTATATTTGGAGGTTAAGGCCAAGAGTGAAAGGTTAGGTTTGCGGCACTGGCGTTCGGACCCTTTTCTCCTTAAGGATTCCAAATTTTTTGAATACTTTTTGAAGGAGTTTCAGGAATTCTTGACTATCAACTCAAGCACAGCTAATAGTCCCTCCATGCAATGGGAGACTGCTAAGGCCTTTGCTAGGGGATTAGCTATTTCCTATTCAACTAGCCAGAAACGACAGGAGGAGGAACAGCAGCATCTACTTGAGACGTGGTTGAAAGCTGCAAAGGCAGCATATTTTGCTCAGCCTTCGGTGACTAAGCTGCAGTGGATCACTGCCCTCCATGCTGCCTTGAATTCAATACTAACACAAAATGCAAAGAAAGAACTTGTTTTTGCTAGACAAAGGCTGTTTGAATATGGGGATAGGCCACGGAAGTATTTAGCGTACCTGACTAGGAAAAAGCATGCTCCCCAATCCATTACTGCAATCAGAGACAGCGCTGGGGTCCTTACATACAATGCTAAAAAGATTAATGAGGCTTTTCAGAGCTTTTATTCTGAATTGTATCAGTCTGAAGGTTGCGAAGACAGGAGTGCTAAAATGGAGACTTTTCTTTAAGAACCTGGACCTCCCGGGGTAACCTTGAATAAGCCTTTCTCCTTAATGCCCCCTTGACAGTTCAGGAAATACAGGAGGCAGTTAGGCAACTTCAGAGTGGGAAAGCACCTGACCCTGACAGTTTTCCGGGTGAGTTTTATAAGGAGTTTATAGGGATTCTGTCAGGGTCGATACAATCACTCTTATATGCATGAATGCCTACCATCATCTTTGAGAGAAGCTAATATTTCCTTAATTCTTAAGAAGGGGAATGTTCCTAAGGATTGTACCTCATACAGGCCCATCTCTGTATTAAATTCAGACTTCAATATTCTGTCCAAGATCCTGGCGCTGAGATTGGAAAAGGTGTTGCCCCATATTATTAAGGAGGACCAGACAGGCTTTATAAGGGGCTTTAGGTCCTCTAATAATATTAGAAGGTTGCTGAATGTAGTCCAGGTATGTCAGCAATGATCGATCCTGGGGTTTGTGATTTCCTTAGATGCAGAGAAGGCATTTGACAGGATGGAATGGCCGTATCTTTTTTATGTCTTAGAACAGTTCGGATTGGGTGGAGTCTTTGATAGGTGGGTGGAGATTTTATATCGCCACTCTGGCCGCGGTCATCACCAACGGGGTGAAGTCTGGGAATTTTATGATTGATCGGGGTAGTCGGCAAGGCTGCCCCCTCTCACCGCTGTTGTTTATGTTGGTGATAGAGCCGCTGGCAGAGGCCATTTGTCAGAACGTCCACATAACTGCTCCGGAAGTGGGTTCGAGGGCACACAAGATTACGCTGTATGTGGATGATGTCCTTCTGTTTTTATCGAACCCGATGACCTCCGTACCCCATTTGATATAATGTATCAATTCATTTGGGGCTATTTCAGGATATAAGATTAACTTTGTAAAATCGGAGGCTATGCCTTTGGGGAATCTTAAGGATGTGCCAGAAGTTGAAGGTGGCTCCAAGATCCCTTTTAAGTGGTCACGGGCAGCGTTCCGGTACCTAGGCATTTTTATTACCCCCAAGTTTGATTGTTATTTTGGACTAACTTTGCTCACTTGCTCGACAATATTAGGCAAGATCTCCAGAGATGGAAGGCTCTTCCAATTTCATGACTGGGCCGAATATCTCTCATTAAGATGAATGTTCTTCCTCATTTGCTTTATCCCATGTGTATGCTCCCTATAATGTTTCCCAGGTCAACGCTGCGGAAGCTTATGGGGTGGTTTGGTTCCTTTGTCTGGCATCGTGGGCGGCCCCTCATCAAACTTACTAAATTGCAGTTGCCTCAGGGAGGGGGAGGAGTTGATTTCCCAGACATCAGGAGGTATCAATTGAGTTCCCTGCTGTCCTTTGTCTGTGATTGGGTAGATAACGTTCCAAACTCAATATGGCTGGATATTGAGGCCTCCCAGGCAAAGTGCCATCTTATTAACCTATTGTTCATGGATAAGATGAGGACAGTTATGGACCACTGCCGGAACCCCATTGATATTAGGACAGTCAAGGCATGGAGGGCGATGCG
The DNA here is from genome assembly GCF_047496795.1 of Chiloscyllium punctatum. Classification (NCBI taxonomy): domain Eukaryota; kingdom Metazoa; phylum Chordata; class Chondrichthyes; order Orectolobiformes; family Hemiscylliidae; genus Chiloscyllium; species Chiloscyllium punctatum. The sequence continues at coordinate 61,133,926 of NC_092783.1, forward strand.
TCACAGTAAGGGTTGTTTATTCAAGACTTTGCCACTTACACCTATAGTTGGCATGCCAGGGTCCTGACCAGGGATGATGGACTCAGGATTCAAACTATGGGCAGCGAGAGGAGTTTCTAGTTTGGGGGACTTGTTTGGGGAAGAGGTTGTGATGTCTTTTGAGCGGCTGGGCCGCAAATACGGGTTACCCAGCGGGGGACCTTTTCCGTTTTTCTCGGGTTGGAGATTTCATCCAGAGGAGGTCTGCGCTTCTCACTAAGCCCTGTGGGCCCGGGCCCGATGCAGAGAGGTTGTTGCTACGTTCCACAAGCACCCTTTCGGTTGGTGCCCTCTGTCGCCTGCTGGGTGGCAGGCCCTGGCAAGATGTTGACTGGTTGTGTGGGGTCTGGGAACCGGAGCTGGGAGTGAAGATCTCTTCTGAAACATGGGAGAACATATGGGAGAATGCTCGAAAGATCTCAATCTGTAACAGGATATGTGCAATGCGTTAAAAGTTCTGCACAAGACTCATCCGGCACCAGCCCGTCTGGCAAAGTTTAAATAAAGGGCAATTTCAGTGTGCCCCAAATGTAAAATAAGTGTAGGTACTCTTACCCATTGCTTCTGGACGTGCCATAGGCTCCATGTTTATTGGAGCGCTGTGGCGGGAGAGATAGGGAAGGTCAAAGTAAACCCGATTTCGCTCCTCTTAGTTCTGCTGAATTAACCATCTTTTGATGGGCATGGGAAGAAACTATTTAATATTCTTGCATACTGCGTACAGAAGAATAGTCTGATGAACTGAGAGTCTGATGAACTGAGTGTCTGAGAACCTGCCGGGCTTGCTGGGATGGCAGAAATTAATTATGGAGCACATTCCCTTGGACTTTTTCACAAACATGGTGCACCACCAACAGACAATTTTTATAAGACCTGGCAGCCCTACTTGAGTTATTTGAATATAGGTTTATTAGTTATCTTAACTAGGGCGTTTGTTTAACCAGCATGATTAGACTTGTCAAGTTCTGGGACCTGGAGGGGATCTCCCGAGTTAATACGGGTATGTATACAATGCTCCTGTTCCTTTGTTTGGGAGCCTTGCGCCGAGTTTAGCTGTTTTGTATTTTGTGTTTTTTATTGTGTTTTTTTGCTTTTTTTTGGTGTTGCTTTGCACAGTGTTCGGGTTTGCTTTGTATTGTAGAGTAGGTTAATAGTTAGTAGATAGTACTCGTATTGTAATTTGTGTTTTTTTTTTCTTTTTATTATACTGATATTTGTGATTTTTTTCAATAATTTTATATGTTTGTAAAGTTAAAAATTGCTAATAAACATATTTACAAAAAATAATCCCTCAAACACTGCCTTAAATCTCAAAGGGTGTGTTGAATTACTGTTAGTACAAGCATGATATAGTATGACCTGGCTAGGCATAGACCACGTAATATTTGCCTGCGATAACTCTGGGATTGTGGGGTGGATGAGAAGACGATACCAAGAATTCACATTCCTGCATAACTGTTAAGTATGGATGTGTGTTTAGGCTTGTGTGAACAGGATGTGTATTCACAGTAGATCATCTTGAGTTCTGCCTTTTATAGCAGCCACCCAGCTTGGCGGTATTGGTGGGACAGGTACAATGATCACCGCTATGAGGTAGCCAAAGGCAACCACTGGCCTTAACAACAAGTAACTTTGACAGTAGAATGCTGTATTTAAATAATTAGCAGACCAAATATTTTCTGGTAACATTTTATGCTATTTTGTATGATACCTTGTCAACATTTCCATGAAATGAAAGTGAAGTGGGTTGAATGGATTTCAGCAATGAGCACGTAGGTTCGAATTCGGATAAAATCCCATCTGTCCCAAACGGTCTACGCCAATATATTATTTTTAAGTCTAGTTCGTGTTATGTAGACAAACACATCAACCATGTTAGGTTTAAAATGGTGCCACACGAATTGTTTGAAAGCCTCTCGCCTGGCTGAAGGAGGAATCTTGGTCAAGGTGAGTATTGCAGTATGAGCTGTTCTGTGCATCTTGCGCAGGCTGTTGAATACTTGAATTAATATCTCAAACGAAAATGATATCCTCATTGTGTAGCATGGAATGTTAGTCCAAATTATATATTTCGATCCTCGCGTGCTAATCTTCAGACAAAGTACTCAGTCATGCCCCTAGAACATCCATTGGCACTATTTGAGAGAGTAACGATGTTATCCTTTCTGTCCAAACCAAACTTCAACCGTAATCCAGTAGTGCAAAATAGATTATCTGTTTATTTCTATGAGATGGATAGACCAGATCACCACCCTGACTGAGTTTCTGTTCATGAGGAAGTTGCTGATCAACCCTTTAAAACGTGAGGCGCAACAGGGCTTATTTAGGCAGGTATAGTTGAGAAAAAAACATTTCCTGGTCTAGTAAGAGTTTCTCTTCATTAGATCTTGAGGTTATTGAATGTCAGCAACGAGTGGCAGGAAACATTTATATGATTGGCATTGTTACTGGGTCTTTGAGGACAACCAGATGATGGGTCATATTCTTTCAAGATCCTGAGTTGATCTGTCCATAAGACATCATAGGGGGTGGTGCTTGTGACATTGTTCCATGCTGACCCTTTCAGACCCCTATTTAGTAATTGTCACATTGCTATTTCTAGGACCTCTTGCGCAAACCGGCTTCCCAAATTCCAATGTTACTCCATCGATTGGACTCTAAGTGTACTACATTACCTCTTAAACAGTTGGGTCATCCTGGGAATCATCAAAATGTCACATAAGTGTCTTGTGATCATGCATCTGCAGCATTTGAGTTTTGATTACTTTCACTTTAAAACATTGATGCTAAATTTGGATAAAGCAACATTGCTCACTTTTCAAGAAATGTTTAGAATAGAATAGTTAATGCACAGAAGGAGGCCACCATCATTGTGCCAACTCTGTGCAAGAACTACTCTACTAGTCTTTTGCCCTTTTGTTTTCCTCAGCCCTGCATTTAGCCTTCTCTTCATGATCAGGTGGACACCAGACAAGCTTTCTTAGTTCTGCAATACCCAAGTTCCTTCCCGTTTACCAACTCGCCACCTATCAAATGGCAGTGGAGCATGTGGGCTCCTGCCCGGAGTCTGTCTACTCCATCTGCTTTTAATTGTTTCTCTTTCACTTTTTGTCTTTAATGTACTTGCCTCCTGGAGAGCGAATTTGTGTAACACAGAAGATCAGTGCGACAGTCGAGCCATTGCAGGGTTGGTGAGCCCAACCTGGCTGTGAGTGAAGCCACTTGGCATGTATGTTGGTGAGAGTTGGTAGCCCCAGGTTGAGTTTGACACAGTTTGGAGGCGAGGCCCAGCACGGTCTACTTGAAGGTTTATAATGCTGAACATTTTATTGCTTTATTTTTCTGATATATTCCTAAGATTTTGTACCTAAAATGGCACCATAAGTGGCAACTTTGTAAACTTGCACTCAAGTGACAATAAATCTAATACTAATTTTAATTTATGTAATGCAAATCAGTTACTGTTCCTGCCTGCCTGCCAGCACTTTGTGGGAGGGGATGCTTTTTGGTTAAAAATAGTTTAAGTTTTTGAGAAGTACTTATTTAACCAGCTGTTTTTATCATAAGCTCTAGCCATTCCTATTTTGTTGAAACCTGATCCACTTCCACTTAGTGACTTGGCAGCCAATGACAGCCTCATTCATGTTGCCTTTAAACAGTGAGCATTTTGGCAAATGTTACTTATTATGTGTTAATTTGGCAAGTAATTTTCCCCTCTTCCACGCCACAGATCAAGATAACTTCTATTGCTTCCTTGTGTCTTGGCTCAATTTAACAGACTCAATCCAGGAGTCTATTGTTCTCTTCCACATATGACAGCAAATCTTTCTCAAGCTAATTGAGATGAGTGGAAATAGCTGTAGAATATTTTTCATGAACCCATTTTGAAACCCTGCATTCACCAATTGTACTCCCCATTGAGGGAGTGCCAGATTTTCTGTGCTACAGTTTTCGATCTGAGATAGCTGCAGTGCAAGTTCATCAAGTTTTTTTAAAATCTGGTTTTGAGTAGTGTCTTGGATTCTGTTTCTTTTTCTGTACTTGTAAATTTACTGTAATCGCCTGCCAAACTAGATGTTTCCAGTGATGAATTGGGTGTGATGTGCTTTTGCATGTCCTAAATATGTGAAAGGAGCCATGTAAATGTGCATCATTATCATCAACAACTGGTAATTGCTGCTTTTTGCAAAATTGCTGTTTGGTCCTCATTTTCTCATGCCACATTTTACTACCTTGCTTTCTGTGAGGAAGAATAGCAGGTTGAGTGGGTTTAGTTTGGGATTGTATCCTGATGAACAAAGTTGTCTGTTTATGAGAGAGAGGAGTCACGTCGTGCAAAAAGTTTAAAACTGCTCTTTTACAAGGTTATATTCTGGAACCTCTCCCTCAAAGCAACCTGCGCATGCAGAAAGGTTGCTGGCACAGAAGGTCTTCACTGTGGTTGTAAACTGATTTATGAGCTGCTTGCCATCTTGTTTATTCCTGAAGAAGGGCTCATGCCCGAAACGTTGACTCTCCTGCTCCTTGGATGCTGCCTTACCTGCTGCGCTTTTCCAGCAACACATTTTCAGCTATTGTGTGAATAGTACAGTATTGCTAAACAGGTCTATTTCTTTCATTTTAGGTGAATATAGCTACCAACTTCATCATGCATGCACCACCAGGAGAGTTCAACGAGGTATTCAATGGTAAGTGAATGAAAGATGCCCAGTCTTTTGGTATTATCTGTAACCTCCTGGCAATGATAGAGGCCATCACACACATTCTGGTATGGTAATATGGAGTGTAATAATTGCTGCTCCATTACCTGAATGTTTGCTCATGCCAGCCTTTTTAATCAAGTGTGTGGTGCTGGAAAAGCACAGCAGGTCAGACATAAGCCCTTTGTCAGAAATGAGGCCTCATTCCTGATGAAGGGCTTATTTACGAAACGTTGTTTCTCCTGCTTCTTGGATGCTGCCTGAACTGCTGTGCTTTTCCAGCACCACACTATCGACCTTGGATAGTATCTTACTCAATTGTAATTTTAATTTAGCTTAAAAGACGATCTGTTTAATTAGGTTTGTTTTAAAATATTTGAACAATTATTTTGGACAGAACTGACTATCAAGAATAAGTTACTTAAATGCCTTTTACTTTATAGATGGTGAGCTGCTTTTTGTAAATTCAAATTGTGCTTTTTAGTGGTTGTCAAAATAGTCAATTATCTTTAACTTGAGTCATAGAGATGTACAGCACTGGAACAGGTCCTTTGATCCATGCTGACCAGGTATCCTAAATTAATCTAGTCCCATTTGCCAGCATTTGGCCCATAACCCCCTCAACCCTTCCTATTCAAATACCCATCCAGATGCCTGTTAAATTTTGTATTTGTACCTGCCCTTCACCACTTCCTCTGGCAGCTCAGTCCATGCACACACCACATCTGTACTGAAAACAGTTGCTTAAGGTAATTCTACAAAAAAATCATCCTTGTACAACTTGATATCCATTTGATGGGTGTTCATTTAGCAATCCTTTACTCAGTTGTTTGGGTTGGGTGTTTAGCAGTGATCGACAGTATGAGATATATCCCAATTTCTCTTATTGTTTTCAAGCAAATTACACTGAGCCCATGAGTTATAAGATGGTAGCAGTGGAATCATCCATTAGTTCACCAGTTTGGAGTAAAAAAATTCTATTCAATTATTCTAGTCACTTTGAATTAGCAGGTGTGAATGGCAATGTATAATTTGCATATTAATCCTAACTAACATAACAAATCTTTCTTTGAACTTTATTTTTTGTTTACAGGTTTAAATTACCAACTGTTGTGATTTGTAAATGTTCTTAATTTCCAGATGTGCGTTCATTAATGAATAATGATACCCTCCTCAAGGATGCAACTGTACAGTAAGTTTAATTTTAGTTCAAACGGGATGCTTTCCAAGGAAGTATTTGTCAGTGTATGTAATATTAATTTCTAGCCATAGAGTCATAGACATGTACAGCATGGAAACAGACCCTTTAGTCCAACCCGTCCATGCCGACCAGATATCCCAACCCAATCTAGTCCCACCTGCCAGCATCCGGCCCATATCCCTCCAAACCCTTCCTATTCATATACCCATCCAAATGCCTCTTGAATGTTGCAATTTTATCAGCCCCCACCACTTCCTCTGGCAGCTCATTCCATACACGTACCACCCTCTACGTGAAAAAGTTGCCCTTTCAGTCTCTTTTATATCTTTCCCCTCTCACCCTAAACCTATGCCCTCTAGTTCTGGACTCCCTGACCTATCCATGCCCTTCATAATTTTGTAAACCTCTATAACGTCACCCCTCAGCCTCCGATGCTCCAGGGAAAACAGCCCCAGCCTGTTCAGCCTCTCCCTGTAGCTCAGATCCTCCAACCCTGGCAACATTCTTGTAAATCTTTTCTGAACCCTTTCAAGTTTCACAACATCTTCCTGATAGGAAGGAGACCGGAATTGCACGCAATATTCCAACAGTGGCCTAACCAATGTCCTGTACAACCGCAACATGACCTTTCAATTCCTGTACTCAGTGCTCTGACCAATAAAGGAAAGCATATCAAACACCTTCACTATCCTCTCTCCCTGCAACTTCACTTTCAAGGAGCTATGAACCTGCACTCCAAGGTCTCTTTGTTCAGCAACTTTCCCTAGGACCTTGGAGCTCAACATTGGAGAGGAATAGGAGGAAGCTATTCAGCCTCTTGAGCTTGTTCCATTGAGATAATGGTTAATCTGTGGCTGAACGTCTTATTTCCCTTAATACCTTTGATTAACAATCTTTCAAGCTCATGTTTAAAATGAACATATAATCTTCTCTGTGATTAGAGGTTTAGGGAAATGAGATACATTGAAAGCATCTGGAGCAAACCAGTCAGCTACTGTGAATACAGTGTACTGTCAGTTGGAAACATAACTAAATTGCTTGGAGGATGTTGATTGGTATGTAAGTAAAGTATTAAGGCATTGGACCCCAGGTTTAATGATACAATTGGTAGGTTGATGTATGATGAAACCGATAGGCGATGAGAAGCAAAGTGCAGCAGTTCGTATGCGTAATGTTTACCTTGACTCACCTTCTTCTTCCCTTAGTGCATTTGCACAGTATAATATGGACCAGTTCACTCCTGTGAAGATAGAGGGCTATGATGAACAGGTAAGGAAGAAACCTGGGATCTGTTAAGTGGACTGGGGCTATGGGGAAGCTTTAAAGATGCTGTAGCTGTGAATTAGCAGCTGCTTTGGGTATAACAGACAAGTTAGCAGTATGTTACTGATATCACTGAATCGGTAATAACACCATCAAGAGGAGTAAAATATAGCAGTAATGTATCCCACCCAAAGATGCAGAAAATCTGCATGTTTTGTGGTCAGGAGGATGGAAGCCATGCCACGTCATACTCAATTTGCTTCAGGCATGCAACTAACCTTCCCAAGTGTGTTTATGGTAGTTGTCTGACAACAATAGATGAATCTCATCAATTGTGACAGTGGTCCCAAGACTCTGACGATTGACACTTGGAACCAGTTCAACCCAGAATGGTAGATTGACTAATCTGATGCCTGAGATCCATGATGCCTCAGCATCCTGTTAATGGTTGACCGGTAATATGGGTCACAAATGTACTTCTGGAGCAATAGATCTATTAACAATACTAGGATTCTTTCACATGCCTGCAGAGAAATCTGCAGCCTGATGTACCTGTGGATTGTGTCTGATGCAAACAGGACTGGCAATTTCTGCAGTTTCTGTGACTTAAACTTCAAAGGTCAGCTTGAACCGTGATATTTTTGATGCAGTGGCATAGTGATAATGTCACTAGTTAACAATCCAGAACCTCAGACTAACATTCTGGGAACATAGGGACATAAAGATTGTCTTAATGCTGCTTAAAAACTCATCTGGTCTATCCATCTCCTTTTAGAGGAGAAAATATGCCATTCTTATCTGGTCTGACCTATATGTGACTCCTGACACACAGACAATATGTTGACTTTTATCTGACCTCTGGCCAATTAGGGATAGGCAATAAATGCTGGCGTATCAAGCAATACCCATCGTATACCCCTACAGAGAACGCCCATACTGGATAAACAGAAATGATATTGAGGGTATGTAGTTCAGTTGTATTATTTTGGAGTTCTTTGAACATGGCGCTACCTAGTGTCTCATTTACTTGGCTGAGTGAAAAAAACTGAAATATTTTCAAGTGTAAAGGAACTCTGGTTTAAGCTCCACAGAAGTTTTTAACTTCTGATGAAAGTTTTTGGTGACAATATAAAATTGCAGGTGAGCTTGTGCACACTGTTTTTGTCTTCTGCAAGTTGCCTTTGGAATGAGGAAGAGAACAACCAAGTTTAGGATTGCAAGAAGAATGTCGCCCTTGGACGGTTCCACTGTGTCACTTTAATCGCTACCTGTTCACGTACCTACCATCCAATTATCACTCCGAATAGCTTCTCCTTTGAACTACTTGCTGAACTCCTGCGCCCTTACCTTGCTTTCCTCTGCTTCTCTCATTATTAACCCCTATTCCCCTCTCTGGAGGAGAGTGTACTTAGAGAAACTCCAGTGAGAGGAGTTGTCCAGTTACAACTGACAGAGGAATTAAAGAGAAATGTTGGCAAGAAGTGCATGCAGAATTACATTTTTATTATGTAGATGTTTGTACATTTTTCTATAAATTACAGTTGAAAGAGTTAAGCTATGACATTTTTGCACAGGTCTTGGTTACAGAGCATGGAAATCTGGGTAACGGAAGATTTACGGATCCAAAGAATAAACTGTCATTCAAATTTGATCATGTGAAGAAAGAAGGAAGTGATGTTCACCCTCAGGAGGGTGAGCCTGCGATAGAATCTTGGAGAAGTGCCTGTGATAATGCACTGCGGGCGTATGTGAAAAACCACTACCCCTATGGCATCTGCACTGTTAAGTATTGTGATAAGCTGTTGTGACCTGTTCTGTTTTATATGGTTCAAGTTTTGTTGGTGACGGGTTTTATCTGAGATCATTAGCTGATGACTCTGCTGTGCTGTGTATTGATGGGATGATAATTGGCCAGAGCTTCCTAGTAATGGTCATTGACCATTACATATGTCGGGTAAGGTCAAAAATTAACTTGGCTGTTATTGTCTCAGTTGAGTGGCTTGCTGACTTGCACTTTCGAGGTTGTGTGAAATGTATTATTGAGGTTAAGAAGAGTGAGAATAAGTAGAGTTCAGCTTCTTTTGATTTTTAGTTGTAGGGTCATGATAATGTGCAAGCCTTGAAATGGGGTCATAATTTAGGGAGCACTGTTGCATACTCAACAGCCAAATATCCTAACTATGTCCACCCTGTGAACTACCATTTTTCCAGAATTTTTGTTTCGTATTCCTGCAATAGCATTGCTCAAATTTTTGATGTATTAAAACATAGAGATATTTTTAATTGAATTTGCCAGGCCAATAGTAGCTTAGTTTTATGCACTTACCAATGTGAGTAAAAGATTTTTAAAAAGTTGTTATTATGATTAAAAACCTGTTTTTCTTTTTATGTGCTAATATTTGAGTTTTTATTTTGTAGATCTATGGTAAGACTATCAACGGACAGCAAACTATTATAGCTTGTATTGAAAACCATCAGTTTCAGCCTCATAATTTTTGGTAGGTGTTTGCTTGCCTCCGAGTACATAGTGGTAATTAAAATGCAATTTGAACTGCCAGAGCAGCATCTCTAGAGCCTGATGCATTTTTTAGTTAATCAGTCTGGTTGAAAAGATATTGCAATATTGGCCTTTTTAATGACATCCCTTCATTTAGTGTTTTAAACTTGGTTGAACATAAATAGAGTGCAAGTGGATTATGTAACCTCTTGGGTTTGCTCTACCATTCATTTAAGGTTATGGCTGATCTTTTAGCTCTTTCATTTTTCTGCTCACTCTTCATTAGTTTGAGATATGCAATTCCAAACAAACAACCTAAAGTGAAAAAATTTCTCCTAACATCAATCCTGAATGATTGACCTTCTCATCCTGAAGCTGTGCCCAAGTCTCCTCAGTCAGAGAAAGAAACCTCCCAATGTCCACGTCGTCAAGCTTTTTCAAAATAATCTGTTTGTGAGATCATCTCTGGAGTCCAGAGAATAAATACCTCATTTATGCAGCCACTCTTTAAGGAATAAGCTTCTTATCCAGGGGAAAAAAAAATGTTATGAACTTCTGCTGTCCTAAATCATGTATAGTCATCTGAGATGTGGAGTCTAAAACTATACAATATTTGCTTTCAACAATATCCTATACTGTTGTGTTATGACACGGAAGTGAACTCCTTTGTTAATTAAACTAAACACTAAGAAAAACTCATCTTGCCTCGGAATCTGTTAAAATATGAGTGACAGAGAACTCCTAATTTCCACTAACGGTGGCACAGTGGTTAGCACTGATGCCTCATAACGCCAGAGACCCAGGTTCAATTCCCACCTCAGGCAACTGTCTGTGTGGAGTTTGCACATTCTCCCCATGTCTGTGTGGGTTTCCTCCCATAGTCCAAAAATGTGCAGGTTAGGTGAACTGGCCATGCTAAATGCCCGCAGTGTTAGGTGAAGGGGTAAATGTAGGGGAATGGGTCTGGTTGGGTTGCTCTTCGGAGGGTTGGTGTGAACTAATTGGGTCGAAGGGCCTGTTTCCACACTGCAAGTAATCTTAAAAAAAAGTCAATTTATTTTTTTCACTCTAAAAGTGAACATTAGACAACAACTATTCACAACTCTGAGGCCCCTTTCTCTTAACTGCTTATTACCTGCCTCCAACTCTATAACAATATGCTGTTCCAATAAGAGACATACTAAAATTACATCAACTTAATTTCAAAACCACACAGCCGATGTCGCTTTCTGTGTCGTTCTTAAGACCATAAGACATAGGAGTGGAAGTAAGGCCATTCGGCCCATCGAGTCCACTCCGCCATTCGATCATGGCTGCTGGGCACTTCAACTCCACTTACCCACATTCTCCCCGTAGCCCTTAATTTCCCGAGACAACAAGAATCTATCAATCTCTGCCTTGAAGACATTCAGCGTCCCGGCCTCCACTGCACTCTGCGGCAATGAATTCCACAGACCCACCACTCTCTGGCTGAAGAAATGTCTCCGCGTTTCTGTTCTGAATTTACTCCCTCTAATTCTAAGGCTGTGTCCACGGGTCCTAGTCTCCTCACCTAACGGAAACAATTTCCTAGCATCCACCCTTTCCAAGCCATGTATTATCTTGTACGTCTCTATTAAGTCTCCCCTTAATCTTCTAAACTCCAATGAATACAATCCCAAGATCCTCAGCCGTTCCTCATATGTTAGACCTACCATTCCAGGGATCATCCATGTGAATCTCTGCTGGACACGTTCCAGTGCCACTATGTCCTTCCTGAGGTGTGGGGACCAAAACTGGACACAGTACTCCAAATGGGGCCTAACCAGAGCTTTATAAAGTCTCAGTAGCACAACGGTGTTTTTATATTCCAACCCCCTTGAGATAAGTGACAACATCGCATTCACTTTCTTAATCACAGACTCAACCTGCATGTTGACCTTTAGAGAATCCTCGACTAGCACTCCCAGATCCCTTTGTACTTTGGCTTTACAAATTTTCTCACCGTTTAGAAAGTAGTCTGTGCTTTTATTCTTTTTGCCAAAGTGCAAGACCTCGCATTTGTTCATGTTGAATTCCATCAGCCATTCCAGTTGAGGATCTCCCTGGGATGTCTTCCTTCTTTTTACTGTGAGTATGTTTCATACAAAAAGGTCCCTTCGATTGAGAATGTTTCCTAATTTCTTGGATCTATCTGACAGTTGCTGTCTCTCCAATTTTCAAAACGTCTGCATTTTTATCTCCCCAACATCAGGCCATCTCATTAGTTCGATATTAGCAAAACAATAATTTCAAACTCAATTGAGTTTTAGTATCCAGGGACATAATTTCAACTGATTGGTTAAATTTGAATTCTTGTCAAAACAGCAGGTATCTATTTCATAGCCAAATGTTACATATTTTCAATTTTCCAGTACCCTCTGGGACTGCCATAGAGTTATTTACACAGGTACTTGTAATCACTCAATTCAGAACAGCATTCACTCTCTTAAAGGTATAGTACACGCCTTCAGTTGTAACAAGACATCCTTACTTGTGTATCCTAGTTCTTATACTAAAGACCAACAGATAATTTACCTTTCTATTTACTTACTATACCTGCATTCTAAGCTTGTGTTTTGTGCAAATAGACACAAGTCTTTTTGAACATCATTTACATGTTTTCATATCCTTGAAATGTGTTCTACTGTTCTGTTCTCCCTGCCAAAGTGAAGAGCCTCACAATCTCCCTTTCTCCAGCTCTAATTTTTGCAACCTTCCATTAGTTCCATCCTGTCATTTAAAAATAGCCCTTTATCCTTACTGCTATCTGTCTGTGAACCAATTCTTCTTACATAATGTTATTATTTTTCCCCTGCTCCAAGGAATCTCATCTACTGTAGTAAACTTGTGTGGCACCTTAACACGTGCTTGTTTGGAAATCCAAAATAAAGTACATCAGCTTCCCACTTATCCTCTTGTTTATAGCTTCATAGAACTCCACTTTTGCAAATACGATTTTCCTTTTCGTAAAACCGTACTGTTGCAGCTTTCTCAGTAATATTCGAGTACCTTCCTGACCATTGATATTTGATTAATAGGTCTGTAGTTCCCTATTGACTCATTGCCTCATCTTGGTGTCACATTAGCTAGCTTGTCATCTGCTGGAACCAGGAGACATCGTGGCCTTTGCAGCTACCTCCTTTAGAGTGCCAGGAGCTAGGCCATCAGGCTCTGCACATTTTTATTTTTAGTCCCTCTTTTATCTTCTGATTTTAATGACTTTAAGTTCTTCATTTTTATTATGTCACTCAGCAACTTCTGCGATTCGTCTTCTATTGTCAAGGTAGACGCCATATTTGTTCGATATCTTTAACAATTCCTTCATAGCCTATTTCTCCTGGTCCTGTCTCAGAGACCAAAGTTTAAATCAGCCACTTTCATTTTTTGTACATTTATAAAAGCTCTTGCAATCTGTTTTGCATTCCTGACTTATTTACTCCCAGTCCCTTTTATACCACTATTTTTGGTTGCACAGTACTAGTTACTAAAACACTTGAATTCTCAGGCCTACTACAATTCTTTCCAACATTATAAATGTAATTGATTCTGTTGGCCTAATCACAACCTCATCCCCATAAGTGTTTGGTCTTTGGTCTGCACTGGGTACCTCTTAGTCAGCCACCAGTAATGGTGCTGTGATTGATTTTCATGTCTAAGTCAGCGAATAAGGAGTATCAACCCACAGTCCTCCTAATCATGGAATCATAGTTTATTACAAAGTGGTCACTTAACTCATTTGTGTCTGCAACACCTGAGAAATAAGCCACTCTACCTAATTCCACTTCATGGCATTCATTTGATAGACTTGCAGGTTACAACTTTTGAAATGCATTTCCAGGCAGCTTTTTAATAACTTAAGGGTTTCTGCCTGTACTAGCCCCAGACAGTGAGTTCCAGAATCTAGCCACCCTTTGGGTGAACAAAACATTCTTCATCTACTCCCTAATCTTTCCTTACTCCTTCACACCCCTCAATATCCTCCTATTAATTATGTATTCCTTTGCCATATCTGACTTCCTCAAAAACATCCTCACACTTCTCCAAACTGAATTCATTTTGCCACTTTTCTGCCCATCTGACCAATCCATTAACATTCACAGTCTACAGTTGTTCCCTGTCATTATCAGTCACATGACCAGTTATTGTTCAGTGATGGTAATGTGTCCATTGCCAGTTGTGGTTGGATGACCAACTGAAGCTTAACAAGCAAATTGACTTACAGTGAGGTCCAGTAGAATGATTTATGAGTTGAATGGTGCTAAGAAGAAGGAAGCAAATGTTGTCAGCCTTTGCTTAGTTGGGTAGCTTGCCTGCCTTTCTGAATTAGATGATTATGGACTCAAGTTTCCAGTACAAAATCCCTGGCTGTAACACAAATGTGGTATTAAGAGAGAACGACATCAGTGGTGCTGTCTTGCAGACTAGATGCTAATGCAAGGCTCCATTGGCTTTCTCCAGTGGACAAGAAGGATCCCACATTACAATTTCCAAGAGCAAAGAACTTTTACCAGGCATTCCTGTCAACACCATTTATAACCAACAGGCTCTGTTTGAGAATTTCCTGAATTCATATTGACGGTCTTATTTTCCTACATTGATGACTGAACTTCAGATCTGCTTGAGCCATACAAAGCTTTGTTTAAACGATACATGAAGTACTGTAAGCTGTAGATCTGGGCAAAACTCCAGAAGGATGTACTGGCATTATAGGTAGTGCAGGATAAATATACTGATATTGGAACTCCCAAGAGTTTATTTATGGAGAGTGATCACACAAACTAAATTCTTGAAATATAAAGCTAAAAGAGTAATATTTAATCTAATCAATGGTTTCAAGATATTAAGCAGAACGGCGAGTGTATATAGAAAAATAATTTTCCGTTCTAGGCTGTGCACTACTAAGGGCCAATGTCCTAAAAGACAAAGTCAAACTGTTCAGGAGTGTAATTGTAAAATACTTCTACATGCTGTAGTATGAGTTGGAAACCAGCCATTTTAAAAAGAATTTGATCAATCACTTTTAAAACTGAGATTGGCGGATTTTAGTCAACCACAGGTATGAAATAATGAGGCATTCAAGGGGTAAAATTACCTCCTGTTCCTATGTTTTTAGCAGGTGTTGGGAGCTGTTGTTATTATTTCAGGTTTGCACAACAGGATAAATCAAACTACATACACAGAATTAGTTGTTTAGATGCTATTGCATCACAATTTATGTTCTATTTAGTTTATCAGCCAATTTAGAATGTTCTATATCAACTCTTGTTACCTCTGCTTCTGAGACCATTCTCTACATGTAAGATGCACAATATTTGAGCAATGGCGATGGACTGCCAGATAGATGACCTACTTTTATAATTCACTTATGGAATATGAGTGTGCCTACTGTTTCTAAAACTCCATAATTGCATTGAGATGATGATCTGTTAGATTTTGTTTTGCAAGAATTAATACTCATGGACTTAATCTCAGTTGCAAGAAAGAATGAGTTACTGTTCTCTCATATCCATCACAATATCAGGTCATCCGAATTGCCTTACAGCCAATTGAAGCATTAGTGGTTTTATGTCACATTTTAACTGCAACACCTCTGGGATGGGAGTCAAGTTATTTTAGCAATCACAGGAAAGGGAAAGATACAGAGCAATTTGATCAATAAAACTTTTGCATAGCATCTCATACCAATTTTCAAGGCTATGTGAGTTTGTCAACAAAAAGCACTTCGACTGATCTATTTCTAATTATCAACTTTCTGTAGGAATGGACGTTGGAGATCTGAGTGGAAATTCAATATTGGTTCATCATCAGCTCAGCTTACTGGAGTTCTGAAAATCCAGGTGTGTCATGCTGTCTTGTGTAACTTGACTAATTCCATACAAAGCGCTAGAACACAATCCACATTAAATACATTGTCCTGTCTTTCAAGGTCCATTATTATGAAGACGGTAATGTTCAGTTGATGAGTCAGAAGGACATTCAGGAAACCTTGCCAATTACAGTAAGTCTGAATGGATTAAAAATTCCTAACTGGCTATTAGAAAAATCTTGAATATTGTTAGAAACTGATGTAATCATGTGAAGGAGCCACTGACCTTAAATGACATAAAGTCTCAGGCGAGCATGGTGACACTATGAAGTTCATTTTCTACTTGCTATACCCTGAACTATATATACACAGTGAGGCCTGTGGAAGACAAAATTATATCTAATAATATCTGTTTTTTTCTGCGTAAAGAAACGTAGAACATTGCAGTGCAGTATAGGCATATCGGTCCTTGGTGTTGTGCCGACCTGTGAAACCAATCTGAAACCCATCTAATCTACACTATTCTATTTTCATCCATATGTCTATCAAATTACCATTTAAATGCTCTTAAAGTTGGCAAGTCTACTACTGTTGCAGGCACGGCGTTCCACAGCCCTACTACTCTCTGCGTAAAGAAACTACCTCTGACATCTGTCCTATGTCCCCTCATGCTAGCCATCACCATCTGATGAGGATGGCTCTCACTGTCCACCCTATTTAATCCTCTGAATATTTTATACCTCAATTAAGTCACCTTTCAACCTTCCTCTGTCTAATGAAAACAGCTTCAAGTCTCTCAGCCTTTCCTCATAAGACCTTCCCTCCATCCTGGTAAATCTCCTCTGAACCTTTCCAATACTTCCACATCCTTCCTATAATGCAATGACCAGAATTGTACACAATGCAGCCGCACCAGAGTTTTGTACAGCTGCCGCATGACCCTTGTGGCTCCAAAACTCAGTCCCTCTACCAATAAATGCTAACACACTGCATGCCTTCTTAACAACCCTATCAACCTGCATGGCAACTTTCAGGGATCTATGTACATGTACACTGATATCTCTCTCCTCATCTACACTACCAACAATCTTACCATTAGCCCAGTACTCTGCATTCCTGTTGCTCCTTCCAAAGTGAATCACCTTGCACTTTTCCACATTAAACTCCATTTGCCACCTCTCAGCCCAGCTCTGCAGCTTATCTATGTCCCTCTGTATCCTGCAACATCTTTCGTCATTATCCACAACTCCACTGACCTTAGTGTCGTCCACAAATTTACTTCCAAATTTACCGCCCATCCTTCTACGCCCTCCATCTAGGTCATTTATAAAATGACAAACAGGAGTGACCCCAAAACAGATCCTAGCAGTACCCCCCCTTGTAACTGAATTCCAGGATGAACATTTCCCATCAACCACCACCCTCTGTCTTCTTTCAACGAGCCAATTTCTGACCCACACTGCTAAATAGCCCTCCATCCCATGCCTCTGTATTTTCTGCAAAAGCCTACCATGGGGAACCTTATCAAACGCCTTCCTGAAATCCATTTATACCACATCAACTGCTTTTCCCTCATCCACCTGTTTGGTCACCACATCAAAGAACTCAATAAGGTTGGTGAGGCACAACTTATCCTTCAACTTATTTCTTTCTAGATGATAAGGGCAAAACAATCGGATGTCTCATTTAATACTCCCATGTTCTACTTTAAAAAGTTTTAACTTAAAAAAAGAAATGCACGTGCTAGCAAGATTCAGGAATCGGTGAATTGAAGTCAAGTAGAGGTTACATGCATGTAGGTTCTACAAACCTGGAGAGAGAGAGAGAAGTGGAGGGAGGTGAAGGGAAATTCCAGTTTTTGAGGTGTTAGATTTCATGAAGTCTACAAGAAGAGATAGGTAATTGAATTTGGATGTAAACATAGTGAAGAGTAAGGTCATGGCAGGCACAAGATGATT
This sequence comes from Chiloscyllium punctatum, assembly GCF_047496795.1. NCBI lineage: Eukaryota > Metazoa > Chordata > Chondrichthyes > Orectolobiformes > Hemiscylliidae > Chiloscyllium > Chiloscyllium punctatum. The sequence continues at coordinate 61,151,411 of NC_092783.1, forward strand.
TGGAGACCAAGTATGAGAACAATATCAGGTAGCTTAGATCAGTAAAAATTATTTTATATGGGAAGGTCAGCAAGCTGGTTGTTTTGAAACCTGTCCTGGTGTGGGTAGCAAATCTATCTGTAAATGGTAATTTGGTTATTTTGCAGAAAAGATGTGTAAAGTTTGTTGTTTGGAACAGACTTCCACACGAACAATGTTTGAAATTATGGCAGTGGAACATAATGTACAAAGAGGACCTGTTGCATTTTGTTCTGTGGTGTGGAGTGAGCTTTGTATCTACAAGGTGTTTCTAACACTGTCAGGTCAGATGTATTGGAAAGGTTGTTTGCGTTATCTGTCCATTTCGTCCTGACTTCTGACATTACCTCTAGATACACTGAAGCTAAAACAATCTCGAGAACAAGTTTTCTGCCAGTACCCCACCCCTCTCTCTCTCCATGTGAGAGAGTGGTTCTATCCTGCTTGTACTGATGCTGTTTATGTCATCGGACATAAATAGAACACCATGGGGAATAAGGACGAAGGTAGATCATATGCTTCATCTTCCTCACCCACAGATTCACATCCAAAGATGTGCAGGTTATGTGAATTGGCCCTACTAAGTTGCCCATAATGTCTTGGGTATGCAGGCTAGATGGATTAGCCAGAGGAGATGCAGGATTACAGGGAAAGGGTAAGGGGGTTGGGTCTGGGTGGGATGCTCTTCGGAGGGTCAGTATGGACACCGGCTGAATGGCCTCCTTCCACAGTATAGGGATTCTATTCTGTACAGCTGAGTCATCTGTCTTAATTAATACGATTGCAGCTGATCTGATCTTGGTCACAATTTCACTTTGCTTGTTTGATCACTGTATAATTCAAAAAACTCTTGATCTCAGCCTTGACTATACACAATGATTCAGTGTCTGCAGCTCTCTGAGATAGAGAATTCCAAAAATTTACAGGTCTTTGAAGAAATTCCCACTCATCCCTAGATTAAGTAGGTGATTCCATATTTTAACCCAGTGTTTCATAATTTTAAATCCCTCCATGAGGGAGAGCATCCTCTCAGTTGCTACTTGTCAGTTCCCCTTAGAATCTCTTGTATTTCAGTAAAATCATCCATTTTCTAAACAACTGTGAATGGGCTGACCCTACTCACCTTTGCTCGTAAGATAGCCCCTTCATCCCAGGAATGAATTAAGTAAACCTTCCCTGAATGTATCTCAACTCAAAAACTGTCTTTAGACATGGGGAGGGATTGGCCGAATGGTGTTCTTGCTGGACTATAATTCGAGAGACCCAGGTCATATCCTGGGGACCTGGTTTGATTCCCACCTCAGCAGATGGCATTTGAATTTAATAAAAATTTGGAATGAAATGTGTAATAGTGCATCCATTACAGACCATCGGAAAAACCCATCTGGATTGTGAGCATTCTTTCAGGAGCAATGCCCTCAAACTGTGAATACTTTTTTTTGAAAGTGTAGCTATTCTTGTAGTCTTGCCAATGTCATGTACAGTTGTGGAAAGATTTAATTAACTTTATATTCCAAAACCCTGCATAAAATGGCAGCATGACTGTTCAGCTCCTAATTGCTTGTTGTGACTACATATTAAGTTTGTTTTTATGTACAAGAACACCCAGATCCTTCTGCACAACTGCACCCTATTATTTAAACAATGAAAGACAATATTGTTTTTCTATTAGAGTCATCGTCATAGAGTTATTTAACAGGGAAATACTCTTCAGTCCAACCAGTCCATGCCAAACATTATCCCAAACAAAGTTAGTCCCACCTGCGTGCTCCTGGGCTATATCCTTCCAAACCTTCCCAATTCATGTACCTATCCAAATGTCTTTTAAGCATTGTAATCTCATCCATCACTTCCTCAGGAAGTTCATTCCACACATGAATCACCGTCTGTGTGAAAAAAAAATTGTGTCTCACCTTTTGTAAATCTCTGTCCTCACATCCCCCTAGTCTTGAAATCCTCATCCTGAGGAAAACTGCCTTTAACTCTACCTATACCTCTCATTATTTTATAAACTCCTTTGAACCTCTGAACCTCTTACATTCCAATGAAAAATGTCCTAGCCCATCCACCCTTTCTTTGTAACTCAAAATTTCCAGACCAAGCAACATCCTGATAAATCTCTTCTGAACCCCCTCCAGTTTGATAATGTCCTTCCTATAATTTGGCGACCAGAACTGGACAGAGTATTCCATAAGAGGCCTTACCAATGTCCTGTACAACTTCAACATGACTTCCAATTCCTATACTCAAAGGACTGAGCAATGAAGGCTCATGTCTTTTTAAACCACCCTGTCTATATGTGATGCAAATTTCAAAGAACTATGTATCTGCACTCTTAGATGCCTCTGTACCTAGGGCCTTACCTGTATAAGCCGGACCCTGTTTGTTGCACTAAAATGCAATACCTTGCATTTGGAGTCCGAGATGTACAACACAGAAACAGATCCTTCGGTCCAACTCATCCATGCTGACCAGATATCCTAAATTAATCCAGTCCTATTTGCCAGCAGTTGGCCCATATCCCTCTAAACCCTTCCTATTCATATACCCATCCAGTTGCATTTTAAATGTTATAATTGTACTAGTCTCCACCACTTCCTCTGACAGTTCATTCCATGCACGCACCACCCTCTGCGTGAAAATGTTGCCTCTTAGGTCCCTTTTAAATCTTTCCCCACTCGCCCTAAACCTATGCCACCCAGTTCTGGACTCCCCCATTTCAGGGAAAAGACCTTGTCTATTTGTTCTATCCATGCCCCTCATGATTTTATAAATCCTTAAAGGTCACCCCTCAGCCTCTGACACTCCAGGGAAAATAGCCCCAGCCTATTCAGCCTCTCCCTCTTGCTCAAGCCTTTCAATACTGTCAGCATTCTTGAAAATCTTCTCTGAACCCTTTCAAGTTTCACAACATCCTTCTTATAGAAAGGAGACCAGAATTGTGTACACTATTCCAAAAGTGGCTTAACTAATGTCCTGTACAACTGCAACATGACCTCCCAATTCCTTTATTCAATGCTGTGAACAATAAAGGCAAGCATACCAAACACCTTCTTTACTATCCTGTCTACCTGCGACTCCACTTTCAAGGAGCTATGAACTTCCACTCCAAGATCTCTTTGTTCAGCAACACTCCCTAGGACCTTACCATTAAGTGTATAAGTCCTGCTAAGATTTGCTTTCCCAAAATGTAGCACCTCTCATTTATCTAAATTAAACTCCATCAACCACTCAGCCCATTGTCCCATCTGATTAAGATCGCATTGTACTCTGTCTTCGCTGTCTGCTACACTTCTAATTTTGGTGTCATCTTCAAACTTGCCAACTATACCTTCTTTTTATCCAGATTGAACTCAATCTGCCATTTTTCAGCTCTTTGACTCATTTGATCAAGATCCCTTTGTGATCTTAGAAATCCTCCTTCACTGTCTACTATGCCACCAATTTTGGTGTCATCTGCAAATTTAATAACCATGCCTTTTATCATCTTATTGAAATCATTGAGACAAATGACAAACAAAAGAAGACCGAGAACCAATCCCTGTGGAACACCGCTGGTCACAGGTCTCCAGTCCAAAAAGCATGCCTCCACCAACATTCTATCTCCTGCCATCAAAGTCAAATATGTATCCAGTTGGCAAGCTCATTCTGAATCCCATGTGACCTAACTTTACTAATTAGTCTACCATGTGAAACCTTGTCAAAGGTTTTACTCAAATCCAAATAAACAATGTCTACTGCTCTGCCATCATCAATCTTTTTGGGAACTTACTGAATCAAGTTTGTGAGACATGACTTACATGGCACAAAACCCTGCTGACTATCCCTAATCAATTTTTGCCTCACTACATGTCCATAAACCCTATCTTTTATAATCGCCTCAAACAATTTACCCACAACTGAAGTCAGACTCAGGTGTATAGTTCTTTGGTTTCTCCTTACAGCCTTTCTTAAACAATCACCCACCCCATCCATAGTTATAGATGATGCAAACATTTCTGCAAGGGGTTTCGCAATTTCCTTCCTTCCTTCCCACAATGTTCTGGAATACATTAAATCAGGTCCTGGTGATTTAGCTGCGTTTATATTCTCTGAGACCTCCCAAACTACTACTGTTCCAATTGAAATGAATAACCTCACTTCAGCACATTCTGCTCCATATGCCATATTTTTGACCACTTTCTTAGACTATCTATATCCCTTTGCAGACTCATTGTGCCCCCACTTATTTTCCCTTCTGTCTTTGTATTTTCAAATGTGTCCTTCCAGGTGAGAGATTTTTTGGAAGTAGTTTGATGGTGTCCATTCTTTCTGCTTTAAGAATTGATTTCACCAGCAAAGTCGGCATTTTTTCATAGAATCCATACAGTATGGAATCAGGCCATTTGGTTTATACCAGTGCTCCAAAGCCCATCCCACCTAGACCGCTCCCTATGCTATCCCTGTAACCATGCATATCCCATGGTTAATCCACCCAGTTTGCACACTTTGGGCAATTATTTTGATACATCAGTGTGACCATTTCAGGATGCATTTCAGAACTTGCAACAGACGTCAGATTCCCTTCACAAAAGAGCACTCATGAACTAATTTGGTATTTATATACAGTCAGCTCCATGGTCATCTTTGACCAATTTTTGTTCGATGTCAAAGATTTGTATAAAAACTGATTCAGATGCTCACACTGCCCAAGTGGGATGTGAACTCTGAACTCCTTGGATTATTAGTCAAACATTTCTTGCTGTACTTTGGCCTGACGTTAATTTTTTTAAAAAATAAGTTCAGTCTACTTTTACCAGTAAACTCCCAAATCTCACCACCTCTGTTCCTGGCCTTCGTCTCCTGCTTTTAGAATGGCACGGTGGCTCAGTGGTTAGTACTGCTGCCTTGCTGCGCCAGAGACCCGGGTTCAATTCAGGCCTCGGACGATTGTCTCTGTGGAGTTTGTACGTTCTCTCCATGTCTGCGTGGGTTTCCTTCTCCAATCCAAAGATGTGCAGGTCAGGTGGATTGGCCATGCGTAATTGCCCATACTGTCCAGGGATGTGAAGGTTAGGTCATTAGTCAGAGGTAAATGTAGAGTAATAGGGATAGGGAATTGGGTCTGGGTGGGATAGTGTTCAGAGTGTCATTGTGGGCTTGTTGAGCCGAAGGGCCTGTTTCCACACTGTACAAATTCTATGATTTTTGGAACTTAGCTAAAATATTGTGACTGTGCACATCAGAGGTGTTTTCTGGGGCCGTTTCAGGTCTTCATGGCTCATTACTGACGAAGTCACTGGTATAACCTCGGTAACTGCGTGACTGACAGTGAGATATTCAATCTACATGTGTTGGTATCTATTTATTGCTGAGAAAGTTTGCACTAGCCTGTTTGTACCACTCTACTCAAACTCACCTCAACTAACCTTCCCAACTCCGGAATCAATCTAGTGAATTTTATCTGCATTCCTTGAATGCCAGTACCTCCTTTCTCAAATGAGGAGACCAAATCTGTGAACAAATGAAGTCAAAACCTCTGTCTCAATATTCATCAACTAAGCATTCACAGCTTTCTGGGTAAACAATTCTAAAATTCACAACCTTTCTTTCATCCCTTCAGAATGAAGCCCAGACTGCAAAGGACTTTGTGAAACTGATTGAAGCAGCAGAGCATAGTTACCAGGTAGGGATATGGTCTTTGTGTGGATTGTCTTTCCCTTACTGTTAGACTGGTTCAGTTGATGTTTGGTGTGGGAATTTTGTTTAAATCAGAAAAGACAAGTTTTTCAGCTGCTGCACAATGATAGAAGGTAGAAAACGTGTCTCTCATTGGTTAGGGTTAATATTGTCTCCCTTCCGATTGACACTTTTGTTAGTCAGACAAAACTCTGACCACAAATTGAAGACCAAATACAGTAAGTCTGGAGTGATGGGCTATCCAATTTCAGCTGCTATTTTAATATGGGGAAATCCAAACTGCTAATTTTTAGAAATTTAAGATTAGCGTTAGCAAATAGGAACTAATGTGAGAAACACAAATGAGATATTTTGGTTAGCCAGTTAAATCTATTCAGTGAACATGAATTTAAAAGCAAACAAAATCTTGGTATACAGCCAGAAGAATGAAAGACATTTTTCTATTGATCATGTACCCTATATGTGTTTGGGATCACTGTGAGCAATTCCAGTCAGTGCCAATCCTTGCTTCTCTTTAACGAGGGTTAAAGAGAAGCAAGAATTAGCCATATTGCCCTCAAGCCCATAGTGCCATTCAGTAAGGCCATGTCTGATCTGTCCCAAGTCCACCTTCAACCTCATCTCTTGATTGCCTTGGTGTTAAAAGAGCCTGGAACTTCCTTCCTCACTGTCTGGGCGTGCTTACACCATTTGGACTGCAGTGATTCAAGAAGTTGGCGACCACAGTTGGGGATCAGCAATGACCTCAATAGGAACATGACAAATATGAGTAGGAGTATGCCATCTTGCTCTTTGAGCCTGCTCCGCCGTTCAATAAGATCATGGCTGATCTTTTCGTGGACTGCGTTCCACTTGCTTGCTCACCATAACCCTTAGATTTATGAACAGCAAAGGAATTATCTGTTTTAAAAATATTCAACAAGATAGCCTCAACTTGCTTCACTGGGGAGGGACCTTCACAGATTCACAACCCTTTGGATGAAGAAGTTCCTCCTCAACTCAGTCTTAAATCTGCTCCTCTTTATTTTGAGGCTATGTCCCTAGTTGTATTTCACCGGCCAGTGGAACTAACCTCCCTGGTTCTATTTTATCTGCACCCTTCATTTTATGTTTCTATAACATCCCCCAAACTCCCATTCTTCTAAATTCTAATGACTATACCCAGTCCACTCAACCTCTCTTCAGCCAACCCTCTCAACCCCGGAATCAATCTAGTAATCTCTGCATCCCCTGTAATGCCAGTACAGAATAACCTTGATTATCCGAATGAGATGGGTGGGGAGTATTTTGTTCGGATAACTGATTGTTCAGATAACTGATCAGCATCAGGTAAATATCTTAAATCAAGTTAAAATGATCAGGAGGTTGAATGAATTTAATACTTAAATGCTTAGACTGGACAGAGACAGTTCATCTGGTGGGAAGACCACGCTTGGGTGCACACCGAGCTGCTGTCTCCAACCTTGTCCTTTCCTTTGTTCCTTCTCCTTCCAATCTCTCCCTTTAGCAACCACCAGTCCTGTGCTTCCTCACTGCCACCAGTTGGAAACTGCAGCCTTGCACAAACATTCCCAGGGCCAAGCAGGTGCAACGCCGTCTATCTCCGGCTCCCCTCACAACAGTTCGACTCCCTTCTGGAAACCCGTTGCAGGAGCTAGACAACTATATCCTCTACCGTTAAATTTATCTCAACCATTTTATATTTCAAAACGAGAAGCAGAAAGAGAGAAAATAAATGACAGAGACAGCATGAGAGAGAAGTTACTGAGTTCACTGGTGGGCAGTCTGTCTTGGAAAGAGAGTTTCTGCAGGTAATGACAGTCCAGTTTCTGATCTCAACCTTTGAGACCTTGAGATCTTTTTTGGGTAATCTGAAATTCGGATAATTGACATTTGGATAACAGAGGTTGTTCTGTACATCCTTTCTCAAATGAGGTGACCAATCTGTGAACAAATGAAGTCAAAACCTCTGTCTGAATATTCATCAGCTAACCATTCACAGCTTTCTGGGTTAAGCATTCCAAAATTCACAACATTACGAATGAAACAGTTTTCCCTCAGCTTTAAATAGCTGATCCCTTTTCCCAAAAGTAGGACCCTGTAATCCTGTGCATTGTAGCTCAAGAAAACCTCTCTGAAGAGTATGGAGGGCAGAAAGCTGCAAGACTAAAACCTCAAACATTTATATTGGAGGAGCAGCAACTCGAGAGAGTTTTGAACTGGGGGACCCAGGGAGAGTGGAAGTACAGTTTTCATTTAATGTGTGTGGAACATGATGGAAGTGTTGACCAGACTGTCTGGGAGATGATACCAAAATGCAACGCAGCTCTTTTTGCTCTGAACAGATGATTTAAAGATTGCGAATAATGATTTTTTTTACCTTTTCAAACTTGGTACAATGATTTCTTTATTCGTTGATGGGATATGGGTGTTTTTGGCACTTATTTCCCATTCATAATCGCACTTGAACTATCAGACTTGTCAGGTCTTTTCAGAGGACAGTTGAGAGATGACTGCATTGCTGTGCGTCTAGAGTTACATGTAGGATGGTTTATTTCTTTCCTAAAGGACATTAGTGAACCAGATGTGTATTTCTGACACAAGTTAATTGGTTGTCATTAAACCACTTTTAAACTTCCCTTGTTGATATTTGTCTTTGTTTGAAATTTTTCTGGCCAGCATTGTCTTGTTGTTTCAGACTGCCATCTGTGAAAATTACAACGCCATGTCTGACACCACGTTCAAAGCCTTGAGGAGGAACCTGCCAGTTACTCGCACCAAGGTCGACTGGAACAAGATTATGAGCTACAGAATTGCTCAAGAGATGCACAGTGCTTAACGCAAACTTATACAGCGAGGCTTAATGTCAATGTGTGGAAAAGAAAGTGTGGTCTCACAAAACAACTCTCCAGTCACCACCCTTTACCCCCGCCCCCCCCCCCCCCCCCCCCCCCACCTTTTTTTCTCTCTCCCCTCCAACTCTGTGAAATATTGACTATTTTCCGATGAACCAGCTTGATGACTCTGATATTATTGAAGTAATGTTTGTTTTGGAAGTTGGTGGAAAGTGATTTAAACACATATTTAGCCTGTTTGGTTGAGTTGAATTAGTAATATGCAGCCCTATTGCTAAAGTATGAGGATGTTTTATTATCTGATGTCAAACAAATTTCTATTCATTCGGGTTTTGGGGTTAAAATTGTAGTAATTTTAAATCTTAAATGCAGTTGCTCATGGGATTGCAGCCAATACGGTGGGTAATAGCTTGAGGATTATAATAACTTTGCTTAGCAGCTGATTAACAATTAGAATTTATTTTATGGTCACAAAAACCTTTTAAATAGTAACTGATGTTTCTTGGACTGTTACAGCTTTAGATTATCATCATGACCTTGCTCTTTCCCTTAATTTCTTTCACCCCCTTTCGACTTTTTGTGAGGTCACACCTTGTTGCATCGCTGTTGCAAAGGCAGGATGGTTTGGTGTTTAATACCTTGTTTTTTTTAAAAAAAAAATTCAGAAACCAGGCAAGCTGGCTCTGCGTTAAAGCACTGCTTTACTGAAGAAAGCTTGAAGCAACGGTGTTTGATGTCTTCCATCCCCCCTCTCCTTTCCCTGCCCCTCACCCGACAAGTCTGAATGACCTCTATCATGTTGAAAATACTGTGCATTCTTCCATCTGATTGACGGTTCCTGTGTGTCACCCTTTTCATTGGGTAGTACTCAGTTGTCACATGCTCTGCCTTTTCTGCATTTTGATTAATTGCACTCTTACACTGCAAGGAACTGGAAAATCAGACTGGAAAACTACGCCTAGTGAGGGGTTTGGGGTGGGGAGGGATTGGAAACTAATGTGAACAATTCAGTGTATTGTTCTTCCTCCCAAACCTGTTTTACCTCATTTTTTGATACTTAATAACTGTAACCAGTGGCAGAAACAGTGCACCAGCAGACGGGAATGATCACTTGCTCACTTTGGCAGGAGCAGTTTAGAGATGGTAAAGAATGGAACCTGAAGCACATTGATTGTTTGAAGAAGGAAACTACAAGCAAAAAAGGATGAGAACAGACATTGAGGTGGTGATCACCTTGAGCAACCCTGTCTTGCTCCGTTATAATACTTGCCTAAAGTCCTGATTTAAAGATGCTTGCCTGACCTGTGGCATCATATGCCACTTCGTGAAGCTAGTTCTGTTCCATTCCTGATGGTAATGAGAAGGAATCGATGCACCAGGAATATGTGGCTAACTGGAATTTAGGGTAGAGAGAGTGGATGTTGCTGCTTTTTGTTTCGGATTGACTGGTGCAATTCCAAATTGTTTCAGTCCAACATCCGCTGGTCAGTTCCTGTAACCTTTTCTGATTAGTGAATGGATAACTGGATGGAAATGTAGAAACAGAACTGAAGGAAGGTGGCCGTAAGTTAAATTACGGTTATTGGTGTTTAATATTTTTACTGTATTAACTTGCACAGGACCAATGTAAAGCAAAGTCAATGGAACAAGTGGCAGCCTAGTATTATCCATACAAATATTTTTTACAGAATTCTGCACTGGTAACATTTTTACAAAAAAGACAAGTTGTAATATAACTCCTTAACTCAATCTCCAAAAAGGCTTTGCTTTTTACTTAAAATGGATTGTTTTGTACTGTATTTTGCTTTTATTAAATTTGAAATGCTATTTTTTAAGTTGTTCATTGCCAGTGTAATTCCAAAGCCAGCAGAAACTTATAGCCTCATGCTCAAAGGGGTCGACCACACTTCAGATAAAATGGTGGCAGTGAGCATGGAGACTTAGAAAATCAATCTTGAACGTTAAATTGTAAATGGTAGTAACTCGTACTTGTAGGTCGCTGTGCTGTCTTGACAAAGTGGAGTAATTCTTTAGTTGATTTTTGAATGTGGTAAAATTACATAGTTTGGCAGTATTCTCGATCCATTTTATTTCTCAAGCATGTTAGTGGTGGTTGCTGTGCAATTGTTGATTCCTTCTCTAGGTAATGAGAAATAGGACCAGGAATCAGCTATTCAACTCCTCAGGCCTCATTCAACATTGCTGATAGTCTACCTCAGCACTGTTTTTTTTCCCCCTAGCACCCATGTCCCTCTAATATCTAAAAAGTTATTGATTGTTGTCTTGAATATACTGAAATGACTGAGTTTCACAGCCTCCTGGGATAGAAAATTATACTCATCAAGTCAGACTTGCTCATCTCAGTTCTGAATGACTGACTCCTTATTTCTGAGAACATGTTCCGTGCCCCTGTTCTGGACAGGCAGGCTCCACTTGCTCTTGACTGCGCTTGCATGCTCTTTGGAATAATTTTGTGTACTTTAATGAGATCATCCCTCATTTCTAACTCCAAATTTTAGGCTCCATCTCTTCAGTCACTTTTCATGGATTAATTGTTGTGCCAGGGATCAACCTAATGAACCTCTGTACCTTGCTGTACATTAAGTATAACCTTCCTCTGGTTGGAAGCCCAAAACGCTGCACAACATTCCAGGCGTAGTGTCACATTACAGAGACTTGTTTGCTATTGTACTTAAACCAATACCTGTATACTCTTTGCCTTCCTAATTGCTTGCAACACCTACGTGTTGTCTTTCAGCAACTTATGAACAAGAACACCCATGTTATTTTGGACTTCATACTTCCCAATCTATTTTCCATTTAAGAAATACTCTGTATTTCTGATTTTCTGACCAAATGTGAGAACTTCATATTTTTCCACATTAAATTGCCTCTGCCATGTGCTTATCTACTTAGTCTTTTTATCCCTTTCATCTTTCCACATCCTCCTCGTAGCAATACTTACAACCAGTTTTGTCATCCACAAAGTTTAAAATATTCTGTTCAACCCCAATATCATTGTATATTGTAAAAAGGCTGAGACCTAAATATTGATCCTTACTATACCCCACTTGTCACAACCTGCCAAACTGAAAGTTATCAGTTTATATCCACTGTTTCCTCAATCCATGCCAAATATATTGGCCCTTCCTGGTTGCATGTTTTCTAATTTTGCTTCCTAACCTTCAAAGACCCTGTCAAGAGCCTTCTGAAAATCCAATATGCCACATCCATTTGTTCCCCCAACCCCATTCCCCACATATCCCCAACCAAACTTATTGAATTGACTTGTTTGATCCTCAAACTCTTTAACGTGTACCTGCAATGTACATACTCCACTGGAGCAAGTTAGATGGATGGGGTGGTGTCAATTCTAGTTATATATAATGGGGGGAAAGTCAACTTGGCACCCTACTGATCTGTGGTTCGAGGTGGGGAATGGACTATGTTGAGGGGAAAAGAAATGAATTTTATCTATGATTTCTCAAATCTATTGAAAGAAACTTCAGCTTCTGTGACCATCAGTAGGTGACATCAAGAATGAGTAAGGAACAAGAATCTTAATATGTGACCCATACTCAAAATGTGTGACCAAAGCAGAATTGGGTTCCCCCCTCCTGAATAGATTCCCAGGAAAGTGAACAGCTCCCTGTCTTCATTTCCCATCCCTGTCCCATTTCAAACCAAGTTATCAGATGGAATTAGTGATGGAAATGTGCAACCTCTTCACTCAGGAAGGTGAATCTTTGAAATTGTCTACACCAAAGAACTGTGGAAGTTTAGTTGTGGTCTATGTTCTAGATAGAGATCAACAGATTTCTAGATAAGTATTTACATTCTCCTGGAATGTAGGCATCACAGGCAAGGCCAGAATTCATTGCCCATCCCAAATACCCTTTAATGAAGGCGCTTGCTGGACCTTTTCAGGGCTCTTCAGAGGACATTGCTATGGTCTGGAATTGTATGTAGGTATAGATAAAATCAAATTGTCCATTTTGTCAGGGGAAAATTAAAAATGAATTTTTAACAGTGAGAGGTCGCAATAGGATCTGGTTGTCATGAATCACAAGGTTGAAAGTAGAAGTACAGCAAAGATTTATGGAGAGTTAGTGGAATGTTAATTATCTCGAGAGGAATTGAATCCAAACATATAGAGAGATTATACCTCAGTTCTACAGGACACAGTGAGGACACATCTGGAATACTGTGTACAGTATGGTAGTCTGAGAGAGGCTTTAGCATAGTGATAATGCCACTGGGCTAGTAATTCCACTATTGCAGGTGTTGAAATGTAATAAATCTGGAACTTTTAAAACTTTTTCTGTTGTTAATCATTGTACAAATCTATCTGGTTCATGAATATCCTTTTAGGGAATGAAAATCTGTCTTTTCCTCATCTGGCCTGCAAGCAAGACCCACAGCAATGCAGTGACTTAATTGTCCACTGAAGTGGCCGAAAGGCCACTCAGGTCAAGGGCAATTAGGAATGGGCAACACATTGCTCACCTTTCTCTGACACTCACACGCCACGAGGAATTAGAGGAAGTATTGATGCCTTATTTCAGAAATGCTGCAAATGCACTGGTTATGAAGAATGGTTGGGTGATCTATTTTCGTAATCATTGAAGTTTGGAAGAGGAAAAGGCAGCTTGATGGAAACATACAAAATCCTGAAAGCTTTTGACTGTGGATACTGAGAAATTGTTTCCTCTTAAGGGAGCAGCATCTACAGCTTGGGGTCACTGTTCAAAAATCAAGAATTGCTGATTTAAAATAGAGGTTTTATGTCTTTGGAACTGTCATCCTGAAAACGTGGTAGAACTATACTGTATATATTTTATTCTTGATAAGCAAGGGGTTGAAAAGTTATCAGGAGTAGGCAGGGTTGTGGATTTGAACAAGGGAACAGGTTTCAGGGGCTGAATGGTATACATGTGATTTTACTTGTGCATTTGTAAAAATAGCAAATTTTCTAAAAGACACTTGTGAACTAGGGTTTTTACAGTAATTGTCAGGGTTGGCATATCTGACAGTACCTTTCCATTCCAGTTTTATTAATTGAACTTAAATATCACTGGCTGACATGGTGGCAAGCTCAGTAATCAGTGCAAAAGACAAATCAGTGAACTATTTGCATCTATTTGCTGAATGAGGAGTCATCTTGTCCCCACTATCTTGGATGCCATTCTCAACTGATTCAATTCACTGTCTGATATCAAGAAACAGCTGAAAGCACTGGTTACTGCAAACGTTTTCATTTAGAGGGTGGTACGTGTATGGAGTGAGGTGCCAGAGAAAGTGGTGGAGGCTGGCACAATTGCAACAGCAATATGAACCCAGATAACATCACAGCAATAGTACAGTAGACTTGTGTTCTAGAAATGAAACCATGCCTTTAATGAAGCTGTTCCAGTATAACTAAACGCTGGCATCAGTACACTGGAAAATTACCAAGTATGTACTAGATTCATAGAGATGTACAGCATGGAAACAGATCCTTCGGTCCAACCAGTCTTTGCCGACCAGATATCCCAACCCAATCTAGTATCACCTGCCAGCACTGGGCCCATATCCCTCCAAACCCTTCCTATTCATATACCCATCCAAATGCCTGTTAAATGTTGCAATTGTACGAGCCTCTACCACTTTCTCTGGCACCTCATTCCATACACGTACCACCCTCTAAATTAAAATGTTGCATCTTAGGTCTCTTTTATATCTTTCCCCTCTCACCCTATACCTATGCCCTTTACTTCTGGGCTCCCTGACCCCAAAGCAAAGACTTTGCCTAGTTGCCCTATCCATGCCCCTTGTAATGTTGTAAACGTTTATAAGATCACCCCTCAGCCTCCGAAACTCCAGGGAAAACTGCCCCAGCCTGTTCAGCCTCTCCCTATAGCTTAAATCCTCCAACCCTGGCAACATCCTTGTAAATCTTTTCTGAACCCTTTCAAGTTTCACAACATCTTTCCAATAGGAAGGAGACCAGAATTGCATGCAATATTCCAACAGTGGCCTAACCAATGTCCTGTACAGCCGCAACATGACCTTCCAACTCCTCTACTCAATACTCTGACCAATAAAGGAAAGCATACCAAATGTCACCTTCGCTATCCTATCTACATGCGTCTCCACTTTCATGGAGCTATGAACCTGCACTCCAAGGTCTCTTTGTTCAGCAACACTCCCTAGGACCTTACCAGTTAGTGTATAAGTACTGCTAAGATTTGCTTTCCCAAAATGCAGCACCTCTCATTTATCTGAATTAAACTCCATCTGCCACTTCTCAGCCCATTGGCCCATCTGGTCAAGATCCTGTTGTAATCTGAGGTAACCCTCTTTGCTATCCACTACACCTCCAATTTTGGTGTCATCTGCAAACTTACTAACTGTACCTCTTATGCTCACATCCAAATCATTTATATAAATGACATAAAGTAGTGGACCTAGCACCGAACCTTGTGGCACTCCACTGGTCACAGGCCTCCAGTCTGGAAAAACAACCCTCCACTACCACCCTCTCTTTTCTACCTTTGAGCCAGTTCTGGATCCAAATGGCTAGTTCTCCCTGTATTCCATGAGATCTAACCTTGCTAATCAAACGCTATACTGAAGTCCATATCGATCATATCTACCATCTGCCCTCATCAATCCTCTTTGTTACTTTGTGAAAAAACTCAATCAAGTTTTTAAGACGTGATTTCCCCTATACAAAGCCATGTTGACTATCCCTAATCAGTCCTTGCCTTTCCAAATACATGTACATCCTGTCCCTCAGGATTCCCTCCAACAACTTGCCCACCACTGACGTCGGCTCACTGGTCTATAGTTCCCTGGCTTGTCCTTACTATCTTTTTTTTTAAACAGTGGCACCACGTTTGCCAACCTCCAGTCTTCCGGCACCTCACCTGTGACTATTGATGATACAAATATCTCAGCAAGAGGCCCAGCAATCACTTCCCTAGCTTCCCACAGAGTTCTAGGGTACACCTGATCAGGGCCTGAGGATTTATCCACCTTTACCCATTTCAAGACATCCAGCACTTCTTCCTCTGTAATATGGACATGTTGTACGATGTCACCATCTATTTCCCCACAGTCTATATCTTCCATATCCTTTTCCACAGTACTGTACATGAAATGTTAGATAAATCTAACCCAGCCCATTCTGCATCCTCAGTTTATTCTTGATCACAAGCCAAGTGATACAAGGCGTCATTAACAGTGTTGTCTCACAATGCTTCCTCTGTAATGAGCAGTGTTTGTCTGCCAAAGCTGCTTACCACCTTGCCTCATCACAGCCTTGGTCAAACATGAATTTTAAGAGCTACATTCCAGAAGTAAGAGTGACTGCCCTTGATATCACAGCACCATTTGACCAAGTATGTGGCCCCCGCGTTCTACCACTCTGAGTATTAGGAATTAAAGGAAAAGCTCTCTACTAGTTAGTCATACCTGCCACTAAAGTGCTAGTTGGAAGTTCCTGGATATCGTTGGAGCTACTCTTCATGGGGGTGTACTAGGCCCACTTCAACTGCTTCCTCAATGACTATCCTGTTATAAGGTTGGAGTGGGATATTCATTGCACAATCAATGTTCAGTATTCTTTCATCGAATCCCTATGCTGCAGAAACAGGCCCTTCATCCCAACAGATCCATACTGGCCCTCCGAGGAGTATTCCATTCCCCTACCCTATTACTCTACATTTCCCATGACTAATTCACCTAACCTTCATATGCCTGAACACTATGGGCTATTTAGCATGGCCAATTCACCTAATCTGCACATCTTTGGACTGTGGGAGGAAACCGGAGCATTCGCTGAAACCCAAACAGGCACTGGGAGAATGTGCAAACTCCACACAGACAGTTGCCTGAGGCTAGAATCAAACCCCCTTCCTTGTTGCTGTGAGGCAGCAGTGCTAACCACTGAGCCACTGTGCTGCAACTCATGTGATAAACCAGGCTGTGAACAGCTGCAGCATAACCTGGAAAACATTCAGGCTTGCCATCTAATGGTTAGCAATAACCTCTTCCAATGAGAGAGTTTAAGTAGTCCCTTGAAACTCAATAGCATTGCCATCGTGAATTCTCCCATTGTCAACTGAAACTGAACTTCGACAACCTTAAACACTGGCTATCTGAGCAGCACAGAGGTTCAGAATTCATTGATATGTCACTCACCTTCTGCCTTTCAATGTTAGTCCACCTTCACAGCACAGTCAGGTGTATGATGGAATATTTCCCCCCACTTGCCTGCACGAGTAGAGCTTCAATAATCCTCAATGCACTCCACCATCTGGAATTAAGCAGATGGGCACTAAGTCCATCACCCTTAATGTACAATAGGCAAAAGCTTTCTACTTTGGAAAGGCATCATGTGTTGACTTAGTTTTGGTGGTCCAAAGGGCCTGTTCTTGTGTTGTATTGTTCTTTGTTATGCATTCCTGTCACCACACTCATGTAGTGGCAAATTGTGTTCCAAATATGAGAGTGGGAATTGAATCTGCAATGTTGTCATTACATTACAAACCAGCTGCCCAGATAACTGCCCTGCCTCTACTCCCCACCCCAAAACCAACATACACAAACAAGTGAATAATATAATAAATAGAGCAAGAGTAGACCATGCTGACTCTTACGTTGCTCTGTTAATCAATATGATTGTGGTTGACCTTTCATGGCCTACTTTACATATCCCTTGATTCCCTGAGAGTCCAATGATCTCCGGGATTTCAAACATTTACAATCCATGAAGTGATGAAATTGTTCATTATCTCAATCCTGAGTTTGTACCCCCGTGTTGCAGATAATTGCCCAGCTGGCTGTAAAATCCTCTCTCTACAGGACATTCTGGTATAACACAACAGTTGCATTCCTCTGCAATCTCATGCGATAAAAGAATTGTGTTATGGGAAACCACTGTAGAAAATCGCTAGACTGATTCAGTGGAAAGACCATGTTATTCAAACAGTGTCCACAGTTCGTCAATCGTAGCCAATTCATGTTGACGAGATGTGTTATATCAGAATGACCAATATTTGGTTAATCTCTTTCACAATGTTCAATGTTTCAATGAGCTCACTTTTCAATTTTGTGGGCAGTAGCCAGAGATCTAGTTTCGTCAGCCTTACACTAGAGGACAGTCCTCTCCACCCAAGAGTCAAGCTGCTGAGCCTTTACTAGATTACTTCCAAGCCAAGGATATCCTTCATTCGGCATGATGATCATGTATTGCAACAAAAGATTCAGAAAGATACTGCAGTACAAATAATGTGGCAGTCACATTGCACACAGCAAACTCACATAACCTGCAATGTGTTGATAACTGGCTGATACTAGTGCTAGTTAAGGGATAAAAAAATGTCCAATACATCAGGATGAATGAACATCCCTGTTCGTTCCAACAGTAATGTTGGATCTTTTGCATTTACCTGAGATGGTTTAGCATCAATTATGGGAGAGATGGCATTCACTTAATTCAGTGCTGGAAATGTTAGCTGAGCTAATGAGCTCCATTCTCTGGAGTGGGATATGATTCTGAACCATCTGAATCCAAGGTGAGAGATTGATACCCATGGAGTCACAACTGATTAGATAAACATGTTGAAGCACATTAATTTACCAGCCCAGGCAACAACTGGGTGCAATTTACTCAAAACTGAGCAGATGAAGTGATTTCATCTGAATTATCCCATCTAACGTATTACATTAATGATACAAAGCTTTCTCTCTTTTTTGTTGCATTTGTGTCTTTTTTTTGCTGCATTATGCATTGCTGCTGAATCTGTAATTATCTGGAAGAATACTGTGTCTGCAGATCTCCTCCACTAAAGTTGTACACTGAAAATGTAGCACTACAAAACATATGTTCCCATCAGGCCAACAACTCCCCCTGGAAGAGATATTGGAACAAAACTGAGACATCATACAGTTTTCTTATTCTGTTTATTGAAGCAATCACCAAACCTATGCTTATCTATCCTTGTGCCTGCCCTTCAAAAGCTACAGGTCCATTGGGCACTGATTATATTTAATTAAAAAACTCTGGGATTTGTTCCATTTTTTAAAGGATTGTATAAATATACATTGTTGTGTTTTGAGACTTACTGAGGTTCTGTGCTAATCTTACAACCAGTTGACTCACTGCCCGTTTGCGTCTTTACAACCTGAACATCATTAATAAAGTAAAAGCAGGAATCTGTACCAAAACTTAGTTCAAGTAACAGTCATCAGTGTATCTTGACAATAAAGGCCAAGTGCAGCACTGCCAATCAACATTGGAAGTTGACATGCTGTCTCTGCATTTTGTCTGATTAGTTCAGTTGTTAGAAAAGTGGCACTTTTGGTGCTATTACCTGAGGATTAACTGCCCAAATTCTCTTTGTTGCCTTTGCCAACAACTTTTCTTAGTATGTACAATGTCAACATTTGCATATTCCAGAAATGTGACTGTCAGTTTGCAACTTGGTGAGTCAGGCACAGAAGTAACAACCAGCCCAGCGCAGTGATATTGTGTATTGCATCCTGTGTGGCATCTGCAGAACCTGTCTCCAATCATCTAGACCAAAACTCCCTCCCAGCAAAGGAGTGCTGCACAGGTGAGACATTAAACCGAGGCCCATCTGCCTCCTCGTTTGGATGCGAACAATTTCACGACACTCTTTCAAAGAATAGGGTAGCTCTCCCTATGGCCATTGCCAATATTTGTCCTTCTAAAATGAATTGTTGGTTGTTAATTTTGGGAGCTTGCTAAGTGCAAATCTGTTGTCACATTACTACCTATCAGAAAGTGCAAAACTCTAGGACATATCCTAATGTTATAAAAAGTGTGAAATAAATGCAGGCTTTTCATTCTTTTTGGTAGCGAGTCTGCAGAGGAGAAAGTTGGTTCCTATAAAAATTTAAAGTCACACAACACGAGATTATAGTGTAACAGGTTTATTTGGAAGTATAAGCTTTCAGAGCGCTGCTTCTTTGTCAGGTAACTAGCAGCGCGCCGAAAGCTTGTAATTCCAAATAAACCTGTTGTACTATAACCTGGTGCTTTGTGATTTTTAACTTTGTCCACCTCAGTCCAACACTGGTACCTCCACATCATGCCTATAAAGATTGAGCATAGACAGGCAGAAGGCTGGAAGAACACAGCAAGCCAGGCAGCATCAAGAGGTGCAGAAGTCAACGTTTCAGGTGAAACCCTTCTTCAGGTTACACCTGAAACATCGACTTCTGCACCTTCTGATGCTGTCTGGCTTGCCGTGTTCTTCCAGCTTCCTGCCTATCTACTTTGGATTCCAGCTTCGCAGTGTTTTTGTCTCTGAAGATGGAGAGACCAGTGAAGACACATCCCACTACTCAGGTTAGATATGTTTGCCCTGCCTGACCATTGCTGAAGAGTATGAAGATAGCTTCCTGACATCTGTATGTAATGGACAGAGTAACTTCTTGCTCTGGTAGATGAACAGAAACCAGGGGTAGGTACAACAGATGCTGGAGATCAGAGTCAAGATTAAAGTGGTGCAGGAAAAGCACAGCAGATCAGGCAGCATCCGAGGAATGGGAAAATTGATGTTTTGGATAAAAGCCCTGATGAAGGGATTTTGCCCGAAATGTCAATTTTCCTGCTCCTCGGCTGCTGCCTGATCTGCTGTGCTTTTCCAGCACCACTCTAATCTAGACTGACCAGAAGACCTTTGCTTCAAATGCCATCATGCATTGTCCTTAAGCCTGCAGTAGGTGGCAGAATTGGCTAACATTCAGTTATCACTGGAATTGTTTTCCAATTCTGTCCAGTAATTGCTTTTTCTTGCTGGTGACTTTAGTTTCTCCTGACTTGCCCACCATTTCAACCCTTGCCACATCTGCTTCTCCTTCATTACATTTCTTCCTACTGTACTGTGTTAACATCACTTCAGTCATTTAATCATTTCTTGTTTTTCCGTGTTACCCAACTCTAGTTCTTCCTATTTCTGGAGGTTTCATTATAATCCCACTAAATCAAATAGCCTTTATTCCTATTTCAACATTTCAATGATGAATGAAGATTTTTTTTAAAAAAAACACTATTTTAGAGTCATAGAGACATACACCACGAAATAGACCCTTCAGTCCAACTTGTCCATGCCAGTTTTCCTAACCTACTCCCATTTGCAGTACTTGGTCCATATCCCTCTCAACCCTTCCTATTCATATACCCATCTAGTTGCTTTAAAATGCTGCAATTGTACCAGCCTCCACCACTTCCTCTGGCAGCTTATTCCATACACGCACCACCCTCTGCGTGAAAACATTGCCCCTTAGATCCCTTTTAAATCTTTACCCTCTCACCCTAAACCTATGCCCTCTAGTTCTGGACTCCCCCACCCAGAGGAAAATATCTTGTCTATTCACGCTAACCATGCCCCTCAAGATTTTATAAACCTCGGTAAGGTTAGCCCTCAGCCTCCGACGGTCCAGGGAAAACAGCCCCAGCCTGTTCAACCTCTCCCTTTAGCTCAAATCCTCCAACCCTGGCAACATCCTTATAAATCTTTTCTGAACCCTGTTGTGGTTCTGTTTGCTGAGCTGGAAATTTGTGTTGCAGACGTTTCGTCCCCTGTCTAGGTGACATCCTCAGTGCTTGGGAGCCTCCTGTGAAGCGCTTCTGTGATGTTTCCTCTGGCATTTATAGTGATTTGTCTCTGCCGCTTCCGGTTGTCAGTTCCAGCTGTCCGCTGCAGTGGCCAGTATATTGGGTCCAGGTCGATGTGCTTGTTGATTGAATCAGTGGATGAGTGCCGTGCCTCTAGGAATTCCCTGGCTGTTCTCTGTTTGGCTTGTCCGATAATAGTAGTGTTGTCCCAGTCGAACTCATGTTGCTTGTCATCTGAATGTGTGGCTATATACCGGCCACTGCAGCGAACAGCTAGAACTGACAACCAGAAGCGGCAGAGACAGGCCACTATAAATGCCGGAGGAAACATCACAGAAGCGCTTCACAGGAGGCTCCCAAGCACTGAGGATGTCACCTAGACAGGGGACGAAACGTCTGCAACACAAATTCCCAGCTCGGCGAACAGGACCACAACAATGAGCACCCGAGCTACAAATCTCCCAAACTTTTCTGAACCCTTTCAAGTTTCACAGTATCCTTCCGCTATGAGGGAGACCAGAATTGGAAAACAATATTCCAAAAGTGGCCTAATTAATGTCCTGTACAGCCACAACATGACCTCCTAACTCCTATACTCAATGCGCTGACCAATAAAGAAAAGCATACCAAACGCCTTCTTTTATCCTATCCACCTGTAACTCCACTTTCAAGCAACTATGAACATGGCATCCAAGGTCTCTTTGTTCAGCAACATTCTCCAGGACCTAACCACTGAGTGTATAAGTCCTGCTCTGATTTGTTTCTCCAAAATGCAGCACCTCACATTTATCTAAGTTAAGCTCCATCTGCCACTCCTCAGTTCATTGGCCCATTGGATCAAGATCCTGTTGTACTCTGAGGTAACCTTCGCTGTCCACTACCCCTCTAAATTTGGTGTCATCTGCAAACCTACTAACTATACCTCCTTTATTCACATCTAAATCATTTATATAAATGACGAAAAGCAGATCAACCAACACTGATCTTTGTGACACACCACTGGTCACAGGCCTCCATCTGAAAAGCAACCAACCATCACATTGGTGCCCAGGTGCTCTGACATGCTGCAGCCTTGACGCATCAGCTGGGCTGTCACCTTTAATGGATTCTAAATAATGATATTGTTCAATCATTTATTTGCTTCGTATATATTTACCAATTTACATACAATATTAGAACATAAGCAAAGATTAGACCTTAAGAACTTACTAGATACTCACCAAACAGCTGGCCCCTTTCCCGGTAGTGGAACAATAACCGACAATAATATGAGTGGAAGATTTCCATTTGCACAGTACTTTTCACATTTTCAGGGCATTCCAAAGTACTTTTCATCCAATGAAGTACATTTCAATTGCTGTAATGTAGGCAATACAGCAGCCAATTTGTGCGCAAGGAGCTCCCACACATAACAATGGAATAATGCACAAACAGCTTTTTAAAAAAGTGATTAAAATATAACCATTGGTTAGGACACTCAGGAGATCTCTCCTCTTTTTCTAAAAGTCAGGTTAACCCTCAAATAAAATTGTCAT
This sequence comes from Chiloscyllium punctatum, assembly GCF_047496795.1. Lineage (NCBI taxonomy): Eukaryota > Metazoa > Chordata > Chondrichthyes > Orectolobiformes > Hemiscylliidae > Chiloscyllium > Chiloscyllium punctatum. The sequence continues at coordinate 61,174,129 of NC_092783.1, forward strand.
GGTTAAGCTTTAAGAGGGAATTTAAACCATTACCTGAATTTATTGTCATGTGTACCAAGGCACAGTAAAACGTTTTGTCTCGCGAGCATACAGGCAGATCACTGAGTTAAGCAGCATAGATAGTAAATACTAGGTAAACAGCGGCAAAAACAAAAACACAGGTACAGGTGAATGTTAAGAGTTTGAGAGTCCACTCAGTATTTTAACAACAGTAGGGTAGAAACTGTTTCAAAACCATTTTGAAACCGGCTGGTGCATGTTCAAAGTTTGGGAGAAGATTTGTAGCTCGGGTGCTCGTTGTTGTGGTTCTGTTCGTCGAGCTGGGAATTTGTCTTGCAAACGTTTCATCCCCTGTCTAGGTGACATCCTCAGTGCTTGGGAGCCTCCTGTGTTCAGGCTTCTGTACCTTCTCCCTGATGATAGAGGTTGTAGAAAAACAATGCCAGGGTGGGATGGATCTTTGAGAATGCTGGTGGCCTTTCCTTGACAACAAGCCTGGGAGATGGATTCTATAGATGGGAGGTTGGCCTTTGTAATTGTCCGGGCTGAGTTCACCACTCTCTGTAACCGTCTCTGATCTTGAATGGTACTGTTGCCATACCAGGTAGTGATACATCCAGACAGAATGTTCTTGATGGTTCACCTATAAAAGTTGGCAAAGGTATTCGCCATCATGCCAAATTTCCTCAGCTGCCTGAGGAAGAAGAGGTGTTGTTGGGCCTTTGTAACCAGTGCGTCCACATGAAGAGTCCAAGAAAGCTTGTTGTGGATGACCGCTCCCAGGAGCTTGACACTCTCCACAACGCTGTACTGTTAATGTGTGGGGGGCATGAGTAACATCCCATCGAAAGTCAATAATGAGTTGCTTGGTTTTGCCGGCATTGAGAGCTAGGTTGTTCTCAGTGCACCATTTTCCAGGTCTTCCACCTCCTGTCTGTAGTCTGTTTCATCGCCATCTGAGATTCGACCGACTATGTTGGTGTCATCAGCAAACTTGTAAATGGCATAAGTCCGGTATTTGGTGACGCAGTCATGGGTACAGTAGTGGGGGCTGAGTATGCATCCCTGGGGCTCCAGTGTTGGATACTAATGAGGATGAAATATTGTCCCCAATCTTCACTGATTGTGGCTTGTGGGTCAGGAAACTGAGGACCCAGTTTCAGAGAGTGGGGCTTAGTCTGAGATCGCGAAGTTTAGGAATCAGTCTCAAGGGGATAATGGTGTTGAAGGCTGAACTGTAGTCAATGAGTAGGATTCTTATGAAGCTGTCCTTGGTGTCAAGGTGTTCTGGGGAGGAGTGAAGGGCAAGTGATATGGCATCTGACATGGATCTGTTGGTCCGATATGCAAATTGGAGTAACTCATGTGCATTGGGGAGGTTGGCGTTGATTAATGCCATGACCAGTCTTTCAAAGCACTTCATGACCAGCGAGGTTAGGGCCACTGGGCGATGGTCATTGAGACATGCTGCATGAGTCTTCTTAGGCACAGGAATGATGTTGGCCCTCTTGAAACAGGCAGGGACAGTGGCCTGCTGCAGGGAGAGGTTGAAGATGTCCGAGAAGATCTCTGCCAGTTGATGTCCACATGCTCTGAGTGCACAGCCTGGTACTCCGTCTGGTCCCATCACTTTCCTTGGATTCACACAAAGGAAGACTGATCTGACCTCTGACGCAGTGACTGTTGGGATAGGTTCATCCGGACTTGTCAGAATAGATGTTACCGAAATTTTGCTCAAAGCGATCATAGAAGGCGTTGAGATGATCTGGGAGGGATATGTCATTGTCTGCTATCTTGCACCTGCAACTCAGCAAGTGAGTACATTCATTAACTCATGGTTAGAAATATAGAAAATAGAAATAGTCCATTCAGCCCATCGATCCTGCTCCACCATTTAACATAATCATTGCTGATCCTCAATCTCATACCATTGTCCCAGTCACTGCCCGTGGTTCTTGATGGCCAGGCACATATCACATATTTCAACAAAAGGAAGGATGACAGGGGAACAGAACTGCATTGAGCCAGAGTGGGAATGCCAGAGTTTTATAACGTCTCAAATTATGTTAAGTTAAAGGCCACTCTTGATACTGCCCATTGTAATTCGTGACTGACTATCAAGGGCACATTTCATTGATGAGAACAGAGTTGTTTAAAGGGTATAACAATGCTAAATGTCATTAGCCAGATCCCAGTACAGTATTTCCAATTTAGTTAAGCCACTCACTATCAGTTCTGAATCATTAAACTTGTGGATTCCAACTCCACACTTAGACTCCAGAGTACTGCTGAGGGAATGCTGACTAATAGACAAAACAAAAAACTGCAGATGCTGGAATCCAAGTTAGATAGGCAGGAGGCCAGGAGAACACTGCAAGCCAGGCAACACCAGGAGATGGAGATGTCGACCCTCCAGGAAATGCTGACTAGCTTGCAGTCCTACAAGAATTTGTTAATATTTGTGTTTATTCTCCTGCTGGGTTGCTGAGATCATTGGGCACTATTTCATAGCACCATACAACACAAGAGTCCATTTGATCAGTTGTGTCGGTGCTAGCAGTTTGAAAGCACCGATCAAATATGACCACCCTCAACTGACACTTTCCTATACCCCTGCATGTTGTCCTTGTCAGGTATTTATCCAATTCCACTTTTAAAGCTGTTATTGAACCTGCTTTGTTCTGATGCATGCTGATAGTACAACTGGACAAGTCAGATCCCAGAATGAAACCTGGCTTTTTGTAAAGTTTTCTTTGTTTACATTGTTAATGCGATGGTTAATCTCAGAAACATATTCACACATGGTCATTCTTCAACAACAGAACAGAGTTTAACTACACAAGGGAGAAAAAAAAATTAAACCAAGCTGTCTAACTATACAAGACAGTTGGAATTATCATAAATCTTTTGGATGTAGGTTTGCTCACTGAGCTAGAAGGTTCAATTTCAGACATTTTGTTACCCTACTAGGTAACATCTTAAGTGGGCCTCAGGTGAAGCAATGCTGAAAATTCCTGCTTTCTATTTATATGTTTGGGTTGGTGACGTCATTTCCTGTGGTGATGTTATTTCCTGTGGTGAAGTCACTTCCTGTTCATTTTCTCAGAGGGTGGTAGATGGGATCTAACCAGATGTGTTTGTTGATAGAGTTCTGGTTGGAATGCCATTCTTCTAGGAATTCTCGTGCGTGTCTTTGTTTGGCTTGTCCTAGGATGGATGAGTTGTCCCAGTCAAAGTGGTGTCCTTCCTCATCCGTATGTAAAATACCAGTGAGAGAGGGTCATGTCTTTTTGTGGTTAATTGGTATTCATGTATCCTGGTGGCTAGTTTTCTGCCTGTTTGTCTAATGTTGTGTTTATTACAGTCTTTGCATGGTATTTTGTAAGTGACGTTAGCTTTGCTCATAAAACAGCAGCTAATGAACTTGAAAGACCCCTTTACAGACAATGAGCAAAACTAATGTCATTTACAAAATACTATGCAAGAACTGTAACAAACACTACTTTGGACAAACAGGCAGAAAACTATCCAACAGGATACATGAACACCAACTAGTCACAAAAAGACATGACCCTCACTAGTATCCTCACATACGGATGAGGAGGGACACCACTTCGACTGGGACAACACATCCATCCTAGGACAAGCCAAACAAAGACATGCACGAGAATTCCTAGAAGCATGGCATTCCAACCGAAACTCTATTAACAAACACATCAATTTCGACCCCTGAGAAAAAGAACAGGAAGTGACTTAACCACAGGAAATAACATCACCACAGGAAATGACATCACCAACCCAAACATATAAATAGAAAGCAGGAATTTTCAGCATTGTTTCACCTGAGGTCCACTGAAGATGTTACCTAGTAAGGTAACTTAATGTCTGGAAATGAACCTTCCAGCTCATCGAGCAAACCTACATCCAAAAACTCAACCTGAGCTACAAATCTTCTCAAAGTTCACTATCATAAATCACATCAAACTTTCAACCTCTTTCCTGACCCTATCCATTGTAGAAAATGGATACTCAAGCCCAGAAAAATGACACCTATCTCTTAAACCTTTATGTTTCTACTCAACTGAGTTATAATATTCTCTTTGCTGTGGACTATGGAGACAATTCGTGTCTTCTCCAAGACTGCTGACATGAACTTTTCACAAATCTGAAACACAAAATTTTCTCCATTCTAATAACCTGCAGATTTCTAACCAAACTCTCCCTGTTTGAAACCCTTTTGCTGAGGTGTTGCATTCCTTGAACTGCCCTCAACTCCCTTCCAGGAGAAATTACACTTGCTTATGAACGTAACTGGTGTATCTTGTGAACTGAATTAAAGATTTGCTCAGTCCCTGATTCTTCCCAGATTGTTCCAGTCCGACTCAGTTCCCACCTGTAAATGTGTCTCTGAAACACCAGTAGGTGACAGGCCAGTGGTATTATCACTATTCACTAGTTTTCAACTCTCCCCATCCCACACCTCATTCCAGATCCAACCCTCCAAATCAGCACCACCCTCTTGACCTGTCCTACCTGTCCAACTTCCTTCCCATCTATCCGTTCCATCCTCCCCACCAACCATCACAAATACCCCCACCTGCATCTACCTATTGCCTTCCCTGCTACTTTCCCATCAACCCCAACAACACTGTCTTCTTTATCTCTCAGCCCCCTTCCCTCTCCACATTCCTGATGAAAGGCTTATGCCCAAATGTCCACTCTCCTGCTCCTCAGATGCTGCCTGACTGGCTGTGATTTCCCAGCGCCACACTTTTCATCTCTGACTCTCCGGCATCTGCAGTCCTCACTTGCTCCTGTTAATCCAGAGACCCAGGTAATGTTCTGGGGACCTGGGTTTAAATCTTGTCATGGTGGAAGGTGGGATTTGAATTCAATAAAAATCTGGAATTAAGAGTCTAATGATGACTGAATCGATTGTCAGGGGAAAATCACTTCCTTACATATTTGGCCTACATGTGACTCCAGACCCACCCAATGTGGTTGACTCTTATCTGCCCTCTGGGCAATTAGGAATGGACAGTACAGTTTAGACAGTGATGCTCTCATCCTGTGAATGAGCTTAATAAAATGTAATTGGGTCTGCTTCTTACTCACATCCAGAATTAGAAAAATTATTCAATTTTGTTTCTAATTTCCATCCTTCTGTCAACTTCATATTGTCCATCTCTGACTTTTTTGTTTCCTAGCCTTGACTTCATTGTTTCCTTTACTGGGAATTGGCTGTCCACCAGTATCCATTACAAACCAACCCATTCCTGTAATTACCATGACTAAACTTCCTCATTTCCTGCTTCCTGCAGTAGCCCACTCTGTTCTCTACGAATCCTCAGCTAAACACAACTGCAAGTAAGGGAAAATGAGGACTGCAGATGCTGCAGATCAGAATCAAGAGTGTGTGCTGGAAAAGCACAACAGGTCAGGCAGCAACGAGAAGCAGGAGAGTCAATGTTTCAAGCAAAAGATCTTCATCAGGAATAAGGCTGAGAGATAAATAGGAAGGGGGGGCGTTGGGCTAGGGGGAAGATAGCTGAGAATGCAATAGGTAGTTGAAGGTGAGTGGGAAGGTAATAGGCCAGAGAGGAAGGTGGAGCGGATAGATGGGAAAGATGATGGGCAGGTCAAGAGGACGGTGCCGAGTTGGAGGCTTGGGACTGGGATAAGGTGTGTGAGGGGAAATGAGGAAACTGGTGAAATCCACATTAATCTCGTGTCATTGCAGGGTCCCAAGGCAGAAGATGAGTTGTTCTTCTTCCAGGCGTCAGGTGGTTAGGGTTTGGCAATGGAGGAGGCCCAGGACCTACATGTCATTGGGGGAATGGGAGGGGGAGTTGAAGTGTCCAGCCGCGGCACAATGTGTTTGGTTGATGTGGGTCTCCCAGGGATGTTCTCTGAAATGATCAAGAGGTTGACGTCTTGTCTCCCCAATGTAAAGGAGACCACATCAGGTGCAATGGACACAGAAGATGACATGGTGGAGGTACAGGTAAATTTCTGTTGGATGTGGAAGGATCCTTTGGGGCCTTGGACAGAGGTGAGGAGGGAGGAGTGGGTGCAGATTTTGCAATTCCTGCGGTGAAAGGAGAAGGTCCGAGTGTGAGGTGAGGGCTGTTGGGGGACATGAATCTGACTAGGGAGTTGCAGAGGAAATGGTCTTTCTGAAACACTAATGGATGGGGAGGGAAATATGTCTCTGGTGGTGGGGACTGTTTGTAGGTAGCAGAAGTGGTGGAGGATAATGCAATGTATATGGAGGTTGGTGGAGAGGAAGGTGAGGACTAGGGGTGTTCTGTCCTTGTTTTGGTGATGGAAGAGGCCCAGAACCTGCATGTTTGGCAATGGAGGAGGAAGTGGAGACGATGGCCACCAGCACATCTCCTCCACTTCCCGCACCTCCACCCGTGAACCCCACCCCTCCCAATGCAGCAAGGACAGAACTCCCTGCTCCTCACCTTCCACCTCACCAACATCCATTTACATCGCATCATCCTCCGCCACTTCTGCCACCTACAAACAGACCCCACCACTCGGAATTTCCCTCCCCACCCCTGTCAGCGTTTCAGAGAGACCATTTCCTCCACGACACCCTTGTCAGATCCATGCCCCCACTCCCGGCACCTTCCCCTTTCACCGCAAGAAGTGCAAAGCCTGCGCCCACATCTCCCTCCTCACCTCCATCCAAGGCCCCAAAGGATCGTTCCACATCCACATTGATCCATGTGGTTTCAGGGTTCCAAGGTGGAAGATGAGGCTTTCTTCCTTCAGGTGTCGGGTGGTTAGGGTTTGGCGATGGAGGAGGCCCAGGACCTGCATGTACTTGGTGGAGTGGGAGGGGGAGTTGAAGTGTTCAGCCACAGGGTGGTGGGGTTGATTGGTGCGGGTGTCCCAGAGATGTTCTCTGAAATTATCTGCAAGTTAGCTCCTTGAAAGTGGAGTCACAGGTAGATAGGATAGTGAAGAAGGCATTTGGGATGCTTTCCTTTATTGGTCAGAGTATTGAGTACAGGAGTTGGGAGGTCATGTTGCGGCTGTACAGGACATTGGTTAGGCCACTGTTGGAATATTGCGTGCAATTCTGGTCTCCTTCCTATCGGAAGCATATTGTGAAACTTGAAAGGGTTCAGAAAAGATTTACAAGGATGTTGCCAGGTTTGGAGGATCTGAGCTATAGGGAGAGGCTGAACAGGTTGGGGCTGTTTTCCCTGGAGCGTCAGAGGCTGAGGGCTGACCTTATAGAGGTTTATAAAATCATGAGGGGCACGGATAGGGTAAATAGACAAGGTCTTTTCTCTGGGGTGGGGCAGACCAGAACTAGAGGGCATAGGTTTAGGGTGAGAGGGGAAAGATATAAAAGGGACAATGTTTTCACACAGAGGGTAGTATGTGTATGGAATGAGCTGCCAGAGGAAGTGGTGGAAGCTGATACAATTGCAACATTTAAGAGGCATTTGGATGGGTATATGAATAGGAAGGGTTTGGAGGGATATGGGCCAGGTGCTGGCAGGTGGGACTAGATTGGGTTGGGATATCTGGTCAGCATGGATGAGTTGGACCGAAGGGTCTGTTTATGTGCTGTACATCTCTATGACTCGGTAACTGCAAATAAGCGTGGCAGATATTCAGCTTTGTGAGAGACAGCCCCTCTTAGCAGCTTTGTGTAAAAATCCTCTATCCAAAGGGTTAGGTATTTATCCAGCCACAAAAAGCAGTTTACCATTTGTTTGAAATTCCCACAAAGGCCCAATGACTGCATGGTTTCAAAATCGATATGACTGGTGCGAGATTAGAGTGGTGCTGGAAAAGCACAGCAGGTCAGGCAGCGTCCGAGGAGCAGGAGAATCGACGTTTCGGGAAGAAGCCCTTCATCAGGACTGAAGGCAGGGAGCCTCCGGGGTGGAGAGATAAATGGGAGGGGGGATGGGCTGGGGAGAAGGTAGCAAAGAGTACAATAGGTGGATGGGGGTGGGGATGAAGGTGATAGGTCAGAGAGGAGGGTGGAGCAGATAGGTGGAAAGGAAGATTGGCAGGTAGGACAGGTCATGAGGACAGTGCTGAGCTGGAAGGTTGGAACTGGGGTAAGGTGGGGGGAGGGGAAATGAGGAAACTGGTGAAGTCCACATTGATGCCCTGGGGTTGAAGTGTGACCTGCTGTGCTTTTCCAGCACCACTCCAATTTAGACTCTGATTTCCAGCATCTGCAGTCCTCACTTTTGCCTATGATTGGTGCTGCCCATTCCACAGATTAGACTGGTTTGATGTTTCTCTCACTTACCAGCCCTCTGATTGCTGCCTCTAGTTTTGCCCGTGAGGCAAATGGCTCTGGATAGACCTTGCAGAACATGGAATTGCTTCCTGGTCGACATGGAAGGTGGCCTCGGCTCCTCCGATAGTTCCGACAACTTCCTCGAAGACCTCGAAGGGTATTTAATTAGGATTTCATTCAAGCAGCCATTTTCTAAATGAAAACTGTTGATCCAATCTCGGTGAATCTCTCGAAACTAATTTTGATCAAGCTTGGACTTTTCCGACAATTACTGGCAACTTAACCAGCTGCTGTTTATAAGAGATCAGAACTGAAGTTGTACCCTTAACCTGTAAAGGTTCCCCAGTATAGATACTCAGCCTAGCTGAGGTCTTGTGCAAGTTTAAAGGATGGAGAGTCCGGTGCAAATTTTGTTAAAAACTGGTTCTGCGATCAAAGTTATTCCTGTGCCAGTATCAATCTTCGTCAGAACCAGATGACCACTTAACTTAATGTTTATTTGGATTGTTTCTGATTTGGATGTTGCTATACAATTTATCCTGATGTGGATTTGGAGGTGCCAGTGTTGGACTGAGGTGTACATTGTTAAAAATCACACAACGCCAGATGATAGTCCAACAGGTTTAATTGAAAGCACTAGCTTTCAGAGCGCCACTCCTTCATCAGGTGGTTGTGGAGAATAAAATCGTAAGACACAGAATTTATAGCAAAAGGTGATGTAACTGAAATTATATATTGAAAAAGACCTGTATTGTTTGTTAATTCTCTCATCTTTTAGAATGACTATGTTGGTTTCAGTTCTTTCATATGTAAATCTCAGATTTTTTTTTAAGAGTTACATTCTCAAGTGAACTTTAACAATGATGTAGGTGGACCTTCCAGGTATGCATTCTCCTGAATACTAGCCTCTGAGCTACCTTCCTCAGTTTAGATCTCGTAGGACTCTTTTGCTGTCTTGAATCTGCAAACCGGCGGCAACCACAATGTCTTTGCAGCCAGGATCCTGAAGAAACTTTCAACCATTTGGCCAAAGCTTGGAGTTTTGCTATGTGCTGACCTGGAGTCTCTCTAATCAGGATGTGTCCTGAGTGAGGCTGTGCAATTGCCTTCACTCAAGTGATGCTCCTCAAGCTCACTCAGATTGACGAGGGTGTCTGCTTCTATTGGAATACCCTGCAACCCATATGCTCCACTTACCACATTTTCCAATGGTAAAACCAGTTAGAGTCATAGAGATGTACAGCATGGAAACAGACCCTTCGGTCCAACCCGTCCATGCTGACCAGATATCCCAACCCAATCTAGTCCCACTTGCCAGCACCCGGTCCATATCCCTCCAAACCCTTCCTATTCATATACCCATCCAAATGCCTCTTAAATGTTGCAATTGTACCGGCCTCCACCACTTCCTCTGGCAGCTCATGCACCACCCTCTGTGTGAAAAAGTTGCTCCTTAGGTCTCTTTCATATCTTTCCCCTCTCACCCTAAACCCATGTCTTCTAGTTCTGGACTCCCCGACCCCAGGGAAAAGACTTTGCCTATTTATCCTATCCATGCCCCTCATAATTTTGTAAACCTCTATAAGGTCACCCCTCAGCCTCCAAAACTCCAGGGAAAATAGCCCCAGCCTGTTCAGCCTCTAAGTAATCGTGACAGTTTGAAATCCAGTTGGGCTTCCGCTAATAAACACTTTTGCATGATTACATCATTATTCCCACATACTAAACAGTCTCTAAACATCTCAATAGAGGTTAAACTGAAGTCACATGCTTCTTAAACTAGTTAAAAATCCTGGTACAGATTCCCCTGGTTCTTGAATTGCCAAGTAAGACCCATAGCATCTCAGAATGAGAGCAGGCTTTGGGGTCGTAATATTCCTTAACCATGTCCATCAATTCCTGAAACGTTTTAGTATCTGGTGCCTCAGCAAAAGTTAGGCTCCCAATAACCAAAAGGCTGCGCCTCCACAGGCTATCAGGAGATTTGCTCATTACTTTTCATCTGCCACAATGTCACTACCCAGAAAAAAAAACATATTCTTTCCTCACATTGGGCCAAGCCTTTGACAGCAGGGTTAAAAGAGTCAAGCTTTCCAAACAAAAGCACTTAATGGTGGCTCAATGGTTAGTACTGCTTCCTCACAGTGCCAGGGACCTGGGTTTGATTCCAGCCTCAGGTGACTGTCTGTGTGGAGTTTGCACATTCTCCCTGTGTCTGCGTGGGTTTCCTCCAGTTTCCCCCCACAATCCAAAGATGTGCAGGTTAGGTGAACTGGCCATGCTAAATTGCCCCATAGCATTCAGGGATGTGTCGGTTAGGTGCATTAGTCAGGGGTAAGTATAGGGGAACGGATGTGGTTGGGATACTCTTCAGAGAGCTGGTGTGCACTTGTTGGGCTGAAGGGCCTGTTTCCACACTTTAAGGATTCTATGTAAGATGTTGAAAAAATGCTTACCCTAACAAAGATGACTGTTGTGACCAAGATTCTTCAGTTTATTCTCATCACTACTGAAGTAATTCCACAGAGGCTGTTATTCTGTTACCAGACACCCTTTATTTACAGCTGAAGAGCCCTTGACTTTAGTACTATCCCTTCCTGAAGAAGGGCTGATGCCCGAAACGTCGATTCTCCTGTTCCTTGGATGCTGCCTGACCTGCTGCGCTTTTCCAGCAACACACTTTCAACTCCTATCTCTTCAGAGTCAACTATCAAAATGGCAGTATCTCTGACGCTCCCCTTTTTTTCCATCAGCCAGGGTTCCCTGATTGGACCAGATTACCAGCCCCATTCAGGGGGCTCATATTCTATGACATCCAGCTGGCTGACCTCGTTATAATCACCACACCCTGCTTCCTCAACACCTATCCCTCCACCTATCTTTGTGTCATGTGCAAATTTAGCAACAATGCCCTCAGTTCCTTCATCCAGATTGTTAATGTATCTGTGGAGCTCCACCAGTGACTGGGTGCCATCTGAAAAAGACCCCCCTATCTCCAGTCTCAGTCTTCTGCCAGTCAGCCAATCCTCTAACCATGCCAGTACCTTGCTCCTAATATGATGGGCTCTTGTCTTATTTAGCAGCCTCCTGCATGGCACCTTGTCAAAGGCCTACTGGAAGTCCACTGGCTCTCCTTTTCCTAACTTGCCTTTTACCTCAAGAGTTCTAATGTATTTGTCAGGCATGACCTCCCTTTGATGAAACCATGCTGATTCAGCCATATTTTACCATGCATTTCCAAGTACTCCACAATCTCATCCTTAATAATGGACTCTAAAATCTTGCCAATTGCTGATGTCAGGTTAACCAGCCATTTTCCAGTGCTCTGGCACCCTCCCTGACTCCAGTGATTCCTGAAAAAGCACCAGCAATGACTCCACAATCTCCTCAGCTATCACTTTTTCCATCTAATCGAAGTGATCTAAACACCTTCAGACCTTTCAGCATCCCCAACACCTTCTCCTTAGCAATGGACATCACACTCACCTCTGCCTCCAGCTCTCTCGGAGTTCCAGTATGCTATTGGTGTCTTACACCATGAACACTGAAGCAAAATATCGATGCCGTTTCTTTCTTTCCTATTATTTCTTGTAGATGTAATCCCCCAGTTAAGCTGTTCCAGTACAATTACAACACGCGCATCTACCTGACAATGTGGAAAATTGCCCCAGTATGTCCTGTACACAAAAAGCAGGTCAAACTGAACCTCACCAATGATTACACCATCACTCTACTCTTAATCATAGCAAGTGTCATCAAATGTGCTACCAAGCAGTATCTGCTCAGCAATAACCTGCTCAGTGACGCCCAGTTTGGGTTCTGCCAGGGCCATTCAGCTCCTGACCACATTACAACCTTGGTTCAAACATGGACAAAAGAGCTGATTCCAGAGGGGAGGTGGGAATGACAGCCCTTAATATCAAGTCTACATTCCACCAAGTGTGGCATCAAGGAGCCCTAGCAAAACTGGTGTCAGGGGAAAACTCTGCACCGGTTGGAGTCATACCTGGCACATTAGAAAGATGGTTGTGATTGTTGGACATCAGTCATCTCAGCTCCAGGACAGCTCTGCAGGAGTTCCTCAGGGGAGTGTCCTTGGCCCAACCATCTTCAGCTGCTTCACATAAAAGGTCAGAAGTGGAGATGTTTGCTGATGATTGCACAATGTTCAGCACTATTCGCAAATCCTCAGATACTGAAGGAGTTCATGTTCAAATGCAGCAAGACCTGGACAATACCCAGACTTGGGCTGACAAGTGGCAAGTAACATGTGCCATACAAATAGTAGACAATGGCCATCGCTAGTCAGAAACAATCTAACTACCAACTCTTGACATTCAATGGTGTTACCATCACTGAATCCCCCACTATCAACATCCTTGGGGTTACCATTGGTCAGAAACTCAAGTGGACTCTCTGCACACACAACAGTGGCTACAAGAGCAGGTCAGAAGCTAAGAATCCTACAGGTCACTCACTTCCTGACTCCCCAAAGCCTGTCCACCATCTACAATACATAAGTCAGAAGTGTGATGAAATACTGCCCAATTGCCGAGATGGGTACAGCTCCAACAACACCCAACTGGCTCAACACTATCCAGGACAAAGTAGCCCACTTGATTGGCACCATATCTACAAACATCCACTACCGACGCTCAGTAGCAGCAGTATATACTATCTACGAGATCAACAGAAATTCACCAAAGATTCTTGAAAAGCACCTTCCAAACCCATGTTTACTTCCATCTAAAATCACGGAATCCTTACAGTGTGGGAGCAGGCCATTCAGTCCATGCCAACCCTCTGAAGACTATCCCATCCAGACCTACTCCATTACCCTGACCCTGTAATCCTGTATTTCTCATGGCTAATCCCTCCACATCTCTGGGCAATTTAGCATGGCCAATCCACCTAATCTGCACATCTTTGGACTGTGGGAGGAAACTGGAGGAAATCCACAAAGACATGGGGAGAAGGTGCAAACTCAACACACAAAAGTCACCTGAAGGTGGAATCAAACCCTGGTCCCTTGCGCTGTGAGGCAGCAGTGCTAGCCATTGAGCCACCGTGCCATGAAGGACAAGGGCAGCAGATAAATGGGGAACCAAACACATGCAAGTTTCTCTCCAAGCCACTCACCAACCTGACTTGGAAGTACATCACCACGGGGTGGCACAGTGGCTCAGTGGTTAGCACTGTTGCCTCACAGCACCAGGGACCCAGGTTCAATTCCAGCCTTGGTCGACTGTCTGTGTGGAGTTTGCACATTCTCCCCATGTCTGTGTGGGTTTCCTCCGGTTTCCTCCCACAGTCCAAAGATGTGTAGGTTAGGTGAATTGGCCGTGCTAAATTGCCTGTAGTGTTAGTTGCATTAGTTAGAGGGAAATGGGTCTGGGTGGGTTACTCTTCGGAGGGTCGGTGTGGACTTGTTGGGCTGATGGGCCTGTTTCCACACTGTAGGGAATCTAATCTAAAAACATTCCCCTGTCGCTGGGTGAAAATCATGGAATTCCATCCTGAGTCAACCTACACCATATAGTCTGGAGCAATTCAAGAAGACAGCTCATCACCAACTTCTCAAGAGCAACTAAGGACATGCAATAAATCTTGGCCAGCCACTTCCCACCGGTGTATTTAAAAAATCCACGAACAGGTTGATGAGAAACACTGAAAAAAATGACAGCTGTTAGGTAAGGGGTTCTGGTGGTAGTGACTCTACCTATGAACCAGGATGCTTGGGTTCAAATCCCACTTGCTGGAGTGGCGTTTAATAACATCTCTCAGCAGGTCAGTTAGGACACTATTTATTGCCAGGGATAACTTGAGATCTCCCGAACTCTCCAATCCCTGATGCTGATTTGGTTTAATCTCTAAGGGTGTTTCTCAGCTCTCCCTCGCTGGAAGTTTTTTTTAGGATGCTGAAGAGGTGTAAAATTTAATTGCTGAACAATGCAGGACAATGGCAGGTCATTGATTTAATTCAAGGTTTGCATGGAGAACATTCCAAGGGGTAGTGAGTTTTAAAAGAAACAGACAGGAAACTTTCTAGCAGGCTTGGTGTCTGATAAGAGTTCACAATTTAACAAAATAAGGCTAAAAAGGTCCCCCAGCAGCAAATATTTTTCCTATCTGATTAGGGCCTGTCCCAAGCGCCAGCTTGTCACTAAAACAAAAATTGGGTATTTGCAAGTTGCGTTTCTAGATGGGTAATGTAGCAAATGTTCCGCTAGACTCATCTCGAATCCCCCCCCAGGTTTGGACCATCTATCACTGACTTGCAATGCAATACACCCTGGGTTTGCATCACATTTGAACCTGGTGTTAAAAAAGGTCAAAGTAATTCACTCATTTCCCAAGTGTGAGTGCGATTTGAGAGTAAGTTTCACTTTCGTTTCCAGATATTTTTAAAAATTCGGCTTTCAGAACTTCGGAAACAACCGAGTTGCCTCATTTGTTGTCCTCTCTCTGTTTGAAAGCGGCAATTCCCCTTCAAACTTTGAACACCGCCCCCTGTTTCATTTACTCTGTTTCACTGCAAGGGCGGTGTGTCCCTTTCAATTAGTGGTCATTTAAAACAAAACAACCCCGAGATGCCCAAGAAGTTTCGTATCAAAGACATGCGTGAGGTGGGGCTGAAGTTTATAGAATTTCTAAAGGATGCGGAGCAAGAAGAAGTGACCGACAGGGAGATTCTTAAAAGTATTTACAATTCCCAATTTCGGGGCAGGTAATGTGTCGTTTATTTTGTACCAACGAGTCCAGGCGGGGCCGGGCGAAATTGCTACTTTCTTGGCGGCTGTGTATCCAAAATATTGCTACTTTAATTTGAGATGTTGGGGAGGATTTCTTAAATGTACAACATGCTCGTTCCTGCAGGGTCTGGTTGTTTGATGTTGCTGGAGTTTACAGCAACATCAGCAACCCATGCAAGAGTTCAAGGGATTATCTTTGGTTCGGGAGGGGAGGGTGGGGATAGCTCTTTTGGTTGTTTCTGTGCGAGAGATATTTTGTGGAGGTCGGTTTCTTTGCTTCTTAGAAGGATGTTTGAAATTGGCTATGGCTGGTTTGAAATATGAAGTTAAAAATCACACAACACCAGGTTACAGTCCAACAGGCTTAATTGGAAGCTCACTAGCACTAGTGTGCTTCCAATTAAACCTGTTGGACTATGACCTGGTGTTGTGTGATTTTTAACTTTGTCCCACCCCAGTCCAACACCGGCATCTCTAAATCTTGAAATATGAATGTACTAATGAGAATGGCTGCCGCCTTCAAGGAAGGATGTGGAAATAATTATACAAATGAATTAATTGTTCCTTTTGAAATGTCCCCATCCAGGCCATGCCTCCCTCACTATTCCCCCCCCATTTCATTTCCACTCAACACATGCCTCACTCTATTCCCCAATCCCCTCACTCCCCATGCCAGCCATTCTCTAACTCCACCCTGCACTCCAACTTGTACCCAGAGAGAACAAAATAAGAAAAATTTGTAAAGGACACTTTACATTTTGATTTGGAGATGCCGGTGTTGGACTGCGGTGTACAAAGTTAAAAATCACACAGCACCAGGTTATAGTCCCAACAGGTTTTAGATTAGATTCCCTACAGTGTAAAAACAGGCCCTTCGGCCCAACTAGTCCACACCGACCATCCGAAGGTCAACTCACCCAGTCCCATTGCCCTACATTTACCACTGACTAATGCACCTAACACTACGGGCAATTTAGCATGGCCAATTCACCCTGACCTGCACATCTTTGGAATGTGGGAGGAAACCGGAGCACCCGGAGGAAACCCATACAGACACGGGGCGAATGTGCAAACTCCACACAGACAGTTGCCTGAGGTGGGAATTGAAGCCGGGTCCCTGGTGCTGTGAGGCACCATGCCGCCCGTTTAGTTGGAAGTACTAGCTTTTGGAGCACTCCGAAAGCTAATGCTTCCAAATAAACCTTCCACTGTAACCTGGTGTTGTGATTTTTAACTTCTTACATTTTGAGGTTGACTCATACCTCAAAATGGAATTTCAGTATGTTAATTTCTAAGGATAACTGTTTTACTGTTCCATTTGCCCTCGAGGTAAAGTCCTGTAAAACCATAGGAAATTGAATAGGAGTTGGCCATTCAGTCTGTCCGGTCTGCTCTGCTATTTGGTGTGATCGTGGCTCGTCATTCAACTCCATACCTGTTCCCACTTTTCTTCCATATTCTTTGATCCTGTTAGCTCTGCGAAATGTATCTAGCTCATTCTTGGTTCCATTTAAACAACGATAATATCCTTCCCTAGTAGTGCATTAATTTCCCTTTTAACCAGCAATGCTATCCCACCGTTCCTAAAACAGAATCTCCCTAGATATTCAGTTCCAATTTCTGGTCACTCTGTAGCCACATCTTAATCCCAACTGTGTCACACCTGTTTGTACTTACCTCTGTGACTAATTCATCTACTTTATTGTGAATGCTGCATGCATAATGGCACAAGGCTATAAGACTGGACTTTGTAACATTCTGAGGTAAAAACAATGACTGCAGATGCTGGAAACCAGATTCAGGATTAGTGGTGCTGGAAGAGCACAGCAGTTCAGGCAGCATCCGAGGAGCAGTAAAATTGACGTTTCGGGCAAAAGCCCTTCATCAGGATTTTACTGCTCCTCGGATGCTGCCTGAACTGCTGTGGTCTTCTAGCACCACTAATTTGTAACAGTCTGAGTCCATTTGTATTATTTGACAGCGGTCCTGTATGATCCATGCCCTTGAATTCTCTGCCCATTACTTTTCTTATTTTAATTTTATTTGTTTAACTATTTGTGCAACATTAAACAATATTCCCTGGATTAAAAGCCAATTCCTGTTCTTTATAAGGACATAGTGGGCCAATTGGAACTGAAAATGGGAATAGGCCATTCAGCCCTTTATCCTGCTCTGCCCTTCAATAAGGTCATGTCTAATATAGTTGTGGCCTCTGCTCTGTTTTCCCATCTGCCGTCCCGATAACCCTTGACTCCCTTGACTATCAAAAATCTATCTATTTCAACCTTGAATTAATTTCAAGACACCTCCTCCATTACTTTATTGGGAAGAGAATCCCATACTCTGAGAAGGAAAACTAAATCTTCTAGTCTCTTCCTTCACAAGATTTCTGATTATTAACAAAAACCCAAGAACTTCAGATGCTGGAAATCTGGGGGACGAAAACACAGAAATTGCTGGAGAAACTCAGGCAGGTCTGGCAGCATCTGTGGAGAGAAAGCAGAGTCAATGTTTCCAGATCAGTGACTCATTTTTTCTTCAAAACAGACACTGGAACCAAAACATTGACTCTACTTTCTACCCACAAATGCTGCCAGACTAGTTTTTTTTCTGATTCTTGAACTGTCTCCCCTAGTTCTAGTATCCCTCGCAAGAGGAAAAATCCTCATGAAATCCACCCTACCTAATTCTCTCAGGAACTTGGTTCAATGCGGTCATCTCCGTTTTTCAAAACCCCAGTGGGTATAGCCCCAACCTGTTCAACCTTTCTTCATAATGTAGGTCCTTGATTCAAAATAAAACAAAGATGCTGGAGATCTGAAAGAAACAAATAGGGAAATTGCTGGAGAAACTCAGGACTGGGAATATCTGTGGAGAGAAAGGAGAGTCAACATTTCGCGCGACCAGTGCTTTTTTTTCTCTCTCTCTCTCTTGGAGCAGACACTGGACTCAAAACGTTACTTTGTTCATCTCTCTCTCTCTCTGTCTCTCTCTCTCTCTGCCAGTTCTGCTGTTTCTCCAGCAGTTTCTGTTTTTGTAGTAAAACTTCCCAACTTGTATATTTCATTCTCCATGTCGTAATCAACAATGTTTCATTTTCCTTCAAATTGCTTGCTGTACCTGCAAATTAACGTTCACACGATTCATTTACCAGGACACCCCAGACTCCTCTCTGCATTCCTGCTCCATTTAAGTAGTAAGCAGCATTTCTATTCTTACTGTCCAAATGCCAAGTTCATATTCATCCATTTTGTACTCTCAGTTCTTGCCTATTCACTTCTCTGCTGTATTGATAGATTTATGGTGAAGCTAGATACGGGTGAAAGGAACAGAAGGATTCAGATACAGTGGAAGTCTTTGTGGACTAGAAACAACCCTGGCGTGAACCAGTTGGGCTGAGTAGCCTGTTTCTGTGCAGTAAATATTATTTACAGATATTTATTTATGTGGTGATTGTCATGGAAATAGCAATGTTACCTGATTAGTCACTGGGGTTTTTTTAAAAAATTCATTCACAGGATGTGGACATTGCTGGCGAAAAAGCCATCTGGTTCACTGATATCCTTCAAGGGAAGGAAGTCTGCTGTCCTTGACCAGTCAGACCTACATGTGATAACAAATTGCTGCAGATGCTGAAAACTACTGAAGACAACAAATGCTGGAGATCACAGTAGGTCAGCCAGTATCTGGAGGTGACTTGGAGATGCTGGTTTTGGGGGTGTACAAAGTTTAAAAATCGCACAACACCAGGTTACAGTCCAACAAGTTTATTTGGAAGCACTAGCTTTTGGAGCGCTGCTTCTTCAGGTGGTTGTGGAGTATAAGATCATAAGATACAGAATTTTTAGCAATATGTATTGTCTCACACAGGGCAGCTCACCCCTTATATGCATTATCTGGGCTGACATGACACCAATTGTTAAAGTTTCACTTTGAGAATGTAAATTTTAAATGTTCTGCGATTTACATATGAAAGAACTGAAACCAACATATTCATTCTAAAAGATGAGAGACTTAACAAACAATCCAAGTCTTTTTCAACTTTTAATTTCAGTCGCATCACACTGTAAACTTTTTTTTAATATAAATTCTGTGTCTTACGATCTTATACTCCACAACCTGATGAAGGAGCAGGACTCCAAAAGCTAGTGCTTCCAAATAAACCTTTTGGACGGTAATCTGATGGTGTGTGATTTTTTTTTAAACACCATGGAGAGAGAGCAAGCTAATATTTTGAGTCTAGATGATTCTTCATCCAAGCTGAAGCGTGGAGGGGACAGCATTCCTACAACAGTTTTGGAGGGGGAGTGCTGGGGTAGTGGGTGTAGGGTGGCAGTGAAAAAAAATGTTGATAGTTCAGTTTAAGTGATCGGAGATTGAGAATTGCAGAAAAGTGATGTGTCTCCTGCCAGACCAGAAAGGATAGTAAATGTGATGGGCAGGGAGGGAGCACAGGACATGACAGCAAGTTAAAAGAGAGGGAAGAAATATTCACAATTTAAAGGTGTTGAGCTCTATATTAAGTCCAGAAGGCTGTAGAGTGCCTAGTCAGACATTTCTTCCTCCCACCCCCTGGATCATGAACCCACATCTGAACATCAAGCCATTGTTGCCAGGACACTCGCTGATTTCTCCTTTAATTCATCTCACTTCTCCCAAGTCAAAGCAGTGGCTGTGGGCACCTGCATGGGTCCAAGTTGTGCCTGCTTTGTTGTGGGGTATGTGGAACAATCCTTGCTCCAGTCTTTCACTGACCCCCTACTACAGCATTTTTCACTGTACATTGGAAACGGCTTCAGTGCCACTTCACACTCTGAGGACCTTTGAAAACTTCATTCATTTTGCCTCCAGTACCAACCCCTCTATAACTTCTACATTGTCCATTTCCGACACTTCCCTTCCATTCCTTGACCTCTGTGTCCATTTCAGGAAATGAACTGCCATCCGTTACAAAGCCACTGACCCCCATAGCTGCCTTCCCGACAGCTCGTCACATCCCATTGTCCCAGTTCCTTCACCTATGTTGTATCTGTTCGGGTGATGCACCTTCCAAAGCAGCGCTGCTGACATGGCTTGCTTCTTCCATGACCATGGTTTCCCACCAACTGTGGTTGACAGGGCCCTCAACTGCATCCGGCCTATCACCCATGCTTCCCACCTTGCCCCTTCCCATCACTCATCATCGTGATCAGGTCCCCCTTGTCCTCCCCTTTCATTCCACCAACCTTTTAATTCAAAGGATCATTCTCCATAATTTCTGACAACTCCACCAGGACTCCACCACCAAATACATCTTCGCCTCACTCCCCCATCTGCATTCTGCAGGGATCATTCCCTCAGAGACATCCTAATCCATTCCACAATCGCAAACACCACTCTCCGTCTCCAAGGCACCTTCCTGTGTAACTGCAGAAGGTGCAATACCTGCCCCTTCCCCTCCTCCCTGCTCACCATCCAGGGGCCTAAACAGTCTGATCGGGTGAAGCATCATTTCACGTGTAGCTCCTCCAATCTTGTGTGTTGTATTCACTGGACCCAATGTGGCCTGCTCTACATTGGAGAAACCAAACACAGACTGGGTGACTGCTTTGTGGAAGATCTCCTGTTTGTGCACAAGCCTGATCCCAACCTTCCCATAGCCGGTCATTTTAACACAGCGTCCTGTTCGCATACCCCCATGTCCGTCCTCAGCCTGCTGCAGTGTTCCAGTGAATCACAGCGCAAACTGGAGGAACAGCATCTCATCTTCAGACTCAGCACTTTACAACCTTTTAAATTTGATGTTGAGTTCAATATCTTTTAAATTGTGAACGTGTCTTTCCTTCCTTTCAGCTTGTTATCATGTCCTCTTTCCCCGCAGCAACCCCCCCCCCCCCCCCACCCCCATCCCATTTACTGTGCTTTCAGGAGCGATGCTATTGTTTTGCCATTCTCACATTCCGATCACCTAAACTGAACTATCAACGTCTTTTCATCACTGCTACTCTATACCCACTACCCCAGCACCACTGCCACCAGCCCCCCCCCCCCCAATATTACAGCATAAATGCTGTCCCCTTCACACTTCATTTCAGCTCTGATGAAGTGTCATCTACGCTCGAAACGTTAGCTTGTTCTCTCTCTCTCCATGGGTGCTGCCTGACCCACTGTGATCTCCAGCACTTGTAGTCTTCAGACCTGCATGTGACTCCAGGCCACAGCAATGTGATGACTCCGAATTGCCCTCTGATGTGACCTGCCAAGCCACTCACTTTAGTTTGGGGCTAAGCAATGGCTTTGTCAGTGATCCGCATGTTCTGTGAAAGTTGTTTTATAATTTATTCTTTATAGCAGTTTGGAAATTTTGTTTGGCTTTATTGTTCCAATAGTCATTCTCACCCCACCCCTCCTACCTCTTTCTTTTGAGTTGAATACATTCGAGTGGCAAATATTGGCTGATCCGGCACCATTTTGATATTTGATGTCTACTCAGTGAGGCGGTATTTATGCTCTCGCTCTCTTTCCTCTTTCTGCTGTGTTGTGCTGTTTGCTGTAGTGAGAGGGATCTACTCTGCAAAAACGAGCAGGAAACGGAGAGGCAAATTGACTCCAAATTATGACTAATATGTCAATATAGGTTAGCTCAGGTTGTGTTTACTGTCCACATTAGCTGCAGTCCAAATTCCATGTACCTTTCACGTTATCTCCCTTTCACTTCATCCATCTGTCGATTGTATTAAATATTGATATGGTTACTACTGCAGTCTCTAAACAGCAGCAACTTGTACTGAAGCATATCTTTAGTGTACTGAGTTAAACATCACAACACCAGGTTATAGTCCAACAGGTTTAATCAGAAGTACTAGCTTTCTGAGCGCTGCTCCTTCATCAGGCAGCTAGTGGGGCTGAGTCATAAGACACAGAATTTATAGCGCAAGATCATAATGTCATGCAACTGATACGATATCTTGAACAAACCTAGTTTTTGTTCAGTGTAGTGAAGCATTCAAAGTTGCTTCACAGGAGCTTTCCACAACAAAATTAGACTGAGTCACATGTGATGATATTAAGGTAGGAGAACTCTCCAAAGGTGAGGTTTATTTAATGACATGCCTCGAAGAGGGAAACCTAAACACCAGTTTAAAAAAAAAGTGAATGGCTTTATTTCATTTTTTTTATTATCAGGTCATCCCCAAGGTGCTACATAGACCAAGACATATTTTTGAAATGTTGTCACTGTTGTGATTTAAGAAAGAGGACAACCAATGGGCACATAGCAAGAACTAGGAGAAAGTAAGGACTGCAGATGCTGGAGATCAGAGGCAGGAAAACAAATTTATTTCCCAACACTATGATTTTAGACGTGGGCTTGATCACAGACACAATAAAAGCAAAAATTGCTGGAGATCAGAGTGAAAAAAATGTGGTGTTGGAAAAGCACAGCAGGTCAGGCAGCATCCAAGGAGCAGGAGAGTCGACGTTTTGGGCATATGCCCGTCACCAGGAAGTTTGTGAACAGCAGTACAGACGCGAGTTGTTTTTGTCAACAAGTAGGCAATAGATAAGAGCCCCCATGAGGTCTTGTGCTGAGCTGTACCCCAATTTTAATGTAATGCTCCTGTAAGAGTTCCTAGACTAGAAATCCAAAGTCCAGTATGAATTATCTGAGGACGTGGGTTTGGATCCCACCAGGGGATATGGTGAGATTTGTATTCATTAAAATACAATGACCATGTAATCACTGTCAAATGTCCTTTTAAGCTGTCCTTCCCTGGTCTGGCCTGCATGTGACTGCAAACATAGCAATGTGGTTGACCCTGAACTACCCCCCAAATGACTGAACAAGCTGCTCTGTGCAGGGACATTAAGGAACAGGCAACAAATGCTGACCCCGCAGATGATGCTCATGTCCCAGGAGTGAAGGAAAGAAACAAAAACCTCCGTTGGTTTTGAAACTGGCAAAGCGAAGAGTTGGACAGGCTGTTCATCAAGCCTTCCAATTGTGTGAGTGTTTCCAGCTCCATGAGCTTACATTCACCCCTCCTCCTTACAGCAGCCTTTGATTATTTTGTGTATCTTTCTGTTGCAGGAATGGTGTTCTAAGTGTCAATTTCTCGAGCGTACTTTATGCACTCAGTCGAACAGGGAAGGCCCGGGTGACTGGTGGCAAGATCTATTTTAACTCTCAGGTATGTCGTTGCCCACACTCCACGCTGAAACTGGCAATGATGTTATACCGACGTGTCAGAGCTCTCTCTCGTCTGTCTGATTGGCTGCTATCCTGCCAATACGGCACTTCCTCAATCCTGAAGAATAGTCATACTGTACTCGAAATGCTAACTCTGTTTCTCTCTCCATGGATACTGCCAGACCTGCTGAATTTCTCCAGAAGTGCTTCTGTTTATCTTACCTTTCAAAAGCTCCAAGGGAGGATAAACATTCCTGGCAGATTAGTTGGGGAAGACAGGAATAAACATAAAATGTGGAAATGTGAGACCTCCTGCCACATTTGCAATGGGACAAACAGCTTGTGAACTAACGTGGCCATTGGGAATCATGGGATTAGGTGGCAAAGAGTTTTCTCGTGGTTGTTGCAGAGGGCGGGTGCTGATGGGACTGTCAAACTTGAGAACTGATTGTCCTGACTATGATCACTCCATCCCACAGAGTGAACAGAGGTGTGAAGTGGGCATTTGACAAAGCCTCCAGTCAAGTTCCTGTCTTGTGTTGCCAACCGTGTGTCCAAGACTGCAGTAATGCACTATATTGATAGTATGGGAAATC
The DNA here is from genome assembly GCF_047496795.1 of Chiloscyllium punctatum. Lineage (NCBI taxonomy): Eukaryota > Metazoa > Chordata > Chondrichthyes > Orectolobiformes > Hemiscylliidae > Chiloscyllium > Chiloscyllium punctatum. The sequence continues at coordinate 61,197,925 of NC_092783.1, forward strand.
CCCCACCAAACAAGCACACACCCGCTGCTCCCAACTCAGCTGTCGGTGTTGGTAGCGTTGTTGCATTTCTGTTTTGTAAATTCAGAGAGTGTGCCTGTTGTCTCTCTCTCTAGAGATGGCCCTGAGCAATGAATTGTCATGAACTAGTTTGATGCAACTGTGTGAATGTATTGGGAGAGTACAGTCAACTGCAGATGTCGACAGACTGGAATGATACAGGGCAGCTTGGGCATACAGGCATCTCGAAAGGAAGGAGATCATTATCCCCCTGCTCCAGTACAGGGACCCCCCACCCCCACCCCCCAAAGGGAGCTTAGGAGAAACTAGTAACACTGGAGTTATCTCTCTGCTTTTCCCAGCCCATATCAGGTTGTAGTTAAATGATCTGCACCATGTTTGTGTAGGTGGAACCCTTTGGGGGAAAAGCCAATCTGTTGTTGGAATTATTGCTACTCTCTGTTCAGTGTAACATGAAGATTTAATTGTGTCTTGGTTCACTAAATACATGAGAGTGTTGAGATAAAGTGAATCAAGGGCACAGTTGTTATGCTCCAAGCTGCAGTCTTTGATATATGTTTGCAATTGCAGGTGCAGAGTCTCCACAGTAAAAAGCAACAAATACTTTTTTCAGATGTCGCGTTCCCTATTTCACCCTCTGCAACACCGCTTGGATTTATAACACTGCTTTTAAGATTGTGTAAATAATCCTAGGTGCCTTTTGAAGGATTCTTGATCAGTTTGATGCTGACTGGTAGCTAAACGCTTGGCTAAGGGAGGTGTTTTTAAGAAGCCTCTAAAGGAGGAGAGAGGTAATGCTTGGGCTTAAGGCTGGGGCAGCTCAAGACGCAATTGTCAATGGTGGGGCAGTTTAAAATCAGAGATGCGCGATAGATTGAAACCCAAGGAGCGATGGTGCCTTGGAGGAGGTTGCACAGGTCGTGTTAACGGGGCTTGGGGGACCAAGCGGTGGAGTGATTCGAAAGCAAAGGACGAGGGTTCTAAAATCAAGGAGATTCTGGTCTGTGAGCCAGCGTAGGTTGAACAAGCACAAGGGTGATGGGTGAATGCTCCTTGTCTGTTTGAATACAGCAGCAGAGTCCATAACTTGTGTCAAATAGTGACAGCTGGCTGAGAAGGATTTGGTACCAAACCCCTGTCAATGAAATGTCTATCATTTGTGTAATGTGGTTCCATCAAAATGCAAAATACCATCAGTCACTGTTAAATAATCTAATTAAATAAATTTTTCACATTTAATTATTTATAATGTTTTTGTTGTTGTTGTTATTATTATTATTATTATTATTATTATTATTATTATTATTCATGTTGTTGAAATCCATTCTGAGGGTGTGGTGTTACTGGTAATGTTATCCTTGATGACTGACTCTTGGCTGTCCTTTTGAGAAGGTGGTGACAAATTGCCTTCCATGTGATAAACGTACTCCCACAATGCAGTTAGACAGGGATTTTATCCTAGTGAGGCATTGGAAAGGGCATTGGATGATGATTTGGGTAGAAATGATGTGCAGGAATATCAGGGAGGGGCAAAGCAAGAGATTGGCACAAGATAATAGAACTGATGCAGGAACGACGGACTGAATGGTCTTCTTCTACACCATAACAATTCTGTGATGATTGGAGTAGGTGCTATGTGCCCAGGTGAGAATGGACAGGAAACACGTTGAGTTGCTGCTCCCAGCACCCGCTGCCTTTACCCTCCTAAATGGGAGTTGCTGTAAGTTTTGAAGATATTCTCAAAGGAGCCTCGGGAACTTGCCTGCAGTGTGTTTGTACATGGTACATTCTGCAACAGTGTCCTGCTGATGGAGTGAGCAAGTATTTAATGTACTGTATAAGGTGTCAGTTAAGCTTTCTCTTGGGTGGTATGGGATTTCCTGACTATACAAGTCCAGGCAAATAATATTCCAGCAACGGCCTCTCTCTTGTTAGGGGTAGAAACCCCAGCAAGCCTGAAGGTAAGTAAGGCACTTGCTGCAGAATAGTCAGTGGTGGACTTCTAGGTAAAAACAATGACTGCAGATGCTGAAAAACAAATACTGGATTAGTGGTGCTGGAAGAGCACAGCAGTTCAGGCAGCATCCAACAAGCAGCGAAATCAACGTTTCGGCAAAAGCCCTTCATCAGGAATAAAGGCAGTGAGCCTGAAGCGTGGAGAGATAAGCTAGAGGAGGGTGGGGGTGGGGAGAGAGTAGCATAGAGTACAATGGGTGAGTGGGGGAGGGGATGAAGGTGATAGGTCAGGGAGGAGAGGGTGGAGTGGATAGGTGGAAAAGGAGATAGGCAGGTCGGACAAGTCAAGGAGACAGTAACTGAGCTGGAAGTTTGAAACTAGGAGGAGGTGGGGGAAGGGGAAATGAGGAAACTGGTGAAGTCCACATTGATGCCCTGGGGTTGAAGTGTTCCGAGGCGGAAGATGAGGCGTTCTTCCTCCAGGCGTCGGGTGGTGAGGGAGCGGCGGTGAAGGAGGCCCAGGACCTCCATGTCCTCGGCAGAGTGGGAGGGGGAGTTGAAATGTTGGGCCACGGGGCGGTTTGGTTGATTGGTGCGGGTGTCTCGGAGATGTTCCCTAAAGCGCTCTGCTAGGAGGCACCCAGTCTCCCCAATGTAGAGAAGACCACATCGGGAGCAACGGATACAATAAATGATATTGGTGGATGTGCAGGTGAAACTTTGATGGATGTGGAAGGCTCCTTTTAGGGCCTTGGATAGAGGTGAGGGAGGAGGTGTGGGCACAGGTTTTACAGTTCCTGTGGTGGCAGGTGAAAGTGCCAGAATGGGAGGGTGGATCGTAGGGGGGTGTGGACCTGACCAGGTAGTCACGGAGGGAACGGTCTTTGCGGAAGGCGGAAAGGGGTGGGGAGGGAATGTCTGCTTCTGATCTTGGTAACACCTGGTGAACTGAATAATGTAATGGATGTTGGAAGGATCTGGTTCGGTTCTCTGTAGTAATGGTCATTGCCTGCCACTTCTGTCAAATAACGTTCATGCCCCACTTCTCAGTCCAAAGCTGAATGTTATACAGGTCTTGCTGTGTACAATGCTAATAATAACAACAGCAAGAAAGATGATCAAGCCTGGAACAGTTGATTAATCCCCAGAACTGCAGTCATACGCCCACTGAGTAAACAGTTGTGGGCACCATCCGTTTCAAGTGTGCACTCGTCCCTTTTAAGGAGATGGAGAGGTTGACTCATTCAACGGTTCTGTTTTCATGTTAACTTTGCGGAAATAAGCAGCCACCTCTTATCGTTTGGTTCTGAGGGTGCCTGCCTGTTGTTTAATGAAATTTTAAGGAGGTTAATAACAAGATGTGCCTTGGTGTGAGACTGTTCTCAGAGCTCAAAGAAAGATTAAACAAAATGCTGGGTTTCTCCCTTTTCAGTCAAGGACACCGAAATGATAATTGACGTGGGCACACAAAAACAGGAACTGAGCAAGACAGGCCAAAGAATTTGTGTTCATGGTTTCAGGTATTTTCAAACCAACCTGTTCAGAGCTGTAATTGCACACCTCTGGACCAGGTGAGACATGATCCTGAACCTCCTGGGTCACTGGTAGGGACACTACCAATGCACTACCAACTCCTTTTAAAAAAGTTGTCCTTGCCAATCCTTAGCTGCAGCATTGTGAAACTGATAGCTCCTTTTCAATGCCGCTCGCATGTTAACGGTTTCAGCTTTCTATACTTGGTCGTTTTCACTGCATCACCTTAACAGGGGCACTCTGGGATACTGTATCCCTGTGTAACTTGTCACAGCCCTTACATCTACCTCTTCTCTGTCCTGACTAAATAATGCAAGAAGCCTATATATAAAACATGGAGAACAATGTTTCCTGCACACCGCTACGTCCTGACTGCAGGCAGACATTATGTTAACAAAAAGTGTGCCAGCCTTCTCGTGGAGTCAGTGTTCAATTGACTAACGAGAACAAAACGTAATAAATTATTCCCCCCCCCCCCCCCGCCCACGCCTTTGAAACTTGCTCATTATGATCCACACCTTTTTTTTGATGAACAGCAGGGTTGGTTGAAATTGTCTTTTACCTGCTCATCCAACTGAGCAGAGAAAAAAATTGACATGATGCTTCAGATAGAAAGTTTAGATGTCTCTGCGCTAAAGATTTTGTTGAGTTTTGATGATTTAAACCATTAAATTCAGTTGTTCTTGTAGCTCAGTGTCAGTTGTTCCACCATTTAAGGGTGTGTCTGCATGAGGGGCATGGATAGGGTAAATAGACAAGGCTTTACCTGGGGGGGGACAGGGGGCAAGTTTAGAACTAGAGGGTATAGGTTTATGGTGAGAGGGGAAAGATTTAAAAGGGACCTAAGGGGCAACTTTTTCACGCAGAGGCTGGTGTTTGTATGGTCTGAGGAAGTGGTGGAGGTTGGCACAAATACAACATTTAAAAGGCAATTAGATGGATAAATGAATAGGAAGGGTTTAGAGGGATATGGGCCAAGTGCTGCAAATGGGACTAGATTAATTCAAGGTATTTGGTCAGCATGGATGAGTTGGACAAAAGGGTCTCTTTCCACAATGTACATCTCTCTGACTCTATGCTTTCGAAGTCTCCATTGTCTTCACCCACTTGTTGTTTTCCCTCCTGCATTAATTTTGCCGAGCTAATCTCCGAAAGTGGGAGACCCATCAGTTTCACCAGGTCAACATCTAGATTAAGAGCTGAAGAAGGTCATTTGGTCCCTCGAATTCAGTAAGGCTATGGCTGATCTGGTTTGTTCCAGACTCCATGTTCCCGTCTAACCTAATAACCTTTTGATTCCCTTGCCTTGAAATCTGTCTGCCTACTCCTTACACTGCCACCTGAGGCAGCGATTCAAAATTGTATGAAGTTCTGAGAGGAAAAAAAATATTTCTTTCAGCTGTGATCACCACTCACATTTCTAACATGAAGAGTCAAAAAATAGTATTTTTCTCTATGTTCTTCCTTTGTCGAGAGAGAGAGAGAGCGTACAGTGGATATTTACAAGAATGCTGCCAGAGTTTGCAAACTGTAGCAATGGAGAAAGATTAGCTCGGTTAAGGTTAGTTTCCCAAGATGAGCGATTGATAGACTTAATTGAAGAGCATAAAATACTGAGGGGCTTGGATAGAGTGACCGACCTGTTTTCCTTGAGTGCAAGGGTCCACTAGCAGGGGTCACCAAGTTAAACTGCACAGTAGATGGATGAGAGGAGGCAGAAAGGAGGCAGAGACTTGGCGCTTGCTCAGCTGCAGAGCTTAATGTCTGAAAGTGAAACCACATATCAGCAATATGTGGATGGTAAGGCCCCCACTTTCAATCCCTCACTCCTGGCTCAGAGCTGATTTCAGCCAGGGCATTGGACAATACTGCAATCAATTTAATAAACAAATAGAAATTTTTTTTTCCAGGTTCCTTAATCTGGGGAACCCTGCTGAAAAATGTACAATTAGTACTGGCTGAAGATATGATTCTCCTGGGTTGTGAAGACTCCCTCACTCCCTCACTCCCCAGATAAAGAATAGCTGCAGGATTGATTCAACCATGACCTGAGTCATGAGCGCCTTTTGTCTTTGTCAGGCTTTTGTGGGTTATGACTGATTTGCCAAGATTGGGAGCTGAATATCCAAGGATATACATCCTCTTGAAAAGATAGGTAGATGGGTACAGGGGGTGAGATTGCCTTGTTAAGAAATGAAATTAACTCCATTGTAAGAAATGAAGTAGGGTCAGATGGTGTAGAATCAATACTGAAAGAATTGAGGAACCACAAAAGTTTTTTTTAAAAAAATTGGAGTTTATATACAGGCCTCCAAATACTGGCCAGGAGCTGGGGCTCCTGATACTCCAGGAGATAGGAAAGGCAAAGTTGCCGTGATCATGGGGGGATTTCAAAATGCAGGTGGACTGGGAAAATCAGGTTGGTTGTGGATTGCAAGAAAAGGAATTTGTGGAATACCTACCAGGCTTTTCTTTTGGAGCAGCTTGTGGTGGAGTCCCCTAGGCAATACTGGATTTACTGTTGTGCAACGAGGCAGACTTGATAAAGGAGCTTAAGGACCCTGAGAAGGCAGTGATCATATAATTAAATTTATGCCGCAATTTGAGGGGGAGAAGATAGAAACAGAGGTAACAGTATTACAGCTGAATAAAGGCAACCACAGAAGCATGAGGGAGGAACTGGGTAGAATTGACTTGGAGAGGACCCTACCAGGAGAGACAGTGGAACAGCAATGGCAGAAGTTTCTTGGAATAATTCAGGAGGTCCAGCAGAGATTCATCCCAAGAAAAAAAAACAGCATGATACAGGGAGGAAGAGGTAACCATGGCCAACGAGGGAAGTCAGGGATAGCAGAAAATTAAAAGTGAAAGCATATAATGTGGTCAAGGGCAGGGGAAAACCAGAGGATTGTGAAGCTTACCAAGACCAACAGAGGACAATAAAGAATGAAATAAGGAGGGAGAAGATTTAAATGAGGGTAAGCTAGACAGCAATATAAAGGAAGATTGTACAAGTTTCATTAGGGTAAAAGTAGATATTGGACTTCTGGAAAATAACACTGGAGAGATCCTGGTTGGGCACAAGGTATTGGCTGAGGAACTCGAAAATATCTTCACAGTGGAAAACACAAGTAATATCCCAAACCTTCAAGAGAGTGAGGGGCGGAGCTGAGTATGGTGGCTACCACAGGAGAAGGTGCTAGAAAAACTGAAGAATGGCCTGAAGGTGGATAAATAAACTGGGCCAGATGGACGAGACCCCAGAGTTCTAAGGGAGACAGTTGAAAAGATAGTGGAGATCTTACAGGAATCACTAGAGTCAGGGAGGGCCCCAGAGGCCTGGAAAATCGATAATGCAACTTCCCTGTTTAAAAAGGGAGTACAGCAAAAAATGGAAAATTACAGGCCAATTAGCCTAATTTAGGTCATGAGTAAGATTTTGAAGTATGTTATAATGAATGAAATTTCTGTATACTTGGGAGTGTTTGGTAAAATAGGGCAAAGTCAGCATGGTTTCATCAAAGGGAGGTCATGCCTGACAAACCTGCTGGAATTTTTGAGGAAGTAACAAACACGATAGACAAAGGAGAGCCAATGGATGTTAGCTCCCTGGACTTCAAGGAGGCCTTTGATAATGTGCCGAACAGGAGGTGACTGAGTAAGGTAAGAGCCCATGGTGTCAGAGGCAAGGTGCTAGCATGGACAGAAGCTTGGCTGTCTGGCAGAGAGTGGGGATAAAAGGGTCCATCTCAGGATGACAGTCGGTGACAAGTGGTGTTCCACATGGCTCAGTGTTCAGATTACAACTTTTTACTTTATACATTAACGGTCTAAGTGAAGGAACTGGGGGTATTCTGGCTAAGTTTGCTGAGATAGGTAGAGGGACAGGTAGCATTGAGGAGGTAGGGAGGCTGCAGAAGGATTTGGACAGGTTAGGAGAGTGGGCACAGAAGTGGCAGATGGAGTACAGCATGCTGAAAGTATGAGGTCATGCACTTTTACAGGTCAAAATTAAAAATCACACAACACCAGGTTATAGTCCAACTTTTTTTATTTCAAAAATATACTGTATTCATAAAATTTGATGGTTTGTACAGTTGGTTATGCCATACATACGTAAACATTTACATACAGATCAGAATTTATTATTTTTATATACAGGTCTGTCTGCTTATCAATTATGTTCCCATATATTTAGCTGAGGCGTCAGCAGAGCCCAAATGACTGCATGGGCCCCCTGTTCTTCTTTAGGCAGGCAGATGTTACACGGTGGTCTTTCCCCACCGCACCTTGGCGGCAGCTGCCCCGAGCTTCAGCGCGTCCCTCAACACGTAGTCTTGGACCTTGGAATGTGCCAGTCTGCAACACTCAGTCGGGGTCAACTCCTTCAGCTGGAAGATCAACAGGTTTCAGACCACCCAGAGAGCGTCCTTCACCGAGTTGATGATCCTCCAGGCGCAGTTGATGTTCGTCTCGGTGAGAGTCCCGGGGAACAGGCCGTATAGCATAGAGTCCCGCATCACGGCACTGCTCGGGACGAACCTCGACAAACACCACTGCATTCCTCTCCAGACTTCCTCTGCATAGGCACATTCCAGAAGGAGGTGTGTGACAGTCTCGTCCCCACCGCAGCCACTTCGAGGGCAGCGTGCGGTGCGGCAGAGAGTCCAGGCGTGCATAAAGGATCTCACAGGCAGAGCCCTTCTCACCACCAGCCAAGCCACGTCTTGGTGCTTGTTGGAAAGTTCTGGCAATGAGGCATTCTGCCAAATGGCTTTGACAGTCTGCTCAGGGAACCGCTCGACAGGATCCGCCCTCTACTTTTCCCGAAGGGTCTCAAGGACACTATATGCTGACCACTTCCTGATGGTCAAAGGTGTTTTTCTTCATAAACTTCTCCATGAAGGACAGGTGATACGGAACGGTCCAACTACTCGGAGTGTTCCGCGGCAGCGAGGCCAGGCCCATCCTTCGCAACTCTGGGGACAGGTAGAACCTCAGTACGTAGTGACACTTGGTGTTTGCGTACCGGGGATCCATGCACAGCTTGATGCAGCCACACACAAAGGTGGCCATCAGGGTGAGGGTGGTATTGGGTGTATTTTTTTCCCCCATTGCCCAGATCTTTGTACAGCGAGTCCCTTCCGACCCGGTCCATCTTTGACCTCCATATAAATTGGAAGATGGCCCGGTGACTGCAGTGGCACAGCTTCTGGGAATAGGTCAGATCTGTGCCACGTATAATAGCAATGACAGTGCCTCACACCTGATGACCAGGTTTTTTCCTGCGATGGAGAGCGACCGTAGCTTCCATCTGCCCAGTTTCTGCCTCACTTTGCTGATACGCTCCTCCCAAGACTTGGCGCATGCCCCAGCCCCCGCCCCCCCCGAACCATATACATAGCACCCTCAGATGGTCGGCCCTGATGGTGAAGGGGATCGAGGATTGGTCGGCCCAGTTCCCAAAGAGCATGGCCTTGCTCTTGCCTCGGTTTACCTTGGCCCCCGAGACCCTTTCGAACTGGTCACAGATGCACATGAGTCTGTGCACGGACAGCGGATCCGAGCAGAAAATGGCGACGTCATCCATGTACTGGGAGGCCTTGACCTGCAGGCCCCCGCTGCCAGGAATAGTCACCCCTCTCAGGATCACATCCTTCCTGATGGACTCGGCAAATGGCTCTATGCAGCACACAAACAAGGTGGGTGAGAGAGGGCAGCCCTGCCTGACTCCAGATCTGACTGGGAAGCTATCTGATTCCACCCATTGATTGAGACTGCACTGACAATGTTGGTATAGAGCAGTCTGATCCAATTGCAGATTCCCTTCCCAAAGCCCATTTTGGAGAGAACATCTCTCATATATCTGTGTGATATCCTGTCAAAGGCTTTCTCCTAGTCCAGGCTGATCAGACAGTGGTCCAACCCCCTGTCCTGCCCGTAGGCGATCGTATCCCTGAGGAGCGCGAGACTCTCAGAGATCTTCCTGCCCGGCACAGCACAGGTTTGGTTAGGGTGAATCACCGACCCCAGAGCAGACCTGACTCGGTTGGCGATTACCTTTGACAGGATTTTGTAGTCTGCATTTAACAGTGAGATCGGTCTCCAATTTCTAATTTCCTCCCTCTCCCCCTTCCGCTTGTAGACGAGGGTGATGATGCCTTTCCTCATGGATTCACTCATGGTACCTGCCCGAAACATACTGACATACACCTCCAGCAGGTCCTGGCCAATCAAGTCCCACAGAGCGGAATAGAGCTCGACCGGTAAGCCGTCGCTTCCGGGAGTTTTATTCTTTTCAAAGGACTCAAGGGGATTGGTCAGCTCGTCCAGAGATAGCGGCTGGTCCAGCCTCTCCCGTGTTCTGTCGTCGAAGACCTCCGTGATAGAGGACAGGAACGACTGGGAGGCCGTGCTGTCGGTCAGCTTTGCGTCATACAGACTGGCGTAGAAAGATTTGATGAGCCTCATGACGTCGCCAAGTCATCATCTTCTTGCACGGAGCTCTCATTATGCACTTTCTGGAAGAAGAAACGTGAGCACGTCTCGTCCTGCTCCACCGAGCGGACCCTGGACCGGAAGATTATCTTGGAGGCCTCTGAGGCAAAGAGCGAGGCTTGCTGGCCCTTCACCTCCTTGAGGTCCTCCGTGACATCGACCCCCATTGTCTGCAGCAGGAGCAGGTTCTGCATACTTTCCTGGAGCTGGGACAGTTTTCCCCGCCTCTCTCTCGCCTCCTGAACACCTTTGAGGATGAAGGACCTCTTGATGTTCCCTTTTACTGTTTCCCACCAGTCTGCTGGAGACTCAAAGAGGGGCTTCACGGTTCTCCAACCTACATAGTCCCTCCTGAGCTCCTCAATGTTTTCCGGGGTCAACAGCTTTGTGTTCAGCTTCCACATTCCCTTACCAGCCCACTGCTCATCCTGTAGGTGACAGTCGGCCAGCAGGAGGCAGTGGTCAGAGAAGAACACTGGCTTGACGTCGGTGGTTCTGACCGAGAGCGTTCGGGACACAAACAGGTAATCTATCCTTGAGCGGATAGACCCGTCTGCCCGTGACCAGGTGTATCTACGCTGCGCTCCATCTGCAGGGGTGCTGAAGACGTCGTGCAGCTTGGCATCCTTGACCATGTCCATCAGGGCTCTGGACATGGTGTCCAGTTTACTGTCCCCCCGCCGGATCGTCCATCTGCATCAATGATACAGTTGAAGTCTCTGGCCAGAATGACCAGCCTAGACATAGCCAGCAACAGTGAAAGCTGCTGCAGGACGGCCAACAGTTCACTCTTACCCACTGGGGCGTACACATTAATCAGTCTCAGGGGAGCATTCCTGTACATGACGTCGGTGACGAGGAGGCGCCCGCCCACTACCTCCTTAACCTCAGAGATGGTGAAGTTGCCTCCTCGCAACAGGAGGCGTGGCTATCATTGCCCCCAGCCAAACTGACGGCCCATGGGCCCACAAGCTCAACCATCTCCTTTAGCTGCTGAGGTGCAGTATCCCACACTCCTGCAGAAACAGGATGTCGGCTTTACCTTAGCCAGGAAGGCCATCGTAGATACACATTGCATACAACAGGTTTATTTTGGAGTGCTGCTCTTTCAGGTAGCTGTGGAGCAGAAGCATAAGACACAATTTATAGAAAAGATTTCAATGTCATGCAACTGAAATGATATATTGAACAAACCTAGATTGCTGTTAAGTCTTTCATCTTTTTAGAATGGGTTTGCTAATTTCGGTTCATTAATATGTAAATCCCAGAACTACTTTTAAGTCACATTTGTGATAACTTAAGGTTTTATAACCAAAGGTGACATCTCTGCTCAGACAATGCATTAAAGGTGTGAGGTTAGAGTCTGTCTGTATCCCAATCTTGAGTCAGACTGGTTCTATTTCTAAAGTAGGTATTTATAAAATATTAAGTGGATTGACTGCCTACATTGACCCTTCCACACTTTGGTAGGAAAAATAGAAGCATGGACTATTTTCTAAATGGAGAAATAATTCTGAAGTGCAAAGAGACTTGGGAGTTCTAGTCCAGGATTCTTTCAAGGAAAGCTTGCAGGTTGAGTCAGTAGTTAGGAAGGCAGGTGTAATGTTGGCATTTATTTTGAGGAGACTTGAATATAAAAGTAGGGATGTACTTCTGAGGCTGTATAAGGCTCTGGTTAGACCACATTTGGAGTATTGTGTGCAGATTTGGGCCCCGTATCTCAGAAAGGATATACTGGCCCTGGAGTGTGTTCAGAGGAGGTTCACAAGAATGGTCCCAGGAAAGAAAAGCTTAACATATATGAGGAATGTTTGAGGACTCTGGGTCCAAACTCTAAGGATTTATAGAAGGATGAGGGGAAGTGGGATCTTATTGAAACTTACAGAATGCTGAATGGCCTGGACAGAATGGATGTTGGGAAGACGCTCCTGTTGGTAGGAGAGACTAGGACCCAAGGTCACAGCCTTAGAGTAAAGGGAAGACCTTTTTTGGAACGGAGATAAGGAGAAACTTCTTCAGGTAGTGGTGAACCTATGGAATTCATTCCCACAGAACGCTGTGGAGGCCTGGACATTGAGTATATTTAAGACTGAGATAGATGCATTCTTGAGTATCAAGGGTTACAGGAAGAAAGTGGGAGAATGGGGTTGAGAAACTTGGCAGCCATGATTGAATGGTGGAGCAGACTCAATGGGCTGAAAGGAGCAGAGATTAGGCCAATGTCTTATGGTCTTTTATGAGCCTACGGTCCAGCCTGATGCTCTCAGTGCACTAAGTGCACTCATGGTCCTGTACAGCTGCAACATAACCTCCCGACTCTTGTACTCAACACTCTGACCAATAAAGGAAAGCATACCAAACACCGCCTTCACTACCTTATCTACCTGCGACTCCACTTTCAAGGAGCTATGGACTTGCACTCCAAGGTTTCTTTGTTCAGCAACACTCCCTAGGACCTTACCATTAAGTGTATAAGTCCTGCTAAGGTTTGCTTTCCCAAAATGCAGCACCTCTTATCTGCCACTTCTCTAAATTTTCTAAATTAAACTCCATCTGCCACTTCTCAGCCCATTGGCCCATCAGATCAAGATCCCATTGTAGTCTGAGGTAACCTTCTTCACTGTCCACTACACCTTCAATCCTGGTGTCGTGTGCAAACTTACTAACTGTACCTCTTATGCTCAATCCAAATTATTTATATAAGTGACGAAAAGTAGTGGACCCAGCACCGATCCTTGTGGCACACCACAGGCCTCCAGTCTGAAAACTACCCTCCACCACCTCTCAGTCTTCTACCTTTGAGCCAGTTCTGTATCCAAATGACGAGTCCTCCCTGTATTCTGTGAGAGTCTCCCATGGGGAACCTTGTCAAATTTCTTACTGAAGTCCATATAGATCATGTCTACTGCTCTACCATCATCAGTCCTCTGCTACTTCAAAAACCTCAATCAAGTTTGTGAGACATGATTTCCCATGTACAAAGCCATGTTGACTATCCCTAATCAGTCCTTGCCTTTCCAAATACATCTACATCCTGTCCCTCAGAATTCCGTCCAACAACTTGCCCACCACTGAGGTCAGGCTCACTGGTCTATAATTCCCTGGCTTGTCTTTACCGCCCTTCTTAAACAGTGGCACCACGTTTGCCAACCTCCAGTCTTCCGGCACCTCACCTGGGACTATCGATGATACAAATATCTCTGCAAGAGGCCCAGCAATCACTTCCCTAGCTTCCCACAGAGTTCTCGAGTACACCTGATCAGGCCCTAGGGATTTATTCACCTTTATGTGTTTTAAGACATCCAGCTACACCACCTCTGTAATATGCACATTTTTCAAGATGTCACCATCCATTTCCCCACATTCTGTTTCTTCCAAAGTGAATGTTGCTGCTTTGGGCTATTTCAAGAATATACATCTTGCATGGCTTTGAGGGATAAAATTGTTCTGCTGCAGGTTTAGCACATTGATCAGTATAATACTAGGATTTGAAAGGTTCAATTACATGGACCAACTGCTGTGTAACTGTGCGCCCAGGTCAAGAATTTTGTCTTGAAGCTGTGAGGACTGTCAGCACTCAGTCAGAGCTGGTAAACTTTCTTTGACTCTAGTCTCTGTGTAAAGAGCATCGGTCTGACATTGTCTTGTGTCCTCCCTAGCTGAAAAAGGTGGAGTATGCTGACCAGTATCGTAATCGTTGGCCTGACCCTGCCGATAACCTGGGAACGCCATCGCCTGCAGCCCCTATCCAGGAACCTGGGAAGAAGGACCGTGCCAAAGCCATCATTTATCAGATGCGTCTGAACAAGTAAAGTTGAGCCCTTCTGATTGGAGGGTTGCTATCAGCTCCTTTTTTTGACTTGTCTTGTGAAGTCAATGACTCTTGTTGGAGCTAGACTCTACCTGCACCTCTGGTATCTCATCTGCAGTGTGTAGTCTAGTGGGATTGTGGGCTAGCTGTTAGACTCTGCGGAGTATCACAGATGATGAGGAATCTCCTTTCTTTCACTTGAGGCCAGTTAGAGTTCCCAGCAATAGAAAGTGACTGTGGTGAAGGGGGGCTGTTCCAGAGTGACTCTTCTGTTGCAAGCTCAGAGGCACGGTCGTTATAACATGGTTAGACAGTAAGATCAACTCTGCAGCGAGTTGGCACAACACTCTGACTCTGAGATGGACAAGTGGGTCTGATAGGATCTGGTACCTGGTGGCTTCGGTCAGTGACATGAGTATGTTGCCAACTGCACATGGACCATTTGGTTTCAAGGTGCTGCAGTAATCTTGCTTTCCAAAGTCAGTCCCGAGTGGAACAAGCTGCCAGAGAAAGTGAACGCAGCCTCGTCACTTAGTCTTCAAGACCAATTTTTAGATAATTTCCATTTTAAAGTTTCTTACCTTCAGGACAACCATCTCAGCAATTCGTGGCTGAGTGGAGTAAGCCCCACCCATGTGAAGGTTGGTGGAATACAGGCATTAGTTTGTGATGCTGACACAACGAGAGCAGAGGAACATTCATTTCTCAAACCTTACTAAGAGACATGAAATTGAAGCTCTTTGTCTCTCATTTGTCAGGGCCACAACATAAGAGAAACAATTGCATAAAGGAATTTATAAGCATGAGAAGAGGGTGCTGATTGATTGATAGAATCATACAATGTTACAGTACATGTCTGTACCGCCTCTTCAGCCCTAACCCCATAGTGCTGTATCTTCATCACTATCAAGTATATATCCAGCTCTTTCGCAACCTCTTATGGAATCTCCCTCTGCCACTCTCCCAGGCAGCACATTCCAAATCCTAACAGCACTCTGAGTAAAGAAGTTTCTCCTCATCTCGTTCCCAGCTCTCTCGTTTGCTGTATAAGTTATTATTTCCTTCTTTTAATGTTCACCCCCCCCCCCCCCCCCCCACTTTGTATTCAACCAGATGGAAACGCTAGGCAGCAGTCTTCAACTTCAAGTCCCCTTTTAGCAATATTTTAGATTTTTTTTTATGCAAGATGGTAACAAAACCAGGGTCCACCCACTTCACCTTTACCCATTACCCATGGAACAAGAATGGGGCTGGCTGACTGATTCAGCGATCAATCCTTACCAATGAGTCTGACTTGAGTTTGAAGAGAACTCCTAGTGGGGGAGCAAAGAACCAAACACTCCTCTTCCTCACAAGCCACTTGCTGTGTCTCTGATTTCTGAAAGACCTTTAATCTGATATGGTTGAATCAGTGCTAACCATTCACATTGTGGCTAGAGACAGTCTGATCTACTTGTTGACCGTGCACTCACTGAAATGATTAGTTTTGAATTTTTTTAACCCTGTCACCTACCAACTTCTGTTTGGGATTAGGGAGCGGAAAGAGATCTTTGGGTATTTTCAATCCTGCGTGGATTCTGTGCCCTGTTCTAGTCTCCAGGCCAGTGGAACTGACCTTTTCTCCCTAGATTTCTGAGTGGGCCAATGCATCAATCACTAGAGCAAGCCCTCCCTGTGATGTTGATTTAAAGATTGAATTGATGAGCCCCATCACCTGTACTCCCAGAATTCTGTTGTCTGCACAGCGGCATGTTTGGTGCGTACGGGGTCTGGGTCGCTGTGGTAACATGTTATGGTTGTCTTACAGGAAACAGATCGTCCAGAATAAAAGTGGTGTGAGAGTGTTTTCAGACTTTGATACCAGTGAGGGTAAAATTGAGGTTTCCCTCCACCCCAACAACCAGCAATCAGTCCCCATCTACATCAAGAATGAAGGGATCGAGATAGTGACCTTTGTACGGTGCGAGATGCTTTGCAAGTTCCCAGTGTTCACCCTGGGGGATGAGGCGAATGTGACCAGCTCCCAGCAAATTACCTTGGCAACAGGTGAGGCACATGCTTCCTGCTCCTCACCCCTGCTGGCAGCTTCCTCACACATGGGATGTGGGCATTACTGGCAAGGATGGCATTGATAGCCCATCTCCTATGAGGTAGTAGTGGGGAGCTGCCCTATGCGGGGAGAATTCAAAAACAAGGGAGCCAGATGTATAAGGCTGTATGTGTGTTTTCTCCACCCCCCCCCCCCCCCCCCCCCCTTCCCCCATTATGGGAGAGACTAGGATTAGAAGGCATTGTCTTAGAATAAGGGATTGCACATTTAAGATCGAGATTGTGTTTTTTCTCGGAGAATAGTGAATCTGTGGAATTCTTATCACACAAGGCTGTTGAGGCTGGGTTATTACGTATATTCAAGGCTTTTGATTAGTAAGGGTATCAACAGTTAATGGGGAAAAGGCAGAAAATTGAGTGGAGGATTATCAGAACCAGTAATTGCTGGAAAAACTCAGCAGGTCTGGTAGAATCTATAGAGAGAAGGAGATAGTGAGGACTGCAGATGCTGGAGAGTCAGATTCGATAAAGCGTGGTGCTGGAAAAGTGCAGCAGGTCAGGCAGCGTCTGAGGAGCCGGAGAGCTGATGTTTCAGGCTGGACCCTGTCTTGATGATCAGTTCTGGTGTAAGGTCCTGCCCGAAATATCGGCTCTGCCGCTCCTCGGATGCTGCCTGACCTGCACATTCCAGCACCACACTTTATAGATGCTGTGGGGAGAAACCAATTAATGTTTCAAGTCCAGTGCCCCTCGACAGTGGTTTGGAAGTTGCTGGTGAAAGAGCCTTGGTAAATGTCAGCAGTGCAGCCTATAGATAGTACACACTGCTGTTACTGAAAGTCAGTGGTGGAGGGAGTGAATTGAATTGAATTGAATTGATTGTCACGTGTATGTGGCCCACGAAAAGCTTTGTCTTGCGAGCAATACGGGGCAGATCAGAGTTAATTAGCATGGATAAGTAAATATTAGGTAAACAGCGGCAAAAACCAAAACACAGGTACAGGCGAATGTTAAGAGTTTGTGAGTCTATTCAGTATTCTAACAACAGTAGGGTAGAAACTGTTTCAAAACTGGCTGGTGCATGTGTTCAGACTTCTGTACCTTCTCCCCGATGGGAAGAGGTTGTAGAAAAGCATTACCAGGGTGGAATGGATCTTTGAGAATGCTGGAGGCCTTTCCTTGACACCAGGCCTGGTAGATGGTTTCTATAGATGGGAGGTTAGTCTTTGTGATAGTCCGGGCCACGATCACCACTCTTTGTCTCTGATCTTAAACAGTACAGTTGCCATACCAGGTAGTGATACATCCAGACAGAATGCTCTTGATAGTGCACCTATAAAAGTTGGCAAGGGGGTTCGCTGTCATGCCAAATTTCCTCAGCTGCCCGAGGAAGAAGAGACGTTGTTGGGCCTTTGTAACCAATGCATCCACATGAGGAGTCCAAGAAAGCTTGTTGTGGATAACCACTCCCAGGAGCTTGACACTGTCCACTTGTTCCACCTCTGTGCTGTTAATGTGTCGGTGGGGGGGGGGGGGGGGGGGGGCATGAGTAACATCCTGCTGAAAATCAATAATGTGGATATGTGTGGTGCATCTCCAGGCACATTTTAAATGTGTTGAGTTTAAGGATTACTATCCTTTTAGGCAGCATTTTCCAGACCCAAACCACCCTCTCGGTGAGAATATTTTTCCTCTTCATCCCTGAATCAGTCTACCAAGCACTTTAGCACAATGTCCCTTAAACACTGTCATCTCTGATGGGATAATTATCCTCCCTCCCAAGCTCCACTCAAATTTGTGCATCTTAACCAAATCCCCTCTTAGCCTCCTTTGGTTTGACGACAAGCCCCAGCTGAACAGCCTCCCCTCACAGCTGCAGTTTCCCAGCCCTGGCAATGTCTTTGTGAATCTCCTGCGCCCTCCCCTAGTGCAATCCAATCCTTTCTGTAGTGAGTCATTTGGATTGTTGGTGTAACTGCGGGTGGCTTGTCAGACACTTCCAAACATGGTTTCAGGCTCAACCCATTATATTTAGATTAGATTAGATTCCCTACAGTGTGGAAACAGGCCTTTCAGCCCAACCAGACCACACCGAAGACCCCTCCAAAGAGTAACCCACCCAGACCCATTTCCCTCTAACTAATGCAACTAACACTACAGGCAATTGAGCACGGCCAATTCACCTAAACCACACGTCTTTGCACTGTGGGAGGAAACCCACACAGAAGATACAGGGAGAATGTGCAAACTCCACACAGACAGTCTTCTGAGGCTGGAATTGAACCTGGGACCCTGGTGCTGCGAGGCAGCAGAGCTAAACACTGAGCCACCGTGCCTGCCCATGTTGTAAGTGAGTGGGGAGCAGTGGACTTTAGCCAATCGATGATGTGTTCTTTATCTGCGCAGGAATCACCCATCAGATTGAAGTCATCTGCTCGATGCCTGACTCTGGCTATTTCCCAGTTACCCTCACCTTTCAGTTTGAAGATGCCAGCTCCAAGCCCTTCAGCATTATTCGCTTTTTCTCGGCTCGGGTAACCAGCAGCATCATTGAAGAGTTGAAACCAACTGGTCCCTACAAACCATACCAAGGTTCCAATCGACGTCCGACAGAAGCTATTATTGAAGATGGATTGATGCCAGACGTGTGAGTTTCATTGTTTAATTGTGCAATTCTGTCTCTCCTTCCTTTAAAAATTCATTCGTGGCATATTTGTGTTGAATTTATTGCCCATCCCATGGAGGGTGGTGGAGGCAGGTACTCTCTCAGCATTTAAAAAGCATCTGGATGATATTGTTGGGCAGATGCAGACACATACACCAGTTGATTTTGAGGTTTGCACGTTCTGGCTGTGTTTTTATGACTTATTTTTTCTTTTGTTATTTCTTCTTGGATTCATTTGAAGCTTTTCCAACTACCGTCTGGAAAAAGCCAGAACCCTGCACCAATTTCGTTATCCTGAGGCATTGTTTACTGCTCTCAAGCATGGACTGAAGCTGGACAAGGATCTTCCTGATGTGAAGATGGAGGTGGAAAGGATTAAGTAAGCCCTGTTTTCATTTCAAAAATGGGGTGTGGGCTGAGAGTTGGAACAGAGAGCGGACTGGATGATGTGTTTTTTTTTTGCTCTTACCTGAATGGGTGGCTCACTGCATTAGCTGTCACCCTCCTCATCCCAAGGACACTTGACAGGGTGGATGTTGAAGGTTGCTTCCCTTTGGAGGAAAGATGAAAACTTGGGGATACAATTTCAAATAAAAGCTTGCCCATTCAAAATAGAGATCAGAATTTTTTTTTATTCAGAGCTGTGTGCCTTACTCAGGGAGAGAAAAAGGTAGTCATTGAATATTTCTAAGGCAGACGGAGGTAGACCTTTTGATAAGAAAGTCAAATAGTAGCAGAGGAGGCAGACAGGAAGGTAGATTGAGGCCATAATCAGGTTTGAAATGATCTCCTCAAAGGGGAAAGCAGGATGGAAGGGCTGAATGGGCTACTGCCTGCTCTTGATATGAAATTTCGTATCCAGTTATGAACAAGCTTTACATTATCAAACCACTGCAGGCTGCAAATGTCAAATAAATAGTCACGGAGATGTACAGCATAGACCCTTTGGTCCAACCCGATCATGCCGACCAGATATCCCCAACCCAATCTAGCCCCACCTGCCAGCACCTGGCCCATATCCCTCTAGACCCTTCCTATTCATATACCCATCCAGATGCCTTTTAAATATTGCAATTGTACCAGCTTCCACCACTTCCTCTGCCAGCTCATTCCATACACGTACCACCCTCTGATTGAAAAAGTAGCCTCTTAGGTCCCTTTTGTATCTTTCCTCTCTCACCCTAAACATATGCCCTCTAGTTCTGGACTCACCCCACCCTAGGGAAATGATTTTATCTATTTACCCTATCCATGCCCTTAATGACTTTATAAACCTCTATAAGGTCACCCCTCAGCCTCCAATGCTCCAGGGAAAACAGCCCCAGCCTATTCAATCTCTCCCTTTAGCTCAAATCCTCCAACCCTGGCAACATCCTTGTAAATCTTTTCTGAACCCTTTCAAGTTTCACAACATCTTTCCGATAGGAAGGAGATTGGAAATGCACGCAGTATTCCGACAGTGGCCTACCCAATGACCTGTACAGCTGCAACATGACCTCCCAACTCCTGTACTCCGTCTTCTGACCAATAAAGGAAAGCACACCAAACGCCTTCTTCACTATCCGATCTACCTGCGATTCTACTTTCAAGGAGCTATGAACCTGCACTCCCCAAGGTCTTTGTTCAGCAACACTCCCTAGCACCTTACCATTAAGTGTATAAGTCCTGCTAAGATTTATGGGCGGGCACGGTGGCACAGTGGTTAGCACTGCTGCCTCACAGCGCCAGAGACCCGGGTTCAATTCCCGCCTCAGGCGACTGACTGTGTGGAGTTTGCACGTTCTCCCCGTGTCTGCGTGGGTTTCCTCCGGGTGCTCCGGTTTCCTCCCACAGTCCAGGTGAATTGGCCATGCTAAATTGCCCGTAGTGTTAGGTAAAGGATAAATGTAGGGGTATGGGTGGGTTGTGCTTCGTCAGGGCGGTGTGGACTTGTTGGGCTGAAGGGCCTGTTTCCACACTAAGTAATCTTAAAAAAAGATTTGCTTTCCCAAAATGCAGCACCTCGCATTTATCTGAATTAAACTCCATCTGCCATTGGCCCATCTGGTCAAGATCCAGTTGTAATCTGAGGTAACCTCCTTCACTAAGAAGGGCTCATGCCCAAAATGTCGATTCTCCTGCTCCTTGGATGCCGCCTGACCTGCTGTGCTTTTCAGCTCTAACCTCCTTCACTGTCCACTACACCTTCAATTTTGATGTCATAACTGTATCTCTTATGCTCGCTTACAAATCATTTATATAAATGTATATAGATGTATAAATCTGAATATTCTGGTTTTCGGGAACATTTTTGGAGAAAGACTAAATTCAACTTTTGAGGATTGGAAGAGGTTGGACGTGTGACAGGTTTGAAGTGTGTAAGGAGGGAAGGGATTGGGGGAGGGGAGGAGAACACAATGAAAGGTTGGTGATAGGGTGGAGGGCAGGAGAGATTACAGGAACAATCACCTGAGATTGCAAGGCAGATTAGGTTTGTGAAGAAACAAAGGAGGTTCCTTAAGAGGCTGTTAATGGTGAAGGTTGTTAGTCAAAAAGCAAATGGGACTTGCATTTCTGGAATGTGGCTAATCTAAAACTGCTGCTCCTTGCTCTCATTGAGCTCTGTTGGAAACTGCAGGAGGTTGAAGAGAACAAGGGGAGAATTGACATGTTCGGTGACTGAAAGCTCAGACATGCCTGTACCTGCAGGCGGCTTTCAAAGGTTGGATGGAAAGGGACAGGTTATTTGGTGGTGGGGATATTGGTTTCCTGATGAAGGGCTTTTGCCTGAAACATCAACTCTACTCCTCAGATGCTGCCTGACTGGCTGTACTTTTCCAGCACCACACTCTCGACTGTAATTTCCAGCATCTGCAGTCCTCACCTTTCTCCCTGGGATATTGGTTTCATTAGATTTTGGTCAAGATTAGAGTGGTGCTGGAAAAGCACAGCAGGTCAGGCAGCATCCGAGAGGCAGATAAATTTATGTTTCGGGCAAAAGCCCTTAATCAGGAATGATCTGCCTGACCTGCTGTGTTTTTCCAGCACCACTCTAATCTCCAGCATTTTCAGTACCCCCTTCTGCATAGTTAGAGCATGTTCTGCCTCTGAGTGAGGAGATTTCTTCTGAATTCCCTCCTGCATGTATGAAATGAGCTGCCAGAGGAAGGGGGTGGAGGCTGGTACAGTTGCAACATATAAAAGGCCTCTGGATTGGTATATGAATAGGAAGGGTTTAGAGGGATATGGGCCGGGCGCTGGCAAGTGGGCCTAGATTGGGTTGGGATATCTGGTTGGCATGCACAGGTTGGATTGAAGGGCCTGTTTCTGTGCTGTACATTTCTGTGACTCCATCTCAAATCTGTGGCCCCTAGTTTTAGTTTCCGACACAAACAGGAACATCTTTGCTGAATCCCTGTGTTAGTTTATTGGATGTGCCTCGTTCTTGTTCTGGAGAAACGAGGTCTAATCTGATCAGTCTTTCCTGATAATGCCTCACTATTGGTGATCATTCATGTAAATCTCTTTTTTTTTCCCCCACGCTTCGTCCAGTTTCTTTTTGTACTTTTGTAAATTAGAAAGCTGATAAAGGGCTTCTGCTCGAAATGTTGAATTTCCTGCTCCTCGGATGCTGCCTGACCTGCTGTGCTTTTCCAGCACCACTTTAATCTTGACTTTGATCTCCAGCATCTGCAGTCCTCATTTTCGCCTGGTATAGAAAGCTGCCGTTTGCAGTTAGAATGTAGATCCCTGTCTCTGTCAGAGTTGTCTGGCATTGCTGAATGTGAATGGTATCAACAAGTGTGCTGCTGGAAAAGCACAGTCGGTCAGGCAGTATCCGAGGAGCAGGCGAGTCGATTGTTTCGAGCATAAACCCTTCAAGTATCAGGAATGGAGTCAGTCGATTAGTGTCTTGCTGACAGGAGTTCTGTCGTTCAGCATGGACCTGAGTTCAGAGATATCAGTGGCTCGTGCTTCATAGTGACTGCCTCACCGTGCCAGCTCTCATGTTTGTGTTTTTTGTGCAGTTCATTACTTGGCACGCTGTTAGGGTTTGGCAGTTACAGTGAGCGGTTCAGTTTGTTGCTGCACATGGAGGAGATTCAGATGGAAGCTGACATTACCAGGTACAACATGAAGGGAGTTCCCATGCACCGAGATCCACACAGGAGGCACCTTCTCATACTCCAGGTTAGTGCTGATGTTCCAAGGGCTTTCCAAATTGAAGGAAGGTCATGAAAATTAGGGATAGGAGTAGGCCATTCAGTCCCTTGACTGACTGTCATTCAGTTCTAACATATATTTAAAACAGACTTGAGGCCACTTGGTCCAACTGGTCCATGCTGGTTTAGAGGCTGCATACCCACTCCTCCTCACTCTAATCTATCAGTGTATTTCTTTATTCTGTGTCTTGTTGAGCCAGGTTCCTGTTAAGAGCACCATCCATGTTTGACTTCTGTTTCTACACCTTGGTTCCAAGCTCCTCAAAGCCATTGACTAACAAAACTTTCCCGTCCTTGGTTTCAATTGAACCCTGACACCTTTTTGCCATGTCAATAACTTTTTCCCCGAAAAATTGGTTGCAGATCTCCCCTCTCTGTGGACAGAAGTCCTTCCTGTCATTGCCTCAATGGCCTGGTTCAAATTTCAAAAGTTCTGCCCCTTTCCTTTGCACCCCCTCACTGGAGGGGAGAGTTTCTGTCCCTTTTTTTCCCCTGTTCAATCATCCTAAACACTTCAATAGACTCTCACTGTCTTCTCAGGAACACAGGCCTCCGTTTATCAAACTTGAACCTTGGCCTCTATGAAATAGCAGCGTTTATGCGAGGACCGATGTCAGGTGAAATAAACACCAAAGAACTGCAGGTGCTGAATAGGAAAGAATCCCTATCGTGTGGAACCAGGCCATTCGGCCCAACGGGTCCACACCAAACCACTGAAGAGCATCTTAAACCAGACCCATGCCACTACCCAGTCCCTGTAACCCTGCATTTCCCATGGCTAATCCACCTAGTCTGCATAACCCTGAACACTACGGGGCAATTTAACATGGCCTATTCACCCTAACCTGCAAACCCCTGAACACTACGGGGCAATTTAACATGGCCTATTCACCCTAACCTGCAAACCCCTGAACACTACGGGGCAATTTAACATGGCCTATTCACCCTAACCTGCAAACCCCTGAACACTACGGGGCAATTTAACATGGCCTATTCACCCTAACCTGCAAACCCCTGAACACTACGGGGCAATTTAACATGGCCTATTCACCCTAACCTGCAAACCCCTGAACACTACGGGGCAATTTAACATGGCCTATTCACCCTAACCTGCAAACCCCTGAACACTACGGGGCAATTTAACATGGCCTATTCACCCTAACCTGCAAACCCCTGAACACTATAGAGTAATGTTAAAACGGCCAATCCATCCTAAACTGCATATCTCTGGACTTGGAAGATCTGAAATAAAAAGACAAATTGTTGGAAAAATTCAGCAGGTCTGGCAGCATCCATGCAGAGAGGGAAAGTCAATGTTTTGAGTCCAGTGTCAGGTGACTCCAGCTGAGACCAGTCACTGTGCAACTGAGCTACACCTGGCAGGATGCCTGCAGGTTTTGATTTGTTCGGAGTAGTTTTATTTCGGCCACTGATGGAATCTACAATTTGCTGGACTCTGACTGAAGTCACCACCAGCTGATTTCCGTTCCTCTTTCCCGTTTGTGTCAGGTTCCCGGTGTTGCTGAGAACAGACCATCTGTGCTCCGAGGAGATCATCTCTTTGCCTCCAAGTGTGATGATGTGAAGCAACCGATAACCCGTTACAAGGGCTATGTTCATGCTGTGGAGTTGGAACAAGTGAAACTGGGCTTTTCTCAAAAGTGAGTAATTGGGTCATTTTGTGGTAGCGTGGTGGATGAGTATCTGTGTAAACCCAACCTCTGACGAAATAGGGCATCCTCAAACTTTGCACAACGTGGGCCTTTCAGAGTTCGAGATGTTGGCAGTTCCTCAATCATGCAGATGATCCAGTTAGGAATTTGTGCACCAGCTCACATGTAGCCAGATTGGTCACCAAATTCGGGAGTGTTTGCACATTGGAAATGTGACAAAATACAAGATGTTAATAAATGTGCAGAAAACAAGAAAATACATTCTAACGTGTACAAATGCTTTGTTTTTGGGAGAGGCACACTGTACACTTCGGGAGGTTCAAGCTCTCAAATTGCTGCGTAGTATGGCGACAGTTTTAGGCAGCTGAATTGTTATGTATTACAGTTCATTACATGACTCTCAAGTGTAGCCTCTCTCAACACCTGTATGTAGTTGGTTCCTGGTTAATTAGTTCTTAGCTCTCTACAAAGAGTAGCATAGGCATCCCTCAGATGGAAGGACACCAGCACTGCACCAAGAGGTCTGAGTAAGGTTCCATCCTCTCCAGAGGTGTGTAAGAACATCTCTCTGAATAGCGCAGTTTGAAAATCTTTACATAGCAAACTTTGTCTTTAAAATGTAGAGCCCTGTCTTAACTGTTTCTCTTTCTATACCTTTTAACTGCACGTAGACCTTGTTAAACATATCAAAAACATGGAGTTGTGAATAAAATATTGTCCCTCCAGCTTGTGGAATGGGCAGTCACTGTTCTCAGTGGGGAGCTGTTGTGTTACCTGGGTAAAGTTGACAACACTCATGGTGTTGCAGGAGTCTGTTTTGCCGATGCTGACGTTGCCTCCCAGATGGTGATGATTCCAGTATTGTTGTTATTCACTTGCTTTCCCAGCTCTGGCTTGCTTTCCCAGCTGTTTGTTTCTTCTCACTCGCTTACTGATTTCAGTCTCAATGACAGTGAATTCCAAACATTTCATGGGGAATACATTCCTGGAGAACATTATGAAATCTCAAAGGACACCCATTTTATTTTAAACTCTATGGGATCAGTTCCAACCAACCCACGATGTTGGTATCTGAAATTAATGTTATTAAACACATTTTTTTTACATGGAGCAATTTAGTTATCCTATTTGAGTTACCCGGCTCAATAATCCTGTTAACTGGCTCCTCAAAAACTTGTCAAATTCCCATGTGTAATCAATGCATTCCTCAACACCAGTAAGTGTTCCTGCCCATTGGAAAACCCACCTCCTCGTCTGACTTTCATTCCTTCCTTTCTCGTCAGTCACACTTTTTTTTCTCTAATTCCTCTCCCAATTTTTGTTTTAAACCTGAGAAGCCTCCATAAAATCCTTTTTTTCTTGTAAAAGATGGAACAAAGTGCAATAGAAGGGATATGTAATGATTTAAGATGTAAAATAACTGATGTGCAACTGCACATCTATACGCTACCTTATACACGGGGTGGTGTGGTTCATTGGTACAGGTGTCCCGGAGATGTTCCCTAACCCGGGACACCCGCACCAATCAACCACACTGCCCCGTGGCCCAACATTTCAGCTCCCCCCTCCCACTCTGCCGAAGACATGGAGGTCCTGGGCCTCCTTCACCGCCGCTCCCTCACCACCAGACGCCTGGAGGAAGAACGCCTCATCTTCCACCTCGGAACACTTCAACCCCAAGGCATCAATGTGGACTTCAACAGTTTCCTCATTTCCCCTTCCCCCCACCTCACCCTAGTTCCAAACTTCCAGCTCAGCACTGTCCCCATGACTTGTCCGGACTTGTCCTACCTGCCTATCTCCTTTTCCACCTATCCACTCCACCCTCTCCTCCCTGACCTATCACCTTCATCCCCCTCCCCCACTCACCCATTGTACTCTATGCTACTTTCTCCCCACCCCCACCCTCCTCTAGCTTATCTCTCCACACTTCAGGCTCACTGCCTTTATTCCTGATGAAGGGCTTTTGTCCGAAACGTCGATTTTGAAACTCCTTGGATGCTGCCTGAGTTCAAGCCAGTTAATCCCATGAATGCTTATTCGTGCATCTGTAGGAACAACACAGCCATTCCACAGGGAGAAACTGCTCACTGAGTACTTTCTTCTAAGTAACCTGCATAATTTTAATAAGCCATAGCCATGTTAAAAATGTCCTCGATATTGAAAGCACCTGGGATTTCTCCCTCTGGGGATGTATGCCTCTCCACTTTTTATGAGTAGGAGTTTCAGGTGTAACTGAAAAACAAGCTAACTTACCAATTTTATCAGCAGTTAACAAGCATTATATTTTGATGTGCTTTAAACTGCAATGCCAAAAACTATTTTTAAAAAAAAAATGTCATCCTGGATCTAGGAAATGATGGTTTCGTGGTATCACCTGACTACGAATCCAGAGACTCCAGTAATGTTCTGGGGAAAACAAAAAAAATCAAAGAACTGCAGGTGCTGGAGATCAGAAACCAAAAACAGAAATTGCTGGAAAAACTTGGCAAGTCTAGCAGCATCTGTGGAGAGAAATGAGGCTTAACATTTTTTTTAATTTTAAAAAATAAACTTTAAAAATCTTTATGTGCATACAGTCCCTACAGCAGTTCAATTCTACCCAGTCTTTCCATATGGGGAACAAATAAATCCAAGGCATTTCTAACTTATACAAGACGTTAATTACTTACTTTTGAGGCACTGGGAGGGCCCAGTAACTGAGTAGACACCTATTATTCTTTTGAGAAATGTGATGCTGGAAAAACACAGCAGGCCAGGCAGCATCCGAGGAGCAGGAGAATCAACGTTTCGGGCATAAGCCCTTCTTCAGGAATCATGCTCAAAACATCAATTCTCCTGCTCCGCGGATGCTGCCTGGCCTGCTGTGTTTTTCCAGCATCACGTTTTTCAACTCTGGTCTCCAGCATCTGCACTCCTTACTTTTTCCCTATTATTCTTTTGACTGAAAGACTTTAGATGGTGGTCTCTCCCCACTGCGTCCTGGCGGGGCAGCTGCCCCACGTTTTACTGCGGCCCTCAGCCCATAGTTCTGGACTTGGAATGTGCCATTCTGCAACACTTGGTTAAGGGCAACTCCTTGCTCTGGAAAACCCACAACTTTTGGGCAGACCACCAAAGACCCTCTTTCATGGAGTTGATGGTCCTCCAGGCGCAATCCGTGTTTGTCTCTGTGTGTGCCCTGGGGAACAGACCCTAGGGCAGAGTCCTGCATTACTAAGCTGCTCAGGGCAAGAGTCAACAAGCCCCTGTATCTTTCTGCAGACTTCCTTTTACAAAGACACATTTCAGCAGGAGGTGTGTGTTTGTGACAGACTCTCAACAACTGCCCCCCCCCCCCACCCCCCACCATGGTTCGAGGGCAGCATGCAAAGGCATCCCTGAACAATCTGACACCCATTGTCCTTCTCCCCGCCTGCCAAACGATGCTTTGGTGCTTGTGGGACAGTTTTGGTGATGAGGTGTACTTCTGAATGACTTTGACAGTCTGCTCAGCGAACCGTCGGACAGAATCCATCCTCTCCTTTACTCACTGGGTCCAGGACTGTACATGCTGACCACTTCCTGATGGACCTGTGACCAAAGGTATTTCACTTCTCAAATTTCTCTATGAAGGACAGGAGATGTGGAGCAGTTCAACTACTTGGAGTGTTCTGTTGTAATGAGACCAATCCTGTTCTTTGTAAAACTGGGGACGGGTAGATCTTGTAGCGTTTCTGGTGTGCAATCGGTAATTTGTTGGCTTTTAGGTGGTTTGAAGCACCTGGTTCTGATACTGGACTTAAGGAATATGAAATAAAAGCAGTAGACCGGTGTTTCAGGGTGAAAGTATAATACAAAAAGTAAAAAAGGCAAATGCAATAAAACAGTGAAAATGACCCAGTTATACAGAGGGCAGTAATTAAATGCACTATCAAATTAATCAGAGGTTAAAACACGATTCAAAGCTGAACAGGAGTTTTAATTAGAGACTTTCTTCAGGGTTCCTACCCTTGGGTTGGGGTCCCATATATGCACTGTCACCACCCACCTTCCCCTCCCTGCTAGCTGGGTTGGAAACCTTTTGGGGTCTCGGGAGTTTCACCTCGCCACTGGGGAAAACACCATTTTAAAGTGCGTCCAGTTGCTAAGGTTCTTGCCATTGGTTCTGTTGGCTTGTGTCTGGAAGCTCTTGTTTGATTAGATTAGATTCCTTACAGTGTGGAAACAGGCCCTTTGGCCCAACAAATCCACTCCAACCCTCTGAAGAGTAACCTATACACCCCTCCCTCTCTGACTATGGGCAATTTAGCATGGCCAATTCACTTGACCTGCACATTTTTGGACTGTGGGAGGAAACCGGAGCACCCAGAGGAAACCCACGCAGACACAGGGAGAATGTGCAAACTCCACACACAGTCGCCCGAGGATGGAACCGAACCTGGGACCCTGGTGCTGTGAGGCAGCTCCAGGGCTTAATTGGCTGTTCCCCCCGCCCCTTGCCTCCTTTCCCCCCCCCCCCCCCACCTAGCCTCCTTTTCCCCCCTGCCCCCCCACCTCGCCTCCTTCCCCCCCGCCTCCTTTCCCCCCCCCCCCCCCCCCCCACCCCCCACTCGCCTCCTTCCCCCCACCCCCCAGATGTCCTTTGTTACGACAATGCCCATGGGTTGTCTTCTCTTTTGGTTCTTGGTTCCAAAGCTGATTGTTGGGGCTAGAGCCTGCGGGGAAACTTTCCGTAGGAGTTCGATGTTGGAGAAGGCATTCTCAGTGTGTCCCACCCCCCACCTCTGTTCAGGGCTAGCAGTTATTCAGACTGTGGGCCCTGTTTATCTCCCCTCAAATCTGTGTTGCTATTGTGTTTCTGGTATTCCTTTTGAGGCCAACTGAGTTCCTGATATTTCAGAGTAGGTGTGAATGTTTAGATTTAAGTGGAATGCCTGGTATATCTCTATGAATATTGCTCAAAGTTGAATGTCTGGTATCTGCTGAGGCCCCAGTCTGACTGGGTTGGAATAGTGTTAGGCCTGGATGACTGATCTTTTTAGAGTAGAGGTGTGAATTAGTTTTTCTGGTTGAACAATGGTTCCAAGCAGCTATCTTTGAGTCTGTCATTTTCCCAGAACCTGGCCCAGCTGCCTGCCTTGCTCTTTTATTTTTAACCGTTGTTTGAAAAGTCCAGGATTTTGCTCTGGTATTTCAGAATATGGGCATTTTTGCTCAATCCTCCAGTAGGTAGTGGTTCTTGGTTTTTACACACAGAGGGTCTATACGCAGCGTGAATCAACCACACACCAAGGTGGCCATCAGGATGAGGACGGCCTTGGGTATGTTTCCACCCCAACCTTTCCAGAGCTTTGTACATGGTGCCCCTGCAGATAACTGTCCATCTTAGACCACCTGATGAAGTGGAAGATGGCTCAGGTGACTGTCATGGTGCAGGTTTTGGGAATGGGCCAGGTCTGTGCCACATACAACATAACAGAATACCTCCCCTCACCCCCTGATGATTTAGGTTTTACCCACTGATGGTAGCTAGGAAAAGGATGGGTTTTATACAGACGAGGGTTCGGAGCAGGATTAAGGGTAAACACTAGGTGAAGATAGACCCCCCAAGGAGAGAGAAACACAGAAATGGTTAAAAGTCGATCTGGGGGAATGAATGGCTGACAAAAGGTAGTGTTTGGGAGTACTGGATTAGTGGTGCTGGAAGAGCACAGCAGTTCAGGCAGCATCCAACGAGCAGCGAAATCGACGTTTCAGGCAAAAGCCCTTCATGAAGGGCTTTTGCCCGAAACGTCGATTTCGCTGCTCGTTGGATGCTGCCTGAACTGCTGTGCTCTTCCAGCACCACTAATCCAGTATTTGGTTTTCAGCATCTGCAGTCATTGTTTTTACCAGTGTTTGGGAGTAGCCAGTATGATGATAAGTCCTGGAGTATGAGGGTGGGGGAAAGGTGCTCAAACCCGCTGTTGATTCTGAAAGCTACAAGCTTCCCAAGCAGAAAATGAGCTGCTGTTCTTCTGGCTTGCCCTGAGCTATGCTGGAGCACTGTAGCGAGAGACTGTGACAGACTGAGTGAGTGGTCTTCAGAATTTGTTTCTAAATCCTGGGGACTTGTGTTTGAATCCTGTCAGGGCAGATTATGAAATTTGAATTCGATTAAAAACCTGGAAATAAGGGTCTATTACTGACCATGAAACTCTTGTGAATTGTCAGAAAAACCCATCTGGTTCACTAATGTCCTTTTTTTTTAATTAAGGAAGGAAATCTGCCATCCTACCATCTGCTGTCCCACTTGTGACTCCAGACCGCAGCAATGTGGTCGATACTCTACTCAACTATCCTCCGGGCAATTAGGGATGGGTAACAAATGCTGGCCTGTATTTGAATTTCTTTTTCAACAAAATCTAGTTTGATGCTGTTTATAACTATCCCAGATTGTAAAACAATATCCAAAAGTAGGATGTCTTTAAAATGAAAGTTTTATTTTTAAGTCCCAAGCAAGGAGATAGAGAAAATCATTTTTAGGGAAGTATTAAATCCTCATACTTTTGAAATTTCAATGACTTATTTTTATATTATTTATAATTTTATATTATTCATATCCCCACTGTTTTGAAAATGTGGATGTTAACCCTGTGAATAGGTTCCTGTCACTTTCATGTGATATGGTATCATTTAACATTTATTCCTTAACCAACCAGTAAAGATTCCTTGGTGAGGTTGTGGGCTGGTTTGGACTCTCTCGTGTGGATGTTCCTTTCATTGCTTCCTTCAGCTTTGAATTGAAAAAAAATCCTTTTGTGGAAGGTTTCTTAAAGGTATCTTATTTCTCGGAGCGTTATTTAATCCTGGTATCCAATGGTAATC
Source organism: Chiloscyllium punctatum (assembly GCF_047496795.1). Classification (NCBI taxonomy): domain Eukaryota; kingdom Metazoa; phylum Chordata; class Chondrichthyes; order Orectolobiformes; family Hemiscylliidae; genus Chiloscyllium; species Chiloscyllium punctatum. The sequence continues at coordinate 61,229,179 of NC_092783.1, forward strand.
ACAAGATCAGGATGTTTGTCATCTATTATCCGCTAAATGCTTGGGTTTTATGTTCCAGTGTCTCTCCCGTTGTTGACGTCCTATTTTCACACGTTGATGTAATGTCATTCCGTGTCCTTCTATACCTTTTTGAGTGGTTGAAACTGATATTGATATATTGTACCTAAGTTGAACATTATCCTATTGACTTTAATGAATAATATGTGTGAAGTATCCTTATCCCTTTCCAAGTATATTCTAATTTCAAAGTGGAGTGTTTTTTGGCTTTTCCTGCTGATTGTGATAGTGTCTTTAGTGGTTAACTTTTTTATGAAGCTTTATTTTTAAATGTGCTTAGTATCTCTATGTGCCCTGCATAATTAGTTATACTTGTTTCTCAATCCAAACTATATTTCTAAGCAGATTTTTCTCCTCCATGTCATGTAACCTTTCCTTTGGTCCATGAATCCACCGATCCTGCAAGTCTGTCTCATTGCTGCATATTCTTTTGTTCCAGTTTCACAATATTGATCTTGCTGCCTTTCTGTTCGTTTCACTCTGGCTAGCCATTTGGATAGTCGGTGTCTATGTCTGCTTATTGTGGCCTCTCGTAAATGCCAGTGTCTTTAGCCTGTGATATTGTGATCTTCCCTCCCTGTTTAGGGCTTCCTGCCTAGTCTGCCTATTGGGGAGTCACTGGATTAGGAGCAAAGATTTGGCCAAGATATGTTTGAGTGAAGCCACTGTCATTTTTCTAAAGTAATTGAACTCCAGCAGGGATAGAATGTTAAGCCCTCCTAGTTCATCTATGTTATTTCCGCACTAAATAGCACCTTTTAGTGTCTAACTGTGGGGATCTAAAAAGTAGTTTTGTTTTATGAATGAATTCTCACTTGACAGCCCTCTCCCATTTTAAAGGGGTGCAGAAGAAACAGTAAAATGGTGAACTGAAAGTACCTCCTCCTAACATTTTCAGCACCATTTCTATCTCTCCAGGCTTTTGAATGCTTTTATAAACAACATGAAATTTGATGTCACCTTTACATTTAACCGGCTACCATTGCAACTGCAACACCGTGCTGCAAAATTAGCCAACAAGGACACCAGCCTGAAGGAGGTGCTGTTTCCCACTTATTCTGATGGACAATGCATGCATCCTCTGGACAAGAGTCTGGCGTGAGTAGACCCGACTGGGGCCACTGACTCTGAGCCAGGGACTGGGGAGGGATGGGAGGTAGATGGGAGGTAGATTACCTACAGAATAGAAACAGGCCCAACGAGTCCACACCGACCCTCCAAAGAGTAACCCTCCCAGACCCATTCCCATGTTTACCCCTGACTAATGCACCTAACACTACAGACAATTTAGCATGGCCAATTCTCCTGACCTGCGCATTTTTTGATTGTGGGAGGAAACCAGAGCACCCGGAGGAAACCTACACAGACACTGGGAGAATGTACAAACTCCACACCGACAGTTGCCCAAGACAGGTTTTGAACCCGGGTCCCTGGCGCTGTGAGGCAGAGTGCTAACCACTGAGCCACCGTGCTGCCAGATGGCAGTCAGCAGAGCAAGCCCAAACTTTCTCTTCGTTCATTATGGCCCACTTAGAATGAACGCCTCAAGTGAGAGGTTCTGATAATCCAGAATGTCTGTTGAACAGACCAGGAGCCAATTTCTCTTTCTCTTCCAGAGAAGAGGAGACTGAAGGGTAACCTCATAGAAGCAGTTAAGATTATGAAAGAAGTTGGTTGGATGTTTGGAGAGAAATATGCCCATTTACCAGTGCAGACTAGAAATTGAAGAGTCACAAATTAATTGTATGATTCCCAAACAACGGTGAGATTAAAGAACTGGGTTCTATAGAGGCTGGTTAAGGGTGGTATGGTGACTCCGTGGTTAGCACTGCTGCCTCATAACGCTAGGTATCTGGCTTTGATTCCGCCCTCTGGCGACTGTCTGTGTGGAGTTTGTACATTCTCCCCATGTCTGCGTAGGTTTCCACCGGGAGCTGTGGTTTCCTCCCACAGTCCAAAGATGTGCAGTTTCGGTGGATTGGCCATGGGAAATTATCCATAGTGTTCAGGGATGTGTAGGTTAGGTGCATTAGCCATGGCAATGTAGAGTAACAGGGAAAGGTTAGGGAGATGGGTCTGGATTGGGTGCTATTTGGAGATGGGGGCTTGTTGGGCTGAGTGGCCTGTTTCCACACTGTTAGGATTCCATTCTATATTCTATCCTAAAGTCAATAATTATATCTGCTTTACTGATTGTAGATAAACACATGAGAGAAAAGAACAGAAATACACACTCATAAGATGGGGGAGCCTTAAAGGTGAAATTGTAGTATAACTAGTTGGGCTGAATGGCCTGCTCACGTGAGAGAATTTGCCTCCCAGGAAATAACTTTGCTCTGAACCATTTTCTGCTGTTTTGCTAAAAGCTGAAGATATTTGAGTGAAGGGATTATGGTTGAATTAGCTCCTTTAGAAATCTGCATGTTGTACATGTTGATTTTGTTCCCGTTATTAATTTCTTTCAAAGATTTTATGATCGGT